>NC_136429.1:29922355-31122355 GCF_052849685.1 Lactuca virosa | reverse complement strand
AGATTTCTGTGAGCCATGTGTTCTTGGCAAACAGAAGAAAGTTATTTTCGCAAAGATAGGACATCCACCCAAGACAGGGAAATTGGAGCTTATTTATTCAGATGTTTATGGTCCCACTTCAGTTGCTACAGTGGGAGGATCCCGATATTATATTACTTTCATCGAGGACTGCACTAGGAAAGTTTGGGTCTATTTCTTGAAGCAAAAGTCAGAAGTTTTCAGTGCTTTCAAGAAATGAAAAGCGATGGTGGAAAACGAAACTAACTTGAAAATCAAGTGTTTCAGATCCGATAATGGGGGTGAATAAAGTAGCAAAGAATTAGTTGATTTTTGTGTTGAACATGGAATCAGGATGCAGGCGACCGTTCCAGAAACACCTCAGCAGAATGTAGTAGCTGAGAGGATGAACAAAATATTGAATGAAATGGTGAAGATCATGAGACTGCATGCAGGTTTACCTAAGATGTTCTGGTCGGACGCAGTCAACACAGTTGCATACCTAATCAATAGAGGACCCTCAGTTCCCATAGGGTTCAAGATTCCATAAGAAGAATGGCAAGGTCGTGAGGTTTCATTTAAACACATGAAGGTCTTCGGTTGTGTCTCATATGTAAAAGTCAAAGACTCTGAGAGAGAAAAGCTAGAGGCAAAGTCAAGGAAGTGCACCTTTATATGATATGGGTTGGACGACATGGGATATCTCTTCTGGGATAACGAGCACAAAAAGGTAATCAAAAGTCGGGATGTGGTGTTCATTGAGAATGCGCTATACAAGGATGAACTTGCTAGGGGCTCAAGCAGTAACAAACAACCAGAAAAGGTAGAACAAGTGGAGTTAGAAGAAACTTCAAAAGACGACATTATAAAACCTGTCAGTACTCCAGAGATAGGTGAAAGTTTAGGAAGCAATGTGAGCTCTAATGAAACTGGAGAGAGTAGGAGCATGGATGATAGTAGTTCAGAGAATGAAGATGTAGAAACTGAAACTCCTACCGTCGTAGATCTACTAGAGTACAAAGGCCTCCAGTCAGGTATTCTCCTTCAGCAAACTTCTTGTTTCTGACAGAGAATGGCAAACCTGAGTCTTATCCAGAAGCCTTGAGAATGAAAGAATCCATACAATGGAAGAAGGCTATGGAAGAAGAATTGAGCTCACTTGACAAGAATCACACTTGGTCATTGGTCAAGATCTCGGCAGGGAAGAAAACACTGCAAAACAAGTGGGTGTTTCGAGTTAAGGATGAGATTAATGGCACCAAAAGATACAAGACAAGGTTGGTAGTTAAGGGTTTCCAACAGAAGAGGGGGGTTGATTATAATGAGATCTTTTCTCCAGTTGTGAAGATGACTAAAATCATAATAGTTTTGGGAATTATGGCCTCTAAAGATCTCCATCTAGAGCAACTAGATGTGAAAATATATTTTATCCATGGCGACCTTGAAGAAGTCATCTACATGGCACAACCAAAAGGTTTTCCCACATTTGGCAAGGAAAATGTAGTGTGCAAACTAAATAAAAGTATGTATGGTTTGAAGCGGGCTCCAAGGCAGTGGTACTTGAAGTTTGATAGCTTCATGCGGAGGAATGAGTACAGCAGATGTGAGATGGATCACTACTTTTATTTGAAGAAATTCAAGTCCTCTTAGATCATCCTATTGTTATATGTTGATGACATGTTGATTGTTGGATCCGACATGTAGGAGATCAACAAGCTAAAGAAGTAGTTGGCCAATAAGTTTGAGATGAAAGACTTAGGGGCTGTTAAACAAATATTGGGCATGAGCATAGCCAAGGACAGAGTTACTGGTACACTACAACTTTTACAATCCAAATACATCAATAAAGTTTTAGAAAAGTTCAGCATGGCAGATGCGAAAGCCAGAAGTACACAATTGGGGAGTCAGTTGAGACTTACCAAGAAGCAATCCCCAAAAATGGAAGAAGACAGAGAATACATGGCTAGAGTTCCCTGTGTATCTGCAGTTGGTGGTTTAATGTATGCAATGGTATGCACCAAACCAAATATTGCTCATGCAGTGGGAGTTGTGAGCAGATTCATGTCAAATGTAGGAAGACAACATTGGGAAGGAGTGAAATGGTTGCTAGACTACTTAAAAGGAACAGCTGAGTGCTCCTTGTGTTTCAGAATAAAAGGAGTAGTTTTAGAAGGGTTTGGTGATGCAGACTTAGGTGGATGTGCAGATTCAGGCAAGAGCACAACAGGTTATGTGTTCACAATTAGAGGTACAACAATTAGCTAGATGTTAAGGTTATAAAAGAGTGTTGCTCTTTCAACCACAGAAGCAAAATAAATGGCATTTGCAGAAGCTGCCAAAGAGCTCATATGGTTGAAGAGTTTCTTGTCAGAATTTGGAATGCAGCAGGAGGATTGTGCACTATATTGTGACAACCAAAGTGCAGTTCACTTAGCAAAGAATCCAGTGTTTCATAGCAGAACGAAACACATTCAATCGATGTACCATTTCATTCGAGAGTTAATCAATAAAGGAACTCTAAACTTAAAGAAAATCCTTGGAACGAAGAATTCAGCTGATATGTTCACCAAGGTGGTTACCATTGAGATGTTGAAGCTTTGCATGGCTTCAACTGGCCTTTCAGAAGTTTAAAGAAAAGGGCTTGGCAGAGAAAGAGAGAGGGAGGGAGTACTTTGAGGAATGGTGAAATTTGAATGGCAGATGAAGTTGTTTAAGCCTTTAAGTGGGAGATTATTGGGGTATGAAGTCTTGTCCAACATGGAGCACTTAGATCACAATGGAGCACTTGGGGTTCATGGAGCATGTAACAAAGGAACGGGCCATCTGAGAAAGGAATGGTCGTCTGACAAAGGAATGGATCAAGTGCCAAAGGAACGGATTGTATAGTAAGGGGTTTGGAGCACCTGGAAGAGGTTTGGAGCATTTGGGAGTGATATGGAGCAACAAGGGGACCTTGTTGCGCCATCTGCTAAAGACTTGGGCCAAGAAGGATGCTGTTGCGCCAAGGGCACTCCTTCTTGAGCCAAGATACTCCCTTTTGCGCCATGGGGTACTCCTATTACGCCATGGAGTATGTTGTTGCGCCATGCATGTTATTGTTGCGCCAAGATGGTGATGTTGCTCCAACCTAGATGCTCTTCTGCCACACTTGATGCGTCTTGCAACATCTATATTCCTGTTGCGCTATGTTGGCGCAAGATGAGCCAAGTATGCTATGAAGTCTTCTATGATGATCAAGATGGAAAAATGTTCCAGAAGATGTTGCATGGCAGAATATGATTGGTTGTCACCATTCATGGTCCTATGGGCCAATGGGCTTGGCCCATTAGGGTTTTATGTTTGACCCCTCAAGTATAAATCGGCTCATACCCCTATCATTGTAAATTACCAAATTTCTGTGAGAGCTCAAAGTGAGATACAATTTTGAGTGCTTGTAATAGTTCCAGAAAGTTAATAAAATGCTCTCTCTCTCTCTCTCTCTCTCGTGCGCCCGTGGACGTAGGTCATCTTGACCGAACCAGGTTAAATATCGTGTTCTTTTGATTTACGTTTTTCAGAAGTTTTGTGAGTTTACCGAAGTTTGTGTTTTGATATTTGTCTGAAATGCTTAACTTGTTTTGTTGTCACCCAACACCAATACCCTAGAAAGATAAGGAATGATTTAGAAAGAGGAAAGAGGATGTTATTTTCGGCTATGACTTCTCAATAGGGTTAAGGCCGAAAATCCTATGCGAAAGGGTCCTATTTATAGCTTCTAGGATAACAGGATAAACACTATTTTGAATAATAAAATATTCCATATTTATTTTACTCAAGTGGTAATCATTATCAGGTAAGGAAGGTTTCTAGAACTCTTCTGGAACCAATGTTTTAAAAACCATTTTTTTAGTTAAACTGATATGGTGATCGATTTCTGCTTCAACCGGTTCGACCGTCAGGTCAACCGGTTTTTATAATTTTCATCTTTTTCCTATTTCCTACACATACATACTTACATAAATCAAGAATTTGAAGTCCACAAGTTCAAACATTAAAAACACACATAAAATCAAGTTGTAGATCAATCCAAATACATTAACATGACAAATAATCATAAGTTTTACATCAGTTCACATACATCAAAAAAAAAAAATAAAGTATAATATCTAAACAAAATATAATTTTAGATGAATACAAACAAATCAAAAAACTTTATAACATTTAACATATGTTTTTATTTAGTAAAATCTAAATAGATGTGAAAAAATATCACAAATGTTTATTATGCAAAATGGTTCTTTTAAATGTAATCTTATTCAATTTAACCGGTTTAATATAACCGGTTCAATCATGTTTTTCTAAAAACTAGTCGGTTTGTTCCGGTTCAAAAATAAACATAAAATCGATGATAGTTGAACCACTCCCTTCCCCGGTTCACGGTCCAACCGATTCAATCGGTCGGTTTAAACCAGTTCTTAAAACATTGTCTAGACCCCCTCGAAAATCATCCACCATATGGAAGGTTCTGAAATTGCATCGTTTGCTCAACTATTGAACAATTGCAATCTAACCCTTTCACCTTTAATTAATTCTAATCAATCCAAAATTAATTTCCAATTAATTCTGATTAATTTTAAATTAATTCTTAACTTTTCTGATTAATTTATTAATCATATAATAAATTAACAAATCAATTTCTCACTCTCCTAAAGATGTTCTTAGCTATTTCTAGTTATTGAGGGTAACCCAAAAAAGATTTTGTTTTATTCATAAGATTATACTAATTTAGTTAAGACCTTAGACACCTTAATCCAACACCATGAGTAAAACACCTTTTGTCATCCAATGTTTAATCATCTCCAAATTTCCAGATAAATCATTGGAAAGTTGTGAGTGTCATACATGTAGAAAGAAGTTGAATTTCTTAGTACCATGTATTCGTAGAGGAAGGAAGTTCAATTCCAAATGGATGATTTTTGCAAGATATGTTACTATTAGCTCTTTAATTGTAACATCCCAAAATTCATAACCAAAACTTTCATTTTTAATTAAGTAATAATAAAACCAATAGTTTGAAAACATCCATAGTATCATCCCATATCAAAACCCAGATGTCAAGATCAAAACACGTCATAAGAACACAACATCAGAGTATAACTCCCAAAGATCTCATGCGCGGAAAACGTAGTGTGATGCGTTGCGATCATGCCGACTCATTTCCTTTTGAAGAAAAAGTACATGAAACCAAAACTGAAAACTGTAAGCATAAAGATTAGTGAGTTCCCCCATCATACCATATAATCACATACTGCCGGGCATATCTGGGTGCCCAGCCTACCCTGTCAGGCATATCTGGGTGCCCGACCAACCCTGCTGAGCATACCTGGGTGCTCAACCTACCCATGTCAAGCATATCTGAGTGCTCGACCTACCCTGTCAGGCATATCTGGGTGCCCAACCTACCATCCGGTTTATTTCAACCGGTTACGGGGTCTATCTCACCCCTACCACTATCACATAATAGCATATCATAAACATATTGTCATACATATCTGGGTGCCCGACCTACCCTCCAGTTTATCTCAACCAGCTACGAGGTCCATTTCATCCCTCCTACTACTACCATATGATAACATAGCATACAAGCACATAAATCTCTACAGATAGTGGCATACCAGACAATTATCACAAAGACAATCATCTCTACTATAAACAATTACAATGGGCCGACATTGGTGCATTCGACCCACTTATACCGGGAAGGTAACTCACCTCGAAAACTGGAAGTAGCTGAACAATCCCTGGCTCTGGATATCAACCCAACTCAAACCCCTACACATAAAAGATTTCCTTAATTACCCTTTCATAATCATAACCCCCTTAAGGGTCAACTTTGGTCAAAGTCAAAGTCAACATTCCGATTTGACTCAACTCGCCGAGTTACTCTTCAACTCGTCGAGTTTCCATAAATCACATAATCGTGAAATCACGATCCAACTTGTCAAGTGTCTGCTGCAACTCGTCGAGTCTCTCTTTTCCAACTGAGTCGGGACACTTCCGGAACAACTCGTCGAGTTCTCTTATGAACTCGTCGAGTTCTTTAGTCTATCAACCTACTTAATGCATTAAGTCCCTATTCTTCAAACTAAGGTCCTATCTTCTGGGTCCAAGCTGGAAATACGTCTAGAAGGGTAAATTTTCCAACTTTACCCATTAAGAACCCCTCCTAAGGCTTAAAACTCAAACCCTAATCCACAAAGGCTATAGCTTCACTCCAAAAATCCTTATATCTTCAAGACAATGCACAAGGACATAGATCTAGACCTTAAAGGCTTAAAGGTCACGTAAACTCTCCAACTTTACTCACATGCATGACCTTATGGAGCTTAAAATGGTCAAAACAAGGGCTTAGGGTTTGCATGGGGCTTCTAGGGCCATAAAGTCGGCACCTTTATGCCATGAGAGCTCCTCAAGACTATAGATCTGGAATGGTTTGCCTCAAAAGAACATCCAACTTCCAATACACACTCCAAGGTGACCAAAACAAGTAAAATGATCCTAAAGATGAGATCTAAGCATAAACTAAACAAGGTTGAAGCTTTATACCTCAAGTGAATCAGAAATGCAGCCCAACTTCTGGATCTACAGTCCTTATACACGTCCTTGCTCGTTCTTCAAGTTCCTTCTTCTTCAAAACCACCAAGAATGCACAAAAATTGGTTCAAAACTCTCAGAAGTGCATTAGGGTTTCGAGGCTAGGGTTTGGGACGATGGAGGCTGGAAATGAGGCCAGCTTATGGGGGTTAAGGTGTTTATATAGGGAGCAAAACCCCGAATATAGGGTTTCATTTCACCCAACCAACTCGTCGAGTTGGGGTCTCCCAACTCGTCGAGTTGGTCACTTAAAATCTGCGGTCCACAAAATCTCTATTCGACGAGTCTGGGACCTCCAACTCGTCGAGTTGCTTGATAAAAATGAACAAATTATAAGTTTAAATACATACCATGGACCAGGCGTTACATTAATTTTCATGTTTTGTAGAAATCAAAGATACCATAGAAGGAGGAGGGTGGTCGGTTACCAAAGGGGGCTCATGTGGGATACTTTGTGCTTTACTATGCGATCCTAGTGCAGCACTGTGACATCCTCATTTTCACGGACAGAAAAGACAGATTTTGGTTATGCTTGTTTGAAAATCATAGTAACATTTTACATAAAAGTGTTGCAGAATTTGTTCCCAAAATAAAAATATGATAAAGATTTATCAAAGCATTTCCGTAGAAATGTATTTCATTAAAAAGACTCGGGATGTCATGTTCGATACAGATCAAAAGCATAAACAGTACAATATAAGCCTTACTACATTATTTCATATCTACAGGCCTATATCCGTAGTACCTCATCCAAAACATCACATCTATGATCGAACGCCACTACCTGTAATACATGAAACTGAGTGGGTCAAGCTTGGGAGCCTGGTGAGCACATAGGGTTTTCAACCCACAATAAATAAGTTATTTAATTTCACCAACCAACAATAACCCGATTACCCGTTCCCGTTATCCTCACTTTGCGTCCCTAAACACCTATCATAAGGGACCTAGCCTAAGGATCATCATCGGGATTGACACCACTGCTAAGGGGATTCCTCAGCAATAAATGTCCTTAAGGTAACCATGAGGGGGATGGAGTACACCGGTGAACACATCGTTCACAAACACCTACAGGTTGCGAGCCTGCTAGCGTTCCACTGGACTGTCTAGAAGAGTCTGTGGTCGTCATCCATACTCCGCTAGATGACAGAATCAACAACAACAACATCGAGGCCTCTCATCATTTTATCACACATCGTCTATTACATCTACCCATGTTTTACCCCAACATTTTTTTAGATATAAAATACATATACAGTTTAAATCATTTAAAACATGTATAAAAATCTTTCATCAGCATAGACAGCAAGTATTCAGACAATATGCACATATAGCACGTAGTTTATATTAAATACTTCATATCTATGTGTAAGATGAAAGTGACTATGCACTCACCTGTTAAGGTGGTGACTCGGTACTCGGACATCGCTTCGTTATCTCAAAACAATTTTTCCCTTGACAAAACCTAGTATCAATACCACTAGGGTTTAGTCTAACGTTAACCGCGACTAATTAATAGTCTACCTATTATTACTATTATATAAGCGTTAAACAACACTCTATATAACTCATAATAATAGCCTAAATAATTATTTTAAGGTCCTAATAATGTTACTATAATTAAATAAAAGCTATATTAAAAATAGCGTAGGTGTATCTCACTTACAGCGGGTTTTATAGAAAATCGGGTTGTGCTTGGAGCAGCGTTTCCGAACCGAAAGACCCTTTTTCTCGGGACTCCGGGAGCCTCGGGGCTTCCTTCGGGTGCTAGGGGGTTTACCTAGGCTTAGGAGGGGTTTAGGGTAGTCTAGAGAGAGAAAGAAGTTAGAGAGAGAGTGATTTTTGGTGTGAAAAAGAAGGCAGCCTCGGCCTTCTATTTATAGGCCTGAACCTTCGGACTACGTTGGGCGTAGCCTTTGGTTACGTTGGGCGTAACTTCGGATATGGCTTCCAGCTGTCTCGCACGTGGTCTGCTCTCGGAACTGGATAAGACCGAAGTATGATGGGCGTACTCAGCCTCGGACACGGGGTGTAGGCGAGGGGTGGCGTGTCACTCTTCCGAAGCGAGCCTTGATCATCATCGGACGGCCGAGATTCAGCCACATCATCAACAGCTTCGCAAATCCGAGCTCTAACTTCAAAAATTCGTATCTTCCTCATACGAGCTCCATTTTCGACGTTTTTTATATCCACGCGTAGAAGGGAACGTACTCTACAACTTTCGTTTAGACTCCGTCGGCTAATTTTGACTTTATTTTAAAAGTTATATTTTTAACAGGCCGGGATAGGGTTGGTCCGTTAAAAATTCATAACTTCTTCATCCGACATCCGTTTTTGTCTGTCTTTTTATCGTTACGCTACTATTAACGAGATCTTCGATTCACGTTTAGGTTGTGTCGGCTAAAAATTGCTCGATCTAATATTCGAACTTCGGGCTGTACACTGCTAAGCCGAAACTTCGAAAAATCATAACTTCCTTATACGAAGTCAGATTTGGGCGTTCTTTTTATGGACGCTCTCGGTCTAACGTTTTCTACGACATTCGTTTAGATCGCTAAGGCTAAAGGTCGCTCTATCGTAAATTCACTATTTACGCTTCCCGGTGTCGTGCCGGTTCCGTCGCGAAACTTCGACGGGTCATAACTTCTTCGTTATAACTCGGATTTCGGCGTTCTTCATATCCCCGGAATCCTTGTTTCGACCACTACAACTTTATGTAGAGATATCGGGTTTATCTCACACTTTAATCTTGACGCTTATTTTTATTCTTTATTTATTACACATTTATAAATAAGTAATAAGCATATAAAGGCACATAATTCACATAATACTCAAATATTTCATCTTTATTATCTCAAAAGAGTTACAATAGTTGGCCTAGACTATTACATCATCTGATAATGCTTAGCCCCGAAACCCGGGCGTTACAACCACCCTATAATCAATAAGTAAGAACAGTAAATAAGAAAGGATATCCAAAATTTGTATAACGTGAATGTTACTTTTGATGAGTGCTATAATTTCAAGTAAATGTAAAGAATAACAAGAATTAACATACAATTTAACAACCATAGTTTCTGAATATATAAAGTCTGTAGCCAATCGCCTCACATGACCAAAATTTATAAAAGAAAACCGTACATTTTATTGATTCATATATAAATAGAAAAAAGGAACATAAGCTTACATTGGCATTTGGACCAGTATTTGGTATGCTTCCATCAACTTAGTTGTCTATATTAGCCTTACTTGAGACCTTTTTCCGAAGACTTTGGCTTTGTCGAAGCAACGACCTGCACAATTTAGGGTTTGAAACTTAGGGCTACAAATCGTATGATGTATCCTTACTACAAAATACCAACATTGAGAGTGAATTTTAGGGATTGAAATCCAAATAGAGACTATGGTTTAGGGCATGAAGCAGCAGGGTGGAACATTGTCGTTGCACGCTCCGACGATTAGCACCGTCATTGATGAGGGGGGCAGTCGTTGTAGCAATTATGGTTGTGGTTTTGTGATTAACGAATAGACACACCAGAACACACACACAGTCGAACACAAATATGCAAACGTCGACTTAGTAGTAGGTAGTGCAGAAGAAACTTTGAGAAATAGATACACCCTAACAAATGAAGACGCGGAAGGAACTGAGACGTTGTCAATCGGGGAATATCCAAAATAGAAGGAGCTAAGGGTGGAGCTTCTTTAAGGCCAGAAGGTATTGTGCCTCCCCCCCCCCCCCCCCCCCTTCTGTTCTCCAATTTTTATACATATTATACTTTCGGCCCCCCAAATCAAAAGTTCAAGCTTAGCCACGGGAAGGAGCAAAGTTGAGCAACTCGAAATGTAAGCCGTAAGTTTTATAAATTAGCCAGCTTCGTGTGACACTGTTTATAAGCCACATAAAGATTAATATTATATATAATGACAATCTCGGTCGATTTTTGGGTAAATATGACAGCTTAACTCATACCTGTCCTGATAGATCAAAAAATTTACATTAAAGAATGATAATATATTTTCCAATCTATCAACTCATTTTTTCCCATTCTATGTTTACGTTGTGTATATTTTCTCTCTTATAACCATACTAGTTTATAACCCGTGGGAACCACGGGTTATAAAATTAACTAAACTTTCATAATAAAAAAATATAATTATTAATCAATTATTTTAAATAATTTACTTTAAATAAATTATTAATTAAGAGATATATCAATTTTTTAAAGTTATTATAACTTCAAATTTAACATATAATTAGAAAATGTAAATTTGAATTTTGAAATGAGTTGCCTAATATATCTATATGACACATGACATAATATTAATGAGGAGTTGCGTTAGAATGACATTTGGCAAAAAGAGATTAAAACTATTCATTTACTAGGTTATAACCCGTGGAATCCACGGTTGACAAAGTAAAATAATATATATAATATAAAAATAATAATCATTAAAAATAGATTTACATAGATTATTTTTATAAAAAGTTTAATGTGTTAACCAATTGTAATCTCCATAATTGTCAAAGATTTTGGCTACAACAAGAAAACTTCAGTTCTCATAAGCTTTTAGAAAATCATTTTTTAGATAAAAAAGCACTCTTTGTTTTCATCATAGTTCATTGCTAATATCATATAGTAATTAATATGTATGACAAAAATGTAGGTTGGAATGTCTTCAGCACTAATAAGAGAGTTTGGTTTTGTACTTCTCAGTAGGGCTTCTAATCTTTATCTTGTTGCAGGTTGTTTAATAGAAAAATATATTATTACATAAGGGAAAAAATTTATTCACAAAATTACATAAATTATAAACGATGTTACAAAAATGGTCTTTGTCATCGGAATAGTGATATTGAAAGTATCACAGTTTTCCGTGTAAATGGTCAACTTTCTATAAAAATGTCAACGTACTAAGAAAAAGTTGCAGGAAATGTACATTGAAAAAAAGATATATAAACTTTCAGAAAACATAAAATAAACATTTACAAAGAACATACAAACAAAGTATAATGAAAAATGCCAATGTACGTATTTTTTCAAAATTGAAAAAATCAACGGACCAAAAATGTAATTTATGTATGTTATATATATATATATATATATATATATATATATATATATATATATATATATATATATATATATATATATATATCTTTACAAAAAAAAATAATAATAAAAGAAGAAGAAGAAGAAGAAAACTTGAATTGAATTTTGTTTATTTTATTGATGCTTATACGAAATGTCTTCACTACTTTGGTTCTTGCAAACATTGGGACGCTGATTTATCTTCACTGCCCATATACTAACCACATTGATATTTTGCCGGCATTTGTTTTATTAGTTGTCATTGCCAAGACAACTGTAATCTCTATAGACAAAGGTTTTGGCTACAACAAAACTTCAGTTCTCGTAAGGTTTTATATATAGCAACTTACTATTGTAAAATCATTTTTTTTTAATAAAAAAAACACTTTGATTTCATCATAGTTCATTGCTATTATCATGTTCTTATGCAGTAAGTAACATGTAAGAAAAAAATGCAGGTTGGAGAAACAAAAGGGTAGAACGGATAATTTTAAGGGTAGTAATGATAACATATATTTTAGTTATTTTATGTCATCTTGTTTGCATTAATTTGATTTACTGCAGGTGACTAGTAAACAATATGAAACAAAAAATACAAGTTTTTTCTTTTTAAAAAATAATAATAAATACAGATTCAAAAACAATTAAATAATTTTTCAACTTTATAACAACTTGAATATAGTAACTAAGTAAAAATAAAGTTGTACATAACTTCATTAAAGTAAATGAAGTAAAAAATAAAGTTGTGCAAGAATAATGGTTATGGTAATAAGAATAAAGTTGTCATTTATTTTATTAAATAAATATTAAAAATAATATATGGAAAATCTTGCATTTCATTTTATACTTTAGCATGATACAGATCCACAAATTTCCAAAATCATTTTGAATTGCTTCTAAGTAAACCTATCCAGAACACCTTCCCTTCACTCTTAAATTAAGAAAACTTAATCCAACCTGTATGACAATAAAAAATCAAATAAGAAAGAATGCTACAAATTTTAAAAGGGTATTATTTAATTATGACAGAAAATAGCCCAAAATATGAGAAAATGAAGAAATAAGACATTGATGTTACTGTGCCTTGACATCACACTTGTGTTCAACCCGTCATCTTAAAATTATTTTGTCTCGTCTCCTATTTTCTAAAACATCATGACCAAAGATTAAAATGATTTTGATTACATCAATTAAAAAATATAAGATAGCAACTGAACTTGACTATTCCATACCCGAATGTACCTTAAAAACATGTTTATATGCTTATCTGATTGGGAGTCATATCCAAGAGCATTTCTTTTATTTCAAGTTCAAACAAAACGAAAACTCCAAATGTTAAGAAAAAAAATAAAATTACGGCTCAAAACAATACGCATATACAAAAAATGGTGGGTCTGGTAAATATCAAAACAACATATGTGATCAGTACATGTTGCATAACTTTTCATCAATAAAAATATCCCAATAACTGAAAATTGATAGAGAAAACGAAATGAAAACAAATGGTTTGTTTATAATTAACTTTGAACTCTCTATTGTCATCAAAATTGTAAAGAACCAAACATGTGGTGAAAAAGTTATTTGAATGTGAAATTAGGAAAAGATAGCTGTTGAACAGAGGAGTTTTTTTCGATGAAGTGATGTCACAAGATGAAGAAACATGATGCAAAAAGATAGAATTTGAAACATATCTGACTTTGTTCCACGAGCTAGTTGCTAGTGCGTAGAAAATGAGGGGATGATATCCTCTGTACCCTAATCGCATAAGAATACTTCACATAGAATTAGGGATAAAAATCAATTTAGTGCTAAAACTAAAAATCAATGTCGTCTCCCTCCATTTTTTCTTAAGTTATGGAGACTGTTCGTTAGTGGTGGTTGTAGTGGATGGTGGTGATGGTGACATAGCAATGGTGGCAGTGTAGCAGTGGCGGTGAGAGCTTCATATACGTGATAATTATAGGACTTAACATTCAAATTTGGATTATATAATAGAAACTGAGATAATGGTCAAAGATTTTTAGCAGATTTTATGGGATTGATTAAACCTTAATTTCAAATTTCCAATTCAAAAGTATATAAGATGAGATTCAAATTTCCGATTCAGGAGAGGGTATAAGATGAGCGGGAAAACAATTAACTTATAGTCTAGAAAAATTTCATGTGACAAAGCAAGGATCTAAAAAGAGGACATGTGGCAATTTAGGTTTCATTTATTAGAGAGGTAGATTAGAATAGGGATATTTTCTGTTTAACAAATAATAATAGGTTTAATTTTTTTACAATTAATCGAAGACAGTGATGTTAAAAGGTAGATACGGAGGAGATATGATGCAACACAAATAAGTTGGAGACAACTACACTTTTCTTATTATAGAAGTTCACATTTCAGGCAATTTAGAAACTTTAGCCTATTGTACTTACTTTTTCAATTATTTGATAGATATGGTACAAGTATAACTTTTGACTTAACTAATTGCATTAAGGGTTAATCACTAAAATGCTATGATGATTATTGATTACAAAAAATATATGTTTTAAACATTTATCATAAAATAGCGATACATCTTGTGAAATATGTTTTTTTTTCTTCATAAAATTCCTATTTTTTCCAACATGATAATAACGTTTTGTGAAATGATAATGTCTTTATATAACAAAATGCTCTTGTTTTGTGTAAAAAATGAATTTTATGAATTAAAAAAAAAAAAAAAAAAAGAATGTGCCCATTTTGTGGGAAATATCAAAAAGACGTAAAAAAATATTGTAACAGGAACCATTCATAAAGCACTTTCATGAAAAAAGACTGCGCCTATTTTCGGTAAAGTTAAATATTTATAATATGTATATTTTATGAGAGGACCTCGTATATTTTGATCATTTTAATAACTAACCATTGGTAAACTTTAAATTTTATGTATAATAGCATCTCCATTTTTTATTCATTCCTCTTTGTTTGTAGAGTAAAAAATAAAAATAAAATTATCGATCCAGTTTTATTTTACACTTAAGAAATAGATAAATAAATAGTAACATACTTGGTTTCTGTTGTAAATAATTGGTGGTGTTGTAAATAATTAGTGGATGACATAATAATTGGTGCATGGTAAATTTGTCAACATTTCTAACTAGTTACAATTATATGTTAGTAAAATTTGTAGTATAAATACCCCTACATTGTAAAGAATGAAACACACCAAAAGTTATAAGAGATATAACTTTCATATTCTCTCTAAATATTCTTTCTTCTCAATTAAAGTTCTTATCAAAGTTTACTAGTTTGGTTTGATTTATAGTTACATTAATTACGCTTAATTCATAACACGTTATCAACACGAAAGCTCTAATCAAGGTTATTAAACAAGTGGAAAATCACATCTATCTTAATCAAGGTATGTATTACTTATTAAAAACACTATTAATTATAAAAACTTCAATCATATTAAAATAATAGTAATACTAATGAATTAATGAAACTTATACATTATGGACATTATGGACTACTAACAATTTTTATTTCTTATACTAACATTTCTTTATGTATTCTAATTTTTATACTAACATTTATATTATGCAACTAATTTTTATTTATGCAAACTAACATTTACATTATGCAACTAACTTTTATTTATGCATACCAACATTTATATTATGCTACTAACTTTTATTTGTGCATACTAACATTTAAATTATATTTATTTATACATGTCAATGTTTATTTATATTTTAGATACTCTTCATAATTTTATTTAAACATTTACTAATATTTATTTATGTTTCTAATTAGTAAAGTTATGTATTAGTTATAAGTCTTATTATATGATTTATAAAATGCATATACATATATACACAACATGAATATATATGCAACGGTTATAAACAGCAAAAACAACGGCTATATTTTTTTTTACCATAAATAAACATCTTTATCCTGCTTATTTTACCCACAACAAATATTTCTCTCTTCTATCAAATAAATCAATTTCAAGAAATCAAGCTTCAAGATGATTCATCATTTTGTGATAATCATGACTATAATAGTCATGTTACTTTTCATCCCAATCCTTAACATCGAAGATAATATGGAATTTCATCTACTTTTAGGCTTGTATGCAATGTTAGTTTTACCGCTTCTTTTTTGTGTAATATTTATTGAAATAAATGGATTTTAATTTTAATTTTTATTTTGTTTAAAATTTATAGTTACATTATGTCCAACATTGCAAAGCTCGAGTTTGCAGCACTTAAAGTTAGTGAGAAAAACTATGTGCCATGGATGATAGATGTAAAAATGCATCTTGAATCCATGGGTATCTCAAATACTATATATGAATTTAATAATTGCTTGGCACAAGACAAAGCAAAAGCACAAGTTTTCCTTCGTAAGCATATTGATGAAATGTTGAGATTTGAATATCTTGATGTTACTGATCCAAGTATTCTCTGGAATCTTTTGAAAGAAAGATTTGATCATCAAAAGGAAGTTATACTTCCAAATGCTAGAGATGAGTGGAGAACACTAAGGTTTCAAGACTTCAAGAAAGTAAATGAATACAACTCAGCTTTGTTCAGAATATGTTCACAACTCAAGTATTGTGGACAAGAGGTTACTGATGAAGATATGTTGGAGAAAACTTACTCAACATTTCATGCAACAAACATTACTTTGATGCAACAATATCGGATGCAAAAGTTCACAAGATATTCTGAACTGAATGCATGTCTGCTCGTTGCAGAGCAAAACAATGAACTCTTAATGAAAAACCATGAATCTCTTCCAACGGGATCAGTAGCACTTCCTGAAGCAAATGCTACAAATATTGATGGTCATTGAAACAATACACGTGGACGAGGGCGAGGTCGTGGCTATTTTAATCGAAACCAAAGCCATAATCAGAACCATAATTCTGGTCGTGGACAAGGTAATAATCGTGGTCGTGGCCAGAAAAGAAATAATTACCAATATTCACAAAGAAACAATGTCCACACACAAGATAAGGCCAAAGTGGCAAGGCATGACACTGGGACATCACAAAAATCTGATGGTCATGTTATAGATGTGGTAGCACATGCCATTGGTCAAGGACCTGTCGCACACCTGCACATCTTTGTCAACTTTATCAAGAGTCCATTAAATGAAAAGGAAAAGAAGCAAACCTCATTGATAATGTTGAATTCACTCCGCTAAATGTTGCTGATTTCTGTAATGACATGGAAGACATAAACTAAAAAAAAAACTATTATTATTCTAGTAAAACTGTTTTTCCTTCGTTTGTTTTTCATGTAATGTCTTTCCTACAATAAATGAGCTTTCTTTTTAATAATAATTATGATTTTGTTTATTCACTTATTATTCCTTTTATATGTGAAGTTTAATATGAGTCGAACTGGAGCACAACACCAAGAAAAGATTGGAGATCTTTGTATAGCAGATAGTGGTAGTATACATACTATTCTGAAATCAAAGAAATATTTTTCAGAATTAGTACCAACAAAAACAGTCATACATACAATATCAGGTCATGCAGACTTGATAGAGGGAACCAGGAAAGCCCATTTTATATTACCAAATGGTACAAACTTTTGTATAGAAAATGCCTTATTTTCTCCAAAGTCTAATAGAAAACTTATTAAGTTTCAATGAAATATATTTCAAAGGTTATGACACAAAAACTGTGACCATTGAAAATAAGAAATATATGTATATTATAGACAAAAACCATGTGCTTGAAAAACTACCAACACTTGATTCTGGTCTGCATTATACATATATACATATGATTGAATCAAATATGGTAGTAGAAGGAAAACATTGTGATCCTGGGACATTCAGTTTATGGCATGATAGGTTGGGGCCACCCATGATTAACAATGATGCGAAGGATAATTGAGAAAACACACGGGCATCCATTGAAGGACCAAAAGTTCCCTCAATCCAATAGCATAAAACCATGTACATCTTGTTCCCTTGGAAAGTTAATTATAAAACATTCTCCAATGAAAGTTGAAAGGGAGTCACCTAGATTTCTAGAAAGAATTCAAGGTGATATATGTGGACCGATTCACCCACCATCTGGACCATTTAGATACTTCATGGTCTTAATAGATGCATCCAGCAAATGGTCTCATGTTTGCCTATTATCAACTCGTAATATGGCATTTGCAAAGTTTCTTGCCCAAATTATTAAATTAAGGGCACATTTCCCTGATTATACTATCAAAAGAGTGAGACTTGATAATGCTGGTGAATTTACTTCACAAGCATTTAATGACTATTGTATGTCTGTAGGAATTGTTGTTGTGCATCCAGTTGCTCATGTACACACACAAAATGGTTTAGCTGAATCACTGATTAAACGTCTCCAGCTAATAGCTAGACCATTGATAATGAGGACCAAACTTCCTGTTTCTGTTTGGGGCCATGCAATCTTACATGCTGGATCATTGATACGCATGAGACCAAGTTCATATCATGTATATTCTCCACTACAACTTGCTTTCGGTCAAGAGCCAAATATATCCCATTTGAGAATTTTTGGGTGTGCAGTATATGTCCCTATTGCACCACCTCAACGGACAAAAATGGGTCCTCAAAGAAGGTTGGGAATATATGTTGGTTATGAGTCAGTCTCTATTATAAGATATCTTGAACCATTAACAGGTGATGTTTTCACAGCACGCCTAGCAGATTGTCAATTTGATGAGGCAAATTTCCCATCATTAGGTGGAGAAAAGAAGATTCTGGAAAAGGATGTGTCATGGCATGAGCCTACTTTATCATATCCTGACCCTCGCACAAAGCAATGTGACATGGAAGTTCAAAAGATAATGCATTTCCAAGAAATGGCAAATCAATTACCTGATGCATTTACTGACACAAAAAGGGTGACTAAATCATATATACCAGCTGTCAATGTTCCAGCTCGAATTGACATTCCACATGGACAATCTGATGATAAAGTCACTCAAGAGTCTAAAACACGCTTGAAGCGTGGAAGGCCATTTGGTTCTAAGGATAAGAACCCACGAAAAAGAAGAGGAGCAGAAAATGCACTAGATCACGATGAAAATGTTCCTGGAGAAACACAAATTATTCAAATTCCCCCAGGAAAGGAGGATGATGCATTAAATTATGGTCAGACAAATAGAATATGTGACCAAAATGAAACTGACAATATAGGTGCAATATTTTCTTATTCAGTTGCATGTGATATTATGAATGATGATCCCGAACCACAATCTGTCATTGAATGTCAAAGAAGAAATGATTGGGCTAAATGGAAGGAAGCTATGCAAGTTGAATTAAATTCTCTTAACAAGAGAAAGGTTTTTGGGAACATTATCCTCACACCTGAAGTTGTGAAACCATTAGGATATAGATGGATCTTCGTACAAAAAAGAAATGAGAAAGAAGAAATTGTAAGATACAAGGTCAGGCTTGTTGCTCAAGGTTTCTCTCAAAGACCTGGAATTGATTATGAAGAAACTTATTCACCGGTAATGGATGCAACCACTTTCAGATATTTAATCAGCTTGGCAGTATCTAAAAATTTAGAGATGCGTCTTATGGATGTTGTTACAGCTTACTTGTATGGATCACTTGATAGTGATATCTATATGAAAACCCCTGAAGGATTTAAAATTCCTGAAGCGTTAAGTGCAAAACCCAAAGAAATGTATTCTATAAAATTACAAAGATCTTTGTATGGGTTAAAGCAATCTGGGCGCATGTGGTACAATCGTTTAAGCGATTATTCAACAAGTAAAGGTTATAAAAATAACACTATTTGTCCATGTGTATTTATTAAGAAAACAACATCTGGATATGTGATCATAGCAGTCTATGTTGATGATCTAAACATCATTGGAACGAATAAAGAAATCCTTGAAGTGATTGAACTTTTAAAGAAAGAATTTGAAATGAAAGATCTTGGAAAACCCAAATATTGTCTTGGTTTACAGATTGAGCATATGCCTAACGGAATACTTGTGCATTAATCAAATTACACAGAAAGAGTCTTGAAACGTTTCAATATTGAAAATGCAAATCCTTTAAGCACTCCAATGGTTGTTAGATCATTAAATATTGACAAGGATCCATTTCGTCCATGCGAAGAAAATGAAGAAGTCCTTGGTTCAGAAGTACCATATCTAAATGCAATTGGAGCTCTTATGTATCTGTGACAACCCGAAATTTCTATTATGTACAACATTTCAATTCAATAGAAGTCAGAACAGTTTCTGCTAACTTTCAAGCTTTTTGGAATAAGTTCTAGTCTTTTTAAGTTAGTACTTCAGGAGATACCAGGAGAGAGGATGCTCTAGGGTTTATTGTGCAACAATAAAGTCCCAAAGCTCCAAGAGTTTGGAGTTTACGGCCTAAACAAAGGTGTTTACGGCCTTAAACCCTAAATTGGGGGTATATATATGACACTTAGTCATTATTTACCATTTTTCACAAATTCAAGATCCAAACTCAATTCTCTCTCAAGTATCATCCAACAATTCTTCAAGATCTTCAACTTGTAAGTGTTTCTAGCCCTATTAAGTTGATATATTGCTTAATCTAGTGATTTAACACACTTCCATCCGTGAAATCATTCTAAAAGGTTAGATCTTCAAGTTTCACCAAGAACACCAAGAACACACACTAGTGTTCTTGGACTTTTAGCACCTTTTCAAGCCTCTATCTTGTAAGTACTTCTATCCTAGAGTATAATAAGGCTTGTTACACTTCTATACATCAAGAAAACACCAAGGAAACCAAGGATCAAAGGTGTTTACGGTCCAAGAACACCTTGGACCGTAAACCCTAAAAAGGGTGCCAAAGTGTGCCCTAGTCCCTTCTAAGCCTTGGAAACTTGCATAGATCCCTTCCCTAATGAGTTAAGTACATGAAAACATCAAAAGACCATAAACCATTTGGGTTTATGGCCGTAAACCCAAAGGCAAATGGTCCAAGGACTGTAAACTCCATTTAGGAGTGAAATGGTGCCCTAATCACTTCCATAGGCTTATACTTCAAGTGGAAATGCTTATAAGGACTTGTAGAGCTTCAAAACAACTCATGGTCAAAGAAGCATGAGTTTACGGCCGTAAACTCATGGGTTTACGACCGTAAACTCAATGAGTTATGGTCACAAAACCGTAAACTCATATAAAGGGTTCCCTTGAACCCTAAACTCAATAGCAATGTCCTACAACATTTAGATGCAATCCTTAGCACTTATAACACTTATATAAGGTGTTTTTCATGCCCTAGGATGTCTTAACTTTGTTAATTAGTTGTTTAAAGACTAATTAGATACATATATGTGTTATTATATGTTAACTAGGATCATTGTGTGTGTACAAGTCTTCACTTGACACCTAGCAATCCTATATCATCAGTTCATCCAAACCACTCACTACAGGTGAGTTCATACCCCTTAATTAACCTTTTAAATGTTTTTAAATGCTTTTATGGGGGGGAATACAAGTTGAATTATTATAGTTATTATATCAATCACATGTGATTAATAACTACCAAACAAGTGGATTTCTTACTTTTCAAACTGTGTTACCAAACTGTTTTACTTCAAACTGTTTTACAAACTCCTTTTCATGACAAATGCTTTTACTTAAACTCTTTTAAACTTATATTATGTTAAATGTGTATCTATATAGATATAGTTATATAAGTAGGATTGAAAGGACTTAGGACTGATAGCTCACCTTACTTCCTGTTCCTTGTTTGGTTGTGGACTTAGGGTATTAGGGTTATCTGTCCGAAGGTCGTTTGAATCCTAGTTATATATTATGTATATGTATATAGATACAAAGGTTCCTTCTTTCATTCAGCTCAATACCTTTGGGTAGCAAGGGTATACATACATGTTCATACATTACTAGTGAGCTACTATAGGAGTAGTTTAGGAAGATACTAATACTATTACTAGAACAATGAAACATACAAAGAGTCAGTTCATACATGAAACAATACCATACAGAGAAAGAGATAAAAAACAATACCATACAGAGTAGATAACAAACAATACCATACAGAGAAAGAGATAACAAACAATACCATACAGAGAAAGAGATAACAAACAATACCATACAGAGAGAACATACAGGCTAGACAGAGATAGAACATACAATACAGCTAGCACATTCATTTCATATACATTATTACGGTTATGTGTGCCACCTAACGGGGCATGGCACTACCTGCCATGACCGTTTTTGTATCCAGAATCTCCTTAAATGGGGAGCGTATGAGTTTGTGTATAGATCTATACTGGATTGACTATCTTACACCTTGCTGCGCGCTACAGTGGGACTTGTAAGTCTACGGGTGCCAAACGTCATTTCTTACGACGTCTTACATCGTCGTTTTTCTATTGAGTCGGTGGCAGGATACAGGCCGATCACATGGTACTTTAAATAACAATTGGTTTAAAGTAGTTAGTAGAGCAGTAGTTACTTAATACAACACTACAGTACTATATCATTTTCCCATTACATTTACTTTGTGATATTCACACAATAAACAATAATGTAAAAACTATATTTTTGGTTAATGATAGTCGGATTTGGGAAAATACACACTCTTACAAGAGACACACACACAGATACTACATGCCTTGGTAGAAGGCTACTTTTAGTAGGAAACATAGGGTTTTGTAGGAGAGTTCAAACAATTACAAACTTTTACAAACATATACAATTACAACTTACAAAACACTTTCATACAACTACAGACACTAATATACTTATGATCTCACCAGCCTTAAAGCTGATAAACTCTTTCAAAATAACTTGTATTCTCATGTCGCTAGTAGACAGGTACCGGAGCCAGGTTTTTGCGAAGATGTAGCTCGTTCAAGACTCATCTTTATTTTGATGTATATTATTTTTGGTGTCTATATAACTTGACAGAACACACTTGTATGAAATTATATTATTAATGCAATGGATGATGTTGTTGCTTGTTTACTACTTTGCATTGTTGTGATACTGTACATGACGTCCTCCACCCCCGAACGATTCCGCTGTTCCGGTTTTGGGGTGTGACAGATTGGTATCAGAGGATTGTTTATAGTGAATCGAGTGTATCAACCCATAAAAGATATACGAACTATGAACACAGCGGGATTAAAATACTCTGATAAGGAGTTTATACTTTTAAATAATAAAATATTTAACCAAGTATACATACCTGCATTCATACTAAAATCAGTGTCACTAGGACAGAACAAAAGTATTACGATTGTTGGACAGCACAAGTAGACTTAGAGACATATGGTCAACCCTGGGAAGATGTAGCCTGATCAACTACATTATCCAAGGAGTGATTAGCATGTGCCTAAGTGTGGTTGTGAGGTTGCAACAAGTCTAAAAACTTACCAACACTTCTACAACGAGAACAGTAGAACAGAACATAAACTTAAAATACTATAGGAGTATTTTGTGTTACTATTAATTACTTACCTGAGAACTAAAGGTCTTTATTAAGTATGTCAATAGTTGCGGAGTGGATACGCTAAGGTTATATGTGTCTAGGATATCATAGACTTAGAATCTGTTATCTTTGCTTTACTTCATGTTCCTTGTTTGGTTGTGGGCTTAGAGTTAGGATCACTTATTCGAAGGTCTATTCTGTCTAGGTTACCTATGACTGGTATGCACTACACAAATGTTGGAGTAACTGATAAAGATCATCTTATAATTTTCTAGTTAGTTCGTCTATTAATTATTTCCTTATCCCTTTTCTCGCGTAGATATAATGGCTGGATTCCATTTTCCCGGAGACCCGTACTATCCCAACAACGGCAATGCTGGATGGCTTGGAGAAGAGCCAGAAGATGATCACCCAATCCCTTTGGATGATCACGAAGCTAAAGGCTTTTCTAATGGTTCTGACTCGGAGCCAGAAGTCAACAACCAACCCCCAGCTGTCCAAAACCCAAACCCTCGTCTAACATTTCAAGGACCCACACCTCTGTGGGCCACAAACTTGAATAGGTGGAGTCAGGAACAGGGGCAGCCCATGCCCTACCATGGAGACAGAAGTTTCTACAACCTCACTGAGGGAGGTTCAGCTGACAGGGTCCTACCCATAATGGTCCGTAGGATTGCTCGGAACACCGAGCAAGGTCGAGCAGCTATTAACCGAGTAGTGGAGATTGACGCCAACTCTGGCGTTAACACTGTCCGCATTCGCCAATTAGAGTCTGCTCATGAAAGGACTCAGGTCCGCAATGCAGTTCTGCAAAGGGAACTTGCTGAAACCCAAGCTGAAGTCAGGGAACTTCGAGCTCAGCAAGCAAGATCTGATAGGCGCGTGAGAGACATAGAACGCCTTCTGTCGGATTCAAGAACTCACTCTAATAGACTCTCATCAACTTCTCTTTTAGACCTGATAGGTCTTGATTTGGTAGTAGTCTGTCAAAATTTTCCATCTTGGTTGATGTAAGACCTACTTCTAGGTTATTTTTCCCGAACTCATTACATCTGTAATCCCAGTATAATTGACAGATATCTAATCTTATGGAAATCAATATCCAATTGCTATCATCTGTTAGTACTAGATCTTCATTCAATCATACTATTCAATCGTGCTATTCACTTGTGATGTTGGGCTATGGAGAGTTAGTCCATGAGTCATTCTTATCTACTTCCTATTAAATTCTTATCAATATCTTCATCTTTCTAAACTTATAGCTAAAAGATGCCTCCACGTAAGTCAACAAGACGCTATCCTCCCGCACCGACACCACCTGCTCCTCAATTCGATACAGCAGCCCTAAATGCTGTTGTAGCTGCGGCTGTGGCTACAGCCATGGCTCAATATCATTCCTCAGGTTCCACTGGAGGAGGAACCCTTGTCCTATCTACTCATGGTGAAATCCTGGTGCGCTTGAGAGAGTGCTCCTATAAGGACTTCACCAACTGCAAGCCCAAGTCTTTCAGAGGGACTGGCGGAGTCATTTCCCTCTCGCAATGGTTCGAGAAAACCGAATCAGTTTTCGAGATCTGCTCCTGCCCAGAAGGGAGCAAGGTCAAGTTCGCTGCTTGCACTGGTGGAATAGCCATGTCAAGTCACTATCTCTAATAGTGGCTAATGCTATGGGATGGGAAACTCTGAGAGATCTAATGATTGAAGAGTACTGCCCGAGGGGCGAGATCCAAAAGCTGGAGGAGGAACTTTGGAGCCTAACCATGAAGGGCTCCGACGTAGTCTCTCATACCGCCAGGTTCTGTGAACTGGTGGCCCTCTGTCCCAACATGGTTCATACGGAGGGAAAGAAAATCGAGAGATATATATGGGGGCTGATGCCACCATACCAGGGAAATGTTTTGGTATCACACCCCACTACATTTGATAGTGCCAAGCGATTGGCACAGCGGCTCATAGACCATGGGGTTCGTACCCCGGCCGCAACAACAACCCTGGCCATCTAAGAACCCGCCAGAACTGCTGATTCCAAGCGGAAGTTTTGGGATGACAAGAAAAAGAAGAAGGCTGCCAAAAAGCAGCAGATCGTGGCAGTACATACTGCAATAGCACCTGCCACTGCTGCTCCAGTAAGGCAATACGCCGGAAGTTTGCCCAAGTGCAACAAGTGCAACTTCCACCACATAGGAGCCTGGCGGGAAATGCAGTGCTCGAACTGCAACAGGAAGGGGCACACCGCCCGTTTCTGTAAAGCTCCAGCAAGACCACTCAACCAAGTCCCCGACGCTGGTGTGGGCCAGGCTTGCTAAAATTGTGGCGACGTGGGCCACTACAAGAGGGACTGCCCAAAGGCAGGGAATTCTGGTAGAGTTAGAAGAGTTCTGGCCATAGGCCACGAGGAAGCGGTTGCCGACCCCACAGTGGTCACTGGTACGTTTCTCCTCGATAACTCATATGCATGTTTACTATTTGATAGTGGAGCGGAGAGGAGCTTCGTGAACCAGAGATTTGCTCATTTACTTAAGCAAAAATCACGAGCACTCAAAGATCCGTTCACTGTAGAAATGGCTAATGGAAAGACAGAGAGCACTAACAGTATATTCATAGGGTGTACCCTAACTCTAGATAACCATTCATTTTCGATCGACCTCATGCTGGTTTCTATTAAAAGTTTCGACGTCATTATCGGCATGGATTGGTTGAGTCTTAAGCGTGCCGACATCATGTGTTACGAAAAGGCTGTACGCCTTAATCTGTCGTCTGGCGAAACTCTAGTAGTATATGGCGACAAACCCGGCACAAACCTTCGTATCATCTCGAGCATTCCAGCTCATAAATTCTTGCGAAAGGAATGTCGCGCATTCCTTGCTCATGTGGTCGATGTGAGTCAAGAAACTAAAGACATTCAGGACATTCCAGTAGTACGCGACTCTCCCGACATCTTTCCGGAAGAACTCCCAGGATTACCTCCGCAACGTCAAGTAGAGTTTCGAATCGACTTAGTTATAGGGGCTACCCCCGTAGCCAAATCGCCCTATCGTCTAGCACCTGCAGAGATGCAAGAACTGTCCTATCAACTTAACGAACTGCTCAGCAAGGGCTTTATAAGACCAAGCTTCTCACCTTGGGGAGCTCCAGTCTTGTTCGTCAAGAAGAAAGACGGATCGTTTCGTATGTGCATCGACTACAGGGAGCTCAACAAACTGACCGTCAAAAATCGTTATCCCTTGCCTCGTATCGACGATTTATTTGACCAACTTCAAGGGGCGAATTTCTTTTCAAAAATCGACTTAAGATCCGGATATCACCAACTACGAGTGCTAGGGGAGGATGTTCCGAAGACAACCTTCTGAACTCGTTATGGGCACTACGAATTCGTAGTGATGCCGTTCGGATTAACAAACGCGCCCGCAGTATTCATGGATTTAATGAATAGGGTGTGTCGTCCTTACTTGGATCAATTCGTCATCGTCTTCATCGATGACATACTTATCTACTCTCGTAGTAAGGAGGAACATAGTCAACATCTGCGACAAGTCTTAGAAACTCTACGTTCGGAGAAGCTCTATGAGAAGTTCTCGAAATGCGAATTTTGGATCCGAAGAGTCGAATTCTTAGGGCACGTGGTTAGCGAAGAGGGAATACACGTGGACCCTTCCAAAATTAAAGCCATTGAGAGCTGGTCAGCACCGAAGACGCCTACAGAAATTCGTCAATTTCTAGGCCTCGCTGGCTACTACCGCAGGTTCATTCAGAACTTCTCCCGCATAGCGAAACCTCTTACAACACTGACCCAGAAAGGCGTGGCCTTTGACTGGGAAGAGAAGCAGGAGAGAGCGTTCTGAACGCTCAAGCGAGCCTTGTGCACCGCACCAATACTATCCCTCCCCGAAGGGATAGAAGACTTCGTCGTCTATTGCGATGCGTCAAATCAAGGACTCGGATGTGTTCTGATGCAGCGAGGTAAGGTCATTGCCTATGCCTCGAGACAGCTGAAGACACACGAGGTCAACTACACTACCCACGATCTGGAACTAGGAGCAGTTGTGTTTGCTCTGAAGATCTAGAGACACTACCTGTAGGGTACAAAAAGCACAATCTTTACAGATCATAAAAGCCTACAACATATATTCGACCAGAAGGAGCTCAACATGAGACAACGACGGTGGGTCGAGCTACTCAGTGATTACGAATGCGAAATTCGTTATCATCCGGGGAAAGCCAATGTAGTAGCTGACGCCCTAAGTCGGAAAGAATATTCTGGTCGTAGAGTCAAGTCATTGACTATGACTATCCATTCACACTTGTCCACACAAATTAAGGAGGCTCAGCTCGACGCTTTGAAACCTAAAAATGTGGCAGGTGAATCCCTGAGAGGAATGGATAAGAACTTGGAGGTTAAGGGTGGCGGAGCTTATTATCTCATGGATCGGATCTGGACCCCGAAACTTGGTGGTTTCAGAGACTTGGTCATGAACGAGGCGCACAACACTCGTTATTCCGTCCACCCAGGTTCAGATAAGATGTATCTGGATCTTAAAAAGTTATACTGGTGGCCTAACATGAAAGCAGAGATTGCTACCTTCGTAAGTAAATGCCTTACTTGCGCCAAGGTCAAGGTCGAATACCAGAAACCCTCAGGTCTACTACAACAGCCAGAGATACCGGAATGGAAGTGGGAGCGGATCACTATGGATTTCATAACCAAGTTGCCCAAGACAACGGGTGGACTTGATACCATATGGGTCATCGTCGACAGATTGACCAAGTCCGCACACTTCCTGCCTATCAAAGAAACATACAAGATGGAGAAGCTTACAAGAACTTACATTAGGGAGATCGTACGACTGCATGGTGTTCTGATATCCATTATCTCGGACAGAGATAGTAGATTCACTTCGAGGTTCTGGCAGTTGTTACAAAGTTCCCTAGGAACTAGGCTGGACATGAGTACAGCCTACCATCCGCAGACAGACGAGCAAAGTGAGAGGACTATCCAAACCTTGGAAGATATGCTGCGAGCCTGTATGATCGACTTTGGGAAAGCATGGGATACTCATTTACCCCTTGTCGAATTTTCCTATAACAACAGTTATCACACAAGCATAAAGGCTGCTCCATTCGAGGCCCTCTATGGCCGCAAGTGCAGATCCCCTATGTGCTGGGCTGAAGTGGGTGATACCCTGTTAGCTAAAGGACGAGTTCCTGAAAGCACTCTCACAGGTCCGGAGATCATTCGAAAACGACAGAGAAGATCGTTCAAATTCGTGAACGATTGAAAGCCTCTAGAGACCGACAGAAAAGCTACGCTGATAAACGAAGGAAACCGTTGGAATTCCAGGTGGGCGACCGTGTTCTATTGAAGGTCTCACCCTGGAAGGGCTTGATACGCTTCGGAAAGCGTGGAAAGCTAAATCCAAGGTACATAGGGCCTTTTGAGATTCTCGCAAGAATCGGCCCTGTAGCTTACAAACTTAACTTACCGCGCGAGCTCAGTAACGTACATTCTACTTTCCACGTCTCGAACTTGAAAAAGTGTCTGTCCGACGAGACTCTTGTAATCCCACTCGACGAGATCGAGATCAACGAGAGCCTCAACTTCGTGGAAGAACCAGCAGAGATCATGGACCGGGAGGTCAAGCAAACGAAGCAAAGCCGTATCCCGATAGTGAAGGTTCGCTGGAACGCCAAGCGAGGACCTGAATTCACTTGGGAGCGAGAGGATCAGATGAACCTGAAATATCCTCTTCTTTTTACTTAGTTATTTGTAACTACTTATTTGCTTAACCTCTAATTTCGGGACGGAATTCCTTCTAAGGGGGGGGGGGGGGGGGGATGATGTGACAACCCGAAATTTCTATTATGTACAACATTTCAATTTAATAGAAGTCAGAACAGTTTCTGCTAACTTTCAAGCTTTTTGGAATAAGTTCGAGTCTTTTTAAGTTAGTACTTCAGGAGATACCAGGAGAGAGGATGCTCTAGGGTTTATTGTGCAACAATAAAGTCCCAAAGCTCCAAGAGTTTGGAGTTTACGGCCTAAACAAAGGTGTTTACGGCCGTAAACCCTAAATTGGGGGTATATATATGACACTTAGTCATTATTTACCATTTTTCACAAATTCAAGATCCAAACTCAATTCTCTCTCAAGTATCATCCAACAATTCTTCAAGATCTTCAACTTGTAAGTGTTTCTAGCCCTATTAAGTTGATATATTGCTTAATCTAGTGATTTAACACACTTCCATCCGTGAAATCATTCCAAAAGGTTAGATCTTCAAGTTTCACCAAGAACACCAAGAACACACACTAGTGTTCTTGGACTTTTAGCACCTTTTCAAGCCTCTATCTTGTAAGTACTTCTATCCTAGAGTATAATAAGGCTTGTTACACTTCTATACATCAAGAAAACACCAAGGAAACCAAGGATCAAAGGTGTTTACGGTCCAAGAACACCTTGGACCGTAAACCCTAAAAAGGGTGCCAAAGTGTGCCCTAGTCCCTTCTAAGCCTTGGAAACTTGCATAGATCCCTTCCCTAATGAGTTAAGTACATTAAAACATCAAAAGACCATAAACCATTTGGGTTTACGGCCGTAAACCCAAAGGCAAATGGTCCAAGGACCGTAAACTCCATTTAGGAGTGAAATGGTGCCCTAATCACTTCCATAGGCTTATACTTCAAGTGGAAATGCTTCTAAGGACTGGTAAAGCTTCAAAACAACTCATGGTCAAAGAAGCATGAGTTTACGGCCGTAAACTCATGGGTTTAGGACTGTAAACTCAATGAGTTATGGTCACAAAACCGTAAACTCATATAAAGGGTTCCCTTGAACCCTAAACTCGATAGCAATGTCCTACAACATTTAGATGAAATCCTTAGCACTTATAACACTTATATAAGGTGTTTTTCATGCCCTAGGATGTCTTAACTTTGTTAATTAGTTGTTTAAAGACTAATTGGATACATATATATGTTATTATATGTTAACTAGGATCATTGTGTGTGTACAAGTCTTCACTTGACACCTAGCAATCCTATATCATCAGTTCATCCAAACCACTCACTACAGGTGAGTTCATACCCCTTAATTAACCTTTTAAATGTTTTTAAATGCTTTTATGGGGGGGAATACAAGTTGAATTATTATAGTTATTATATCAATCACATGTGATTAATAACTACCAAACAAGTGGATTTCTTACTTTTCAAACTGTGTTACCAAACTGTTTTACTTCAAACTGTTTTACAAACTCCTTTTCATAACAAATACTTTTACTTAAACTCTTTTAAACTTATATTCTGTTAAATGTGTATCTATATAGATATAGTTATATAAGTAGGATTGAAAGGACTTAGCACTGATAGCTCACCTTACTTCCTGTTCCTTGTTTGGTTGTGGACTTAGGGTATTAGAGTTATCTGTCCGAAGTTCGTTTGAATCCTAGTTATATATTATGTATATGTATATAGATACAAAGGTTCCTTCTTTCATTCAGCTCAATACCTTTGGGTAGCAAGGTTATACATACATGTTCATACATTACTAGTGAGCTACTATAGGAGTAGTTTAGGAAGATACTAATACTATTACTAGAACAATGAAACATACAAAGAGTCAGTTCATACATGAAACAATACCATACAGAGAAAGAGATAACAAACAATACCATACAGAGTAGATAACAAACAATACCATACAGAGAAAGAGATAACAAACAATACCATACAGAGAAAGAGATAACAAAGAATACCACTGGGTTTTCTTTAGCAAGGTTTTTAATGAGGAGGAGTCAACTATACACTGCACTCTTTTTCCCTTCGCTAAAGTTTTTTTTCCCACTGGGTTTTCTTTAGCAAGGTTTTTAATGAGGCGGTACGTCAAAGTTGAATGCTAAAATGATGTCATCCAAGGGGGGGTGTTGTAAATAATTGGTGGTGTTGTAAATAATTGGTGGATGACATAATAATTGGTGCATGGTAAATTTGTCAACATTTCTAACTAGTTACAATTATATGTTAGTAAAATTTGTAGTATAAATACCCCTCCATTCTAAAGAATGAAACACACCAAAAGTTATAAGAGATATAACTTTCATATTCTCTCTAAATATTCTTTCTTCTCAATTAAAGTTCTTATCAAAGTTTACTACTTTGGTTTGATTTATAGTTACATTAATTACGCTTAATTCATAACAGTTTCTTATATATCTAGTTTAGTTTTATATATACCTACTTTACTTAATTTATTTAATTTTGTGTTTATATAATTTAAGAATACTATTAAATTTTAAATGTGATAAAATTTTCAAGTGTATTAAATTTTAAAACTTTTTAGACTAAACTGCACAAATAGTCCCTGTGGTTTGTCGAAAATTATCACATTGGTCCAAAAACGTTTGGACTAGCACCAGTGGTCCAAAAGTTTGATTTTGTTGCGAGTTTGGTCCAATTTACTTTGAATTTTTTTAAAATGACAGATTTTCCCTTTTTTAATTTTATTTTCTATTTTTTTTATTTTGTTATATTTCTGATTTAAATTAAACAAAAAATATATATATTTCCAGTCCTCCCTCCTGTAAACAACACCACCACCACCGATCACCATCTCCTCTCTCTCTCTCTCTCTCTCTCTCTCTCTCTCTCTCTCGTTGGAATACCTCCGATCTCAACCCTCACCAGTATGCTCTTTGTTTCTTCAACGGCGATGGAAACAGATCTGCAAATGACGGTTTGCTTCGAGCTAGGTTTTGCTGAGGAACAATCAAGTCGAAGGAGAAGATGAAAGGCGGCGAGAGGCAATATGTTTGCTTCTGACGGTGGTATCCCACAAACCGGCTTCCAGATCTGGACGGAGGAGGATCTGAATCGTCGCCACCAGATCTGTCGATTCAGGCTTTGTAAGGATGCATTTCAGATTCTCGGAGGTGGCTTCGTCTAGAAACCCTCAAGATCGACGATGTTCCAAATCTGTAAATGTCGTTGTCTTCACAAGTTAGGGTTTTAAGATCCGACAAGTTAGGGTTTCAGATCGCCGACGTCCTTCTTCTTCACTGAAAACCCTAATCCATATGAGATAAGGTGGCGGTGCTAGGATTTCAGAAGTTGGTGATGGTTTTTGTCAAAAATCGGGGTTATGGATGTGGTTTCCGGTGGAGAAGACGAACCAAGAAAGTGAAAAAAGGGTCTCCGGTGGTGGGAATTAATTAGGATTTGTTGTAGGAGATGACGACTTTCAGATTTGTTGGAGGTTGCTGGTGACAGAGACGATGGGGGCTGAAGGCGATGGCGCCGGTTTCTGGGCTTTATGAACTGTTCTTGAGAGCCATGAAGAACAAACGAAGAGGGAAGGAGAAATATTGGGGAAGGAGAGAGAGAGAGAGAGAGAGAGAGAGAGAGAGAGAGAGAGAGAGAGAGAGAGAGAGAGAGAGAGAGAGAGAGAGAGAGAGATTTATTTTTATTTTCTTGTTTTTTAGAGAGAGATAGAGAGATTTATATTTATTTTTATTTTATTGTTTCTTTTTTAAATCTGAAAATCAGGAAAACAAATAAGAAAAAAGATAAAATATATTAATAGGGGCAGATCCGTCATTTTGAAAAAAATCAGAACAGATTGGACTAAAGACGCAACAAAATGAAAGTTTTGGACCACTGGTGCTAGTCCAAACCTTTTTGGATCAAAGTGACAATTTTCGACATACCACAGGGACCATTTGTGCAGTTTTGTCTACTTTTTAATAATTTATAATCTAATAAATATTTAAAAAAACTTCAAATTCACATACATTCATATTTTACGAAAATTCAAATTGACATGTACACATCTTTTACAAAAATTCAAATTGGCACACAATTAATTTAAATGTATGTGTAATACTTCTTCAAAATTATATATATATATATATATATATATATATATATATATATATATATATATTCTAAGTTATTGTGAACTAGAAAAACATATGAACTTGCGAACTAATAATCAACTCATCATTTTTCTACACCAAAAACATCAATCTTTTCCAAATTGTGCGTCTAAGTCATATCTAGGCTAAAAAAAATTGACAATTTTTTTATTTACTTCCGAAATTTACATGTATATACAATCAGCAGTTGTATGGAATGCTAATAAACACAATCAGCAGTCATATGGATTGCAGATGTGCACAATCAGCAGACATATGGACTGCTGATGAGCAATCAACAATTCATATGATTGTTGATTGTGCTCATCAGCGGTCCATATGACTGCTGATTGTGCTCATCACCAGTCTATACAACTGTTGATTGTGCTCAACAGCAGTCATACAAAAAACCAAAAAAAAATCGATAAATCTTTTTTTTAGCCTAGATATGACTTAAACGTACCATTTGGAGAAGATTGGTGTTTTTTGTGTTGAAAACTAATGAGTTAATTATGAGTTCGCAAGTTCTCACAAATCTTTTGGTTCTTAAAAGTAGAGCAGACAAATACGTACCACGGAGAACCAACCAATATGTTACCAACCGAACCAATAAAATCGGTAGCCAACTTCTTTAGTAACCAATATATTTGGCATGGTAACAGTATGAAATTTTGGATACCATGGTTGTACCGTACCAACCAATATATATATATATATATATATATATATATATATATATATATATATATATATATATATATACAGAGAGAGAGAGAGACAGAAAGAGAGAGAGAGAGAGAGAGAGAGAGAGAGAGAGAGAGAGAAAGTCTAGATCAAAAAAGAAGGAAAATTTTGGTAGGAAGGTAAGAAGTTTTGTATACACATATTTTCTTAGCAAACAAACGAAATGAATCATTAGATGATTCACAAGAAAAAAAATTCTCAAAATAAACACCTTCATGATTCATTTTTAAGTAAATCAAGAAAAAATTCATTTTTATGACAATTTTAGTGAATATCAACAAAATGATCGTAAAAATGAATCATCGAAATGTTTTTTCGAGAATTTTTTTGATGAATCAAGTTATTATTGATTCATCTAGTGATTCATTTGTTTTGTTTGCTAAAAAAATAAGCCGAAAAAAAATTATTACCTTCCTGTCATAAAAAGTTTCTTACCGGTTATATATATATATATATATATATATATATATATATATATATATATATATATATATATATATATATATATATATATATATATATTGATGGGTCTTGAGCATTACAACATTCCTATGGTGCACATGCAACCCTAATTGCTTTGGATCTAGGTTTTTCTCAAGTTATACATGCAAATCAATTTTCCAAAGCAAGAACCCTAAACTAGCATACAATTTTCGGATTTAACATATAAACTAGAGTTAGAAAAATACCTTTCTTGTTAGCTAGTAGTAACAAGTAATCCTTTCCTTGATCTTGACCTTCAAGAGCTTAGTGCATCAATTGTTGCACCTCTAATGGAGTCACAAACACTGTAACACCCAAAAATTCAAGCCAATTTAAAACTTTTTAAAACATTTAAAACTATTAAGTTATTACAGTTACTTTCAAAATAATTTAAACATCAGAGTATCCCCAGAATCAATCATGAAAATGTAAGGAGGTGCACGATCACGCCTTCGCCTTCCCGCGATCATCAGAATACCTGAAACAATAATCGATAAATGTAAGCTCGAAGGCTTAGTGAGTTACCCCCAAAATACCAACCTCATATAACCACACGCATCTCACATCAGCAAATACAGAACAGTATGCATAATGAGCCTTCAACCTGACTGGACCGCCTCGTAGGCCTTCAGTCTATCTGGACCTCTCTCCGAGCCTTCGGCACGTCTGGACCGCCTCGCCGGGCCTTCAGCCTATCCGGACCGCTCGCGGGGCCTTCGATCTGACTATCATACCCTCCTGGGTCTGTAGTCTATCCGGACCGCCCTGGGTATGTTGGCCTTCAGCACAAAGCAGGACTGCCTCAACCCAAACCCCCAATCAAACAACATGTGCACATACATATCATACGCTAGCATATATAACAGTCAACCGATCTAACAGATCAAATAGCATAGCAACATCCTATAACCAGGATACCGACCTAACCGGTCACTAACATAGCATCATCCTATATACCAGGATACCGACCTAACCAGGTCACTAAGCATAACATCATCCTAACTACCAGGATGTAAATCAATAAGCATATCATGCAATAAACCCGGATACAAATCCAATAAGGACCGTCATTGGTGCCTTAGACCCTGTTGATATAGTGAGTAAAAATTACCTGGCACTGCTGAAGTCCTGCCGATAAAACTCCAGCTGCTGGTTGACAGGTTCCCGAACTGTCAACATCAAACAACACCCAATTAATAATTGGGTTCCAAGCCCAAAGTCCAATTCACACACTAAAGGCTCAATAGTCAAGTAATGGGCCAAAACCCAACATATGGCCCAATTTTCCAAATTGGGCCCACACCCTCATATGGGCCTTACCCTAAGCCCATCAACATATTCTAGTTCATATGATTATTCTTGGATGGCCCATTAATAATCCAATTACCAAAGCCCAAGTGAAATTAGGGTTTCATATAAAATGACAATTAGGGTTAAGTGTTTCTCACTTAACCCATTAAGGACTTAATCCATTAAGTCCCTCACTTTACTAAATAAGTCATATGGTGTGATTGGGCTTAATACACAATTCCATCCCAATGACCCAAATGTGGGTCCCGATAAGTCCAAGCCCATAATCCCAAAATTAGGGTTTCCACATGAAATGATGATTAGGGTTAAGTGTTTCTTACTTAACCCTTTAAGGACTTAATCCATTAAGTCCAGTATTGCCTTAAGTTAGTTGGCCAATGATTATTATTTAATATTTCAAGTTTAAATAATTCTCGTGCGTGTCCCGATCAATTCCCAAAAATTGAGTTTTATTGGCATTAGGGTTTTCCAAACCCTAGTTAGGGTTTCCAACCCAATACTAGCCCATTAATCAAATGGGTGGGCTTTTAGGTCAATTAGGGCTTTATTGGGCCTATAAGGCCCACTAAAATATCATTAAGCCCATTAGGGTTTTATTGGGGTCCATTAGAGTCCATTAGGGTTTGCAAGGCCCATTAGGGTTTCAAGCACCCTAAACGTATCAACTTAACGAAGCAAGCACACCGCCACCCGGCACGGCGGCCGGTGGCGGCAGGAGGCGGCAGCCACCACCTCACGGTGGTGGTTAAGGATTTCCTATTATTATTCCGGCACCATTTACAAGTTACAACATAATTCAAAACACACACACACACATACTGATATAACTACATACACTAATACACACACCCACACAACCGCCCATGGCGGCAGGCGGTCGTCGGAGGTGGCAGCTCTCACGAGTTCCGGCTAGAAGATCGCGTACACCCTATATGTTCCCAAAATGACCCCAGCCACCCACCTGGTGGCGTGAGGCGGCAGCAGAAACCCAAGAGGCGGACAACAGCGACAGCAAGGGTTGTCCCTCTTTACTCCCAGCGTCCCAACGCCGGTCTTCTTCTTCCTCAGCCACCACAGGAGCGGTGATAGCTGGTGGTAGCGAATACAATAGCGGAATGGTGGTCTTCAACCAATGGCGGAGGTGGCTTCGCTCCTCACGATTGGGCACAGCGGCGGCGCAACCAAACCGGAATCGAAATGGAGATGAAGAAGAAAAACACGGCAAGGAGGTGGCATCGGTGGTCTTCGACGGCTCTCCCTCGGCTGCCCACGACCTCACCAGCAGCGGCTGTGACGTTTGGAGGGTGAAGCAGCGACGACAGTCGGCTGGAGGTTGGAACATCGGAGAAGCTCGACGGAGGCTGCGGAGAACCGAAGTTAACGGGTGGTGCGGCGGCTGGAAGAGGGAACAGGAGATATAAGGGGAAAGGGTGACGGCTGCTTATGATTTAGGGTTAGGGTATGAGCGATGGAACAGTTATATCCGTTCCATACAAACAAGGAGCCATATTGACGAAAATAGTCCCTCCTCCTCCCTTTTCTTACAAAACAAATCCTTAATTTACCCTTTAAACCCTTGCTCCCATAATTCTTTTCAATACCAGTCCAACATTTACAAAACAAACCCTCCTCTACAAATTGTTCTTAATTAAGACCCATAAATTACCATTTAACCCCTCCTTCTGAAAATCCTTACAAATCAAGTCCCGAAATTACCAATCAGCCCCCTAAGCCTTCAGATTCTTTCAATTTAAATCCAATTGTTACTAAATGGCCCTTCCATGACAATTCTTTTCAACTCAAGTCCAGGATTTACACTTTTAACCCTCGTAAATCAAAAGTATATCATTTGGCACCCCGAAACCAACACCCCACTAACCATTTAATTATTCTATTTAAAACAGGGTGTTACAAACACCACAAGCAAAGAATGAGGAGAAGAGAGAGAGGCATAAATCGACTAAGATTTCTTCTAGGGAAGCATTTTCCGATTTCATGAGGCTGGGGGTTCCTTTTATAGTTGAAGCTGCTAGGGTTTTCAACTGGAAACCCTAATTGCCTTGCATAGCCCCTAAGCAACATATGGACTCCCACATGGTAAGCCTTGGACGAAAACTCTATGGGCTTCCCATAGATTTTCGTCCACCCTATTCCAATAGTGTGACATCCCCATTTTCACGGCCAGAAAAGACCGATTTTGTTTATGCTTTATAAAAATCAGAGTACTTCTTTTAATAAAAATGTTGCGGAATTTGTTCCCAGTAAAACATGATAAATACGTTATCAAAGCATTTCCTATGAAATGTATTTTTATTCATTTTAAAAACATTTGGGATGTCATCGTCAATACTGAAACATAAGCATAAACAGAACTTACATTCATTTACACTAGTGATCTACATCTCTTTTAAATCTCTCAGTGTAATGTAACTTCATATCGACACCTGTGATAGAAATAAGCTGGAGTGGTTCAGGTTGGGAAACCTGGTGAGTACATAGGGTTTTCAACCCACAATAATATAATTATTATGTTTAAACATCAAACAATCGACCCAATTACCCATCCCCATTATCTTCTTTACTCTTAAGGATCTACCCTAAGAATCAACTATCGTCACCGGGGTTTAGGCACTAAGTCTGCATAGTCGCCAGGATCTATACAACAGACACTAAGTCCGCATAGTCGCCATGGTTTAGGCACTAAGTCTGCATAGTCGCCAGGGTTTATACAACAGGCACTAAGTCCGCATAGTCGCCAGGGTTTTGGCACCAAGTCTGCATGATCGCCAAGGTTTAGGCACCAAGTTTGCATGATCGCCAGGGTTTAGAGTACACCGGGTGAGCACATCGTTCACAACACCTACGGGTTGCGAGCCTGCTAGTGTTCCACTGGACTGTCTAGAATAGTCCGTAGTTGTCATCCATACTCTGCTAGATGACGGGGCCAGCATTTGGGAGCAAGGCTTCTCACATCGTCCACCTCTTACCCTTACCTCATGGTCTATATCACCTCTCAACTCATCATCCAACTCATATTTCATCTACCCATGTTTTACCCAACATATTATGTAGATGTAAATACATATACAGTTTAAATCATATAAAACTTGTATAAAATCGTTCATCCAGCATAGATAGCAAGTATACAGATAATATGCACACATAGCACGTAATTTATATAAAATACTTCATATCTATGTGTAAGATGAAAGTAAGTATGCACTCACCTGGTAAGGTGGTGACTCGGTACTCGGACAGCACTTCGTTATCTCAAAACAGTTTTCCCTTGACAAAACCTAGTATCAATACCACTAGGGTTTAGTCTATCGTTAACCGCGACTAATTAATAGTCTAACTATTATTACTATTATATAAGCGTTAAGCAACACTCTTATATAACTCATAATAATAGTCCAAATAATTATTTTAAGGTCCTAATAATGTTACTATAATTAATTAGAAGCTATATTAAAAATAGCGTAGGCGTAGCTCACTTACAGCGGGTTTTCTCGAAAACAGGGCTTCGCTTGGAGCAGCGTTTCTGAACCGAAAGACCCTTTTTTTCTCGGGACTCCGGGAGCCTCGGGGCTTCCTTCGGGTGCTAGGGGGTTTACCTAGGCTTAGGGGGGGTTAGGAACCTTAGAGAGAGAAAGAAACTAGAGAGAGAAGAGGAAATGGTGCATGGAACTCGGCAGCCTTCGCTGCCTTTTATAGGCCCTCAGACCTCGGAACGCTGGGCGTTCGGAAAGGCTACGCTGGGCGTAGCGTCGGATAAGGCTGCCAGGTGGTGGTCTCCGGGTGGTGCGACGAGGCTTGTCTCGGAACCTCATAAGACCGAAGTACGCTGGGCGTACCTGTTTTCGAACGCGGGGCGTAATGCAAGGCGACGTGTCGCAATCCGAAGCGAGCCCTGATCATCATCGAACGGCTGGAATTTAGCCACGTCATCGATATCGCAACAGATTTCGCAAATTCACTTTCCGACTTCTAAAAATCATAACTTTTGCATACGAGCTCCATTTTCGACGTTCTTTATATCCACGTGTAGGTGGGAACGTACTCTACAACTTCCGTTTAGACTCCGTCGGCTAATTTTGAATTTATTTTAAAAGTTATATTTTTAACAGGCCGGGACAGGATTGGTCCGTTAAAAATTCATAACTCCTTCATCCGACGTCCATTTTCGTCTGTCTTTTTATCGTTACGCTACTATTAACAAGATCTTCGATTCTCGTTTAGGTTGTGTCGGTTAAAAACCACTCGATCTAATATTCGAAATTCGGGCTTTACACTGTTAAGCCGAAACTTTGAAAAATTATAACTTCCTCATACGAAGTCAGACTTGGGCGTTCTTTTTATGGACGCTCTCGGTTTAACATTTTCTACTACTTCCGTTTAGATCACTAAGGCTAAAAGTCGCTCTATCATAAATTCACTATTTACGCTTCCCGGTGCCGTGTCGGTTTTGCCGTAAAACTTCGACGGGCCATAACTTCTTCGTTATAACTCGGATTTCGGCGTTCTTTATATGTACGAAACCCTTGTAATATATACTACCACTTGGTTAAGATTATTCCTTCTAAATAATCTTCCATCAAAAACTCATTTTTGATGCTCGTTGTCTCTAAATTGACTAGCCCAAATCTACGAGCGTTACAATTATCTCCCCCTTAGGATGATTACGTCCTGGAATCATCAACGAAACAGGGTTGTATAATGACTCCATGCGTTATCTCTTCAACCTAGGTAGTAACTGTAACTCTTATGTTCATTCAGATTAATTTATTTAACTGCAGGCGGTGTTCGATCTTGAATCCGCTCTCTGTCTCATGTTAGACACCAAATTATGACCTTCAAGTCACAATGTCGATCCTTACTGGAGACTCCTTCCTCTTCTTAACAAACTTTCGATAAGTTGTTTGTTTTCCACAATAGACCGATGGATCACGTTCCAATGACCTATCATCGTGTGTCGCAACGCTTAGACTCAGGTCTCTTAGAGTCAAATTCCGGAATGGAATATACTTTTCTTCATGTTCTAATGTGATATAATCACATTTCAACATGTAGCATTTCTAGCTACCAACTTCTTTAACTATGAGCGCGATACTGCTTCAATTATCTTTTACTTCAATCTTCTTGGCTTAAGTCAGATGCTACATCGAACTTGGTTCTCTGAACCATGTAACATACTCATCGTAGCCGGACTCAATTTGATATGACCACTAGGGTCGAAATAACAATCATCTTTTAAGTCATTACGTAAGCAATGGTAACGACATACTCGAATAAAACGGAATCAATTACTAGCTCCTTGGTAACCTTGTGACTTTCCCTGATCCAAGTGCGAGTCCTGTGCTTCTGGTAGTATAGGCCTCTACTACCATTCACACCTACTCATACTCGTCCCAAGTATTGTCTCGCAGTTTTCCACGTCACCATACAAGAAGATCACATAACAATTTAACACACCAGATAACAAAACGAAGGTTTTATATTATTCCTTGAAATGATTACATGGGTGTTCAAGTTTACCCTAAACTATGCCTCTAGTAGGCTACATCATACGATACTATGGCTACTGGATAACTCGATCTTCGGATACAAACTCCTCATCCTCGATTTCTCGCGTCGTTTTCTGCCTCGTCGAGGATCATGTGGAATGCCCTTGGCCTTGGTGGTGTTTCTGGCCTTGTTGCCTCGTTTTTCTTCGGACATTCTTTGGAAACATGCCCTTCTTTGTTACATCTGTAGCACACCCTCTTGTTGGATGTACACTTGCTAGCGTAATGCTCTGTCTTTCCACATTTGTAGCAATTCACCTCCTCGCTACATTTCCCGAAGTGTTTCTTTTTACACTTCTCGCACCACTTAGCTTCACCTCCTCCTCCTCCTTCAGTCTTTGAGAATTTCCTTTCTTTGTTGGATTTTGAAGATCCTTTGTACTTCCTTTTCTCGCCAACTTCAGCTCTCTCCATACCTTTTTCCCTAATCTGGGCCTCAACATTCCTGGCTGTTCTAACGGCTGTTTTCAAGGTAGTTTCCATTTTGACTGTTGGGCCAAAGTCTGTGGGCAGTCCGTTAGCAAACCTATCGATCTTGGAGAGTTCAGTAGGCACCAAGTAGGGGAATAGCTTCATCCTATCAGTGAATGCGGTGGCATACTCATCCACACTCATCTTTCCTTTCTTCAAGTTCTGAAATTCGTTGTTTAGGTCTATCAAATCTATCTCTGAGCAGTACTGCATTTTCAACTGCTCCACGAATGCTTCCTATGACATTCGCATGGCTTCTCCTCGTGGCATTGTATCTACCAACAACATCCACCAACTTAGCACTCCAGTCTTTAGTTGTTTGACTGCAAAGACGGTCTTTTGCTTGTCGCTACAGTCACAGCTCTCAAACACCATCTCCATTTCGGAGATCCAGTCCATAATCTCAACCGGCTTCGGGCTTCCAGAAAGGCTTGGTGGCTTGGCTCCCAAGAAGTTCTTATACATTCGTCCATCCTTGTCATTTCCCTTCTCCGGGCCATTCCTTCGTTCTCCTTGAGTCCCAACTTGACTCACAGGGCGGCTATAGTTCCCTTCCTCCGATTGCTTGGGAATCAGCTCAGGTTGCTCAATGGGCATGGTAGGTTCATCCCTATTTTCATGTAACATCCTCCTCATTTCTTCCCTTTGTTCAGCTAACATAGCCCGAATCATGGCTTGTACTCCAGCGATGGTGATTGGTTCAGGTGCAGCTTCTACTACAACAGGTATTTGCTCAATCACTGGGGGTTGTTGATTCCTATTTCCATTTGCGTTCCTGACTCCACTTCGGGTTCTTGCCATTTCGATCTATACACCAATTCAGACGTTCGGTGTGTAATGACGAGAATTAAGATAGGAAAGATTTTATTTACGATCGACGTGTAAATTTCCCTATCACTCCGAAAAGTTACATGCCAGTTTTAATACCGTAATTATACGTTTAGAAATCTGAACACATAAAGTTTCCAGATCCGGTCGGCAATAGACCATAGATTCGATCATATAATGCCTATCATAAAGCATTTAGCACATAAAAGCATATTAGGCATTTTCCCTAGATAAGCTAGTGCTTGTGTCTATTCAGGTGTATTACCTAAATTTTATTAGACACACTCCTCACAATCATTGCTTAGCATTCTAAGTTTAAGTCTAGAAAGAAATCCATATTCCTAGTTCGCTTAAACTAATGCTCTGATACCAACTGTGACATCCCCATTTTCACGGTCAGAAAAGAACGATTTTGTTTATGCTTTATAAAAATCAGAGTACTTCTTTTAATAAAAATGGTGCGGAATTTGTTCCCAGTAAAACATGATAAATACGTTATCAAAGCATTTCCGAAGAAATGTATTTTTATTCATTTTTAAAACATTTGGGATGTCATCGTCAATACTGAAACATAAGCATAAACAGAACTTACATTCATTTACACTAGTGATCTACATCTCTTTTAAATATCTCAGTGTAATGTAACCTCATATCGACACCTGTGATAGAAATACGCTGGAGTGGGTCAGGTTGGGAAACCTGGTGAGTACATAGGGTTTTCAACCCACAATAATATAATTAGTATGTTTAAACATCAAACAATCAACCCAATTACCATCCCCATTATCTTCTTTACTCTTAAGGATCTACCCTAAGAATCAACTATTCCTCATTCATTCATTCCTAAGGATCATCCTAAGGAATCGGCACGAAGTCCATCGTCACCGGGGTTTAGGCACTAAGTGTGCATAGTTGCCAGGATTTATACAACAGGCACTAAGTCCGCATAGTCGCCAGGGTTTAGGCACTAAATCTGCATAGTCGCCAGGGTTTATACAACAGGCACTAAGTCCGCATAGTCGCCAGGGTTTTGGCACCAAGTCTGGATGATCGCCAACGTTTAGGCACCAAGTCTGCATGATCGCCAGGGTTTAGAGTACACCGGGTGAACACATCGTTCACAACACCTACAGGTTGCGAGCCTGCTAGTGTTCCACTGGACTGTCTAGAAGAGTCTGTAGTTGTCATCCATAATCTGCTAGATGACGGGGCCAGCATTTGGGAACAAGGCTTCTCACATCGTCCACCTCTTATCCTTACCTCATGGTCTATATCACCTCTCAACTCATCATCCAACTCATATTTAATCTACCCATGTTTTACCCAACATATTATGTAGATGTAAATACATATACAGTTTAAATCATATAAAACTTGTATAAAATCGTTCATCCAGCATAGATAGCAAGTATACAGATAATATGCACACATAGCACGTAATTTATATAAAATACTTCATATCTATGTGTAAGATGAAAGTAACTATGCACTCACCTGGTAAGGTGGTGACTCGGTACTCGGACAGCACTTCGTTATCTCAAAACAGTTTTCCCTTGACAAAACCTAGTATCAATACCACTAGGGTTTAGTCTATCGTTAACCGCGACTAATTAATAGTCTAACTATTATTACTATTATATAAGCGTTAAGCAACACTCTTATATAACTCATAATAATAGCCCAAATAATTATTTTAAGGTCCTAATAATGTTACTATAATTAATTAGAAGCTATATTAAAAATAGCGTAGGCGTAGCTCACTTACAGCGGGTTTTCTCGAAAACAGGGCTTCGCTTGGAGCAGCGTTTCCGAACCGAAAGACCCTTTTTTTATCGGGACTCCGGGAGCCTCGGGGCTTCCTTCGGGTGCTAGGGGGTTTACCTAGGCTTAGGGGGGGTTAGGAACCTTAGAGAGAGAAAAAAACTAGAGAGAGAAGAGGAAATGGTGCATGGAACTCGGCAGCCTTCGCTGCCTTTTATAGGCCCTCAGACCTCGGAACGCTGGGCGTTCGTAAAGGCTACGTTGGGCGTAGCGTCGGATAAGGCTGTCAGGTGGTGGTCTCCGGGTGGTGCGACGTGGCTTGTCTCGGAACCGCATAAGACCGAAGTACGCTGGGCGTACCTGTTTTCGAACGCGGGGCGTAATGCGAGGCGACGTGTTGAAATCCGAAGAGAGCCCTGATCATCATCGAACGGCTGGAATTTAGCCACGTCATCGATCTCGCAACAGATTTCGCACATTCACTTTCCGACTTCTAAAAATCATAACTTTTGCATACGAGCTCCATTTTCGTTGTTCTTTTTATACATGCGTAGGTGGGAACGTACTCTACAACTTTCGTTTAGACTCCGTCGGCTAATTTTGACTTTATTTTAAAAGTTATATTTTTAACAAGCCGGGACTGGATTGGTCCGTTAAAAATTTATAACTCCTTCATCCGACGTCCATTTTCGTCTGTCTTTTTATCGTTACGCTACTATTAATGAGATATTCGATTCTCGTTTAGGTTGTGTCGGTTAAAAACTGCTCGATCTAATATTCGAACTTCGGGCTGTACACTGCTAAGCCGAAACTTCGAAAAATCATAACTTCGTCATACGAAGTCAGATTTGGGCGTTCTTTTTATGGACGCTCTCGGTTTAACGTTTTCTACAAATCTCTTTTAGATCGCTAAGGCTAAAAATAGCTCTATCATAAATTCACTATTTACGCTTCCCGGTGTCGTGCCGATTTTGCCGTAAATCTTCGACAGGCCATAACTTCTTCGTTATAACTCGGATTTCGACGTTCTTTATATGTACGGAACCCTTGTAACATATACTACCACTTGGTTAAGATTATTCCTTCTAAATAATCTTCCATCAAAAACTCTTTTTTGATGCTCGTTGTCTCTAAATTAACTAGCCCAGATCTACGGGCGTTACAAATAGGATCCATTAGCCCAAACTACAACTATTACTGAATTACATAATCAGTCCCTGTCCTTTTAATCAGTCTCTTTTGATCAATAAATTAATTCCAAATTAATTTCTGATCAATACTAATTAAATAATATGATTTCTCAATTAATATATTATTCTTATAATATATTAATAAATCACTAATTAACCTCTTTCTCCAAAACTCATTCTGTCCAGTTGCTATGGTGAAGGCGACCTAAAAGGACCATGATACTATCGGGTCAAGTACATACCAATTATAGTTATGGGCTTAGACACCTAATCCAACAGTCTCCCACTTGGATAAGTCTAAAACTATAACTGCAAGTATGGCTTCAAAATCTGATTAGCAATCGTAGCTCTCAAAAGCCGATGCTGAACTCTGACCTAGGCAATGACGCGTCCTTTAGATAAGTGATGATATAATCCTCCGTTCTGCAAGATATCGTGTGGACAAAGACATGGAACATAATCATTCTCAATGTCCAACAGTTTGTTTCCCGACTTCTGATTTGTTTGACATAGAACTTAACTGAACACATCAATTCAGTCCTGACCGGGCCCGACACATAAGTCAACACAAAATCATCGAGGGCCCAAGATATCGCTTTTACCCTCTTAGGATAAAAGGAACAGATAAACTTTAACTTATATGCTTGTACTATTTACTCATCAAATCGTACACAATGACACGTTTTATAACATCAAGTTAGTGATATGTTTACGCATTATCAATGCACAACCAACTCGTAAACAACACAGTATATATCTTGGTTTAAAGACTATATGATATTATCATCTCACAATCACTCGTGATAAATTCCATGAAGTGATTCACATGAGCGTGGGTTTAATCCAATACTCAAATCTTATTTCAGAAGTACTCATGAACATTGTAGCAAACCTTTGCTATGTCTAAGCAATTAGACAATCTACAACCAATTCATGACAGTCTATCCTCATAACTTACTCCCAAAGTATGATCGACTGTGGATAATTTGAACAATCCAATTATTCAGGAAGTAAAACATGCAAAAGTGAAACAATAGTAAACAATCGACACAAGATAGTAAACTTTACTCATAAATAAATCTCCATTATTTAATCATCAAATGTCAATTACATTTATCTATTACAAGTTTCTAAACATCTATCTAATCACTAAAACTAATATCGTCCTTCAGACCAATGCTCATCGCACATTGTAAGTGCTTAACCCTGCTCAGACACTTTGTGAGAGGATCCCATGGGTTCTCCTCTGACGATACCCTCTTGACTACGAGGAGTCCCTCTTCTACCCGATGTCTGGTGAAGTGGTATAATCTGTTGATGTGTCTGGATCTACCATGATCCCTAGGTTCCTTGTTTAAGGCAACCGCTCCTTCGTTATCACAAAAAATCTCCATAGGCTCCTTTATGGTTGGTACAACTCTAAGGTCTCCAATGAAGTTCTTCAACCATATCGCCTCCTTCGACGCTTCGCTCGCTGCTATGTACTCTGATTCTCACGTTGAATCAGCCACGATCTCCTGCTTGGAACTTTTACAAGTAATCGCTCCTCCATTTAGGGTAAATACCCAACCCGAATGAGAGCGGAAGTTATCTTTTTCGGTTTGAAAGTTGGCGTCACTGTACCCTGTCACTCTCAAGTCATCACTCCCATCAAGGGTAAGGACCCAGTCCTTAGTCCTTTGCAGGTACTTAAGAATGTTCTTAACCACAGTCCAATGAGCTCTACCTGGGTTCCCTTGATATCGGCTAACCATGCTCAACGCAAAAGCCACATCAGAGCGAGTACATGTCATAGCTTACATGATCGAGCCAATGGCGGAAGCATACGGTACTCAACTCATTTCCGCTATCTCGGCATCGGTACTCGGACTCTGAGTCTTAATCAGCTTGGTATTGCTTTGGATTGGCAGTTCCCCTTTCTTGGAATTCCCCATGCTAAAACGTTTCAGCACCTTATCCAAGTAAGTACTTTGACTAAGTCTTATTAGTCTCCTACTTTTGTTTCTCAATATCCTTATCCCCAGAATATAATCAGCTTCTCCTATATCCTTCATAGCAAAACACTTCCCAAGGCAGGACTTAACCTCCTGCAAGGTTAGGATGTCGTTTCCTATGAGCAGTATGTCATCAACATATAAAATTAGAAAGCTAACTATACTCCCACTAGCCTTGAGATACACACAGGACTCATCCTCGCTTCTCGAAAATCCAAACTCTTTGACTTTCTCATCGAAACAAAGATTCCATATGCGAGATGCTTGTTTTAATCCATAAATGGATTTCTCAAGCTTACACACTCTATTAGGGTACTTCGCATCTATAAAACCCTCTGGCTAACACATGTGAACATCCTCAGCCAGCTTCCCATTAAGGAAGACAGTTTTGACATCCATTTACCATATTTCATAATCATGAAATACAGTTATGGCCAACATAACCCTTATAGACTTGATCTTGGCCAATGGTGAGAATGTTTCATCATAGTCAACCCCTGGGGTTTGAGTAAAGCCCTTCACAACCAGTCATGCCTTGAACGTGTTCACTTTCCCATCCATGTCGATCTTCTTCTTGAAGATCCACTTGCATCCGACTGTCTTACGACCTGGCACAATGTCAACCAAGTTCCAAACTTGATTATCATACATTGAGTGAATCTCGTTGTCCATTGCCTCCTTCCACTTTGCAGACTCTGGGCCTACCATGGCTTCCTTGTAGTTGTTAGGTTCATCCAAATTTATCAGTGTACTATCACTGATAAACATATCACCCTCAGCAGTTATATGGAAACCATACAACACAGGTGGGACACTAACTCTACTGGAACGTCTCAAAGGTAAGGACTCGTCAATTGGTTAAACAGGAATCTCTTCCTCAGGTTGAGTGCTAGTGTTAGAGGTTCCTTCATCGCTTGACTCTTGAAGCTCTTGAAGGTCAATTTGCCTCCCACTGTCCTCTTGGCATATGAGTTCTCTTTTGCGGAAAACCCCTCTCCTTGCTACGAAGACCACGTTGTCACTAGGTCTGTAGAAAAGATATCCAAATGATTTATGTGGGTTGCCGATGAAAATACATCGCTCACTACGAGGTTCAAGCTTGTCGTGAGTTTATCGTCTTATGAAAGCCTCGCAACCCCAAACCTTGATATGTGCCAACGAGGGAACCTTCCATGTCCACATCTCGTGAGGTGTTTTGGCAACCTTCTTATTTAGGACTAGATTAAGGATATGGACGGCAGTCTCTAAGGCATACCCCCAGAATGAGATAAGTAACAAAGCTCGACTCATCATGGAACGAACCATGTCCAACAAGATTCGATTGCGCCTCTCAGCCACACCAGTATGTTGTGGTGTTCTAGGTGGCGTCAATTGTTAAACAATTCCACATTCCTTAAGATAGTCGTGGAACTCGATACTAACATACTCACCACTCCTATCGGATCTGAGCATCTTTATCTTCCTGCCCAATTGATTCTCCACTTCTTGCTTAAACTCTTTGAACTTTTCAAAGGTTTCCGACTTGTGCTTGATCAGGTAGATGTATCCATATCTGCTATAATCGTCGATAAAAGTCACATAGAAGCGGTTGGCATCCCTTGTCGTGGATCTGAAGGGCCCACACACATCTGTGTGTATGATATCAAACAATCCCTCATCTCTTTCACAAGTACTAGTGAAAGGTGATTTAGTCATCTTTCCAAGTAAGCAAGATTCGCACGTGTCATCTGACTTTAGGTCAAATGACTCAAAGACTCCATCCTTTTGGAGTTGGGTTATGCGCTTCTTGTTGACATGTCCAAGACGACAATGCCACAAGCATCCCTTGTATTAACCATTAGACGAATCGATATGCAACACATTGTTTCCTAAGTTATCTACAACCATCACAGTTTCATATACACCATTACAAGGCAATGCTTCAAAATATAAAGTACCATTATAGAAAGCATTAATAGAACCAACTTCATTATTAAATGAAAATCTAAAACCTTGTCTGTACAAACCATGAAAAGAAATAATATTCGCCGTCATCTCTGATGAGTAGCAACTATCATTCAACTCTAATCCTAACCTAATACTAAGCATTAAATAATAAATCTCGATCTTGGTGAAAGGCGACATTTTCCTATTCCCCATTATCAGGTTCATCTTCCCATGCTCCACATCCCTACTTCTTCTTAGCCCCTGCAAATCAGAACAAATGTGAAAACCACATCATGTATCAAGGACCCAAGAACTAGCATGTGATGAGTTATTATATTGAATAGTATAAATACCTGCGAAGGAGGGCTTTATCTTCCCATCCTTGATGTCCTGCAAGTATTTCGGGCAGCTTCGCTTCCAATGCCCCTTGTCGTTACAGTAGAAGCACGTTGCTTCTTTAGGATCGGATGAGGGAGTGGCAGAACCTGTTTTACCTTTGGATCCATTTGAAGAGGATCCATCATGAGACTTTCCCTTGTGGTTCTTAGAGGGATCTTTCCTCTTCTTCCCTTTTCCATGTCCTATAGCGAGGATTGGGGCAACAGCAGTAGGGGTGGACTCGACAGCTTTTCCTTTAAGTCCACTTTCAGCAGTTCTCAACAAACCTTGAAGTTTGCTCAAGGTGACTTCCTCCTTGTTCATATGATAAGTCATATTGAACTTATCATAACAAGAAGGTAAAGAGTGTAGGATAATATCAATTCCTAACTCTTCGTCAAAGTTGACATTCAACTTGAGCAGACGATCCACATACCTTTGCATCCTTTGCAAGTGGCTTGTGATGGACTCTCCATCTTTCATCTTGGTTGTTATCAACGAGGCGACAATCTCGTACCTTTCTTGAAGCGCACTTTGATGGTACTTTTCCATCAAATCTTGGCACATATTGTAACATACACGTTCAGTTATCGTGTTATGTATTTTTAAACGTGAAAAATATAATGAAATATTATATAATATGAGTATTGAGTTCTAACCGATAGTTTTTACTAGAAATGAAGTAAAACTATGTTTAGAATCACTCGGAAAATATTGGAAATCTTATGAGATTAAAATTAAAAGTCAAATATCGAAATTTAACGAAAATATAAAATTTGAAATAAGTAGAATTTTATTATTCAAAGTTGTAGATAATTTCGTTAGAAACATTTAGGCGAAAACCTCATCGAAATCCGAGTTATAACAAAGAAGTTATGACCAATCGAAGATCCGCGACAAAACCGGCACGGCACCGAATGACGTAAAAAGTGAGTTTTCGATAAACTACTTTTTAGCCTTGGTGATCTAAATGAAAGTCGTAGTATTTGTTAAACCGGGAATTTTCATAAAAAGAACGTCCAAATCTAACTTCGTATGAGGAAGTTATGATTTTTCTAAATTTTGGAATAACAGTAGACAGCTAAAAACTCGAAATAAAGATCGAGTGATTTTTAGCCGACGCAACCTAAACGAGAATCGAAGGTCTCGTCAATATTAGTACAACGGTAAAAAGGCAGACGAAACGGATGTCGGAGGAAGAAGTTATGAATTTTTAACGGATTTTCCTGTTCCGGTCTGTTAAAAATAATAATATTAAAAATAAAGTCAAAATTAGCCAATGGAGTCTAAATGAAAGTTGTAGAGAATAATTTTACCTACGTGTGCATACAAAGAATGTCAAAAACGGAGCCCGTATACGAAATTTATGGATTTTAGAAATTTGGGACACAAAAATCGAGAAAATCCCGAAAATCCGAGAAATTTCGCATGGCTCAGGTTCGGCCACGTCACCCTCGCTCGCTGCTTGCCTCGTGTCCGGCCCGATGACTCATCCGATGCGCGGTCCAGCCAAAATCCGAAGCGTGTCGCATCCGTGGAGGCGTCCGAAGCGAGCCACGTCGCCCTTCCCTTACGAGCCGCCCCGTGTCCGAAGCAGGTGACTCATCCGAAGCGCTGGACCAATCCGAAGACGACGCGTGTCCGCCAGCTGCCTCGCCTCGCATGCGCGCGATCTGTCCTCGCCTCGCATCCGACGCCTGCCACCCTCGCATGCGAGCCACGTGCCCCCTTCGGTCCGAAGTTCCTCCTATAAATAGGAGGGTGCGAATCCTCCCGGGTAAGTTGGGAAAATTGACCATTTTCACCCCTAAATCAATATTTCTTGCATTTCAACTTCCCCCGAAGCCCCGGGATCATACCAAACATCTGAAATACGTTCCGAAGTGCCCGAAGACCCCAAAAAAATTATCTTTTCGGTTTTGAAGCCCAACCATCGCAACGCCCGGTTTTCAAGAAAACTACCGGTTTTCATCGAAGAAAGCTAATTATAGTAACGAAGTGCTGCACAAATTACTATTTTAACCCCCGATTAATTCACAGTGAGTTCAATATATAGGAACAATTGTATGTTATGTGTTATATGTGCTATGTGCTTTTCCGTGTTATCATCTCGTGTTATTATTTCCGCTATTATGGTAGCAAAGTTGTACCTTTGACCATGTGATCAGTGAAAGGACTTAGATTCACGGTGGTATTGGTATGTAGCCTCTGGCCATGTAGAGCATGTCTCGTAAGAGAATGACTTCTATTCCATGGCATTGGCAGAAGGTTAGACAGGGCTGAAACCCTAAAATCTACCAAAATGTTTAATCAGAAATTATATATCTTCTGTGCCATTTGGGCCGAAGCGTTATTGATGTATATCAAGTATTGAAATTATTATGTCTTATTGATTGATATGGAAAGCTTGTCGCATGATTCACATATGCCTTTACTGTTCCTTTCTCCCTTTGTTTCTGTCATATTGGTGTATATATGGCATAATGTTATATTGTATTTATTATTGAACTCACTAAGCGTCACCGCTTACACCTCTCAATGTTTAACAAATTACAGGAGATAAGTAACCAGTATAATCGTATATTGATGCAAGATTTTGAATAGTTTGAAACTATTGTATTTTGTACTCATGTATGTATAAATTATAGTATCCTGGGAAGTTATATAATATATAACACTTTGTAATAGTCGGTTTGTATCCAGTCTTATGTAAACAAGTTATCAATGTTAAATATTATTTATGAATATGCAAGTAGCATGTTTTGGAGTGATAATAATGTTTTTAGTATGAAAGTTAGGCTCTTTCACATCTCGTAAGGCCAGTAGTCCTCGTAGAACCGCTGGAGCTCAGGAGTCATAGTGGCTACCATAATACATGACACCTTTGTCGCGTCTTTTTTATGAGCCCTATACTCAGCTATTTGTTCTTCAGTAGCTTTGGTTTCATCTATCTCTTTGAGTTTTTCATCGAGGACGTATTCTTTCTCCTCGTATCGAAGGGACATTCGTACGTTGCGAATCCAATCATTGAAATTGGATCCATCGAAGGTGACCCTCCCACAAATTTTCATAAGAGAAAATGAGCTTGAGGAGTTGGAGTTCGAGCCAAAAACATTGTTTGAGCCAGACATCTGAAAGAAAAAGAACAAAGTTTTGATTGGATAAAGAATCCTTAATATAACACCCAAATGAAATATTAAGGCTAGGACCCAACACAATAATTCAAAAATTGGAAAAGGGATGCCGTAATCCAATTTCAAATTATTTGAAGGTATGTAAATGACGATTTACCAATTCCACCACGAAAAACGAAATGAAGAATTAGGTTTTAAATGAAATGAAGTTCCTAGATTCTTTTGAGATTCATTGAACTTTTCAATGGCGTGTTTAATCTCGATTATGCCCTTCAAGTTTGTGACTGGGATACCGAGGATCACAAACAAGGTGTGAATAACCATGCAAATTAGCTTGACATTCTCGATTCATTCACCACCTAATCAATGTGCCGGTTAACCACACATGCTCCATTGATCTATGATAATTCTCGAGCTACCCTTTTCAATCCTTGTTAGTCCAAGTTAGTGTATCGGTTAACCACACACGCTCCACTAACGACTTGACAAGGTGCAAAGTGCAATTTCATGGACTAACATCATTTTCACATTTTTCCTAAAGTAACTAAGATTGGGAATTTGTAAAAACAATTAGTTACTTTATAATATTCATTATACTTATTAATGAGGAATTAATGTTCTATCCTACCCGTTCGACTAACGACCATCCACTAGTCAAGAGTGCGGCGGGTAAGAGTGGATACCCAATGACGGTCATTTTACAGGCCGCTTCCTTAAACACCCCTTATAGACCAGCTTCGTGAAATGAGGCCTACTAACAGTAAGACTGAATCATCTTATACATATATATACATATTAATCTTTTAATATTATAATAGTATAAGGGTTGTATTTTAAACTTTTAAAATAGTAGGGTTTTAGAATTTAATATTTCAAAATTAAAACTTTTAATCAAATTTTAAATTCCAAAACTTGAGGGAAAATTTTGAAACTTTTCAAAACTTTCTATATCAAATTTTAAATAATTAACTAATCACATAATTATGGACATTATCTTAAAATTTGACCATTATCTTTCAATTAGATGAGGATATTCATTACCATAACAGAAAATTCGAATTTTAATAGTTAAAACAATTTAAGGTAACGATCCTTATCTAATTTTGTTAAGACATAAATTGTGGTTTACACTTTGCTTTTCATAAGCTATTAGAGTTTTCGGTCTAGAACCGAAAACACTATGTTTTGGTGTTGTTTAGACCAAAATCACATGTGATTTTGGTTAGGCTTAATGTTGGCTTGTTTGGGTTTTGGGCTTGGACTTTGTTATTAGGTCTAGGTATAAATAGTGTTATTTAGGCCTTGTAAAGGGCGTTGGACGTTCAAGGGGGCTGCCATAATCATAGAACACGTTTTGGAGAAAACCAGAGAGAAAACAGTGTGTAATCGGAATCTTATGTATCAGACGATTAATCAATATATCGTGTGCATTGAAGATTCATTTTGTGTTCTTATTCATCTTATATCTTGCATTATACACTTTGATTGGGATTCCGCACCATCAAAGTGAATCTGATTGGTTTATAGGAGAATTCGGGACTAACAAGTGGTATTAGAGCTTGGATCGGTATCAATCGGGTCATTGCAAACGGTTTTTTTTTTGAGTTTTAGGTGTTTTTGATTTATATTTTATGCATTTTTAGTCATTGTTCTTCGTGTTCTTCATATTTTTGGAGTTTAGATTGATTTTGGCATTAAAGATTTGAAAATCCCGTGTTTTTGGCAAGTTTTGGGCATTTTAGGTCAAGATTTGTGAGATCTAGGCGGCAATCCTCGAATCCGGTCAAACCCTAGGCGGCCAGCTTCGGACTCGGTCAAAACCCTAGCATATTTCGGAGCCAGCAGCGTTCTCGGATAGAGTCAGCAGCGTTCACGGTCAGCAGCGAAGTCCTTGGCCTCGTTTTCGGTCTGACGCCTCGCACTTTTTCGGTCAGAAGTGTTTACGGTTGGTGCGAGTTTGCGGTGCGAGATTTCGGTCAGGTCCCTCCTCGGTTGTCAAGCTTCGGTTCTCGGTCCGAAAATCAAGCCTCGCAATTTCAGCCACAATTTCGGATTTTCAAGATTTTGGCCATTTTGACTTTAAAATTTGATTTTTGACTATCAAATTTGATTTTTGATTTTCAAATTTGACTTTTGACTTTCAAATTTTCCTTTTGATTTTCAAATTTGACCTTTGACTTTCAGGTGTTCACGTGTGACCTTCAATCTTGACTTTCAAGTTTGACTTTTTAAGTTTGACTTTCGACTTTGACTTTCAAGTTTGACCTTTCAAATTTGACTTTTTAAGTTTGACTTTAAAGTTTGACTTTTCAAGTTTGACTTTTCAACTTTGACTTTCAACTTGGACTTTCAAGCTTGACTTTCGAGGTTTCAAATCAAAGGGTATTTTTCTTGGCTTCATAATCAGATCTATTTTTGGTAAATTATTTTTTTGTGAATAATGAGTTCATCAATCACAAAAGAGGTCAATGAAACTTCCTATTCTCAAGCCTGTAGTGATACAATTAAATTTCTTTGTGATCAAATTGATTTATTACGTAGAGAAAATGAGGACCTTAAATATGAACGATATACTATTAGAAAGGACCAAAAACCCTTAAAAAATCAATTAGAGGCCAAAACCAAATATTTTAGAAAACTTCAAGCAGAATATAGCGATAAATGTGAACATTACGATTATGCTCAAATAAAAATTGCCGAATTAACTGCTGAACTTGATGCATTAAAAGCTAAATATAAAGATGTTGAATTTAACTCTAAGAAATTTGATGTCTCAAGTGAGGTAGTTGTGTCCATGATAGAAAAACAATTAAGATTTAAAGATAATCAGAATAAGGGTCTAGGGTATCACAGTGTTCCACCACCCTTCAATGACAACTATACCCCGCCACAAAAGTTTGTCAAACAATCTGTTAAATGTTCTTGTGCCTGTGCTTGTGGAAGTCCCTTGAAACAAAATTCTTTTGGACAAGGACCAAGTCACGATCTCATCTATATGAAAAGACAGACTTGTTTTAACTGTGGGATTCCCGGTCACATTGCCCGAAATTGCCCACATCGTGTATATGTTCCTTACTATGCATAAGGTTGGCAGAACACACCAAGAGGGAGATCCTCCAAAAGAAACCCTTCGAGGTCACGTTCAAACAATGGTGACTGGAACGCGAAAAATGCCAAGAATCAAACTCCCAAGGACAAGAAGGAAATGTCGGCCAAGAAGCCAAATTCAAGAGATGGTCCAATTAAACCAAGATCGGTTAGGTCAAAGACATCTCGGAGTTCGGTTTCAAGTTCTAAAGCGAGTGATAAGGCATCTATCAAATCAAACAAGAAATAGGTTAAACCCGACTATAGATGGGTACCAAAGGTTCACACTCCCAAATCACATAATGATTCTAACATTTCTTCATCTTTTGTGTGTGACAAACAAGATATGTCATGGGAGAGAGTACCTTGTGTAGATGATAAAGGTCAACCCAGCTTCAAAATGGATTGGGTTCCAAAAGCTAACTAATCTCGCACTCTGTGTCGGAGCAACTATGGAGGAATATCATCAGACTTCGGTTTGTTGATAGTGGCTATTCCAGGCACATGATAGGAGACATTTCTCAACTACATTACATTCAGAACTTTAATTGAGGGTATGTATCCTTTGCGGGAAGGAAGTAGGAAAGGATCACAAATGGGGATCTCATTTAATGGCGTGTTGAATATGATGGGTTATGAGCATTCTAACACTCCTAAGTGTACATGCAACCCTAAATACCTTGGATCTATGTTTTCTCTATTATACATACAATTATGAACATCCAAGGTATTATCCTAATCTAGCATACAAAGTAATAAATATAACAAGATAGAATACATACCTCTTTGATGTAGAATGTCTTCATGAAGCTTGAGTGCCTAGTGCCCCAAGTGTGACACCTCAAATGGTTCACACAACACCAAATACACTTGGAATAACTTGAGAGAAATGGAACACTCCTTGAAATCGTCTAGCCCTCATATTCACACATTAGTGCACGATTTCTTGAGCCATGGGATTCTTTTATATGGTGGCTATTAGGGTTACACCATGTAACTCATAACTTTACCCATTCCTTATGCTCCATGGATTTTAACCTCCATGGAGTATCCATGGGTCACCCCATGGACTTAGTCCAACATAAGGAATCTTGGATCACAAGCCCACATATATAAGAATGAATGATTTACAGAATCAACCCATATATTTAATTAGTCTCCTTTTGATCACTTAATTAATTCCAAATTAATTTTTGATCAATACTAATTAAATAACCTTATTAATATATTAGAACTTATAATATATTAACCAACCTTAAGTGTTATTTCTCTCATTATAGTCTATCCAAATGCATGATGCCATGCAACCCAAATGGACCATGCCGGGTCGGGTCAAGTCTTACCAATTATAGTTATGGACTTAGACATTAATCCAACAGTCTCCCACTTGGATAAGTCTAAAACTATTATTGCGTATGACTTCAGGAACCGATCAGCAATCGTAGCTCTCAAAAGCTTCTGTCGAACTCTGACCTTGTCGATGAACTCTGACCTTTGTCAATGACTTGTCCATTAGATAAGGGATCATGTATTCCTCCATTCTAGATATCATATGGACTGAGACATGGATTATCAATCATTCTCTCTGTCCATTTGTTGTTTCCCGATTTCCGATTCATGATGACTGACTGATTGAACAAATCAAATCAGTCATGGCTTGGCCAATCACTCACATGTATCATCTTTAAATCATCGAGGGGCCCACAGATATCGCTTTTATCCCGAAGGTAAAAGGAATGGATAAACTTCGACTCATATGGCTTGTTCTACTACTTGTTGAATCATACACAAAGGCACGTTTTATAACATCGAGTTACCAATGCGTTTTCGTGCAATCAATGTATAACCAACTCATAGTAACAACTCATATCTCTAGGTTTGAAGAATATAAGATATTATCGTCTCATGATCACTCGTGATAAAATCCATGAAGTGATTCAAATGAGCGCGGGTTGAATCCAATACTCAGAACTTATGAGCACTCATGAGTGTTGTAGCACCACTTTGTCCACCAACTTGGACCTCTACAAACCAACCCATGACAATCTTGATTCATATCTACTTCCAACATATGACCGACTGTGGATGGTTTGAATAACTTAATCATTCAGGAAGAGCGACTTAGTTATTCTGGAAGTCAAAACATGCAAAGTGAAACACAAGAATAAATGAATCAAATATGGTATCAAACCCTATGAATATAAATAAACACTTTTATTTATCACCATACTGATTACTCATTATCCATTGTTTCGGTTTTATCAACTTTATACTTGAATTAAAAACACTAGTTGTCCCATGCTCCAAGCATGTACACTATGTTTTTCTTAAACAATAGCTTTGCCATACACCAAGTATGCACTCTATGTTTGTCTATGATCCTTACTTTGTGAAATAAACCAATTGAACATAATTTCAATGATTCTAATTTCACACTCCCAAATCCTTATCGAAAAATGTGAGAATTTCAAATTCCTATCATTTATCGAAATTTGTTTAGATTTTAAACTTATATGCACTGACCCTCCTGTAATGAATATGTACAAAGTCACAAAGACTTGTCAACAGTCATTATAAGGTATTCCAATGGAGATCAACTCCATGGAAACTAAGTATCATATTCAAAGTACATTGCTTTGGACATGCTTCTTGCATTAAGTTTTCTAATCTTACACAGATAACTTCCACCTATGGAGACAACTCCATATTCTCATTTTGACTATCACTTCTGAATAAGAGATGCCTCTTTTCAGAATATGTCAATATGATCCTTCCAAAATTAGCACTATACTTCCAACTGTCCCTGAGCAACCAATCTTTGGTAAACCTCAGATTGTCCTCGACAATTGCTTAATCATTTTAGTCAAATCCAATTCTAGACCTTTTCCCTTCTTAATGCCTCTGGTCATTTGGAAAAATTTAGAAATGACAAATATTATAGCACATGCAATCGATCCTGTACCCAAAGCAAATGGTACACGATTCATGATGTCTCACATAAAGACATGATTCTAGACCAGTCTTTTGCTACAATATTTTTATTTGCCATGTTTTCAAAATTTGACTATGAAGAGGGATGCCGTAATCATAATCGAATTTTGAGAACGCAATATATAGAATTTCCTTAACTTGAACCAATCCAACATGAAATTCATATATATATTCTTGATTAAATACGATTAAAATCTCAATCTAAGCTTTTAGAATTGAAATGAAGTATAATTTCCTCTCCCTTAATTATAGCAAAACAACTTTTTCAACCCCTGCAGCCTCACGAATTGAAACTTTTGTTTTCTATAATTAACATTGCTAACTTGCAACACTAACAATAATTATCATGCTCCCACTAACATGATGATTATTAGCATAACACTTATGCTCCCACTAGCTTTGACATGTACTCAGAAATCAGCTGGACTTCTAGAAATCAATACTTTATTGACTTCCTTACCAAAGTTCAGATTTTTGATACGAGATGCTTTGATAAAACTTTATCAAAATCATACACCTTTCCTTAGATAGCATGCATGTGTGTCTAAACAATTTCAGAACTATGAAAAGGGATGCCGTAATCATAGTCTCAATTGTTTAGACCTTTTGCCATCTGCTTCAAATCTACTTGGTGGAAGTGTTTCCTCACCATCATTTTCATGAATCGGAGAGAAACCTTATGACCCTTAGATTTTATGGTGTATGTGTTCTTATCCATGTGAATCGTCAAAACCATAGTCACAAGACAAGGATAATGACAAATCCAAACTCATATGGACTGAACTTATGCAATCTTAACTTCTTGCCACCTGGCAGTACAGGGCCTGCCATTGCTTCCAAGTTGTTATGCAACCAATTGAGAACTTTCAGAACTCCTATGCAAAGCCAACTTTAACTGGAATGGGCACAGAATATGTCAACATGATAGGTTATAAACCTCAAGTCTTGTGCTAGTGAAGAACCTCAGGTTTTATTCTTGATTAGTTCTTGAAATTCTTTTTAGGATCTTTAAGACTACCACTGTCCTCTTGACATATAAGACTATCTTGCCAAATATTCAAGAGATAGTGCGGATTCTTTATCAAGACAAGCACTTCACACAATTGGCCTTAGTTGGTCTTTGTTTAATCCAAAACATCACAACTTACCAATTTCAAATGTACAAGAGTAGGACACTTCTACTCTTACATTTGACAAGTGTTTTAAACCTTTCTTTAAGATATGTCACTCAAGTTACAATCTTGGAGTCTGACTCTAAGAATTGTTTTGGAACGAAGTATGACTCATCTTCCTGATCTAACCATTTCAACAATTCATGACTCCTCTTCTTAGTCATAAGAATGCACTAAGATGACCTTTAGAGGACTACTTGTGATATGATTTCTAAATCATTAAGATGATCACAAACATGATACTAAAGTACTCTCCCATCTTTTCAGATTTGAGAAACTTTTATCTTTCTGCCTAATTTGATTCTTCCTATTCGTTCTGCCATACATTGAGACTTTTCCAATGTTTCAGAATTATACTTAAACTTGTAAGTATAACCATATTTACTAAACTTTAGTAAATCAAATAGTCTTAACGAGCTTTGTGGTGGACATGACCAGTGCACAAGAATGTGTACTCGATCCCTTTAGTCCTTCACTTGACTCACACATCCATGTGAACAAGTAATTAGTCTTGATTTTCCAATGCTTGAAAGTTCTCATTCATCATACTATTCAACTTGCATGATTCCAAGTTTCGGTCCAATTGAAACTTGGGCGATGAGGAACTTTCCTGATTTGGTAAATTTAGACACTACCACAAATGAAAGAATCAAATCCATTTTCCAATATTGCTGTCAGTGGAATCATATAAGCAACAATTTTCCACAAATACCATTGTAAGGATACTTCAAATAAATAAAATTAAAAAATTTTCTTTTATTTTAAAACTTTGGGGAAAAACTTATCCTTACAATCCACATGGAAAATTGTTGTTATCTATTCCTTGCTCAAAATTCTGATGCGATCGAAATCCACCTTCGCGATCAGAATCAACATATACTTCCTTTAAGATTTCTCTCTATTCTTTGATTCTTAAAACATCAACATGTGACCCAGTCACATCATGTAATGAGGATCTCAGAATAGAACTTAACCGAGTTAGATAATGGGCTCTACCTGATGTAGAGTCAAACTTATTGACTTTAACATCCTTAGGTAAATTTGGCAGCTTTGCAATCAACGCCCCTTCCTTTGGCAAAATAAACATATGGACCCTTTGGTAATGGGACTATCTCAGACTTAGCCTTTCTCTTTACCATTTGGTCAACCGGGTTGACTATGGCCAATCCCTTTCTATTGGGAAGAGAATGCTTTTTCTGGATTTCCAGTGTCACCATTGTCACTGTCCATAAAGTTTTTGGGAAGTTGATCTTCTAATCAAATTTGCTTTACTATCGTTCCAAATCATTGTTGATTCAGCAGCACCAAGCAAATAGATATGATCATTAAGGTTCATGTCATAGTCTTTTTCATAGGAGTCCCAAAGGAACTCACTATGTGACTTAGAAAGTGATTGAACATCCAACTTTCTCAAGACTTTGACACCCAACTCTCCCAGCTTGTCAATATGTGACTTCATCTGTAAGATGTGATCACACATAGACCTTGCTTGCCATTAGGGCTTGAGTGACCTTGAACTTGTGGGTTAGGGAGAATAATTGGAGGAGGTGGAGGAAGTAAAGTTCCAAGAGATTTGGGAAGATCATAGATGTCTGAACTAGACATCTTTTGGGAGATATTCAAGATAGTTGATCTAAAGTCCTTAATATAACACCCAATATGAAATATTAAGGCTAGGATCCAACAACCTATTTATAACTGGAAGAGGGATGCCGTAATCCGAGTTATAAAATAGTTGAAGGTAGGTAAATGACGATTTACCAATTTCCACCATGAAAAACGAAATAATGTAATTAGGTTTTTAATTGGATTTGAAACTCCTAGATCTTTTGAGATTCATTGAACTTTTCAATGGCATGTTTCAATCTCGAGTGTGCCCTTCAGGTTTTGTGACTGGGATGCCGAGGATCACAAAACAAGGTGTGAAGTAACCATGCAAATATACTTGGTACCCTTAATATTTACCCCTCAATCGATGTGTCGGTTAACCACACGAGCTCCACCGATACTATGATAAATATTAAGTTACCCTTTGCCTACTTTGTTAAATCCAGGTTAGTGTGCCGGTTAACCACACACGCTCCACTAACGGTTTAAACAAAGTGCAAAGTGTAATTTCATGGATTAGCACCTTATTCACATTTTCCTAAGTAACTAAGATTGGGAATTTATAAGTGTTTAGTTACTTAGTATTTATCATTAATACTTTTAATGAAGGGAGAATTATAGTCATTGTCCTACCCGTTCGGCTAACGACCCTCCACCAGTCAAGGAAGCGGTGGGTGAGAGTGGACACCCATTAAACTGCCATTTTATAGGCAGTAACCTTATACCCCCCTTATAGACCGGCTTCGAGAATGAGGCCTACTAACGGTAAGACTGACTTGCTCTTATTCATATATTTATTATTAACTTATAATACTATAACGTATAAGGGTTGAATTTTAACTTTTAAAATTCTGAGGGCTAACTTGGAATTAAAGTATTCATGGGGAAAACTTTACAAATTCCAAAACTTGAGGGCAAGTTTTGAAAATATTCAAAACTAATTAATTCCATAACTTATGTGTTTAAAGTAGTTTTAATTAAAAAAACTCTTCAAGTTCCATAACTTGAGGACAAGTTATGGAAGACTTTAAACTAATAAAAGAATGTAACTTTTCTTTATTTTTGTAACTTATGGAACTAATTAAGGTTACACATTTTATCATTTAATGAAGTGACTCTTGAACCTCCATAACTTGAGGACAAGTTATGGAGTCATAAAACCATTTAATGAGGACAAGACTCTTCATTTTTGTAACCATTGCCAACTTTTTATGAGTTTTATGAAACTTAAATGTGACTTTTCATATAACTTGAGGACAAGTTACAAAAACACATTTTAGAATCAACTCTTAGATTAAAATGGATTGAAAACACATAATCAATTAACTTTTCTATTAATCTAATAAACTCATATGAACAAAGATAATTCACATCAAATTTTTTCAAGTAATTAGCATAACTTTTAAACTAATACAATTCGATTTTTCAGCTAATTTTGCAAGTATAACAAGAAAACAAACCAGGCTCTGATACCACTGATGGGTTATGAGCATTCTAACACTCCTAAGTGTACATGCAACCCTAAATACCTTGGATCTATGTTTTCTCTATTATACATACAATTATGAACATCCAAGGTATTATCCTAATCTAGCATACAAAGTAATAAATATAACAAGATAGAATACATACCTCTTTGATGTAGAATGTCTTCATGAAGCTTGAGTGCCTAGTGCCCCAAGTGTGACACCTCAAATGGTTCACACAACACCAAATACACTTGGAATAACTTGAGAAAAATGGAACACTCCTTGAAATCGTCTAGCCCTCATATTCACACATTAGTGCACGATTTCTTGAGCCATGGGATTCTTTTATATGGTGGCTATTAGGGTTACACCATGTAACTCATAACTTTACCCATTCCTTATGCTCCATGGATTTTAACCTCCATGGAGTATCCATGGGTCACCCCATGGACTTAGTCCAACATAAGGAATCTTGGATCACAAGCCCACATATATAAGAATGAATGATTTACAGAATCAACCCATATATTTAATTAGTCTCCTTTTGATCACTTAATTAATTCCAAATTAATTCTTTATCAATACTAATTAAATAACCTTATTAATATATTAGAACTTATAATATATTAACCAACCTTAAGTGTTATTTCTCTCATTATAGTCTATCCAAATGCATGATGCCATGCAACCCAAATGGACCATGCCGGGTCGGGTCAAGTCTTACCAATTATAGTTATGGACTTAGACATTAATCCAACAGAATATTGAATATCTTAACTTCATTCCGGAGTTGAAACACAACTGAGGCTGAACATGTTGTTGCATATGCATGCTGTTCTCAGATCATCTGGATGCAACTACAATTGTTGAATTACGGGTTGAGTTTTCTTCTCGATACTTTTAAGTTTTTCATAAAATGATTCGTTTTGAAGACAAATTTTTCCTAAAATTTGCGCATTTATTTTTTTCCTTTCTTCCCCATGCTCAAATTAAGGGGGAGAAATCAAAATACAAAAAAAATTACAAAAATATGTTTTTCTTTAATACTCTTGGGAAGTGATATGAAGTCTAGTGCTAAAGGGTAATATGAGATGCGTGTAATGCACTGAAACTAAATTGTTTAGACTCAGTGTTCAATGTACTGGTAGGCACAAAGGATTCAAATGAAAGGACTAGACACTGTTAACAAGGAAAGTACTTGACAGTGTTAACTTATCTGGACTTAGATAGTTACATTTGGACTGACTATACGACGCTTGGATAGATTGAGCAGTGAGATAAACAAAGGAGCCTATAAGATACATTAAAGTTACTTATCATCTAGAACTGTGGCTCAACATTTCTTCTGCGTACGGACTTATGTCCTTAATTCTGGTGCTGATAGGGTGATTGGGGTTCTGATAAAGTATGTCGATGTGAAATTGTTTTTCTTTCTTATCCTCTCTGTCAGTCATATGTTGCCCCATTTGCGTGATCGGAAGATCTGACATGGGACGCAACATATGCACCTCTATTTCTATACATATCTATATATGCTTCTTTTTATCTATATATGTCAGTCATATGTTGTCCCCTCTGCGTGATCGGAAGATCCAACCTGGCACACAGCATATGCAACTTTCTATCTCTCTATCCCTCTATCTACGTTAGTCATATGTTGTTCCCTCTGCATGATTGGAAGACATTGTTAGGTCATAAATTGTGGTTTATAATTTGCTTTTCATAAGCTATTAGAGTTCTCGGTCTAGGACCGAAAACACCATGTTTTGGTGTTGTTTGGACCAAAATCACATGTGATTTTGGTTAGGCTTTATATTGTTTTGTTTGGGTTTTGGGCTTGGCCTTTGTTACTAGGTCTAGGTATAAATAGTGTTATTTAGGCATTGTAAAGAGAGTTGGACATTCTAGGGGCTGCCATATTGCTAGGAACGAGATCTAGAGAGAAAACAAGAGAAAACCGTGTGAAATCGTGAATCTTATGTACCCGACTATTCATCTATAATAGTGTGCATTGAAGATTAACATTTTGTGTTCTTATTCTATATTTCATCTTGATTCATTCACTTGATTGGGATTCCGCACCATCAAGTGAATCCGATTGATACATCAAAGTGTTTTTGGGGACTTATAGACATCCGACCTGGGATACTACATATGCATCTCTATATCTATCATCTCTCAAATAATTGAGCACTCACCTAAAGTAAAGATCTATTTGGAATTCATTCATTGCTAGGGTATGTCGTGAAATGGGGAACACGTTCTAGTGAGCTTAAAATTGAATTAACTAAAGGTTGGCTGTAGATTTAAGTGGACAACAATATCCTTGGTCGTCGTCAGCAAAATGGTCTATTTAGGAATAAGATCACAATGACTTGTCACTTATGATCTGTCCAACTTGTCAATATCCTTTGTGTTTAAGTGGATCACAATATTGGTGATTGACCAAAGCTAAACATGCAGGTGTGTGCTGATAAACGATATTGAATTGCTTGACAACTTTGATCCCAAAAATGTTTTAAATTTAGTTATTATTTTTTTTTTGTTTTTGTTAAATTTGTTCATATATATATATATATATATATATATATATATATATATATATATATATATATATATATATATATATATGTCTCAATAGTGGATTTTTTTTTGTTTTTGTTAAATTTGTTCATATTTTTCCTCTATGCACAAATTTAGGGGGAGAATTAAAAAAATCAAACAAAAATCATAAAATTTAAAAATCCAAAAATATGTTTATTTCTGTTTTTATTTATTTTTTAGAAAAATCAAAAATCAAAAAATATTTTTATTTCTGTTTTATTTCTTTTTCAGTCTTTCTGTTTTATTTCTTTTTCAGTCTTTCTTATTTATTTCTATTGTGTGTTAAGTTTATTTTTACTTTTATTTTTATTATATCAACTTATTTTTATTATCTCAAAGTTTTTTTGTCTTAAAAAGCGAATTCAAAAAGAAGAGACTCAAAGAGATTGTATCGGAACATTCTGAGCAAGGAGAAGAAACTTGGAAAGGAGTTGATGGTCAATACACTTCACTCTAATTTTCACAAGGAATTGAAGGATTGAAACTGTACAAATTGTCAGTTAGGCGGTTTCTTTTTAAGAACTGTCGTATTTAAGGAATTGAAAGTCTGAAATTGTACAAATTGTCAAATTGGTATTGTCGGCTTTCTTTACCTAAGAACTGTCACGGAACCAGGGCGATTCACCCAACAGGGAAACAAATATCTTTGAACGTCTCGCCAAGGGCCATGTTAACTTGTTAACTTGAAAAACTGCATTGAGATCTTTGATCTAGGATATGCAGGGGCTAACATTTAAATAGCCATGAGTAGTTCTCCGATACTTAACAAATCGCAGTGCGTTCCTCCGTGTTCACACAGATACTGCGAGTAGTCTCCTTCTGAGCCAAGGCTGGGTCCTTGAACAACTGTGGTGAGAAAGGTCTTTATGATTCTGTAATCCACAGGGAATTTTTAGTCATGATTACTTTTCAAGGTGCAACGGTTATCGTTAAATAACATTCATTCAAAGGAACAAGAAGTGAATATTATTTTTCAACATTCAATCTTTCAACCCCAGAAGTAAGTTGAAGCTGTACTTGAAGTTATGTGACAGATTGCATTGAAGCCTCCTCAATCAATTTGCTGCTATCTATGAAACTGCTGAAGTGATCCAGAAGAATCGGTCTCTCTGTTATTTTTCTCTGAAGATTTTCAAAGCTGGAAGTGTTGATTTTACAAGAACCTTTACAAGAAGCCTTACACCCAAGGTGCATTCAAAATCAAATTTTTAGAAGGAAGTCCAACTACTCAAGATGAAGTCATTCATGCAGAAATACATATGTTCATCTTTAATTTGTGAAGAAAACGAATATTAGAGCTAAAAGCCAAAGTTCAAGGAAGACTGAAAAGAAAAGAAAGCAATAAACCAAGGGGGAGATTGTTAGGACTAAATTATGGTTTATTGTAAGTGAAAAGAAAGCTATAAACCAAGGGGGAGATTGTTAGGTCATAAATTGTGGTTTGTACTTTGCTTTTCATAAGCTATTAGAGTTCTCGGTCTAGAACCGAAAACACCATGTTTTGGTGTTGTTTGGACCAAAATAACATTTGATTTTGGTTAGGCTTAATGTTGGCTTGTTTGGGTTTTGGGCTTGGGCTTTGTTATTAGGTCTAAGTATAAATAGTGTTATTTAGGCCTTGTAAAGGGTGTTGGACGTTCAAAAGGGCTGCCACAATCATAGAACACGTTTTGGAGCAAACCAGAGAGAAAACAGTGTGTAATCGGAATCTTATGTACCAGACGATTACTCAATATATCGTGTGCATTGAAGATTCATTTTGTGTTCTTATTCATATTATATCTTACATTATACACTTTGATTGGGATTCTGCACCATCAAAGTGGATCCGATTGATTTGCAAGAGAATTCGGGATTTACAAGTGGTATCAGAGCTTGGATCGGTATCAATCGGGTCATTCGAAACGGTTTTTTTTGGAGTTTCTAGGTGTTTTTGATTTATATTTTATGAAATTTTGGCCACCGTTCTTTGTGTTCTTCATATTTTTGGAGTTTAGATCGATTTTGGTATTAAAGATTTGAAAATCCCGTGTTTTTGGCAAGTTTTGGGCATTTTAGGTCAAGATTTGCGAGATCTAGGCGGCAATCCTCGCATCCGGTCAAACCTAGGCGGCCAGCTTCGGACTCGGTCAAAACCCTAGCATATCTCGGAGCCAACAGCGTTCTCGGATAGAGTCAGCAGCGTTCACGGTCAGCAGCGAAGTCCTCGGCCTCGTTTTCGGTCAGAAGTGTTTACGGTTGGTGCGAGTTTGCGGTGCGAGATGTCGGTCAGGTCCCTTCTCGGTTGTCAGGCTTCGGTTCTCGGTCCGAAAATCAAGCCTCGCAATTTCGGACACAATTTCGGATTTTCAAGATTTTGGCCATTTTGACTTTAAAATTTGATTTTTTACTTTAAAATTTGACTTGTGATTTTCAAATTTGACTTTTGACTTTCAAATTTGCCTTTTGACTTTCAAATTTGACCTTTAACTTTCAGTGTTCATGTTTGACCTTCAATTTTGACTTTTAGATTTGAGTTTCAAGTTTGACTTTTAAAGTTTGACTTTTAAGTTTGACTTTTCAAGTTTGACTTTCAAGGTTTCAAGTCAAAGGGCATTTTTCTTTGTTTCACAATCAGATCTATTTTTGGCAAATTATTCTTTTTGGTGAATAATGAGTTCTTCAATCACCAAGGTTAATGAAGCTTCATGCTCTCAACCTGTGAAGCTAAAATTAAATCTTATCGTGATCAACATGAATTATTAATTAGGGAAATTGAGAACCTTAAATATGAATGATATACTATCAGAAAGGAACAAAAACCCTTAAAAATCATTTAGAGGCCAAAATCAAAGACTTTAGAAAACTTCAAGCAGAATATAGCGATAAATGTGAAAATTATGATTATGCTCAACGAAAGATTGCCAGTCTAACTGCCGAGCTTAACACATTAAAAAATAAGTTTGAAAATGCAGACTTTAATTTTAAAAAGTTTGATGTGTCAAGTAAAAAGGTTGAGACAATGATAGAAAAACAGTAAAAATTCAAAGATAATCAAAATAAGGGTCTAGGGTATCACAGTGTTCCACCTCCCTTCAATGATAACTATACTCCGCCCCTTGAAACCAAAGAGGTAGAGACACCTGCTCAATATGGCCAGCCTCCAGTAACAAATTCAGTTAAGACTGAACAATCTGGCCCAACTGAGAATATGAGGTGAATGATACTAATGATTATACCTCATGTGCAGAGCAGGTCAAAGTGCATGATGGGCATGTGCAGAACAGAAATAACTCTTGTTCTGCTGGAAATGATTCAAAAACGTGTGATAAGGTGAGCGATTCTAATGCTTCTACTTCATGTGCAGATAAAGAAGCAGTGCAAGATGGGAATAAGCAGAATAAAATCAATTCTGAGTCTGCTGAAAATGATTCAAAATCTTGTGATGCTGATTCTCCCACTGTGGAAAAACCCAAGCCACAAAAGTTTGTTAAACAATCTGTTAAATGTTCTTGTGCTTGTGCTTGTGGAAGCCCCTTGAAACAAAATTCTTTTGGACAAGGACCAAGTCACAATCTCATCTATATGAAAAGACATACTTGCTTTAACTGTGGGACTCCCGGTCACATTGCAAGAAATTGCCCACATCGTGTATATGTTCCTTACTATGCACAAGGTTGGAAGAACGTGCCAAGAGGGAGATCTTACAAAAAAAACCCTTCGAGGTCATGTTCAAACAATGGTGACTGGAATGCGAAAAAGGCCAAGAATAAAACTCTCAAGGACAAGAAGCAAAATTCAAGAGATGGTCCAGTTAAACCAAGATCGGTTAGGTCAAAGCCATCTCGGCCATCAGTTTCAAGTTGTTTTATACTCGAACCTCAAGGGGTACCGGTACGTGGAAGTGATTTAATGGAGAAAATTTAGATATGGGTGAAGAATGGTTGCATGTTTCACATTAGTCATGGTGAAAATGACTTTTGATCATTAACATTTGATGCGAAGACTCCTATTAAGACTGGTATATGTCACAATATGAAAGAGTCTATCACTCGCATTTGAATCCTCCGTCAATTCCTTTCCAAGTTTCTTCTCATTGCTCAGAAAACTTCGATACAATCTCCTTGAGTCTCTTCTTCTTAAGAATTCACATTTCAAAACAAAAGAAATTTTGAGATAAAAACAAAAGTAAAAATAAACTTAGTACACAAAAGAAATAACTAAGAAAATAAAATTAAAAGTAAAAATACACTCAAAAGTAAAAATAAAATATTTTTTTTTGGATTTTTAATTTTCTGAAAAGGAAATAAAACAGAAATAAACATATTTTTGGATTTTTTAAAATTTATGATTTTTTTTATTTTTTTTTAATTCTCCCCGTAAATTTTTGCAAAGAAGAAAATATGAACAAATTTAAGAAAATCAGAAATAAAATAAAAAATGTACAAAACAAGAACTTTTGGGATCAAAGTTGTCAGGCAATTTAACTTGCCCTTTATCACTAAATCTCATATCACTTCCCGAAAGTACTCACGAAAGAAAACACTTTTTTTTTATTTCTCCCCCTTAATTTGAGCATGGGGAAGAAAGAAAATAAAACAAATGTGCAAATAAAAAAATTGTCTTCAAACGAGTCATTTTAAGAAAAACTTAGAAGTATCGAGAAGAAAACTCAAACCGTAATTGTGAGAACAAGATAGATTTGATGTGCAGGGACAAGGTTCGAGAACTCAAACCTTGAGTGAATTCTTAAGATCAATGTCTGCTTGCTAATAAATGTTCAAGTCAAGCCTGGAAAGACCAGTCAAGTCTTAGATAATGGATTCAACAAATGATCAAGTCATTTAATGAGCAATGAGAATAAATGATCAAAGTAAAGCTAATAAATGATGAACAAGAAGAATGTTTGAAAGAAGTTTAAAATATCTTAGTAAATACCAAAAGTTGAGTGAAAAGATTTGTATTGACTTTGAATTGAAGGCTCCTATAAATAGGAGTGAAGGTTACAGCGAATTAACTAGAATACTTACATAGGATTGGACAATAGAAATGTTTCTGACATTCTGATTGTCTAATACAACAAAAGACTAAGTCCTATGAAATGTCACATCAATACAAAGACAAACTTAATAAATGCACAAAGACAAAATCTTGTTACTCCGGATCAGTATCCATTCCGGACATGACAATCATTCCGGAATGTCTTCAGCTTCGCATCTTCTTCTCTTTTGGTCCGGACAGATTCCGGACCACTCTTCAACATTGACTCCGGACCATGTACTTCGGAATTAGAACTTAGGATTGCTAGAGGTTCACTTTCAAGTTCCAACAATCTCCCCCTAAGTGAACTTAGCAATCCATTCAATCATACTGCTTCTTCCTTGATGAAAGTGAAAGCTCGGAACAGCCATTCTCTGACTTCAATGTACCAGGTCATTTGACTCACAAACTTTGCTTTGACCTGTTCCGGAGCTTTAGACTTTGACGCACGAGAGATGAACTTCCGGAGTGCTTTGGTCGGAACTAGGTGTTTGTCAAGGACACGGAAAAAGTCCTTCTTGTTTGTCTTCCTTGTTGTGTAGACAAAACCTAGAACTGGGTCATCAATTGGGCCATCTTCAAGCAGATCAGCTTCCGGAAGAACATAGGTGATCTTCGCAACGAAGTCTTCAGTTCCATAGAGATGAGCCAGCTCATAGTCGCATCTACCAAATTCTGCGACGTAATCTTTGAGGAAGCTTAGAGCAGCATGAAAAGCACCCATGCCGATATCGTTTTTTGCATTCCTCGAAAGTGAGCAGCAAGAGTCAGAATATCGTTCGGATTCATGGAAGGGAAGTCCGCATCAGTAATGGTTTGGTAGTTAGGCTTGTTTTGGAAGACGTGAAATCGAAATAGTGGGCAGTTGAGTTCGAATTTCACTAGGATTTTTCTTGAAAATCCATGGACTTTGGTGATTCTTTTTCTAGTCCATACTTCCTTAAACGGTTGAGCATTCTTGGAGTAGAATGTCTCAATCCTTTCTCTTTCAGTCCGGAGGATCACTTCCGGATCATCGTTTGGGTGAAGAGGAGCAAATTTGATGTAGTACTTGTTGTATGGAGAGAGAGAGGAAGATCGAGCTGTTCTGAATCGTTGGTAGGAACATCGTAGTACATATACGGAAAGATTTCTTGATCCTGGAGAATGACTTCACGGAAAAGAGGAGAGATGCCACGCATCGGATCAGGATTATCCTTAAGAGCTTGGATCCGGATGCTGTCCTCTAATGCCTTGTTGATTTCCTTCTGAGACCATCCTTGCTTTTGCTTGAGAGGATGTTCGGAGTGGAAGGCTTGTTGTTCAGCAGTCATTGGCATTTTGCCTTTGTTTCTTTTTAGGGCATCCATGATGAGCTTCATGTTTTCATCCACCACAAATTCCGGAGTGGGGTTTGGAAGAGGGTCTTCCGGAATGTCATCAGGGATCTGGAATGGAGAGCCCTGGTCTATTGGAGCAATTTTTGGAGCCGGAATTGGTAGGAGCATAGACGGAGTGGCTCGGAAGGCTTCAACTGTTTGGAAGGATTTGGCTTTGGCCATTTGAATGGCCTTTTGAAAAGCAGTTGGTAAAGAGGATGGCCAAGAGGTTGCGGACCATATCCTCTTCTCTTCCTCAGTCAGCACTTTTGGAAATATTTTCTTTGGAGCTTCGAGGCCTAGAACTCCGTTGGTGACATATTTCTCTTCCTCACTGTCTTCTTCATCAGCAGAGGAATTTCCTAGAATTCTGGACACAATTTGGACTTCATCGTCGGAATTCAAGTCTTCATCTCGGATTGTGAATTCCGAGGCAGGTTTCCATGGTTTGCTTGGACCTTCTCCCCCTCTTGCATCGGTGGATCTAGGAACCGGTGCAAGTACTAAAGCTTCCTTTAGATCATCAAATTTGGAGAAGACTTTCTGAAGGCCCATGTTGAGTTGAAGAGTGAGGGTGTCGTAGGCTTCGAACGTGGGGGCTTGAGCAGAAAGGTGATCGAACATGTGACCAAGAACAGCTAGCATCTCATCAAACTTTCAATTCGGAACATCAACGATGTTCCAAGTGGATCGAAGTAGCTTGATGAGGACTTGTTGAATGATAAGGTTCATCTCGTCCTTCTTCTTGATCTCCTTCTCCAACCTTTGGATTTGTTTCTCATGAAGAATATGGGTCTTCTTAATGAGATCGTTGGTTGCAGACACCAAGTCGTCATGGACTTTGAGCATAGAGGTGATTGTGTTGAGATAGTGGTCGATCGAAGCATCATATCTGGCTTCAACTTCTTCTATTGAATGCTTGAGCCGGAGAGAGATTAATTGATCAAGTTGGGCTTCTCGTTCCGCAACTGAAGGTCCGGACTGTTGTGAGAGAGACTGAATGATGGAATCGAGTTTGGAATCACGTCCGGAAACCTTTTGATCCATCTTTGTGTTGAGCTCTGTTACGGATGTTTCGATTGAGGAGACCTTCTTCATAGTATCTGACACATTTGTTTAAATGTCAAGGAGAGCAAAGGGGTCAATGTGATCACCAGCAGAGCATTCGGAGTCAGAATCTGAGTGTTGCGGAGGAGCTTGGCGTGATGAAGTATGTGTGGAAGGACCAGGTTTGGTGATAGCATCATCTTCATGTAGTTTGGAGTTGGGTTCACCATCCGGAGTGGTAGAAGAAGATAATCTGAAGTCAAAAGCAGACTTGGAAGTTGATGGCTTGGATTGAAAGTGGATGGATGACATAAAGTTGGGGTCCGGAACATATTTTCCTTCATCAGTGATCATAATCTCTTCGGAGATTTCTTCATCCGAATCAGTTTGGAATATGTTTGTATGAGTGGTGATGGGAGGTTGTTCCGAAGCAAGTTCTCGATTGGCATCATCATCTGTAGGAGGAACATACGGAAGGTTGCTTTGATGAGCTCTGTTGTACATTGAAGTAAGAGTGGCTTCCACTTGAGCTCTTGTCAGATCTGGACGTCGGGAAACAGCCCTGTTAACATAATCTACCCATTGAGTATCGTTAGCACCTGGTCGTCCTGTACACCTTTTGGGTATCAGACCAGTTGAGGCATCTGGAGTCGGAGGGACTGCTCCAGCTCCGGAGTGCTTAGGGTCCGGAACAGGGGTTCCGGAGTGTGTTCTTGTGTGAGAAACGAGATGGATATCAAATGAGACTTGTGGGTGTGTTCCAGGGGGCTTCAAGGAACTATAGTCAACACCGGCATCACCATTTTGGGAAGGTGAGGGTGGATTATGTGGAGACTCCCCGTGAGTGTGTGCAGGTGATGTTGAAACATTGAGGGGTACCTCAGATGAGTGGGCTGGAGGGGATTTCGGACGGCCAGAGTCATCTTGAATGTCATGAGCATCTTCCTTTGGAGAGGAAGAGATGACTTTGGTTCTCTTTTTAGGCTTTGGCTTTGTGGGAGAACTCTTCCGTTTGGCAGATTTCTTAATTTTAGGTCCGGACGTGGGAAGATTGGCCTCTTCCGAAGTGGGCTCAACTGAGACTGGGGCAGGTTGTGTTGGGTCAAACGCAACCGAAGTCTCTAAGTGTTGTTTCAGATAAACAGAATCGGAAGGAATTAAGGCCAACATGTGGTCCGGAAGTCGTCTAACCGGACCAAAGGAGGATTGGTCCGGGATCCTATAAGCCTTGACAACTTTGAATGAAACACATACCTCCGGAGGATCAGTAGAGACTAGAATTGGTTCGGAAAGCTCATGGAAGAGTTGTTGAAGCGTCAGTGCCCAGAATCTAGGGCTCGAAATTTCGTTGTCCTTCCTTTTGATGGAAAATTTGCAGAAATCTTGCCATAGGACCTCTGGAAGATCAACAGCGTTGTCACGTCTGGAGTAGATGCTATAGACAACATGAAGCCAGTCCTTGCTAAGTGTATCGGTTCCTCCGTGCTTACCAGATAGCCCTCGAATGATGAAGTGCATCAGCACAGTCCAGAGTCCAGAGACGGCTGATTTCTTGAAGTCTTTTGCTTTGTAGTCTTGATATAACCAATGTGGTTCAAGAATGTCTGAAACTCTTCAGTGGTGGGTTCTTCGACTTTGAATCCCTTGGGGTTTGGTTTCACACTGATTGCCTTGAGAAAGGTACATTTGTAGATAGGAATGATTCGATCTCCAATGATTTACGTCTCCAACACACCATCGACTTCCTTGATTCTTGTGAAAGCCCTGTGAAGATGATGAAGTGGAAGAGGTGGCTCAGGAACTTTAGTGAGAGGGATGGAGATGGGATGATTTGCGATGAACTCCACCATAACACGAACAGATTCATCATAATCTTCAGGGTTTAGGGAAAAAAGTTGCGTCGTGTCCCTTAGAAACGGTTCAGGGGAGGTTGATGAAGATGAACCTTTTGATCGTTTCTTCTTGGCAATGGACTTCTTAGGGGTTGAAGCGGTTGGAGCAGTTTTTGGTGGTGAAGGAGGGGAAGCCATTGTTGTAGAGTGATGAGTGCTTGATGAGCACGAAGAACTTAGAGAGAAATTAAGGGTTTTGGAAGTATTGGGCGCGTAAAGAGGTAAAAGGGGGTGTTAATTGGTATTTATAGGTAAGGGAAGTGGGTCGGGTCGGTGGGTGTAATGATGAGGATCCGAGTTCGAAACGGGTTGCATTAAATGAGGGACTAGATTAGGGGGCTAAATTGACCTGGGAGGTGAAAGGTGAGGTTGTTTGTAACTGGAAATGGCAATCCCTAAACGGCGATTCGATGGTTGCTTTATGGGGGCATGCAATCGTGTCACGAGATTCGAGGAAGATAGGATAAGGATCTTCCTAAAAAACAATCGTTGAACAAACGTTTCACCTTATTAACCTTTGGAATTCCGGATGAGCGGTTCCGGACAGAGTATGATCCGGAGGATAAGAAGTTGTGTTCCGGAACATGCTTGTTTTGAAAAGAGGTCCATAATGAGAAATAATCCGGAGAGAGTTTCGATTCCGGAGTAAAAAATTTAGTGTCATTTCGGAAAATATGTGTGATTCCGGAACAGAAATTCAGTTCGATTTTGAAAAGGTTAGTGATTCCTGAGCAGAAATTCCGGAATAGTGATTTTCAAGAATTTTCGGAGTGAATTTGAAAAAGCTTCCGGAACATGATTTTGAAAGCATTCCGGAGTGAGATTTTAAATAAAATTCCGGAGCAAGATTTGTAAAACATTCCGGGGTGAGATATGAGAAACCTTCCGGAGTGAATTTTGAAATTTCGGAGTGCAGAATGCAATACCTTTCCGGAGTGGAATTTTGGGATGCCATTATGAATTATATTCCGAGATGAGAATTTGAGCACTATGACAATGTGGACTTTAGATAACAAATAATCAGGATGAACTTTACAACTTAAAAAAACTCAAGTGATGGTCAGAAATAAAGACAAGTAAAATGATCCTATGTATTCAGAGAGAAAGTAGTTCCGAGATGAAAATTTTAGATCGGAACTAATTTTCTTTCGAGTACGTCTATCAAAGAGAACAAGTCTCTTGAAAGAGCTGACGATCTGGTATCATCATACCCTTCTTGTTCAGAAAACCATTGAATTTGGTTTCGTCTAATGCATTGGTAAAGACATCAGCAATCTCATCGTCAGATGGAACAAAAATGAGTTCAATGTTACCATTTAGTACATTATCTTTTATGAAATGGTACCTTATATCGATGTGCTTAGTCATTGAGTGCTGAATTGGATTGTGGGAAATCGCAATGACACTTTGAGAATCACAATAGATAGGAATGCGTTGAAAGCGGTAACCGTAATCTAAGAGTTGAGATTTCATCCACAGAACCTGAGATGTACAGTTGGCAGCAGCAATGTATTCGGCTTCGGCTGTAGATAGTGCAATGCAGTTCTGTTTCTTGGATGACCAACTGACCAAACGACCACCTAAGAATTGACAGCCACCTGAAGTGGTTTTCTATCAAGTTGAAGACCACCATAGTTTGAATCTGAATAGGCTTGAAGTAGAAAGCTCTCGTTTGCTGGGTACCAGATTCCGAGACTCTTTGTACCTTTGAGGTATCGGAAAATTTGTTTCACAGCCAAGAGATGAGACATCTTTGGGTTGACTTGAAATCTGGCACATAAACATGTGGAAAACATGATATCAGGACGAATTGCTGTGAGATAGAGTAGGGATCCAATCACTCCGCAATACTTCTTTTCATCAACTGAAACACCTGAAGGGTCAGCAAAGATCTTGTGTCTGAAGCCCATTGGTACCTTTGCTGAGGCACAGGTGTCCATTGAGTATTTCTTGAGGAGCTCCGAAATGTACTTCTCTTGGTGAATGAAAATTCCCCTGTTAGTCTGTTTGACTTGAAGGCCAAGAAAGAAGCTTAACTCCCGATTCATGCTCATTTGGAATCGATTGATCATAAGTTTAGCAAAGTCAGCAACCATAGATGAATCCGTAGATCCAAAAATGATGTCGTCCACATAAATTTGTACCAGCATGAGATGCTTTCCATTTGATCTTCGGAATAGGGTAGGATCTAGAATTCCTCTTTGGAAACCGGAGCGTTTGAGAAAATCAGTGAGGGTCTCATACCATGCCCGAGGAGCCTGCTTGAGTCCGTAGACAGCCTTCCGGAGTTTGTAACAGTAGTTCGGAAAGGAGAGATTAACAAAACCGGGGGGTTGTTGAAGGTACACTTCAGTGTCAAGTTCACCGTTAAGAAAAAGCACTCTTAACATCCATTTGGTAAACTTTGAAGCCTTTATGAGCAACATAAGCAAGAAAGATTCTGATGGCTTCAAGACGTGAAACGGGAGCAAAGGTCTCATCGTAGTCGAGCCCTTCGATTTGTGTAAATCCTTTTGCCACCAATCTTTCTTTATTTCGAATAATAACTCCTGCGTCATCCAGCTTGTTGCGAAATACCCATCTCGTACCGACAATGGGATGATTCTGAGGAGGAGGCACGAGAGTCTAAACTTCATTTCGGTCAAATTCTGCCAGTTCTTCTTGCATGGTTGTAATCCAGTCAGCATGCTCTAATGCGTCCTTAATGGATTTGGGTTCAACCATGGATATAAATGCTGAAAAATGGCATTCATTTTGGATACTTGTAGCAGAACGAGTCTGTACACTAGCATTGGGGTTTCCTATTACTTGGTTTGGAGGGTGATCCTTTGTCCAAACATGTAACCTTGGGAGTTCTTGTGCAGCCGTCGATCCGATATCAACAGTGGAATTGATTTGCTCCCCCTGAATGGTTTGAATGTGAGGATGATGCTCCCCCTGAACTTCTGAACTAGAGAGATTGACATCATCATCATCAAAAGGGAACTCAAAGAAATTTTCATTTTCATCAATGTTGAGAGGATTGGAGTCATCGAAATCAGCAGCTGCATCTTGGAAGCCATCCACATTTGATTCAAGAGAGGGATGAGCATTCTCCCCCTCAACCTGAGAAGTTTGAAATGGTTCGGAATCAAATGGAGGGAGGCTGGAGATCGGACCGGAGACGTTTTGCGAGATAGGAGCTTCCGAAGGAGAGATTGGAATGAGAGTTGGCCTTGATCGAGATTCCGAATCAAGAGCGGTTTCGGAAGGACCAAAGAGAGTTTCAAAGTCAACTTCAAGAATTGTTTGGGGGTTCGGACATCCTGGCGGAGGAGCATCGGACTCCATAATGTGAGTTGTAATATGAGTTGGGCCAGAATTCCGAACGAAGTTGTCATCGAAAGTAACGTCAACGCTTTCTTCCAGAACACGAGTTCTCTGGTTAAGAACTCTGTAAGCTTTCGATTTTGAGAAGTACCCAAGGAAGATGGCTTCATCAGCTTTAGGTTGGAACTTGGTAAGCTGATCACGGTTGTTCTTGATGAAGCATCTGCATCCGAAAACATGCAAAAACGATATTGTTGGCTTCCGACCATTCATTGCTTCGTATGGAGTCATGTTGAGGCGTCGATTGATGATACTTCGATTTTGAGTGAAGCAGGTAGTAGATACGGCTACAGCCCAAAGATAGAGTGGTAGATTTGCGAAGTTCAGCATGGATCGAGCAGCTTCAACAAGAGTTCTATTGCGTCTTTCGACTACACCGTTTTGTTGTGGAGTATAAGGAGCTGAGAAGTTGTGGTCGATCCCTTTTTCAGTGAGAAATTTTTCAATGGTGGAATTTGTGAATTCCGATCCATTATCACTTCGGATTCTCCTAACTGGGAGTTTGATAAGAACTTCTATTCCTTTGATAAAAATGATGAGCTCGGAGGCTGTTTCGGATTTCAGCCTTAGGAAGAAGACCCAAGTGAACCGTTTAAAATCATCAACAATCACAAGAATGTATTTCTTGTGATGAAGACTTTCTACCGTGGATGGTCCACAAAGATCAATATGCAGAAGCTCCAATGGTTCCGCAATGGATTTTTCAATGATAATAGGATGACCCTTCTTCGATTTCTTACCACACTCACAAGCAGCACACAAGTGATCATTTTCGAATTTGAGAAGAGGTAAACCTCTCACCATTTCGCCTGATACGACATCATTCATGTACCGAAAGTTTAGATGAGCGAGCCTTCGGTGCCATAACCAACTGACGTCAGGAACAGCTTTGGTGAGAAGGTAGAGTTGCGTTTTGCCAACAATCATGTTGATGTCGAGTGGGTACATGTTATTGTTGCGAAGCGACTTGATTAAACACTCTTTTCGGTCTTCAGTCATTACGCAGCTGTACTTTTCGCAAAACTCCACACATCGATTTGAATCTGTGAGCTGAGCAACACTTATCAAATTATGTTTTAGATCAGCTACATAAGCCACATGTGAGATAGAGAAGTTTCCATTGGTGAGGATCCCATAACCACGTATTTGAGAGTTGGAGTTGTTGCCATATGTCACGTAACCAGCGTTTGGAGAAAGCTTTAGATCTCGCAGAAAATCTTTCTGTCCCGTCATGTGCATGGAGCAAACACTATCAATATACCATATTGTTTCTTGCTCCGAAGCACAGAGTGCCTGCAAAATTAGTGAGTAATGGATTTTTTAGGCTCCGTATTAGACTTTGGGACGTAGGCACGGGCTTTGGACTTTAATTGTGACTTAGGAACAACTTTGTGTTTCTGGGTGGTATTCTTCGAATTCTTTGGAAACAGACAGAAGGCTAATGTCTTTTCATCTATCCAGTAGTCATATTCAATGACTTGGAGGTTCCGAATGGTCTTCTTCGGACCTTTGACTTCCGGAGTGTTGGTAACATTTGTAACCTCCGGAATTGTTGTTTCATCAATGGGAGATTTGATTTTCCACACAAAAATTTTCTTTGAAGATTTTGAAAAAGTTGTTTTCTTTGCAATTGTAGATTTGTTTGATGACACATTGGTTTTTGAAAGATTGGGTTTGAAAATTGTGCCATCATATTTTGCAATAAAAACAAATGAAACAGTCCGAGGAGAAGTATTTTGGACTATTGTGGCTTTCACACAAGATTTAGGCTGAGTAGAACTGTCTACTTTCTTGGGTTCTACACGACTAGGAGATTCAGAAGGTATTTTGAGGATCTTAGTGGGAACAAAGGAGTTTTGACTATGGGTTGATGCATGAGAATTCCGGGATATACTCCGTTTGGAGTTTTCAATGAACCTGGAATTTTGTCTAGTCTTAACTTCATTTTTATGTGCATTTCGAGCTTCTACTTTGGGATCTACAATATCCTTCCTATTCGGCATTGGTTTTCTCTTATGATGAGACGAGGATTTTGAGGTTTGTCCTACGGATAGATTACTAAACTCAGGAGTAATGGGAACCAATTTAGTTTTTGAGACGATTAAGGAATCCGATTCGCAAGAATCGGAGGATACACAGCTTCAGACTTCAACTTTATCATCTAAGGATGCCCATACAAACTCAGGGGCAACAGTTTCAGTTGTCAGGGAAGGAATTTCTTCAACAACACAGTTGTTGGGAGGGTTACTCCTAGGAACGTAATCTACGCTATTTGAAACATTGTGATGAAATTCCGTGGTCCGATTCAGGTCCAGGTTTATCAGAGGCGGAAGAGGCGTGAAATCGGGACATTTGACAACAATTGGTTGAAACTCAGGAATTAAGGACTTAAAATGATTTGTGGTCTCATGAAGAGGAGACAAAAGAGAAACGGGGGTGTCCGAATCTTTGATGTTCGGAACCTCTCCCATGAAGGTCAAATTTTGCAATTCTTTTAAGGGACGAGCAATAGGTTTCGGATACTCGCTTCCGAGACCTGGTGCTTTTGACCATGGATGACGAAAATTATAAGTCATCAGAAGATTTGATTCAAGTATGTCAATTGAATTATGCAAAGCGTCTATCTTAGCATTGAGACGTTTGTTATCAGTGATCAAAATATTTCTTTCAGAATAGGTAATTTCGCATTTGTCTTTCAAAATGATACATTCATCTTTTGATATTACAAACTCATGCTCTAAAGACTCGATTTTCAATTTTTTATCCTCAATACGTAACCTAAGACGATTTAGTTCACAGTCCTTCTTCTCACTGGCTTCTATGGAAGACTCATAGGCTTTATAAATGGTGCTTATATCTGTTTGGATTTGGGTCAGATAAGGTTCACAAAGAGATAGATCAAAATTATTATCAGTAATCATAGATTTTACCTGCTGAACAATGCTTCGACCGGGTGGATCATTGGTGGCCATGTAGCAGTAGTGAGGTTCAGCAACATCATCTTCATCTTCTGATCCAGAAGACCAATATCCTTCATCACATTCAACCGTTTGTCTTGCCATCAAACACATGTTCCTCCCAGTTACCATGTCATCATCATCCCCGGATGACCAATATCCTTCAACATCTCTTGAAACCGTTGTTACAAAGGCTTTTTCGCTTTCTGCCATCTCTTGGGCTCTTCGGACGTAGTAAGCAGAATCCTTGATTTTTCGTTTCTGCGGAGCATCAGCCAAGCAATCTTTAGCAAAGTGATTTGCATGTCCACACTTATGACACACAATTTTTGGTTTGTCCGATTTGGAATTCTGAGAAGGTTCCGGAGTAGAGTTTGGCTTGGTGATATTTGGTTTGTATGCAGGAGGATTTTCCGAAGTTGGTTTGGGTTCCGGAGATGAGTATGGTTGAGGATTGTTATGGTTAGGAGCATGTAATCGGTTTTGGTATGGTTTGTAAGAAGGATTGAAAGGACGCTTGTATTTCATTGAGAGTAGAGCAAACTCCTATTGAAAACGGAGTTCAGAGTCCATGGCTTCGGAATCATCAACATCATAGGTTTGAGCGGGTAAGATGGGTGTGGATGTTTGAACGGATGGAATAATGGGTTTAAAGGGATCCGAAGTAGATGAGTTCAGAATGGTTGATTCGAAGGAACTAACAAGGGAAAGAGGACCTCCGAAGAGTTCCCTTATGGTTTGAGCAACATTAGACTCATGTCCTTGAAGTTCATCAAAAAGTTGATAGAGCTTCAACTTTTTCAAAGAACCATTGCTTTGGAGACAAGATTTCACATTTCCCCATCCTTTGCCACGATTGTTTATGAATTTGAGATTGTACTCCAAAGGAGTTCGGACAATCCTATGAGCAGTCATGTTGTTGACCACGATTCGGTAACGGTTGGAGGCTGAGGCCACTGATTCACCAGGAGTGGTAGTGAAGGTGTCGAAGTCGTTGACAACTGAGGTGAGGCGCATGTATTTCATATTTTTCGAACCTTCAATCAGGTCCTAAAGAGTGTCCCAAATCTCTTTGGCTGATTTTCACAGCTTGATGTGCTCGAAGAGTGAGGGAGGAACACCAAACACCATTTCTGAGAAAGCAACTTGATCAGCATGCAGCTTCTCGATATCATCTGCAGTTAGAGGAGCTGGGCGAGTTTCATCTTCTCGCATGAGCTGAGCAGCTGCATCTCTTACAACTGTTCTTACAGGAACATGTGGACCTTCTTTGACGGATCTCCATATTTCTTCACCTTTATCCTTGGCCAATAAAAATATTTCCATTCTAACTTTCCAGTGATCATATTCTTCCACAACTAGTAATGGGGCACGTGTAGGGCCACCCACACTATTTGCGATTTGCATTGAAATCATTTGCTGAGGATTAGAAGCAGCCATTGAAGTTAAGCTATCTTCAAGCAAAAGTGGTATATAAAAGAACTTTTATCCTTAACACAGAAATGGTTGTAATACCAAGGTAATCTCAAACCAACTATAATATGATATTATGGATTCAAAGGACAACCACTCAAGCTCTGATACCAATTGTGAGAACAAGATAGATCTGATGCGCAGGGACAAGGTTCGAGAACTCAAACCTTGAGTGAATGCTTAAGATCAATGTCTGCTTGCTAATAAATGTTCAATTCAAGCCTGGAAAGACCAGTCAAGTCTTAGATAATGGATTTAGCAAATGATCAAGTCATTTAATGAGCAATGAGAATAAATGATCAAAGTAAAGCTAATAAATGATGAACAAGAAGAATGTTTGAAAGAAGTTTAAAATATCTTAGTAAATGCCAAAAGTTGAGTGAAAAGATCCGTATTGACTTTGCATTGAAGGCTCCTATAAATAGGAGTGAAGGTTACAACGAATTAACTAGAATACTTACATAGGACTGGACAATAGAAATGTTTCTGACATTCTGATTGTCTAATACAACAAAAGACCAAGTCCTATGAAATGTCACATCAATACAAAGACAAACTTAATAAATGCACAAAGACAAAATCTTGTTACTCCAGATCAGTATCCATTCCGGACATGATAATCATTCCGGAATGTCTTCAGCTTCACATCTTCTTCTCTTTTGGTCCGGACAGATTCCGGACCACTCTTCAACATTGACTCCGGACCATGTACTTCGGAATTAGGACTTAGGATTGCTAGAGGTTCACTTTCAGGTTCCAACAGTAATTCAGCAATTTAAGTTGCATCCAGATGATCTGAGAATAGCAAGCAGATGCAGCAACATGTTCAGCCTCAGTTGTGTTTCAACTCCGGAACGGAGTTAAGATATTCAACACGCCTATAAATACGATCCCCATTTGTGATCCTTTCTTTCTTCCTTCCAGAAAAGGACACATACTCTCAAATAAAGTTCTGAATGTAATGTAGTTGAGAGATGTCTCCTATCATGTGCCTGGAACAGCCACTATCAACAAACCGAAGTATGATGATATTCCTCCATAGCTGCTCCGATACAGAGTGCGAGATTAGTTAGCTTTTGGAACCCAGTCAATTTTGAAGTTGGGCTGACCATTATCATCTACACAAGGTACTATCTCCCATGACATATAAACTAGGGTTAGAAGAATACATTTCTTGTTAGCTAGTAGTAACAAGTAATCATTTCCTTGATCTTGACCTTCAAGAGCTTAGTGCCTCAATTGTTGTACCTCTAATGGAGTCACAAACATCACAAGCAAAGAATGAGGAGAAGAGAGAGAGGCAAAAATCGGCTAGGGTTTCTGCTAGGGAAGCAGTTGCCGATTTCATGAGGGTGGGGGGTTCCTTTTATAGTTGAGGCTGCTAGGGTTTTCAACTGGAAACCCTAATAGCCTTGCTTAGCCCCTAAGCAACATATGGACTCCCACATGGTAAGCTTTAGACGAAAACTCTATGAGCTTCCCATAGATTTTCGTCCACCCTATACCAATAGGATCCATTAGCCCAAACTACAACTATTACTGATTTACATAATCAGTCCCCGTCCTTTTAATCAGTCTCTTTTGATCACTAAATTAATTCCAAATTAATTTCTGATCGATACTAATTAAATAATATGATTTCTCAATTAATATATTATTCTTATAATATATTAATAAATCACTAATTAACATCTTTCTCCAAAACTCATTTTGTCAAGTTGCTATGGTGAAGGCAACCCAAAAGGATCATGCTACTATCGGGTCAAGTACATACCAATTATAGTTATGGGTTTTGACACCTAATCCAACATATATATATATATATATATATATATATATATATATATATATATATATATATATATATATATATATATATATATATATCAATTCTTAGTATTTTCATGTTTTAATTAGAGTAACAACTAACGGTCTTGGAATTACTAACATAATTGATTGATTGGCAATTCTTTTTATACTTATTATTTTTTGAGCACTTGATGAGTAAATACCAAACGAATTATATTACACTAAAAGCGAAAGCAATACCAAAAGAAGTGATGACCATAAGTCCACAACTTCATCTCCAATTCGCGTTTAAGATGGGTTTTTGCCATTACTTTCCGATTCTCATAATTCTTCCGTAATCGGCAGTTTTAAGTTGTATTAATTAAAAATTTTGATATATACCAATACCAATTTGTACCAACCAAATATGTTGGTAGCCAAATTAATTGGTACTAAATATACTTGATACGATACCGGTAACTAAATTACTCTGCCAACTATAGTTGGTACGGTACACGGTTTGGAGGAAAAAAATGTCGGTACCATACCAATTTCACCCCTATTTAAAAAACCTCTCTCTCTCTCTCTCTCTCTCTCTCTCTCTCTCTCTCTCTCTCTCTCTCTCTCTCTCTCTCTCTCTCTCTCTCTCTCTCTCTCTCTCTCTCTCTCTCTCATATATATAAATGAATGTATATATTTATTTTAATTTGTTACGAATGAAATTATGTATTTGATAAAATATTTTTTTATTAATATCATAATTAATTATTTTTGTACGAACTTTTTATTTTGTTATATATATATATATATATATATATATATATATATATATATATATATATATATATATATTCTTGCAACAAAAAGACGTTAGAGAAATTTATAAAACCTTACAATTGGAAGGGGTATTTATAAAATATATAAAACTTATAGAATGGGAATATTCTTGAAAGATTCTTTTTGGTGTTTGAATACTATAAAAATGGATTGTGGTTGACTTTGATTTACACTCTTAGGCTGGCCGGTGTGGGCAACACTCATCCATGTTATTGTGACATGGACATCGAGGTAACGTCGTTACAAGCTTCGAACACCCTCCCGTCCCTACGTTATTAGGTGTTATGTTACAATGTTTTTTTGTGGTAACGAAAGGAAACATCATTATCTTTTGAACGTTGGCTTCCTACGACCCTTTGTGTGTACTGGTTTACCAATAAGTTTTCAGTTTGGACATTTTTGGCCCCTCAAGTTCCAGATTCTTATGAGTTAAACCCCTAACCAAATTTGTCTTACATATAATATTTTCAAAAAAAAATACCATTTGGACTCGAGACTTATATAAACTATTATTATTATTATTATTATTATTATTATTATTATGATTAAAAGAGCATGTTTTATTAATTTAGCATTGTTTTTATAATTATTTAACAAACGAAAAAAAAAGGATGACATGAAAATTAAAGGATATTATAACATGTTATTTGGTGTTTTCAATTTCCAAACTTGGTGTTATAACACCATATATGACTATGATGGTGAGGTAGCAACTTTTAGATGTGATAACATTTTGCCCAAACCCAATAACCTTATGATTAGAAATATTATATTTAGTTTGATTTATATGAAAACTATATTTTATATTAGATTATGTTAACTAGTTAGAAAAAAACATAATTTGTAAGGTCACACATAATGATCTGATGAGTCAAACACTCTACACGTTATCTGTCAACGCCAGCGTGTACATCCATCAGCGCCATCGTATCAAGTCTATCAACGTCAGCGTGTAGTTAGTGTTTAATATCATTATTCTATGTAATCATTTGTATATTAGATAATGATATAGATAAGTATAGAATAGATAACAGATATGATATCCTTGTGATGAAGATTGGTTCTTAGTATAGATTAGATGCAATCCCTTCAATCAAGGAATATACTTATATAGATTAGTATATAATCAACATTAGGGTAAACCCTAATGTTAAGTTCATCTTGGTGACCGTCTTTGTGACAAACCGTCTTCTTGGTGAACACAAACAATTTGGAGAACTCCCTGTGTTATTTACTGTAGCATACACGTTCAGTTTATCGTGTTATGTAATTTTAAAAGTGAATAATCTTATGAAATATTATATGAAATTTGAGTATTGAGTTCTAACAGATGGTTTTTACTAGAAATGAAGTAAAACTATGTTTAGAATCAATCGGAAAATATTGGAAGTCTTATGAGATTCCAATCAAAAGACAAATATCGAAATTTAACGAAAATATAAAATTTGAAATAAATAAAATTTTATTATTGAAAGTTGTAAATAATCTCGATAGAAACATTTAGGCGAAAACCTCATCGAAATCCGAGTTATAACGAAGAAGTTATGACCAATCGAAGATCCGCGACAAAACCGGCACGGCGCCGAATGACGTAAAAAGTGAGTTTTTGATAAACTACTTTTTAGCCTTGGTGATCTAAATGAAATTCGTAGTATTTGTTAAACCGAGAATTTTCATAAAAAGAACGTCAAAATCTGACTTCGTATGAGGAAATTATGATTTTTCTAAGTTTCAGAATAGCAGTAGACAGCTAAAAACTCAAAATAAAGATCGAGTGATTTTTAGCCAACGCAAACTAAATGAGAATCGGAAGTCTCGTCAATAGTAGTACAACGGTAAAAAGACTGACGAAAACGGACGTCGGGTGAAGAAGTTATGAATTTTTAACGGATTTTCCTGGCTCGGTTTGTTAAAAATAATAATATTAAAAATAAAGTTAAAATTAGCCGACAAAGTCTAAACGAAAGTTGTAGAGCATAATTTTACCTACGCGTGCATATAAAGAACTTCAAAAACGGAGTCCGTATGCGAAAGTTATGGATTTTAGAAGTTTGGGACACAAAATTCGAGAAAAATACTAAAACCGAGGAATTTCGCATGGCTTAACTTCGGCCATGTCACCTCGCCCGCGGAGCTGCCCCGTATACGATGCCGGTGAGTCATCCGAGGCCAGCTGTCCGACCCGTGTCGCCACCCCTCGCATCCGAAGCGCGGTCCAACCAACGACCAACGCGTGTAGGGTCCGAAGCTCCTGAGTCCGACGCGTGCCCAGCGATGTGGCGCGTCCGAGGCTTGACGCGTGTCTTCACATGCGAGCCGCCACCTGCCCCCTTCCTCCCCTCGGTCCGAAGCCTATTACCCTATACAAAGGGTCGCGGATTCTCCCGGGTAAGTTTAGAAAAATTACACCTTTTCACCCCTAAATTTATATTTTTGCTATTTCAACTTCCCCCGAAGCCTCGGGATCATACCAAACATCTGAATTACGTTCCGAAGTGCCCGAAGACCCCAAAAAATTTATCTTTTCGGTTTTGAAGCTCAACCCTCGCAAGGCCCGATTTTCAATAAATCTCCCAGTTTTCAACGAAGAAACTTATTTATTAGAACGAAGTGCTGCACAAATTACTATTTTAACCTCCGGTTATTTCACAGTGAGTACAATATATAGGAACAATTGTATGTTATGTGTTATATGTGCTATGTGCTTTTTCGTTGTTATTATTTCTGCTATTTATGATAACAAAGCTATACCTTTGACCATGTGATCAGTGAAAGGACTTAGATTCACGGTGGTACTGGTATGTAGCCTCTGGCCATGTAGAGCAATTCTCGTAAGAGAATGAGTTCTATTCTATGGCATTGGCAGAAGGTTAGACAGGGCTGAAAGCCTGAAATCTACCAAAATGTTTAATCAGAAAGTATATGTCTTCTGTGTCATTTGGGCCGAAGCTTTATTGATGTATATCAAGTATTGAAATTGTTATGTCTCATTGGTTGTATATCATTGAATCAAATCATTGATTGATATGGAAAACTTGTCGTATTTCACATATGCCTTTGTTGTTCCTTGTTCCTCTTTGCTTCTGCCATATTGAAGTATATATATGGCATAACATTATATTGTATCTATTATTGAACTCACTAAGCGTGACCGCTTACCCCTCTCAATTTTTAACAAATTGCAGGAGATAAGTAACCAGTATAATCGTATACTGATGGAAGATTTTGAATAGTTTGAAACTATTGTATTTTGTACTCATGTATGTATAAATTATAGTATCCTGGGAAGTTATGTAATATATAACACTTTGTAATAGTCGGTTTGTATCCAGTCTTATGTAAACAAGTTATCAATGTAAAATATTATTTATGAATATGCAAGTAGCATGTTTTGGAGTGATAATAATGTCTTTAGTATGAAAGTTAGGGTCTTTCATTTACTTTCTGTTCTTTGTTTTGCCTAGATTAGTTTACTTTTGTTCTTTATACATGAAGTGTATCCGATCGATACAAAGCTTCATAATCACACCAATATGAAAATTGTAAGTGTATATAAATTCTACATGAGTCGATCCAAATGCGGCAAAGGGAAGGTAAGGAGTCGGTACTCGTAGCTATTTTTAAAGTTGACCTTATGTATAGTAAGAAACACAGGCTTACATTAGATGAAATCTTGCAAATGAAACACAATCCACGAAAAAAAAAATATAACCAACAATGTGCAACAAAGGGAAAACAGGTAGATACGAGCATTAAAAGTGACATTAATGAAGGAACGGTGTTAGTGTATCATACATTGGTGCGACGCGGTCATATAAGTGTCTGTATGTGTTGGAGCCCCCTCTCTCCATAAAGACTCCTTTTGAGAGACAACACTGGACTCAATATATATCTTATATGATATCAAAGTTAACGTTTTACGACCCCGTGGCATGACACATGCCTTTTCTATCCTCATTGAGCTTCCATCGCTGAGGGTAAGTGTTAGTGTATCTCATATCGATGTGACACGGTCATGTAAGTGTTTATATATGTTGAAGTCCTTTTCTTTCTCAACATGAGTTCTTTTAAAGAGACAATCTTGAACTTCATATATATATATATATATATATATATATATATATATATATATATATATATATATATATATACACCATCGAACTTGTTGTTTGTGTTCACCATAACCCTTTTGACCGGCTTTTGACCTGCGATAGCCGGTCAAAGGGTTATGGTGAATACAAACAACAAGTTCGATGGTATATTGAGTACACAAAAAAGAAAATGGACCAAATGAGAATAAACTCAACAGTTGGTGACCTTCATGAGTCATTTTCCCCGAAAAGTTAAATGAAATTAAAGTTGCAAAATTATCAAAGACTGCAACCTTCTTTGGTCATAACGTATATGAAGATCGTTTTGGAGGGGTAACTTCGTTAAAACATTGTCTATGCTATGCTTACTGTGGTTAGTTGTCAACACCTCTCTGCAAAATGATATGACTGTGTATGAGAGGTATATTTATCAGCATAAACATTTACCTCAAGGTATATTATGGTGATGTGTCTGCAAAAGCTGAATGATATTGTACATATTGATGCTGTATCTTATCCCATGAATTCGATCTTAAAGCTAAGTAAACTAAAAAATCACAGCACTTGTGATCCCACTCGTTTGTAGATTTGTCTAGAATCCATGATACGATAAATCATTTGATTGGAAATGTAAATGTAGTCATGAAATGCACCTGCTTAGTCAAGATTCCCCTAATAAATATTCAAGTACATTACAAAGTTGTACATGTATGAATAATGTTCTTTCGTGGGTTATGTTTTGAAGAGAAGCAAGAATGAATCTCATAAAGTCATTAATATCAGCAGGAGATGACGTGAGATTTGTTGTAAATGAGTAAAGGGAAAATGACTCAGGAGGGTAACCAACTGTTGAGTTTGTTCTCATTTGGTTCCTTTCCTTTTTTTTGTACTCAATATACCATCGAACATGTTGTTTGTGTTCACCATAACCCTTTGACCGGCTATCACAGGTCAAAAGCCGGTCAAAAGGGTTATGGTGAACACAAACAACAAGTTCGATGGTATATTGAGTACAAAAAAAAGGAAATGGACCAAATAAAAACAAATGCAACAGTTAATTACCCTCAAGAGTCATTTTTCCTATATATATCTTATAAATTTGTGAGTATGGAATAATAGACATGTACTTAACAAATGATATCATGTAAATAACATGTCAGTCATGTAAGAAGAGATTAAAGTGTTGTGAAGTGAAACAAAAAGGAATAACATAAAACACGAGCGAAGTATTGGTAGGAATTGAGGGTTCAAGTCTTATTAGAGACAAAATATGTAAATTTATGAATAAAGTAGTAATACATGTGCTAACCGTTCTAAAAAAAATAAAAAATAAAAATGGTTCAAGTCTTGTTAGAGACAAAATATGAAGATTTATGAGTAAAGTAGTAATACATGTGTTAACCGTTCTAAAAAAATAAATAAAAAATAAAATAAATAAATAAATTAGTATCAATGATTGCTCACATAAACAAAATATACAAGTCCAAGTAGGTACGTCTAGATCGACTTTCAAGTTCCAACTGGGCCACTTTCAAATTTTGTTGGGTAACATTTTTAACTTTTGATTTTATGAATGTGCGTTCGAAAGAAAAATAAGAGTCCAATATAATGATTGGAAAACTTTTGATTGATAAAAGAAAACCAGTATTACAAATTTAAAATGTTGTAAATCAGCTGAGTTTTCTCATAAAACTACATGTATTTTTATATTTTTCTAGATAAATCTCAAAACTGCTTTTGCACTAACTCATTCCTTGATTTATGGAATTTTAAAAAGCTATGTATTTTTTTTTTTCAAACGTTTGAAGACAAAAATAGAAATTCATTTAAAAAGCTATGTATTTTTTTTCAAACGTTTGATTTATGGAATTTTAAAAAGCTATGGAATTTTAAAAAGCTATGTAATTTTAGAAGGTAACTTTATTATTGTAACTTTAGAAATTCATTTTATTACATATATAGATAAAAATACATAAATGCATTGTAGATATATTTATTAACCTAAATAACAAATCATATTTTCAAAATTTCTTTGAAGGAAATACATCTAACAAACTTGTTTTAGGCATAGGATTCAAATAAAAGCTTTTAAGGTACAAAAAATACAAAAATAAATGTTTATAATAAAAAGATAATCGCTGTAATAATATTCATTTGGTTATGATAAAAAAATCATAAAAGGAAAAGAGGAGCCTTCTAGAGTAATAATGAAAAGTAATAAGGTACAAAGTCGTCGTCTAACTTGTTCAACTTAATAGATGACAGATGAACCATCAATTTATGTTAGATGACTAATGAACCATCAATATGAACTAGTAACAAGGTTCGGGGTCATCGTCCAATATGTACACGAACCATTTTAGTAATGATTGTACTAATGATCAAGGTATACTAAAAAGTTGATGAACCATCAATTGATTATATATGTTATATAGTTAAATATTTGAATTAGATCCCGAACTACAATTAAGTGATGATAAAATCTTTAACAAATTTAAACAAACAAAACGTCAAAAAAAAAAATTCGAACAAAACGTCAAAAAAATTAGAAATATTTATTCAAACAAAACATCAAAATAAATGTAACGAACAAAATGTCAAATAAAAAAACATTAAACAGTATATTCAAATAAAATATCGAGATAAAAATTTTCTAAATAACAAATATATATAATTTAATAAATTAAATAAAACCAATAATAAATAATAAAATTATAATAAAAAAATTAGTTTAGTTTATACTAAAACAAAGGAAAAAAAAATATAATGATTATAAGTTGATTTGAATGAAATGATATAAAATGGTTACAAGGTTAGGTTTTTTTTTTTTTTAAGAGAAATGGAGGTTTGTTTAAAAAACCCCTAAAATTAATGCATATATAGTAACGTGTTTTTAAAAGTTTTTTAGAGTTTTTATCTTTTTACTTAAATAAAATCGAATTAAAGAAAAAACTTTAAATCATCTACTTCAAATAACTTTTGAAAGCTTTTACCTTTTATATTTTATCATTTTTACACATTTCAATAACTTACAATCATTTTTATCAAACACTTCCATACATACCTAGCTTCTAAGTTTCTACCTATCAATTAGTTTTACCAAACACACCTAAAACAAAAATTGTTGGTCATTTGAATTATCAGATTAAGGTGTTTCCAAGCAAAATTAAACATCAACTCTGATTTTTATTTTTGAGCTGTTATTTTAATTTTATTTAAAAAAGATACCATCCCACTGGATCAATAACATCACAAGATGCCATTATCATTTATCATCCATTCATTTAAAATGTCATGTAAATCAAAGTCATGCTCAAATTATTCTTACTCTCAATTCTTAATTATCTCTTCCTCCAAATGGAGCAATTTGCATTGCCTCTAAATTTGGCCCCTACCTTTGAAACTACTTATGAATGTTCATATGAGAATAATAAAAGTGTCGCACATCCAATATATATATATATATATATATATATATATATATATATATATATATATATATATATATATATATATATATAGGAGTAGGATCAATTGAGAACACCAAAAAGGTTGAGAACGCGAGAACACATCTGATCCATATAAATATTCAAATCTAAAGCTATTATCAAACGGGTAATTTCTGTTAATTCTAAAACTATTTGTAGTAAAGTGTAACTTTTAAAATGGCATAAGGGTATAACAGTAAATGAAATTTAGGTCAATCCTATAATTTCTCATTCCCACTCTTATTTCCAATTACGTATCCCTCTCTCTCTCTCTCTCTCTCTCTCTCTCTCTCTCTCTCTCTCTCTCTCTCTCTCTCTCTCTCTCTCTGAGATAGTCTTTTTTGTGCAATTCCAAATGTGAAGTAAGTTTACGTATCTTATTGGTGAAACTTACTACTTGAAATTCAACAGATCCTCTGTTTTCTTTGTTTTCTTCTTGTTCTTGAAAAATAATTGAAATAAATGAATTTTTTACCATAAAATAATTTCACACTCCCCTTTTTACAGATATTGATTTTATTAAGCAGTAATAATAATGTCAGAAATTTTAATGTAGTATACACAATAATCAGAATTTTTTTATAGACTCCTGATTTTATCAATTAATAAATCCTATTTTGGAATTCATTTGTATAGTAAAAAGACGATACCAAATAGTTTAGTACGAAAATTATGTTGATTAATTTCTAGCTTTAATTGATACGACATTCTCTCTCTCTCTCTCTCTCTCTCTCTCTCTCTCTCCCCTTAGGGTTGAATCAGTTCACCGCCTCCATCATCTGCACCTTCGATTTTCGTAGCCACAAGGGTCGCCGGAGAATCGACGCCCTTCCTTCCCCTCTTTTTCGTCCTTCTTCCTTCTCCTGTTTAGACCGAGCAGCAATGGCGCTCACCATGGAACCGACGATTGTTGCTGCTCTTAGCGGTTAGGTTGCTGCTAGCGATGAGGTCAAGGGAGTCTAGGAGGGATCACTGGAAATTGATTGATGCCCTCCTCACGACGTGCTAGCCTCAACTGATCCCCCGTCGATTTTGATCGGTTTCTCCTATTCGATTGTGCCCTTTTTCTCAATCTGTTGAAGAAGACATGTCCTCTTTTTGTACAATTAGAGATTGTGGCAAAGTAAGTCCCTTCAATTGTAACTTAAAATTAAAATTAGAGTTGGGACACAATTTTTTTTTCTTGGATGGCTTCCATTTCAGACGTAAACAACGAAAACATGAGGGTGGAAGGACAAAGATTACCTGTCCTTAATGATACACAGTAAACACACAAATTTGGTTCCTTTTTTTACTTAGTTATCTTAATTTTTTTTACTGTTCATTGCTCCAACAATTTATTTTTAATTTCTAGATGTTATGTATGATTACAAATGCTTTAGTTGACTTTGAAAATTGATTCTTATAATATTTTGTTCATTTATGATTACAAAGATTTTTTTATATCTGATTAAAATTTGTGTTATTCATTTACGATTAGTACAGAATTTTGATTTTTACTATATACGATTACAGTTATGCGTTATTCATTTGTGCTTGTGATATATCAGATTTGTTTATCTCTATACTATGCTTTATTCATGTTTTATTATATTTGTATCTTGACTTTTTTTTATATATGATTGAAACCGTGATTTATTTATTTATGATTATACGTGTTTTTAGATTCTTTTTATATATCATATGTAACATCCGGATTTTTCCAGATACATTAAGTATTCATTTATTTTTAGAGATTTTGGGAGGGACTCGGCGAGTTGACGCTTAGACTCGCCGAGTAGAGTCGCGAATTTCCATCCGGGTTAATGACCGGACTCGGCGAGTCCATACGTGGACTCGGCGAGTCCACGCTGTTTAATGAAACCCTAATTTCTTGGGTTTGGGACCTATTTAAAGGCCCTTATGGCCTTCAATGGCGGCTACCAGTTGATAGAGAGAAACCCCAGAGTGTGTGAACATTTTGAGAGAGAAAGGGAGCCATTTTTTATCCTTGAGTGGGTGATTTTGCAAGAAGAAGGTGACCAAGGCAAGAGGAATCTGAAGAGGGTGCTAATCTGTGGATTTCAGAGCTTAGGGACTTCATCTTGAGGTAAACATTCGATCCCCTTTTCAGTTTTGGTGTAAGCTTTGAGAGTTGGGGTTTCTAGCCCCTTTTTGAGTATGATTTGTGAAGCAATTGGTCCCTTCTTGTGTTGGGGCTTCGAATCTGGATCCAAAGAGGTCCAGAGACCTTAACTTCTTGATCTTTATGGGTGTCATGGAGAGTTATGAGCTTAAGGTGGCATATTGAGGCCATTTCTTCAAATAAAGCCATTGGGTTCTTGTATGGACATCAAGATCCAAACTTTACGTGTTTATATTGCTTAAGGAGGCCAGATCTATGAGTTAGAGGAGCGGATCTGACCTCAGGAGCTCATTTGAGCTCGAGCATGGCGTGAACTCGCCGAGTACCAAGAGCAGACTCGGCGAGTAGGGTTAGGGTTTCCCGTAATTCACTCAGTGAGTAACTTGCCGAGTTAGGGGAATGACTCAGTGAGTCAGAGGGGGGATAGAGGACTCGAGTTCACGACTGAACTCGCCGAGTCACATTTGTGCACTCGGCGAGTCTGGTCAAGGGTTGACCGTTGACTTTTGTTGACTTTTAGGGTTTGGTCAACAATGGGACTTGTGGACTGTTTGAAGGGTAAAATAGCCTTTTAGCCTTCTTAGAGAACATGTGAGAGTCTAGTCTAGCCTAGAGAGCCGTTATTGATTGAGGTGATTATGTTATGTGTTTAAGCAGAGGCTAGATCAGTGTATACGCGAGCGGGATATTATCCGAGACATCCGAGGTGAGTCTTCTCACTATACTTTACCTAGAGTGGTAACAGAGTTATGTGACAGAGTTATTGTATGCTATCTATGTGATTTGTGGCACGACATTATTTCTATGTGATTTATGCTGTGTGTATACCAGAGTTAGGACCGGAAGGTCCAAAGATCTAGGACCAGAGGGTCCACAGAGTTAGGACCCAAGGGCCCACAGAGTTATAGCCTCGAGTGGCTAATGTGTGTTATGTTCTATAGTTATGTGCCAGTGTATTTGTATGCTATTTATGTGTTGAGATTTATTGTGATATGTGATATGCATGATCCAGAGTTATCAGAGTTAGGACCTTTGGGTCCATAGAGTTAGGGCTAGAGAGCCCACAGAGAGTTGGGACTGGAGGGTCCCACTGAGACACACTGACGAGAGGGTCAGCAGAGTCATAGCCTCGAGTGGCTAATATGTGTTAGAGTGGTATTTTGGGGAACTCACTAAGCTTTATGCTTACGGTGTTATGTGTTATGTGTTTCAGGTACCAGTGGTGATCGCGGGAAGGCGCCGGCATGATCTGTACACACACCCGCAGAGTTTATTATGATTTGATCTTGGGATTTGTAGTGAGATAAAATTGATACATTGTTTTTTTAAAGCAATTGTGGATGAATTTATATGGTTTTAAAAAGTGAAAATTTGTTTTGAAAATTTGGGTGTTACAAGTTGGTATCAGAGCCTTGGTTTGAGGGATTCGGATACATCTTCGAGCGTATCTGAACTCAAACTGAGGAATTGAGAGATTTTCAAAATAAAATTTGCAAAATTTTTCACAAGAGTAAAGAGTTTTGAGACAAACAGAGCAGAGCCGTGTGTACGATCAGCCAGCGCCCGAACGGTGAATTCCCAAAATACCCTTGCAATTAGTGTTATGAGATATATTATGTTATGATATGCGATGAGTTATGCTATGCATGCTAGAGTAGACTAGGTATTCTTATTAGGACTAGAGTGGCCTAATATGTGATGCCTTAGTCTAGGAGTTTTGCTGCTAGGGATACTTGAGAGTGTTTAGATAGCAGCGAGGAGTTATGAGAGAGCTGCTAGTGAGTAGCATATGGTTAAAGAGAGTAGAGTACTTGGGACTTGGGATCCAAGGAGGAGGACTTAGAGTGAATACTGATGCGGTGTGGACGGTAGTATAGGGCCCGTACTACTGAAGACACCGGAGCAGCGCGCACCCTAAGTAAGAATCCATTGGGTACTCAGGAACAAGTAGGGTTGAGTTATCGAGTGCGAGTATACTCGATCGAGTCTCTGGTATCTTCATATTGTGTTTCAGAGACATCATGGTTGGAACACCGCACACGCCGGAGGGCAGCGGTATTAGCGATGAAGAGATTCGCAGTATGATTTTGACGAAATGACCGTGGCGATCCGGAGGATTGTGAGTAGCGGATCGAGGGGTGATGTCATGGTTCGAGTACCATGATTAGTAGCAGATCGAGAGGTGATGTCATGGTTCGAGTACCATGATTGGTGGCAAAATGAGAGGTGATGTCATGGTTCGAGTACCATGATTAGTAGCAGATCGAGAGGTGATGTCATGGTTCGAGTACCATGATTGGTGACGGATCGAGAGGTGATGTCATGGTTGGAGTACCATGATTAGTAGCAGATCGAGAGGTGATGTCATGGTTCGAGTACCATGATTGGTGACAGGTCGAGAAGTGATGTCATGGTTCGGGTACCATGATTGGTAGCAGATCAAGAGGTGATGTCATGGTTCGAGTACCATGATTGGTGGCAGATCGAGGGGTGATTTTGTGGTTCGAGTACCATGATTTGAGGCGGGTTGAGAAGAGAGGACATGGTTCGAGTACCATGAAATGTGGCGGTGAGTGCTTCTGGTTTTGCCGGTTATTCCGCAGCGATTATCTAGACCAAGGTCGGATGTGAAGGAGTATGGGCCCAGAAGGCCAGGAAGAACGAGTTTTAGTGGAGCATCCCATGATAGGGAAACCGAGTTAGCTCCAAGGGATTGTTGGTGATATGCCATTCGAGTCGCAAGAATCAGAGTAGAGTAGGGACGGTGCGTTATGGAGGGATACGGTCTGAGCTGGAGAGCCGGCCGATAGTAGATATGTCACTTTCCGTGACCCGAGTGGTGCTATTTCCGTTTCTTGTGGGAGGCGTAAGAGGTGTTGAGATTTCGGTTTCTGAGTTGGAGTGAACCCTGTGGGATCGCACTGATGGTGACTTTTCAATCAGAGTATCCGACAGTAGGTCTTCCGTGAGGGAGTGATATAGTTTGAGCAGGTTGACAGTGGAGACTGAAATGGTCAAGGATCAGGATGCACCCTAATTGAGTATAATAGGGCAGGTGTTAGGTGCGGTATTGGGCGATCAAGAAGGGTATATCAGGGCAGTGACTCCTATTATTTCTGAGAGGTATAAGGGGTGGAAATGTGGTTTCGGCTCTTGTGATAAGGAGCATGTTGGAACGTTGGGCAAGGAGTCAAGGATGAGGAGTATGATGGTTCATTATTTCCAGATCCAGAGTTAGTGTTAACACGGGACAGCTGGGAGGTCCGGTGAGAGTATAGTGTGAGGTCCTGAATGACTAGAGGTAGTCACGATGGTAAGTTCTGAAGGTTGCATACGAGACCTTGGTATCTGGAGTTGTTTGATCCTTGTCAGAGAAATCATCAAGCGTTGCATAGCACCTTGCGGAATTAGGTGCGATGTTACTGGTGGAGACAGCATGAGGGATAGAGTGTTGGTGCACCAATTGGTGGTGGTTCGAACCCTAAGCGGGGAAGAACCGAGTATTTGAATTGAGGAATCTGCACCTGCTGCTAGAGTTACCGAGGTTCGGCCAGCGAAGGTCGAGGCACCGAAGGCTCGCGGGAGAGCTTTACAGTTGACAGGGAAGGAGTTCCGCGCATCGCCCGATGTTGTGGCTGGTACTTTTTGTGGGTTCCGTACCTGTTTTGGTGATAATTGACTCGGGAGCGAGTCGATCATTTGTGTCAATAACGTTTGGTCGGCACATGAGTAGCCGACGAGAGGCGTTGAGTCGACCTCTACGAGTTTCCATAGCGGACGAGCGAGCGGAGTATGTTATGAATGTGAGTCGAGGATGTGTACTCGAGATCTTCGGTGTTGAGTCCCCGATAGATCTGGTCCCGATATCGATGGGGGACGTGTGTGTCATAGTGGGCATGGTTGGGTTAAGCCGATTTGGGGCTGTCATAGACTGCGAGCGACAGTTGGTGACGATACGAGACCCCAGTGGGGGAGTACTTACGGTGTACAACGAGGGTAACCGATGTGGTTCGGCGTTTTGTTCAACCGCCAGAGCGAGACAGAGTTTTCAGCAAGGCTGCAGCGGGTATGTGTCCTATGTGATGGACACACGAGAGGCCGCTGGGAGGCCAAGTTCGATGGATGACGTTCCGATAGTGCGAGAGTCCCCGGATGTTTTTCCCGAGGAGTTGCCGGGTGTGCCTCCCGAGAGGCAAGTAGAGTTTCGCATCGAGTTGGTTCCGGGGGCAGCGCCTATCGCCAAGGCGCCTTATCGCCTTGCGCCGCCAGAGACGCAGTAGTTATCCTCGCAGCTTCAGGAGCTAATAGGGAAGGGTGTTGTGATGTTACGGGAAGCCGTACTACTCACTAGTTAGAGAGAGGTTGTTGTGATACTATGGGGAGCCGTAGTACTCACTAGTCAGAGAGAGGTTGTTGTGATACTATGGGGAGCCGTAGTACTCACTAGTCAGAGAGAGGTTGTTGTGATACTATGGGGAGCCGTAGTACTCACTAGTCAGAGAGAGGTTGTTGTGATACTATGGGGAGCCGTAGTACTCACTAGTCAGAGAGAGGTTGTTGTGATACTATGGGGAGCCGTAGTACTCACTAGTCAGAGAGAGGTTGTTGTGATACTATGGGGAGCCGTAGTACTCACTAGTGAGAGAGAGGTTGTTGTGATACTATGGGGATCCGTAGTACTCACTAGTCAGTAGGAGGTTGTGGTGATGTTATGGGGAGCCGTAATACGCACTAATTAGCGAGAGGTTGTTATGAGGAAGCCTTCTTGATCTGAGCATGACACAGGAGGGTTTTAGGCTTGAAAAGCCCTACGCATGAGTTTTGGGAGCCTGGTGGTCAGACCAGGGGTGAGACCGGGGTCTCCTCAATGATTGGGAATCATTACATTCTGAGTAAGTGTGGACATCCAATCCGAAGGGATTGGATAAGTAAAGTACGCATGGGTTGCGGGTCCCCAAGCTATGAGTTGAACGAGTCATTGGAACGAGCGATTCCAACTACGGGCGGACCAAACTCTTGAGTTGAGTTGAGTCCTGGTGATGTGTTGTACAGACCGGACCGAAGGGTCCAACGATATAGACCAGACCGAAGGGTCCAACGATGAGTATCAGATGATAGAGGTCGGGGTTGAGTCGATCTCCAGTTGGGTACGAGGTTGCATTTCAGTACCGCCTACCACCCACAGACAGACGGGCAGAGCGCGCGGACGATTCGGACGCTCGAGGACATGCTTCGGGCATGTGTATTGGACTTCGGAGGAAGTTGGGACACGTATTTACCATTGGTTATGTTTTCCTATAACAACAGCCATCATTTGAGCATCAGTATGCCACCCTTTGAGCTGTTGTATGGGAGGAGGTGTCGGACTCCCATTTGTTGGGGTGAGGTCGGGCAGCGTGTAATGGGTAGTACAGAGATAGTACTTCAGACGACTGAGCAGATTCAGCGGGTCAGACAGAGGTTGTTGAACCACTCAGAGTCGCCAGAAGAGTTATGCGGATAGGCGACGATCCGAGCTCGAGTATCAGGTCGGAGATCTAGTGCTCCTGAAAGTATCTCCTTGGAAAGGAGTGATCCGTTTCAGGAAGAGAGGTAATTTGGGGCCTCAGTATATTGGTCCTTTCAGGGTGACCGCCAGGGTGGGCAAGGTAGCCTACCGTTTGGAGCTACCTGCGGAGTTGAGTCGAATTCATGATACCTTCCGCGTGTCTCAGTTGAGGAAGTGTATCGCTGATGGGTCAGCAGTGGTTCCATTAGAGGACATTCAGGTGGATGCGAGTCTGAACTATGTTGAGAGGCCGATCGCGATTCGGGATAGAAGGATCAAGACATTGAGAAACAAGGAGGTGCCATTGGTTCAGGTCCAGAGGCAACATCAGAAGGGTTCCGAGATGACCTGGGAGCCGGAGTTAGAGATGCGCGAGCAGTATCCAGAGTTATTTATGGAAAGAGACTTCGAGGGCGAAGTCTGATTCTAGTGGGGGAGAATTGTAACATCCGGATTTTTCCAGATACATTAAGTACTCATTTATTTTTAGAGATTTTGGGAGGGACTCGGCGAGTTGACGCTTAGACTCGCCGAGTAGAGTCGCGAATTTCCATCCGGGTTAATGACCGGACTCGGCGAGTCCATACGTGGACTCGGCGAGTCCACGCTGTTTAATGAAACCCTAATTTCTTGGGTTTGGGACCTATTTAAAGGCCCTTATGGCCTTCAATGGCGGCTACCAGTTGATAGAGAGAAACCCCAGAGTGTGTGAACATTTTGAGAGAGAAAGGGAGCCATTTTTGATCCTTGAGTGGGTGATTTTGCAAGAAGAAGGTGACCAAGGCAAGAGGAAACTGAAGAGGGTGCTAATCTGTGGATTTCAGAGCTTAGGGACTTCATCTTGAGGTAAACATTCGATCCCCTTTTCAGTTTTGGTGTAAGCTTTGAGAGTTGGGGTTTCTAGCCCCTTTTTGAGTATGATTTGTGAAGCAATTGGTCCCTTCTTGTGTTGGGGCTTCGAATCTGGATCCAAAGAGGTCCAGAGACCTTAACTTCTTGATCTTTATGGGTGTCATGGAGAGTTATGAGCTTAAGGTGGCATATTGAGGCCATTTCTTCAAATAAAGCCATTGGGTTCTTGCATGGACATCAAGATCCAAACTTTACGTGTTTATATTGCTTAAGGAGGCCAGATCTATGAGTTAGAGGAGCGGATCTGACCTCAGGAGCTCATTTGAGCTCGAGCATGGCGTGAACTCGCCGAGTACCAAGAGCAGACTCGGCGAGTAGGGTTAGGGTTTCCCGTAATTCACTCAGTGAGTAACTTGCCGAGTTAGGGGAATGACTCAGTGAGTCAGAGGGGGGATAGAGGACTCGAGTTCACGACTGAACTCGCCGAGTCACATTTGTGCACTCGGCGAGTCTGGTCAAGGGTTGACCGTTGACTTTTGTTGACTTTTAGGGTTTGGTCAACAATGGGACTTGTGGACTGTTTGAAGGGTAAAATAGCCTTTTAGCCTTCTTAGAGAACATGTGAGAGTCTAGTCTAGCCTAGAGAGCCGTTATTGATTGAGGTGATTATGTTATGTGTTTAGGCAGAGGCTAGATCAGTGTATACGCGAGCGGGATATTATCCGAGACATCCGAGGTGAGTCTTCTCACTATACTTTACCTAGAGTGGTAACAGAGTTATGTGACAGAGTTATTGTATGCTATCTATGTGATTTGTGGCACGACATTATTTCTATGTGATTTATGCTGTGTGTATACCAGAGTTAGGACCGGAAGGTCCAAAGAGCTAGGACCAGAGGGTCCACAGAGTTAGGGCCCAAGGGCCCACAGAGTTATAGCCTCGAGTGGCTAATGTGTGTTATGTTCTATAGTTATGTGCCAGTGTATTTGTATGCTATTTATGTGTTGAGATTTATTGTGATATGTGATATGCATGATCCAGAGTTATCAGAGTTAGGACCTTTGGGTCCATAGAGTTAGGGCTAGAGAGCCCACAGAGAGTTGGGACTGGAGGGTCCCACTGAGACACACTGACCAGAGGGTCAGCAGAGTCATAGCCTCGAGTGGCTAATATGTGTTAGAGTGGTATTTTGGGGAACTCACTAAGCTTTATGCTTACGGTGTTATGTGTTATGTGTTTCAGGTACCAGTGGTGATCGCGGGAAGGCGCCGGCGTGATCTGTACACACATCCGCAGAGTTTATTATGATTTGATCTTGGGATTTGTAGTGAGATAAAATTGATACATTGTTTTTTTAAAGCAATTGTGGATGAATTTATATGGTTTTAAAAAGTGAAAAATTGTTTTGAAAATTTGGGTGTTACATCATAACTATGCTTTATTCATTTAGGATTGCAAATGTATTGGACTTATTTATCTTTTTATTGTATTGTATTTATTTTATGATTATATCTATTTTATCTGCATTTCAAATATGAAAAATCAAGGCTGGTTTTTCACTTGTCTAAAATTGTGATAGGTATTCAAGGTTTTTCACTTGTCTAAAATTGTGATAGGTATTCAAGGCAGGTGAATTCGAAATAGTTATGACCCTTACAAAATGTTGCTTGCGAATTTTTGCTGTCAAAAAACAGAACAAGTTAATACCAAAGCATCGTATTTCATATGAAAAGATTCATCACAAGAAAAAAGAAACCCATGTGGCAGCGAGAAAAAGAAACAAATATGTATTTATGAGTAGAATTAAGTTTAGTTTTATTCGTTTAAGAATAAAACTTGATGAATATTAGATGTATGTATTTTTGAATAAAAGTAATGTGACTTTTACTCATTTATGAATGCTACTAGATTAATATATTTATATTGATTGTTGTTAGATGAATATTAGATCAATTTTTTTTTTTGTTTATTTTCTAATCATTCATGATTAATATGGTATCATATAATTTCTGGAAATTCTGGAAAAAAGTATTTTTTTTAATGACACCTTTATTCACTGATGAATATGTACACATATTCGGATTAAATGAATAACTCATCAATATTTTTGATAGATTGGTGATAAAAAAAAACGTTTTTTAATCAGGGTAAAAATATTTTTCTAAATAATATTATTGATTAAAAATAGATTAAATACATTTCTAGTATTTAGGTAAAAAAAATAATTAATTAGATAACATCCTATGATTTTAGGAGTTATTAATTATCCATATTTAATTACATCGTAAAATTCCTTTTTTACCCTTATGAAATTATTGGTCTAGAACTGTTCTCACGTTTTCAACCTTTTAGGTGTTCTCATTTGATCCTTTCCATATATATATATATATATATATATATATATATATATATATATATATATATATATATATATATATATATATATATATAAAAGAGAGAGAGTTGTCACCTTGAGGAAAACAAACATTAAACTTGTTGAAAAATATAAGATTTTTTTTTGACAATTATATAGAATTTATAACTTCATACCCTGCCATTTGAATTGCCAAAAAAAGTAGCATAGATATTAGTAAAGGGGTTGGTTAAAGGGACATCGCATTTGGCTATTTAGACAACCTACAACCAATAATTACATAATAATTACTTTTAAAATATGATTATCTCCTAGTTTTCAACATGTCTTTATTGTTTACAAATTTAATCCCTAAAAATAAATTGTATCAAATTTAGTCCCTAAAAATTAATTGTATCAATTTAGAACCATTTTTTTTCATAAATTTGTTCATGCAATACAATTATAAAATATTATAATCGATAAAATTTATATCATTTTTTTGGAACTTCATTCGTACATTCACTAAATTTACTTTTAAATTTATATAATTTTTTTTACTTATCTACCCACTAAATTTATTCTTAAATTTTTATATTTTAAAGTTTTCCTTGTTTTACAATTGATAAGGGGGACACATTTTTATCGTTTGTGGGCACATAAAGTTTTAAAACAAGAAGTGTTCGAAATTCATATGAACCCTTTTTTTCTCATAAATTTGTTCATGCAATACAATTATAAAATATTATAATCGATAAAATTTATTTCATTTTTTGGAACTTCTATTCGTACATTCACTAAATCTACTTTTAAATTTATAGAATTTTTTTTACTTATCTACCCACTAAATCTATTCTTAAATTTTTATATTTTAAAGTTTTCCTTGTTTTACAATTGATAAGGGGGACACATTTTTATCGTTTGTGGTCACATAAAGTTTTAAAACAAGAAGTGTTCGAAATGCATATGATGATTATTTATTACTTTTGATTTTTTAAACAAAAAGTTATTATAATGAATATCATAAATACGTTATTAATAAATGAAAATTGATTCAACAACAATCATCCAGTTTAATAAAATCATCTTCAAATACAAGACATAAATAATATTCTTTAACAATCCTCTATAGTTATAAAATCACGATTACAAGGTTTCAGTTGTCTATAAATTTGCAGACGTGACATAAAAATCGTTTCCCATCCAGCTGCACACGGGGCTCTGTGACGGATCCATAAAGCCGAAATGGTAGGCATCGGACAATCTTCTTTTAATTGTACCATAACATAATGAGGACCACGTATAAGTGAAATTGTAATAATCCGATGGTCCAAAAATTCTTTCGGGCCTTTCCAAAGAGGAAAGAAAGTTAAGGAACCACGATTGGTTAAGAAAGTAAGGACCACACCAAACCTGTTAGCAATCAGAATACCTGTTTCAGGCATAAGCATCCAATGTTCCGTTGGTGCACTCGGTCCGAAGAAATACAATGAATTCTACAATTCATGGATTCCATCTGTGAAAACCGTAGCATATACATCGAATGCACTCTGTAACTCGTGTACTAGTTGTTTTCGAACGTAGAGCCATTGATCTTCGCCATACCCGAGACAATAAGATAGTGCTCGAAATCCGCAATGTCCATCACCCTCAACATTTTGTATACGTGAGACGTATGGATGAAACACGAGTGGAATCTCATCCATTAATGGATGAATGTAGCATGAGTCAGGCTCTTGGTTCAAATCCATAAATTCATTTAAGTCTGGAATTGCTTCATTCATGTCTGGAATTGCTTCATCAAATTCTGGAATTGCTTCATTCATGTCTGGAATTGCTTCATCAAATTCTGGAATTGCTTCATTCATGTTTGGAATTGCGGTTACATATGAACTATGTCTTGCCGGTTCCTTGTTCATCCATGATGAATTCAATCCATCATATTTTGATGTGGTTGAATAACTACGTCTTCTGAGAGCTTGATTTGTAGAATCAACTCGTTTTTGTTGTTGTTTCTTCAAGTTTGGTCGTCACGAGTATTTTTTTGAATTGCGGGTTCCTTAATGCGTGTTTTACTTGGTAGGAAAATATCTCTTAGCCTTCTTATCATACTTTTTTTCCTGCTTTTGACTGTTAATAGAAGTTTTCTTTAATCATTTCTAAATCATCCTCACATAGGGATGTCAACGGGGGCAAACGGGACGGGGAGTGCATCCCCCGCCCCTGCCCCCGCAATTTCCCCATTCCCCCGTCCCCGTCCCCGCCCCCGCCCTCGAAATGTTTAGCCTTTTTACCCCCGTCCCCGCCCCCGAATTCCCTTTATTACCCCCGCCCCCGCCCCCGATTGATTTTGGGATGCCTTTTTTTGGGCTAAAAGAAGTTATTTATTAGGTAACGAATAATTATTTATAGCATAATTTTACATGTTAAAAATAAAAAAGTTATGGCATCTTAAAAATATTATACTAACAACTTAAAAACATGTTTTTTGATGAATTTTGGAAGCTCAAAATCATGTTATTTTTTATGATATTTATATAATTAATATATGTAAATATATGCATAATTTATTAACGAGGTCCCCATGGGGGTTTCGAGACGGGATTGCCCACCCCCGCCCCCGCCCCCAATATTAAAACGGGAGTTAACATTGCCCCCGCCCCCGTCCCCGCCCCCGATTTTTTTAAAAAAATTCCCCTAAACGGGACGGGGCCCCCACGGGAACGGGGTCCCACGAGACTTTTTGACATCCCTATCCTCACAACGAATATCCTCATTAACTACAGAAATTGACTCTGATAAATCAAGCTTTCTCCAGAATATATCTATCGATTCTAATGGAATACACTCACCTGTATTGAAATACCATTAATATATAAAAATTCAATATATTAATTAAATTTTAAAAAAATACTTCTTGAATATACTCACCCGAGTTCAAGTAAACTAATAACATGCAAGCACATGGTAAGCCACAACTATGTTGTAGTTTACAACCACAGTTTGATGAGTCAATTTGATTTTCACTCAACCGATAAAGTTCCCCAACTAGTTTATCGAGAGCTTCATGTGACACTGAACCCCACAATAATCTAAAACATGGCAAGTCGTGTTCCTGTTTACGAACAATTATACTCTTTTCAAGACTATCATGTATCGATGGAAGTTGAGACCTCAAAATTGATTAAGACAACCGATAAAATTATCAAGAGAAGAATTTGTGCCATCCAAGTACTTCTTTAGATTTGAATGTGTGCTCTCAACTCTATTTGTAGTTCGTTGTCCAAAGTTGAAATGTTGATCGATCCAGACTGAGACAAACATTTTCTTATATTTGTTTAACCAAACTTCATCCAGATAATTTAAAACATCTGCAATTATATAAAATGTTATTTATCTATAAAAATAATCTAAAATCATAAATAATTAGTTAGAAAATAATAAGATTTGTACCTTGATATTTTCTCAACATCGATTGGAGTGTTTTGTAGTTTTCATTGTACACTATCCATGTTGGAGAGTCAACAAGTACAGTCCACATTATACGAAAGGCTTTCCACTCATCGTCTATCTTGAATCTTCTCCTCTAACGCTTTCTAACATTTTCAGTAATGTGCCATCTACAAAGTAACAGTGACATACCCAAAATCACGGCCAGAAAAGACCGATTTAATTTATGCTTTTAAAATAATTTCAGAGTAAATCCTTTGATTAAAAAGGGTTGCGGAATTTGTTCCCAAAACAAAATATTATAAGATAAAATTTATCAAAACATTTCTTAAAGAAATGTATTTTCATTATATAACAAAACCTCGGGATGTCATGTTCCGATACAGACCAAAAGCATAAACAATACAAAATAGACCTTACAACAGTTACATATAACTACTGGTCTATAATCCAAAAATATCTTGACAATGTCATCCAACTTATGCTCTCGTGCCACTACCTGTAATACAAAGAAAAACTGAGTGGGTCAGGCTTGGGAGCCTGGTGAGCATATAGGGTTTTCAACCCACAATAAATAATTATATTTAGTTCGTCATCCAACAATAACCCGATTACCCATTCCCGTTATCCTCACTTTACGTCCCTATGACAACAACTATTACAAGGGACCTAATCTAGGATTTTCATCGGGACGGACATTACTGCAAAGGGGTTTCCTTGACAATAGATGTCCTAAAGGCAACTATGAGGGGGATAGAGTACACCGGTGAACACATCGTTCACAACACCTACAGGTTATGAGCCTGCTAGCGTTCCACTGGACTGTCTAGAAAGAGTATGTGGTCGTCATCCATACTCCGCTAGATGACTAGATCAACAACAACATCGAGGCCTCTCATCATTTTATTTTATCACACACCAACTGTCTACCCATGTTCTACCCAACATATTAGTAGATAAAATATATACATTTATATACAGCTTAAAACCTGTACATAACATCCATTCAACAACTAGTTCAAATAATATATAAACACATAGCACGTATTTTATAAAGAATACTTCATATCTATGTGTTAGAAGAAAACGAATATACACTCACTTGATAAGACGATGATCGGACAACACCTCGTCTCTTGAAACAATCGTTTCCGATAAAACCGGGATGTTTTTTTGAAAACCGGGCTTCTCGCGGGCAGAGTTTCGGCTCGGAAACTTTACTTCTCGGGATCTTCGGGGCTTCGGGACTTGCTTCGGGTCTCGGGAATAATACCGAGGCTTCGGGGGTATTTCTTGCATGCAAAACGAGGAAATATGGGAGAGAGAGAAAGATTTTGAGCAAAAAAGATCGGCAGCCTCGGCCTTTTATTTATAGCAGCGAGACCTCAGACTATACTGGGCGTACTTCGGATAAGGTGCCAGGTGGCGAAGTCTCGGTGGTGGAACGTGGCTCTTCTTCGGACCGCACAATGCAGCCGTACGCTGAGCGTAACTTCCTCGTACGCAGGACGTACTTCGGTGTCGACATGTACGCGGGGCGTACACCTAGTACGTTGGGCGTACCCTTCGGATCAGATCAGGTGAGTCAGCTCTTCGGATATTATCCGAATAAATAATTAAATTTATATATTTTAATTATTTAAAAACTTCAGAAAATCATATCTACTTCATACGAGCTCCGTTTTCGACGTTCTTTATATCCACGCGTAGGTGAGACTAAGATCTACAACTTTCATTTAGACTCCGTTGGATAATTTTGATTTTATTTTTATTATATTATTTTTAGTAGGCCGGGACAGGAAAATCCGTTATAAAATCATAACTTCTTCATCTGACGTCCGTTTTCGTCTGTATTTCTTCCGTTGGACTACTATCGACGACATCTTCGATTCTCGTTTAGATTGTTTCGGCTAAAAATCACTTGATCTCATATTCGAGTTTCGGGCTGCATACCGCTAAGTCAAAACTTTAGAAAAATCATAACTTCCTTATACGAAGTCAGATTTAGACATTTTTTTATGCACGCTCTCGGTTTAATGTATTCTACGACTTTCGTTTAGATCACTAAGGCTAAATATCGCTCTATCTTAAATTCGTATTTTACGTCATATAACATCGTGCTGGTTCTGTCGCGAAACTTCGACATGTCATAACTTCTTCGTTATAACTCGGATTTCGGCATTGTTTATATATTCGGAAACCTTGCAATGACCACTACAACTTCATGTATCGATATCGGGTTTATCTAACATTTTATTTTTAACGCTTAAATTACCCTTAATTCAATTAAGTCACAACAATTAGGCATAAATCACATAATACTCAAATAATACATTCTTATTATTTCAAAATGAGTTACAAAGGTTAACCTAGACTATTACATCAACATTAATGCCTAGCCCAGAAACACGGGCGTTACAGTAACCGAGTGTCACCGGGGAAAACTTGTTGACATGCGTTCATCAGTGCCAATTCCCTGTCTGTGGTATAACGCGTGGGTGCATGCACTTGTCTAGTGTGGACTTTAGACACGTTAACATCCAATTATAGTTCTGCTTTTCATTAGCGATAAATGCAAGAGCTATGCTAAATGTCTTGTTGGTTGAAGTTGTGCCAACAATCTGAACAAAAGGCATACCACATTTGTTGGTCTTGTATGTTGCATCTATAATCAAAACGTGTGGAAATGCCTTCCATATATTCAACGACCGTGGATGAATGAAGAAAAGATTTTCCAATTCATTTGAAATACTGTTTACGGAGAAATCCGTAACAAAATGTTTCTCGTTCAAAATTTCCATTAGAACCTACATTTAAATACTGTTAATTAATAAAAAATTAAATATATAAATTAAATTTAAAATACTACTTGTTGGATATACTAACCTGCATTGGAGTTTTTCCGTAATTCCGGGACGAGCGAAGCTTGAGACGCTCATTGTATATGGTTTTTAGTGTAGAAACATTATTCTCGTCGCGCTCCTTTATTATTGAGAGTATGTCATGTGGTGTAACATTCATATTTGTCAAGTCAGCCACCAATTGGTTCTCGTGTTTTTTCAACCGCCTAGCAAAAGCATGTCCCTCCATATATTGTGCAGGTGGATGATTATGTTGATCACATATCACCCCGAGGGTCCAACCGTCATATTTTTTGATATACGAACCTACCAATTGAAAGTTACAATTGATTTTTTTGGTTCCAGAATTTTTAATTGTTGCTTTGCTTTCGTATTCACGACCACGATCACAAATAAGTGTGACTAGATCAACAACAACATCGAGGCCTCTCATCATTTTATTTTATCACACACCAACTGTCTACCCATGTTCTACCCAACATATTAGTAGATAAAATATATACATTTATATACAGCTTAAAACCTGTACAAAACATTCATTCAACAACTAGTTCAAATAATATATAAACACATAGCACGTATTTTATAAAGAATACTTCATATCTATGTGTTAGAAGAAAACGAATATACACTCACTTGATAAGACGATGATCGGACAACACCTCGTCTCTTGAAACAATCGTTTCCGATAAAACCGGGATGTTTTCTTGAAAACCGGGCTTCTCGCGGGCAGAGTTTTGGCTCGGAAACTTTACTTCTCGGGATCTTCGGGGCTTCGGGACTTGCTTCGGGTCTCGGAATAATACCGAGGCTTCGGGGGTATTTCTTGCACGCAAAACGAGGAAATATGGGAGAGAGAGAGAGAATGATTTTGAGCAAAAAAGATCAGCAGCCTCGGCCTTCTATTTATAGCAGCGAGACCTCGGACTACGCTGGGCATACCGAGCCCCTACGCTGGGCGTACTTCGGATAAGGTGTCAGGTGGCGAAGTCTCGGTGGTGGAACGTGGCTCTTCTTCGGACCGCACAATGCAGCCGTACGCTGCGCGTAACTTCCTCGTACGTAGGGCGTACTTCGGTGTCGACATGTACGCAGGGCGTACACCTAGTACGTTGGGCGTACCCTTCGTATTAGATCAGGTGAGTCAGCTCTTCGGATATTATCCGAATAAATAATTAAATTTATATATTTTAATTATTTAAAAACTTCAAAAAATCATATCTTCCTCATACGAGCTTCGTTTTCGACGTTCTTTATATCCACGCGTAGTTGAGACTAAGATCTACAACTTTCATTTAGACTACGTCGTTTAATTTTGAATTTATTTTTATTATATTATTTTTAGTAGACCGGGACAGGAAAACTCCGTTATAAAATCATAACTTCTTCATCTGATGTCCGTTTTCGTCTGTATTTCTTCCGTTGGACTACTATCGACGAGATATTCGATTCTCGTTTAGATTATTTCGGCTAAAAATCACTTGATCTCATATTCGAGTTTCGAGCTGCATACCGCTAAGTCGAAACTTTAGAAAAATCATAACTTCCTCATACGAAGTCAGATTTAGACGTTCTTTTTATGCACGCTCTCGTTTAATGTATTCTACGACTTTCGTTTAGATCACTAAGGCTAAATATCGCTCTATCTTAAATTCGTATTTTACGTCATACAGCGTCGTGCCGGTTCTGTCGCGAAACTTCGACATGTCATAACTTCTTCGTTATAACTCGGATTTCGGCATTCTTTATATATTCGGAAACCTTGCCACGACAACTACAACTTCATGTATCGATATCAGGTTTATCTAACATTTTATTTTTAACGCTTAAATTACCCTTAATTCAATTAAGTCACAATAATTAGGCATAAATCACATAATACTCAAATAATACATTCTTATTATTTCAAAATGAGTTACAAAGGTTAACCTAGACTATTACATCTAGAGATGGCAACGGGGGCGGGGAATACATGGGACCCCAATCCCCATCCCCATCCCTGATTTCTCATTGCAATCTTCATCCCCATCCCCGTCCCCGTCGGGGAATATAAATAAACCCCTATCCCCACCCCAAACGGGGACTGGGGATCCCTAGTAGGGAATCGGGGATTTCTTTTCCTCTTATAATATGACAACTTTTACATAAAGAAAAACTCTAAATTTCAATTTTACCAGCATAAGTTTAAAGAATTTACAAAAATATAAAAATATTCATAGATTGCATAAAAAATATAAACTAATTTTCTACCAAATTTAAATAAATACATGAAAAATAAAGTAAAAAAAAAATTATCATAGTGATATTTGAGGCAAAAAAGATAAACCAGATAGAAAAAAATTATACATGAGTTTAAATTAGATAAAAGAAAAAAAAAAGTATAATTTCAACCAAGTAATTGCTAATGAGTTATGTTACTTGGATCAAATTTTATGTATTGTAAATTGTATTGTAAATATATGTTTTTTATTATTTTTATATATTAATATATATCGGGGGCGGGTACAGGGTTGGGCATTAGGGGTATCCCCATCCCCATCCCCACTTTTTTATTCGGGGATTTCCCATCCCTGTCCCCATCCCCGGTCAACTCGAGGATTCCCCAGTCAAAACGGGTGCGGGTTTAGGCTTCCCCATCGGGTATGGGGTTTTTTGCCATCCCTAATTACATCAACATTAATGCCTAGCCCAGAAACACGGGCGTTACAATTCTCTCCACCTTAGAATTATTCCGTCCCCGGAATCACACATCAACAAACAAATGCGGATAGCGACTCATCATGTCACTCTCCGTTTCCCAGGTGAGATTTGGCCCATTCGTATGTTTCCAACGGACAAGCACCAATTCGACCATCTTGCGTCGCAACTTCTTAGTCTTTCGGTCAACGATTGCATCTGGTTCTTCAATTAACCTTTTGTTCTCATCAATTCTTAACTCAGAAATTGGAATTATATCGGGAACTTCTCCCGTGAACTTCCTCAAATAACACAAATGGAAAGTGTTATGAATTCCATTCAGTTCTTCGGGTAATTCGAGCTTGTAAGCTTGGTTCCCAATCCTCTGAAGAACTTTAAACGGTCCAATAAACCTTGGACTTAACTTTCCCCTTTTACCAAATCTTATAAGTCCCTTCCACGACGAGACTTTAAGCAAAACCGAATCTCCAACTTCAAAAGTCATCGGTCGTCTTTTCTTGTCAGCATAGCTCTTTTGACGATCTTGAGCTGCTAACATTCTCTCCTTAATTATTTTCAACTTTTCAGCAGTTTGATGGACTATCTCCGGTCCCATAAACTGCTTTTCCCCAGCCTCAAGCCAACAAGACGGCGTACGACACTTCTGTCCATACAAAGCTTGATAAGGTGTCATCTTTATGCTCGAGTGGAAACTATTATTGTAGGAAAATTCTACCAAAGGTAAATGTTCATCCCAGTTACCTTGGAATTTCAGGGTACATGCTCTCAGCATATCTTCAAGTGTTTGTATCGTTCGTTCGCTCTGACCATCAGTCTGTGGATGGTAAGCTGTACTCAAACACAACTTTGTACCCAATTCCTCTTGTAGACTTTGCAAAAATCGCGAGGTGAAACGGCTGTCACGATCTGATACAATCGTTAACAGAACACAGTGAAGCCTCACAATTTCCTTCACGTAAGAATTTGCAAGCTTATCGATAGACCATCTCTCATTGGCTGCTATGAAGTGCGCACTCTTAGTGAAGCGATCAACGACCACCCAAATCATGTCGTGACCATTCTTTGTCCTGGGCAGTTTAGTGACAAAATCCATGGCAATGTCTTCCAACTTACCCATCGACACAGGTAAAGGTTCTAAACTCTCATATGGTTTCTGATGTTGTGCCTTGACTCTCGCACATGTCACACACTCCGCCACATACTTCGCAATGTCAATCTTCATCGTCGGCCACCAGTAATAGGGTTTTAGGTCCCTATACATTTTAGTGGTACCGGGATGAATTGAGTACATGGTTTTGTGAGCTTCTTCCATCAGAAGATCTCTTATTCCTCCTGAATTAGGTACCCAAATACGATCTTGGAATACCTTCAGTCCGTGACTGTTTGTACCGAACACTAACGTTTTGCCCAAACGTTCCTCTTTTCGATCATTCTTCTCTGAAGCTTCTTCTTGAGCTTTCTTTATACTCTACACAATTGTCGAGACAACTTCTATTCTCAACGCTCTTGGCCTTTTTCTTTCAAGATTGACTTTCCAACTGAGAGCATCAGCAACAACATTTGCTTTACCGGGGTGGTAAAGTATCTCACAGTCGTAGTCCTTAAGTAATTCTAGCCAGCGTCGTTGCCTCATATTTAATTCCTTCTGATTAAAGAGATATTGGAGACTCTTATGATCAGTGAAAAGTTTGCACTTCGAGCCATAGAGGTAATGCCTCCATATCTTTAGAGCAAATACTACCGCTGCCAACTCCAAATCATGAGTGGGGTAGTTCTTTTCATGCTCTTTCAGCTGTTGAGACACATATGCTATCACCTTTTCTCTTTGGGTCAAAACACAACCCAACCCAACACCAGATGCATCGCTATAGACAGCGAAGTCTTCAACTCCATCGGGTATAGAAAGAATCAGTGCTTCACATAGCTTCTTCTTTAGCAACTCGAATGCTTCTTTGTGTTTATCACTCCAAGCATAAGTAGCTACCTTGTGGGTCAAAGATGTTAGTGGAGTAGCGATCGAAGAAAAGCCTTGGATAAACCTTCGGTAATATCCGGCTAATCCTAAAAAGCTTCGGATCTCCGTGGGACTTTTCGGTTGTTCCCACTTCATCACAGCTTCAATCTTTGCTGGATCAACCATTATCCCTTCTTGGTTGACCACGTGACCCAAGAATTGGACTTCTTGAATCCAAAAATCACATTTGGAGAACTTAGAATACAGCTTCTCCTTCTTCAATACTTCTAACACTTCTCGCAAGTGTTGGCCATGCTCTTCTTGGCTTCTCGAGTAAATCAGAATGTCATCTATGAACACTATCACAGATTTATCAAGGAACAGATTACAAACCCTGTTCATTAAATCCATGAATGTTGCTGGAGCATTGGTTAGTCCAAACGACATAACCAAAAACTCGTAGTGTCCATATCGTGTTCTGAATGCAGTCTTCTCGATATCCTGCTCTCTCACCTTCAGCTGATGATATCCTGACCTTAGGTCTATCTTTGAAAAATAACTTGAACCTTGTAGTTGATCGAATAGGTCATCAATCATTGGCAATGGATATCTATTCTTTATCGTTGCCTTATTCAGCTCTCTGTAATCAATGCACATTCTCATACTCCCATCTTTCTTTTTCACGAATAACACCGGAGCTCCCCGGGGTGATGAACTAGGTCTTATGAAACCTTTGTCCAATAACTCCTGAAGTTGCATCATCAGCTCCTTCATCTCCGTTGGTGCTAATCGGTAAGGTACCTTTGGTATTGGCGTCGTTCCTGGTAACAAGTCAATACGGAATTCTACTTGTCGATCAGGCGGTAATCCAGGAAGATATTCGGGAAATACTTTCGGATACTCACACACGACAGGAATGCTTTGCATCTCCTTTTTCTCCTTCTTTGCGTCAATCACGAATGCCAAATATGATGTACATCCTTTGGCCAAACACTTTCTGGCTTTCATTAGAGAAATGATTCCAGAATTTACCCTGTGTTTGTCCCCATACACCATAAATGACTCCTTCCCTGGCGGGTTTACTTTTACTATCTTCTTCCGGCACAATATTTCGGCATCATTGGCGCTAAGCCAATCCATTCCCAGCACGATGTCGAAACCATTTAGCTCAATAGGCAATAATTCTTCGTGGAACTTATTCCCATTCAAATCAATTAAGATGTTTTTCATACAATGGCTAACAGGTACAAACTTGCCACTAGCAACTTCGACTAATAAAGCATTATCTAGTCTATCGACAGGCAAAGCTAGTTTTCTACAAAATTCATGCGAAATAAAGGAGTAGTTGGCTCCAAAATCAAATAAAATTTGGGCAGGCAATTTGTTTACGAGAAAGGTACCTAAAGCGACATCGGCTTCTTTTTTAGCAGCTTCCAGTGTCATCTGAAAGGCTCTCGCCTTCGGCTTTGGTGGAATATTGGGTCTTTTTGCCTCCTTCTTTTTAGGACAATCCCTCGAGATGTGCCCCTCCTCCCCACACCCATAACAAACTTTCTTGGCGAGGGTGCATTCATTGGCATAGTGCCCTGGCTTTCCACATTTGAAGCATGTGACTTCCCCATCACATTTCCCATGATGCTTCTTCTTGTATTTGTCGTACCATTTCGCCTCACCTCCTCTTCCTCCTCTTGAACCAGATTTCGAGAATTTATTTTTCTTGTTGGACCTTGAAGGCCCATCAAACTTCCTCTTCTCACCAACCCCTGATCTCTCCAGACCCTTCTCCTTGATCTGAGTCTCAACATTCTTAGCAACCTAGATGGCGGCTTTCAATGTGGTTGCTTGCTTAACCATTGGACCAAAATCCACTGGTAATCCGAGGGAAAACTTATTGACCTTTGAGAGTTCTGTTGGAACTAGGTATGGGATAAGCTTCATCTTTTCTGTGAAACTTGCAGCGTATTCGGTAACGCTCATTTTTCCCTTCTTCAAATTCTGAAACTCATTATTGATTTTCAGAAGGTCCTGCTCGGAGCAGTATTGCAGTTTCAGTTGTTCCACAAAGTCTTCCCAAGGCATTTTGCTCGCTTCTCCCTTGGGCATTGAGTCAGCTAACAGCTTCCACCAACTCAACATGCCAGATTTCATCAAAGGGATCGCAAGAGCGGTCTTCTGCCTGTTGCTGCATTCGCAACTTTCAAACATTGTCTCCATTTCGGAGATCCAGTCCATAACTTGCACCGGCGTCGGGCTTCCGAATAGACATGGTGGCTTGGATGCCATGAAATCCTTGTACTTACATTCTCTTCCATCATTTCCTCCATCACGATTGTTTTGTCTAACAATCGGTGGGTTGGCTTGTCCAACAGTCCCACTGAAGTTACCTCCTTCCGACTGCCCTTCACTAAATTCGGGCTGAACAATCGGCATCGAAGGTTCTTCACGATTCTGTTGAAGCAGACGTCTAGTTTCTTCCATCTGACGATCCAACATCGTCTGAATCATCAATTGTACACCAGCCATTGTCATTGGCTCGGGTGCTGCTGCTACAACATGTATTTGTTCAATCACTGGTAGTTGAGGCCGTTGATTCCTGTTTTCGTCTGCGTTTCCAACGCCATTTCTTGTTCTTGCCATCGTTGATCTACACACCGAACAAGGTGAATTTAGATCCTCAATCACGATAGATAACCAAATCATCCTTATCACTCCGAAATGTTTACATGCTAGTTCTAATACCGTCGTCATACGCTTAGAATCCTAAACACATAAGGTTTCCAGATCCGGTTGGCAACAAACCATAGATCCGAACAATAATATAATATATGGCAAACATATAACATTTAGCACATAAAAGCATTTTAGGCAACTTTCCTAAAATAAACTAGTGCTCGTGTCTAAAATATAACAGACACTCATCTCACAATCTTTACTTAGCATTTTAAGTTTAAGTCTAGAAATCCTACAAATTCCTAGTTCACTTAAACTAATGCTCTGATACCAACTGTGACATCCCCAAAATCACGGCTAGAAAAGACCGATTTAATTTATGCTTTTAAAATAATTTCAGAGTAAATCCTTTGATTAAAAAGGGTTGCGGAATTTGTTCCCAAAACAAAACATTATAAGATAAAATTTATCAAAGCATTTCTTAAAGAAATGTATTTTCATTATATAACAAAACCTCGGGATGTCATGTTCCGATACAGACCAAAAGCATAAATAATACAAAATAGACCTTACAACAGTTACATATAACTACTGGTCTATAATCCAAAAATATCTTGACACTGTCATCCAACTTATGCTCTCGTGCCACTACCTGTAATACAAAGAAAAACTGAGTGGGTCAGGCTTGGGAGCCTGGTGAGCATATAGGGTTTTCAACCCACAATAAATAATTATATTTAGTTCGTCATCCAACAATAACCCGATTACCCATTCCCGTTATCCTCACTTTACGTCCCTATGACAACAACTATTACAAGGGACCTAATCTAGGATTTTCATCGGGACGGACATTACTGCAAAGGGGTTTCCTTGACAATAGATGTCCTAAAGGCAACCATGAGGGGGATAGAGTACACCGGTGAACACATCGTTCACAACACCTACAGGTTATGAGCCTGCTAGCGTTCCACTGGACTGTCTAGAAAGAGTATGTGGTCGTCATCCATACTCCGCTAGATGACTAGATCAACAACAACATCGAGGCCTCTCATCATTTTATTTTATCACACACCAACTGTCTACCCATGTTCTACCCAACATATTAGTAGATAAAATATATACATTTATATACAGCTTAAAACCTGTACATAACATCCATTCAACAACTAGTTCAAATAATATATAAACACATAGCACGTATTTTATAAAGAATACTTCATATCTATGTGTTAGAAGAAAACGAATATACACTCACTTGATAAGACGATGATCGGACAACACCTCGTCTCTTGAAACAATCGTTTCCGATAAAACCGGGATGTTTTCTTGAAAACCGGGCTTTTCGCGGGCAGAGTTTCGGCTCGGAAACTTTACTTCTCGGGATCTTCGGGGCTTCGGGACATGCTTCGGGTCTCGGGAATAATACCGAGGCTTCGGGGGTATTTCTTGCACGCAAAACGAGGAAATATGGGAGAGAGAGAAAGATTTTGAGCAAAAAAGATCGGCAGCCTCGGCCTTTTATTTATAGCAGCGAGACCTCAGACTATACTGGGCGTACTTCGGATAAGGTGCCAGGTGGCGAAGTCTCGGTGGTGGAACGTGGCTCTTCTTCGGACCGCACAATGCAGCCGTACGCTGAGCGTAACTTCCTCGTACGCAGGGCGTACTTCGGTGTCGACATGTATGCGGGGCGTACACCTAGTACGTTGGGCGTACCCTTCGGATCAGATCAGGTGAGTCAGCTCTTCGGATATTATCCGAATAAATAATTAAATTTATATATTTTAGTTATTTAAAAACTTCAGAAAATCATATCTACCTCATACGAGCTCCGTTTTCGACGTTCTTTATATCCACGCGTAGGTGAGACTAAGATCTACAACTTTCATTTAGACTCCGTTGGATAATTTTGACTTTATTTTTATTATATTATTTTTAGTAGGCCGGGACAGGAAAATCCGTTATAAAATCATAACTTCTTCATCTGACGTCCGTTTTCGTCTGTATTTCTTCCGTTGGACTACTATCGACGACATCTTCGATTCTCGTTTAGATTGTTTCGGCTAAAAATCACTTGATCTCATATTCGAGTTTCGGGCTGCATACCGCTAAGTCAAAACTTTAGAAAAATCATAACTTCCTTATACGAAGTCAGATTTAGACATTTTTTTATGCACGCTCTCGGTTTAATGTATTCTACGACTTTCGTTTAGATCACTAAGGCTAAATATCGCTCTATCTTAAATTTGTATTTTACGTCATATAACATCGTGCTGGTTCTGTCGCGAAACTTCGACAGGTCATAACTTCTTCGTTATAACTCGGATTTCGGCATTGTTTATATATTCGGAAACCTTGCCATGACCACTACAACTTCATGTATCGATATCGGGTTTATCTAACATTTTATTTTTAACGCTTAAATTACCCTTAATTCAATTAAGTCACAACAATTAGGCATAAATCACATAATACTCAAATAATACATTCTTATTATTTCAAAATGAGTTACAAAGGTTAACCTAGACTATTACATCAACATTAATGCCTAGCCCAGAAACACGGGCGTTACAGTAACCGAGTGTCACCGGGGAAAACTTGTTGACATGCGTTCATCAGTGCCAATTCCCTGTCTGTGGCTATAACGCGTGGGTGCATGCACTTGTCTAGTGTGGACTTTAGACACGTTAACATCCAATTATAGTTCTGCTTTTCATTAACGATAAATGCAAGAGCTATGCTAAATGTCTTATTGGTTGAAGTTGTGCCAACAATCTGAACAAAAGGCATACCACATTTGTTGGTCTTGTATGTTGCATCTATAATCAAAACGTGTGGAAATGCCTTCCGTATATTCAACGACCGTGGATGAATGAAGAAAAGATTTTCCAATTCATTTGAAATACTGTTTACGGAGAAATCCGTAACAAAATGTTTCTCGTTCAAAATTTCCATTAGAACCTACATTTAAATACTGTTAATTAATAAAAAATTAAATATATAAATTAAATTTAAAATACTACTTGTTGGATATACTAACCTGCATTGGAGTTTTTCCGTAATTCCGGGACGAGCGAAGCTTGAGACGCTCATTGTATATGGTTTTTAGTGTAGAAACATTATTCTCGTCGCGCTCCTTTATTATTGAGAGTATGTCATGTGGTGTAACATTCATATTTGTCAAGTCAGCCACCAATTGGTTCTCGTGTTTTTTCAACCGCCTAGCAAAAGCATGTCCCTCCATATATTGTGCAGGTGGATGATTATGTTGATCACATATCACCCTGAGGGTCCAACCGTCATATTTTTTGATATACGAACCTACCAATTGAAAGTTACAATTGATTTTTTTGGTTCCAGAATTTTTAATTGTTGCTTTGCTTTCGTATTCACGACCACGATCACAAATAAGTGTGATATAAGACACTACGCCATTTTTTGCCTTTGATCTTCGATGACATAACCTAGAGAGAATGCAATGTTTTTCACCCACTCCATCAACTCATCACGAGAGTTAAATACCTATTAAAAAAACTTTGGTAACAAATTGTAACACAATGATAAAAAATGTTAATATCATGATAAATATAATACCCGCGTGGTAGAAAACGATGATGTCGCCGTCATGTTCTCAACGCCTTCATTTGAATTATTTCCATTCGGTTTCCACATTTTTTGTTAAACACTACAGAAAAAATAAAGAATTATAAAAAATAAAATTATATATGAAATACTAATTTAAAAATAAATATGTTTTATAAAAATATTAGTAAATACTAATTTAAAAATAAATATGTTTTATAAAAATATTAGTGTAGAAAACGTGATAGTCCAAGTGCCCATTTCATTAAAAACGTGTGAGGACATCTGTTAGCCCATCTGTAAGCCCAATCTAGTCTCCATATAAATAAAACAAAAACCCTAGAATTCGTTAGCCACCACTCAAAATCCATCGCCTCTTTTGCCTCTCTTCATCTCTCCACACTCTCACAGGAATCAACCTCCTGTTCTTCCTCTTTTCTTTGTATCTTAAAACACCGGCTTCACGATCGAAACCCGACACAGGAGTCGGAACGAGCACCACACCAGCAGAAAAGACGCACCACCACCTATGCTCCCGTCGACCACTGCCGTCGTCTCTTTCCCTCCGCTGTCTTCTCCGATTCTTCCTTCATACGGAATACTTCAACGAACTCATGGCTGCTGCCATCGCATATGGTCTTGACAAGAACGAAGGTATTGACCATGGTGATGGAACCTCGATTCTCGACAGAATTCTCCACTCTTCACTCTCACTTTCAACTCCGGAACACTCTATTCTATACTCGTTGGTATACCACCGTCGGACCACCGGTGGCGGTGAAGGTGGCGGCATCATGATAAATACTTCAAAATTTGATTTCAGATTTAGAATAGATTATTTACCTTGATTTTGGTTTGTTCACTGTTAATTTGTGTTACCGGGCTTATAAATTAAGAGAGTTTTTTTTTAAATTAAGTGGTTAGTGGTTATTATGAACAAGTTTCAATATAATAAATTTAATTCTTATTAACGACACATTCTTCAAAATCTGGTTAGTGGTTGCTCAATCGAAATTAATGACTAGTAAAAAAAAAAATTTACGCCAAAAGAAAAAAAAAATTGAAATGTATAAAAACAATTTACGCATTAAGAAAAAAAAGGTTGAAATGTATAAAATTATTATCAATATGCCTGTTTGAAATTTGAGTTTGATTTAAAAGATTTAAAAGCTAAAGTTGTCATTTTGTTTTTTGATAAGGAACTAAACTGTAAATTGTCCAAATATGTTTCTTTAGGCGGTCTGCGTAGATCCCAATACAAAAATCCATATTTCCAATACAAAAAGGTATTACATCTTTATCAAAAGTCAACCATATTTTCAATACAAAAAGCTACTACATCTTCATCAAAAGTCAACCATATTTCCAATACAAAAAGCTACTACATCTTTATCAAAAGTCAACCATAGATAACTAATTTTAATCATCTTTTTCAAAAAACAATTTAATTTTAACCCATAAAAATATTTTAAAAATTATATAAAGTGTCTGGTAAAATGGGGTGTCTATTTAGCCAACCACAAATGATATATAGAAGCTCGTTATAATAAACGTGATTTTCTAATTCTTTAAAGAGAAAATTGGGGTAATGCTTAAAATAGTATAATGAAAAAGACATCCACCTCCAAATAGTTTGCCCAAATGTGGAAAAACCCATCAATAATTGATATCATAGCCCACCTTACATGCATTTCCAATCTCAATGCAAATGACCCCTACCAACATAGTCAAACTACTTTTTAAGTTGTTCCCACTAGTTCTGAGTTATCACAACCCTTAACATATCTTATCCACCACGTTAAGCCCTTCAAACTAATTGAATTGTTTACAACTTTAAAATTAACTTTTCAGTAAAGTATCAAACTTTATAATTTTTCTATTATATATATAACTATGAGTAATTGAAGCCGCGCTTTGCAGTGAGTTTTTATGTGTTTTTGTTGCATATTAGGAAAGTATAGGATAAAAAATCATATTTTATATATACTAAAGAGATAAATTATACAAAGTTAGAAATTAAAGTTGCACTTTATATATTGACATATTTTTACAGTTATACTATTAGCTAGTTAGCTAGTGTTGTGAGTTCTCTCAATTGAGCTCACCTCTTGCCACAAGTTTTTACCTTTTTTGTTGCATATTAGGAAATTAGAAGATGAAAAATTATATATATATATATATATATATATATATATATATATATATATATATATATTCAAATAAGAATCCAAAAATGTTAAAAAAAATCCTAAAAACTACTTTTTTAAATGTTTTCATTAAGGGCATTTTGGTCAAATCAAATATTAATATTATATTAAACAAAAATGTTCATTCCCTAGTTTATAACTAATTTCCACTTGTTGTTAGACAGTCGTCGGACCGCCACCAAACCAAATCCAGACCATCGCTAAACTAACATCAAATTTAATGTCATTTATTTGGTCGTATTCACAGTTGAATAAAATAAACATTGTAGTTTTTATTTATTTGGTAATACTTTTTAATACATACCAATTTTTTTGCAGCAAAAAATACAAAAATTATATATATATATATATATATATATATATATATATATATATATATATATATATAATAGGTTTATGACTTGACAAATTTAATTTTCTCTTTTTTCTACATTGTAGATTTCTTTAAAAAATATATCGTGTATAAGACATATTTACAGTTTAAAATATCATATTCATAGTTTAACAAACATATTAATTCAATAATACACAGTTTAATATTTTCCATACATACATTCATTTATATTTTAACACAAAACTTATATGAAATATACAACTTAATACAATCTATTTTTAGTTTAATACATAAAATTCACAACATAACATAATAAAATTCATTATACACCAATTCACCATATTCAAAGAAGACAAAACCCAAACTTTACCACCACAATCACCAACTACTACCACACGCCACCATCAACCACCTGTGTCACTGTCGCAACAATCATTCATTCCAAATTAGATCTGTATATGAAATCATTGATTAACAAATTAAATATTATATTCATTATTTAATAAACTAATTAATTCACTTATTTAGAGTTTAATGCAAAAGAGTTTTACAATACAAACAATAAATATATTCACAAGAAAATTAATACAAACATTTATAAATAAATCATTCATATTTTAACACAAAATTCATTAAAAACTTACAGCTTAATACAATCCATGCACAATTTAGATAGAAAATTCACAGCTTAATGCAGTCAATTCACAATTTAAAACACAAAAATCACAATTTAGTACACAAACTTCACAACTTAATATATTCAATTCACAGTTTAAATAGAAAATCCACAGCTTAATGCAGTCAATTTACAGTTTAAAATACAAAAATCACAATTTAATGCACAAAATTCACAATTTAATTCAATAAATTCACAGTTTAATACACAAAAAAATATAAATTCACAGCCATATTATCAATTTAAAACTCTTAATACAATCAATTTACAGTTTAATACAAAAAAATTCACATCTTAATACAAAAAATTCACATCTTAGTACAATAAATTCTTAGTTTAAAACACAAATTCACAGGTTAATATAGTCAATTCATAGTTTAAACGAAAATTTTACATCTTAATGCAGTCAATTTACAATTTAAAACATAAAAATCACATCCTAACTATAACGCCCTGTTACAGATCGTTTCCATTTCAGGGTGGTGATCAAGGATTGGGTAATAGCAGGCTTAGGATCCTTGAAGAATTTAGTTTTGGGCTCTTTTGGAGGTGGATAATGTAAATTGGATGATCCGGGTATTCGATTTGTGTTTTGGGGTCAAAGGGTATTTCAGTAATTTGTCAACTCGGGCTTCTATGGAAAATGTATGTTTGTTTGGGATATGGTAAGGCAGGTATGGGTTGGCTAAAGCATAGAGCTTCTAGTTACCTTTTCATGGATATAAGGATCGTCGGAATCGGGTTTATAACGAAGAAGTTATGGTCTTCGGAGTGCTTAAGGGTTTGAGGGGAAGCCTTAGTATGCGAGGCGCACCTAGCGAGTACGCGGGGCATAGCTAGCGAGTACGCGGGGCATACTGGTGTGAAGGGTGGTACACTAGGCGTAGTTCAGGGTACACGTAGCGTACTGCGAAGGTTGGATCGGGGATGTGATACCTCGTATGCTGGGCGTACGAGGTGTACGCGGGACGTACGAGGGTTAGAGGAAAACCCTAATTTTGAGTGATTGTACCCTATATAAACACATTAAGTCCTTAGGGTTGGCCTCTTTACCAGCCTCTAAGTCCCTAAAACCCTAGAAATCGTCCTTTAGCCTTCATGATTATATTTTGAGCTCATGGTGCCCATTTTTGGTGTGTTTGGTCCATTTTCAAGAAAATGGAGTTTGGTGCAAGGATGGGGATCAAGGAAGAGCTTATGGATCTGGATTATGGGCTTCATTTCCAGCTTGTTTGAGGTAAAAATCTTGGAACTTGATCATTGATGTCTTAGATCTAGCATGTATGAGTTTTGGTTCATTTTGGTCCCAAGGATGAGATCTAGTGGCTTGATACCACTCCCGGAGATTTGAGTTGCCACTCTTGGTGTTTCTGAGGTTCTAGATGCATAAAGTTGCCTACTTTATGGTTTGCAATCCCCCATGTATGAGTTGGTGTCCATTTGGTGAAAATTAATTCTTTAAGTTGATGTTGGGTTCTTTTGAGGCATGCAAAGTGTGACATCCCCTAATTTCTCGGCCAGGAAAGACCGATTTAATTTATGCTTTTTAAAATAAAATCAGAGAAATCTTTTTAAAAGATGTTGCGGAATCAGTCCCCAAAACAAAACATGATAAGAGTTTAACAAAACCTTTCTTTAAGAAATGTATAGTTTCATTTCATATCAAAACCTCGGGATGTCATGTTCCGATACAGATCAAAAGCATAAACAAGACATTATAAGCCTTTCAACAGTTATTTACAACTACTGGCCTATAATCCAAAAATGTCTCATCGTCCTCCGACTATGCTCGGGGTCCACTACCTGTAACATAAAAAGCTGAGTGGGTCAGGCTTGGGAGCCTGGTGAGCATATAGGGTTTTCAACCCACAATAATAATAAACTTATTAAGTTCACCAATCAACAATAACCCTGATTACCCATTCCCGTTGTCCTCACTTTACGTCCCTAAACACCTATCACAAGGGACCTAGCCTAAGGAATATAATCGGGATGGACACTACTGCTAAGGGGTTTCCTCAGCCATACATGTCCTAAAGGAAACCATGAGGGGGATGGAGTACGACAGCGAACATTTAGTTCACCAACACCTACAAGTTGCGAACCTGCTAGTGTGCTACTGGACTGTCTAGAAAAGTCTGTGGTCGTCATCTATACTCCGTTAGACGACTTCGCCAATAACAACAGCAACAACACCGACACCAAGGCCTCTCACCATTTTAACACACCGACTATTTCGTCTACCCATGTTCTACCCAACATATTTATAGATAAAATACATATATAGTTTAAAACTTGTATAAAACATTTGTTCAACAGTCACCTCAAATAAACAATTAATATATTTACACATAACACGTATTTTAAGGTAAATATTTCATATCTATGTGTAAAGTGAAAGTAACTACACACTCACATAATTTGATGATAATCGAGCAGCAATTCGTTTCCTAAAACGATCATTTCTAATAAAACCGGGAGTTTTATTGAGAAACCGGGCTCTGTGAAGCTCGGGCTTCGAAACCGAAAAGATAAATTTTCCGGGCTTCTCGGGCACTTAGTGGCGTATTCCGGGGCTTATAATCGATACCAGGGCTTTGGGGGAAGTTAGAATGAAAGAAATATGAGTTTAGGGGCTAAAAGTGTCACTTTTCCAAAATATACCCGGGAGGTCTCGCACCCTCCTATTTATAGGCTACGAGCCTCCTGATCCGACGGTTGAGAAGCCTCCAGGTGGCGCAGATCCGGAGCGAGGGGCACGTGGGTTGCACATGCGAAGGGGCTGCTGGCAGCCTCTGATTGGACCGAAGTCTAGTGGTCCGAGATAGGGGTTCGTGACATCCTGCTAGGGTTCGGACACAAGGAAAGGGGCACGCGTCGCCTTATCACTGGACCGCTTCGGATCATCTCTCCGGTTCGGATGACTCAGCAACATTTCAGACAGGTGTCGGATGCGAGGCGAGGACACGTGGCCGAAGTCCACGTATGCGAAATTCCTCGGTTTTGAGGATTTTCTCGATTTTCGCGCCAAAACTTCTAAAATCCATAACTTTCGCATACAAGCTCCGTTTTTGACGTTCTTTATATGCACGCGTAGGTAAAATTACGCTCTACAACTTTCGTTTAGACTTCGTTGGCTAATTTTGACTTTAATTTTTAAATTATTATTTTTAACAGACTGGGACAGGAAATCCGTTAAAAATTCATAACTTCTTCATCCGACGTCCGTTTTTGTCAGACTTTTTACCGTTGTGCTACTATTTACGAGACCTTCGATTCTCGTTTAGGTCGTGTCGGCTAAAAATCACTCGATCTAAAATTCGAGTTTTTAGCTGTCTACTACTAAGCTGAAACTTTGAAAAATCATAACTTCCTCATACAAAGTCAGATTTGGGCGTTCTTTTTATACCTAATCTCGGTTTAACGAACACTAAAAGTTTCGTTTAGATCACTAAGGCTAAAAAGTAGTTTATCAAAAACTCACTTTTTACGACATTCGGCACCGTGCCGGTTTGTCGCGAAACTTCGACAGGTCATAACTTCTTCGTTATAACTCGGATTTCGGCATTCTTTATATATCCGTAATCCTTGTCACGACCACTACAACTTTCTTAATAAATATCGGCTTGATCTAATATTTATTTTCGACGCTCATTTTTATTCTTAATTAATTAACTTCTAATAATTAATCATAAAACACATAAAACACATAATATTTACATAATTCCTTTTCATTTCTTCAAAATGAGTCACAAAGGTTAACCTAGACTATCACGTCAATATTAATGCCTAGCCTAGAAACACGGGCATTACAATTCTCTCCCTATTAGGATGATTCCGTCCCCGGAATCACACATCGACAAACAACCACGGGTAGCGACTCACCATGTCACTCTCCGTTTCCTAGGTGAGATTTGGCCCATTCGTATGTTTCCAACGCACAAGCACTAAATCGACCATCTTACGTTACAACTTCTTAGTCTTACGGTCAACGATTGCCTCAGGTTCTCCAATTAACCTCTTGCTCTCATCCAACCTTAATTCAGAAATGGGAATTATGTCGGGCACACCTCCCGTGAACTTTCTCAAATAACACACATGAAAGGTATTATGAATACCCTCTAGTTCTTCTGGTAATTCTAGCTTGTAAGCTTGATTCCCGATCCTTTGAAGAGCTTTTAAATGGTCCAATAAACCTTGGACTCAACTTTCCCCTTCTACCAAACCTTATAAGTCCCTTCCACGACGAGACTTTAAGTAAAACCGAATCTCCAACTTTGAATGATATCAGTTGTCTTTTCTTGTCAGCATAGCTCTTTTGAGCAGCCAACATCGTTTCCCTAATCACTTTCAACTTTTCAGCAGTCTGATGGACTATTTCAAGTCCCATAAACTGCTTTTCCTCAGCTTCCAGCCAACATGACGGCGCTCGACACTTTTCTCCGTACAAAGCGTGATAAGGTGCCATCTAGATGTTCGAGTGGAAACTATTATTATAGGAAAATTCTACTAAAGGTAAATGTTCATCCCAGTTACCTTGGAATTCCAGGGTACATGCTCTCAGCATATCCTTCAACGTTTGAATCATTTATTCGCTCTGACCATCGGTTTGCGGATGGTAAGTTGTATTCAAACACAACTTGGTACCCAATTCCTCTTACAGACTCCTCCAACACCTTGAGGTAAAACGACTGTCACGATCGGATACAATCGTTAACGGAACACCGTGAAGCCTCACAATTTCCTTCACGTAAGAATACGCAAGTTTATCCATAGACCATTTCTCGTTGGCTGCTATGAAATGCGCACTCTTAGTGAAGCGATCAACGACCACCTAAATCATGTCATGACCGTTCCTTGTTCTGGGCAGTTTAGTCACAAAATCCATAGTGATGTCTTCCCATTTGCCCATGGGTATAGGCAAAGGTTCTAAACTTCCATACGGTTTCTGATGTTGTGCCTTAACCCTAGCACAAGTTACACACTCGGCCACATACTTAGCAACATCGAGCTTCATCGTCAGCCACCAGTAATAGGGTTTTAGATCCCTATACATTTTCGTACTGCTGGGATGAATCGAGTACATGGTTTTGTGAGCTTCTTCCATAAGAAGATCTCTTACTCCTCCCGCCTTAGGTACCCAAATCCTATCTTTGAATACCTTCAGTCCTTGACCGTTTGTATCAAACACCAACGTTTTGCCCAAACGTTCCTCCTTTCGGTCATTTCTCTCTAAAGCTTCCTCTTGAGCTTTCTTTATACTTTCCACAATTGTCGAGACAACTTTAATTCTCAATGCTCTTGGCCTTTTCTTTTCAAGATTTACCTTCCGACTGAGAGCATTAGCAACAACATTTGCTTTACCAGGGTGGTAAAGTATCTCACAGTCGTAGTCCTTGAGTAACTCTAGCCAGCGCCGTTGCCTCATGTTCAATTCCTTCTCCATATCTTTAAGGCGAATACTACCGCTGCCAACTCCAGATCATGAGTGTTCTTTTCATGCTCTTTCAATTGCCTCGATGCATACACTATCACTTTATCCCTTTGGGTCAGAACACAACCTAACCCAACTCCATAGGCATCACTATAAACTGTGAAGTCATCAACTCCTTCAGGTAACGAAAGAATCGATGCTTCACACAACTTCTTCTTTAACTTCTCAAAGCTTCCTATGCTTCTCATTCCAAGTATAGACAGCTCCTTTGTTGTTCAAAGCTGTCAATGGAGTCGCGATCGAAGAAAAGCCTTGGATAAATCAATGATAATATCCAGCTAATCCTAAAAAACTTCAGATCTCCATAGGACTTTCAATCGTAACCTTCGAGTTACAAAATAAATCCTTATTGAGGACTCCTTCTTCTTCTTGGAATAAGTACTTTCCTTTATTTATTGTAACAGACCGATGGGTCATGTTCTAATGATCTTTCATTGTATACTGCACTACTTAGACTCAGATCTCCTAGGGACAAATTTTGGAGCAAACTATACCTTCCTTCATGTTCTAATGTGATACAATCACAGCTCAACATGTATCATTTCTAACTACCAACTTCTTTAACAATGAGTGTGATACTTCTATTGATCGCTTTGATCATCTTTCACTTCAATCTTCTGGCTTAAGTCAAATGCTACATCGAACTTGGTTCTCTGAACCACATAATAAACTCATCTTAGTCGGACTCGATTCGATATGACCTCTAAGGTCGGAATAACAATCATCTTCTTAGTCATTACGGAAACGGTGGTAATGACAGACTAGAACAAGACGGAATCAAATAATAGCTCCTTGGTAACCTTGTGACTTTCCAGATCCAAGTACGAGTCCTGTGCTTCCGGTAGTATAGGCCTCTACTACCATTCACACCTACTCATACTCGTCCCAAGTATTGTCTCGCAGTTCTCCAAATCACCATACAAGAATTTCACATAGTCTTTCAATTCATCAGATGACAAAACCAGGGTTTATATTATTTCCTGAAATAATTACACAGAGGTTCAAGTTTACCATACGCCTCTAATAGGCTGCACCACAAGTTACTAACTACATTGCTACTTTATGTCTTAGTTTTGGGAATATAAGGTTCTTACTCCTGATCCCTTATATTTCCATCTGCTTCATTAAGGATCATTTGGAATGCCTTTGGTTTTGGTTTTGGTGGAACATTGGGCATTCCTGCCTCCTTCTTCTTTGGGCAGTCTTTCGAAATGTGCCCTTCCTCATTACATCGATAGCACATCCACTTGTTGGACGGACACTCGTTGGCATAATGCCCAGTCTTTCCACACTTGTAGCAGGTCACCTCTTCGCTACATTTCCCGAAGTGCTTCTTTTTGCACTTCTCGCACCATTTTCCTTTACCTTCTCTTCTGCCAGAGTTTGAGAATGTGTTGCTCTTGTTGGGCCTTAAAGACCCCTCAAATTTCCTCTTCTTGCCAACTTCAATCTTGTTGGCGGTCCTGTCATTGATAATTTCTTCAATAGACTTAGCAACCCAGATAGTTGCCTCAAGAACAGATGCCTGACGTACTGGCACAGTAAGTTCATCCTTACTTTGTTGAAGCAACCCAGATAGTTTAACAAAACCTTTCTTTAAGAAATGTATAGTTTCATTTCATATCAAAACCTCAGGATGTCATGTTCCGATACAGATCAAAAGCATAAACAAGACATTATAAGCCTTTCAACAGTTATTTACAACTACTGGCCTATAATCCAAAAATGTCTCATCGTCCTCCGACTATGCTCGGGGTCCACTACCTGTAACATAAAAAGCTGAGTGGGTCAGGCTTGGGAGCCTGGTGAGCATATAGGGTTTTCAACCCATAATAATAATAAACTTATTAAGTTCACCAATCAACAATAACCCTGATTACCCATTCCCGTTGTCCTCACTTTACGTCCCTAAACACCTATCACAAGGGACCTAGCCTAAGGAATATAATCGGGATGGACACTACTGCTAAGGGGTTTCCTCAGCCATACATTTCCTAAAGGCAACCATGAGGGGGATGGAGTACGCCAGCGAACATTTAGTTCACCAACACCTACAAGTTGCGAACCTGCTAGTGTGCTACTGGACTGTCTAGAAAAGTCTATGGTCGTCATCTATACTCCGTTAGACGACTTCGCCAATAACAACAACAACAACACCGACACCAAGGCCTCTCACCATTTTAACACACCGACTATTTCGTCTACCCATGTTCTACCCAACATATTTGTAGATAAAATACATATACAGTTTAAAACTTGTATAAAACATTTGTTCAACAGTCACCTCAAATAAACAATTAATATATTTACACATAACACGTATTTTAAGGTAAATACTTCATATCTATGTGTAAAGTGAAAGTAACTACACACTCACATGATTTGATGATAATCGGGCAGCAATTCGTTTCCTAAAACGATCATTTCTAATAAAACCGGGAGTTTTATTGAGAAACCGGGCTTTGCGAAGCTCGGGCTTCGAAACCGAAAAGATAAATTTTTCGGGCTGTCGGGCACTTCGTGGCGTATTCCGGGGCTTATAATCGAGACCGGGGCTTTAGGGGAAGTTAGAATGAAAGAAATATGAGTTTAGGGGCTAAAAGTGTCACTTTTCCAAAATATACCCGGGAGGTCTCGCACCCTCCTATTTATAGGCTGCGAGCCTCCTGATCCGACGGTTGAGAAGCCTCCAGGTGGCGCAGATCCGGAGTGAGGGGCACGTGGGTTGCGCATGCGAAGGGGCTGCTGGCAGCCTCTGATTGGACCGAAGTCTAGTGGTCCGAGATAGGGGGTTCGTGGCATCCTTCGAGGGTTCGGACACGATGAAAGGGACACGCGTCGCCTTCTCACTGGACCGCTTCGGATCAGCTCTCCGGTTCGGATGAATCAGCAACATTTCGGACAGGTATCAGATGCGAGGCGAGGACACGTGGCCGAAGTCCACGTATGCGAAATTCCTCGGTTTTGAGAATTTTTCTCGATTTTCGCGCCAAAACTTCTAAAATCCATAACTTTCGCATACAAGCTCCGTTTTTGACGTTCTTTATATGAACGTGTAGGTAAATTTACCCTCTACAACTTTCATTTAGACTTCGTCGGCTAATTTTGACTTTAATTTTTAAATTATTATTTTTAACAGACCGGGACAGGAAATCCGTTAAAAATTCATAACGTCTTCATCCGACGTCCGTTTTTGTCAGACTTTTTACCGTTGTGCTACTATTTACGAGACCTTCGATTCTCGTTTAGGTCGTGTCGGCTAAAAATCACTCGATCTAAAATTCAAGTTTTTAGCTGTCTACTACTAAGCTGAAACTTCGAAAAATCATAACTTCCTCATACGAAGTCAGATTTGGGCGTTCTTTTTATACCTACTCTCGGTTTAACGAACACTACATGTTTTTTTTAGATCACTAAGGCTAAAAAGTAGTTTATCAAAAACTCACTTTTTACGACATTCGGCACCGTGCCGGTTTTGTCGCGAAACTTCGACAGGTCATAACTTCTTCGTTATAACTCGGATTTTGGCATTCTTTATATATCCGTAATCCTTGTCACGACCACTACAAGTTTCTTAATAAATATCGGCTTTATCTAATATTTATTTTCGACGCTCATTTTTATTATTAATTAATTAACTCCTAGTAATTAAGTATAAAACACATAAAACATATAATATTCACATAATTCCTTTTCATTTCTTCAAAATGAGTCACAAAGATTAACCTAGACTACCACGTCAATATTAATGCCTAGCCTAGAAACACGGGCATTACACAAAGTCATCAAGTCAATGACTTTTTGGGTCTAGACATTCTTTAAGAAGTATATCTATGGTTTGGACTCCTGATCTTGAGAATTAAGTGCTTAATGTCGATAATGGGCTTAATAAAGGAGTACGTTGGGCGTACAAGTCTGTACCCACAAAGTACAACCCAAGCTGCATGTACGTTTAGCGTACAGCTGAGTACGCCCCGCGTACTCAGTCAGGAGGGGTTTGGCATGATGGGCTTCGGTGTGGGTCGTCTTTTGGGCTTAGTTGTCTTGGGCCCTGTTGGGCCATCAAGTTTTGGGGTGATATTTATGTTGGAAAGGCCTTCAATGGGTTTGGGCCCAATTTGGAAAATTGGGCCATGAATTGGGCCTTGAGTGGTTTTTGGTATTTGTGTCTTTTGGATTATTAGGTTTGGGCCGAAGTTTTGGTCCAAACTAGATTAGGGGTAAATTGGTCATTTACCCTAATAATGGATTTATGGGCATGGGTTGAGATCTGAATGTTGGTTAGATGTTTTATGATATTGATAGTTCGGGGATCGGTCAGCCAGCAGCCAGAGATTTATCCGTGGGATTCAACAATGCAATGTGAGTCTCCTCACTAAGTTTAGCGGGTCGAAGGCACCAATTCTGGCCCAGGGTTTTATTTGTAGAGTGCTAGATGTTTACGTGACTCTTTCTTGTGTATGTGTTTGTATGCTTACTGGGCGGGGCCCGATGGTTATTCTGTATGCTAGTATCAGGTTATGCATATATGATCTGTATGTGGGCGGGGCCCGATGATTGTGCAGTATGCTACTATCTTTGTGATTTTCGCATGTGTTTGAATGTTATATGATTATATGGTTATATTTTTAGTGGGCGGGGCCCGTTATGCGAGTGTGGGCGGGGCCCGTATCTTAGTGGGCAGGGCCCGTTATGCGAGTATGGACGGGGCCCGTATCTCAGTGGGCGGGGTCCGTTATGTAACATCCCAAAAATCCAGGGTAAAATTTTCATTTTTATTTTAGTCAAAACACTAATGTAACTTATCCAACATTTAGAAAACATTCCAAAATAAAATAATTATCAGAGTTCATTCCCAAAATCTCATGCTGCGGAAAAATACGGGTGTATGCGTTGCGATCAAGCCAGGCCCTTCCCGTTCGAACTGGAAGTACCTGAAACCATAAACCACAACTGTAAGCATAAAGCTTAGTGAGTTCCCCAAATACCACATACCATACATATCAAACAAGCCATATGTAACATACATATCCAATCAATCAATAAGAGTGTTATGTGTCATCCATAATCTTGTCGTTATGCCACGAGCCGCCTCGTGGTCTTCCTTGACAGGCTGGGGGCCACAAACCTAGGTCTTACAGACAAGTGCCAGGAGCCACCTCCTGGTCTTCCATGCAAGCATCACAAAGACAACTAGCATAAAATTCTACCATTATTAACCAATTAACTGCCAGAATTCAGACTCTGGTCTTGCATACAGATTGCCAAGGGCCACCCCTTGGTCTTCCTACAATACACAAACCAAATGGACCGGCATTGGTGCCTTCGACCCATTGAACAGTGAGGAGACGCACGTTACACTGCTGAAGTCTCGCGGATAAAACTATGGCTGCTAGCTGACAGATCCCCAAACTATCAACATCAAAACAACATCCAATTAATAATTAGGTTCCAATGCATAACCATAACTCCATACTTGGGGTAAAGAGACTATTTTACCCCTAACCTAGCTTGGTCCAAAACCAAGGCCCAAACTCAAACTTTGGAGGCCCAAAGCCAAATAATCAATCAAGGCCCAATATACGGCCCAATTTTCCAAATTAGGCCCAAACCCCTTACATTGGCCGTACCCTAAAGCCCATCCAAATATCCTATCCAAACACCTGTTCTCAGATGGCCCAACAAGAACCAAACATCTAAGCCCAAAAGGAAGGCCCAACTCAAAGCCCAAACATAATTAGGGTTTTCACATAAAATGACGATTAGGGTTAAGTAAGAACACTCAACCCATTAAGGACTTAATCCATCAATTCCAATACTGCATTAAGTTAATTGCAAAGGATTATTAATTAATATTTTAAGTCTAATAAATAGTTTCAATACGGGTCCCGACCAATTCCAAAATTAGGGTTTCATGACATTAGGGTTTTCTAAACCCTAATTCGGGTTTCCAACCCAAATACTAGCCAATTAGGTTAATTAGAGTTTAATGAGCTGGGCACCATCCACTAACACCCCGGGCGGTGGTGGTCAACGGTGGTTCACGGCGGCAGCCACCACCTCACGGTGGTGGTGGTTATGATTTTAGGCTAAAACAGTGAAAAAGCATTTCAAACATCCGTCCAAACACACACACAGCCACCCAAAGTGGCGGCCGATGGCGGAAGAACGGCGACATGTGGTGGTGGTGGTTTTTCTTCAGTTTCCGGTCAAGCAACACCCAAAAACAACATTCAACTAAAATAAACACACACATAAACACCATTTCACACACACACACAGCCACCTCTCACAGTGGCTGGTGGCTGCAGAAGAAGTAGCATGGGCGGCAGCCACCATGGTTGGCTGCCATGATGGTTCTTCAAGTTTTCCGGCCAACAAAACACACCCACACATACTTCATCGACTGAAACACGAACACCCTCGTCGACTTAGACTGAAACATGCATCCATACACACGACACCCCACTCTCATTGTGGCTGGCGGTGGTCAGAAGAACGTCGTCAAGACGTGGCAGCCGTCGGGAGCAGCGGAGGCGACGACGGGATGAAGGGACAAAAGAGCGAAGAGGGTGGGATGGGTTGTGTCGTTACCAGAGATAGAGAGAGATGGAAACGACGATGGTGGTTGGATTCGGGGTTCCTGGCTTCGTCGGCAGCGGGTTGAATAATGCCAACATCTTAGACCTCTACAACCAACTCATGACAGTCTTAATTCATATCTACTTCCAACATATGACCGACTGTGGATAATTTGAATAATATGTAAAACACAACATAAATATTCTGGAAGTCAAAACATGCAAAAGAAATAATAGTAAACGATTGACACAAGATAGCAACACTTTACTCATAAATAAAACACACCTTTTATTCATCATCAAATGTCAATTACACTTTACAAATTTCAAAATTTACCTAACTACTAAAACTAATATCATCATTCAGCCCTATGCTCCTTGCTTGCTGGAGATGCTTAACCCTGCCCGGTCCCTTCGTGATGGGATCTGCCGGGTTCTCATCCGATGATACCCTCTTTGCCACGAGGAGTCCTTCTTCTATTCGATGTCTAATGAAATGATATTTTCTGTCGATGTGTCTGGATCTCCCGTGATCCCTTGGTTCCTTGGCTAAGGCAACTGCACTTTCACTATCACAGAAAATCTCTATAGGCTCCTTTATAGCTGGTACAACCCCAAGGTCTCCAATGAAGTTCTTTAGCCATATAGCCTCCTTTGCTGCCTCGCTTGCCGCTATATACTCTGATTCGCAAGTTGAATCAGCAACTGTCTCCTTCTTGGAACTTTTCCAAGAAATTGCTCCTTCGTTTAAGGTAAAGACCCAGCCCGACTGATAGCGGAAATTATCCCTATCAGTCTGGAAGCTAGCATCACTATACCCTACAACTCTCAAGTCATCACTCTATTAGGGTACTCTGTATTTACAAAACCCTATTAGGGTACTCTGTATTTACAAAACCCTCTAGCTGACTCATGTAAACATCCTCAGCCAACTTTCCATTAAGGAAAGCGGTTTTGACATCCATTTGCCATATTTCATAATCATGAAATGCAGCAATGGCTAAAAGGACCCTAATAGACTTAATCTTGGCTACTGAAAAAGTCTCATCATAATCAACTCCCGGAGTTTGAGAAAAACCTTTTGCAACCAGTCGTGCCTTATAAGTGTGTACATTACCATCCATGTCGGTCTTCTTTTTGAAGATCCATTTGCACCCAACTGTCTTACGACCTGGTACATTGTCAACCAAGTTCCAAACATGATTGTCATACATGGACTGTATCTCGCTGTCCATTGCCTCTTTCCATTTAGCAGACTCGGGGCCTGCCATGGCTTCCGTATAGTTGTTAGGTTCATCCAGACTTACCAGTGTCTCATCACTGATAAGTGTCTCACCTTCCGCAGTAATATGGAAACCATAGTAATGCTCATGTGCATTCCTAACTCTCGTGGAACGCCTCAGAGGTACAGACTCGTCAATTGGATCAACAGGAGTTTCCTCCTCAGGTTGACTGCTAGGGTTTGAAGTTCCTTCACCACTTGAATCTTGAATTTCTTCAAGGTCAATTTGCATCCCACTGTTTCCTTGGCTTATGAACTCTCTCTCTCTCAAAAGACACCCCTCCTTGCTACAAAGAACACATTCTCACTAGGTCTGTAGAAGAGGTAACCAAAGGATTTCTGTGGGTAGCCGATGAAAATACACCTCTCGCTTCGAGGTTCGAGCTTATCGTGAGTCTCGCGCCTCACGAAATCCTCGCAACCCCAAATCTTGATGTGGTCTAGTTTGGGTACTTTTCCAGTCCACATCTTATGAGGAGTTTTGGCAACTTTCTTTGTAGGGACAAGATTAAGGATATGGGTGGCAGTCTCTAAGGCATACCCCTAAAATGAGATTGGTAACGAAGCTCGACTCATCATGGAGCGAACCATATCAAACAAGGTTCGATTTCGCCTCTTAGCCACACCATTCAACTGTGGTGTCCTGGGAGGTGTCAATTGTGAGACAATCCCACATTCCTTAAGATAGTCGAGGAACTCTGAACTAAGATACTCACCACCTCGATCGGATCGAAGCATCTTAATGTTCCTGCCCAATTGATTCTCGACTTCCTGTTTAAACTCTTTAAACCTTTCAAAAGTCTCTGACTTATACTTGATTAAGTAGACATATCCATATCTACTATAACCATCAGTAAAAGTCAAATAATAACGATTAGCATCCCTTGTGGCAGTTTTGAAGGGTCCACACACATCCGTGTGTACGAGATCCAAAAAACCTTCACCCCTTGCACAAGAACCAGTAAAGGGCGACTTTGTTATTTTTCCAAGTAAGCATGATTCACAAATATCATCTGACTTTAGGTCAAATGATTCCAAGACTCCATCCTTTTGGAGTTGGCCTATGCGTTTCTTACTTACATGTCCAAGACGACAATGCCATAATGATGCTTTATTCAAGTTATTATCATTAGTAGAATCAATACACAACACATTATTTCCTAATTTATCTACAACAGACACAGCTTCATACACACCATCACAAGGTAATGCTTTAAAATAAAACACATTATTAAAGAAAGCATTTATTCCACCAATTTCATTATCAAAAGAAAAGGTAAACCCTTGTTTGTACAAAGCGTGAAAGGAAATAATATTTCTTGCCATTTCAGGCGAGTAACAACATTTATTCAAATCTAAAGTAAACCCACTACTTAGCAACAAAGTATAAACTCCAATCTTGGTGACAAGTGAAACTTTCCTATTCCCCATGATCAAGTTTATCTTTCCATGCTCCACATTCTCACTTCTTCTTAGTCCCTGCAAATCAGAACAAATATGAATACCACAACCGGTATCAAGGACCCAAGAGTTAGAATAGGGTGAGTTATTAGATAATATAGTGTAAATACCTACATGGTTGGGTTTTACTTTCCCATCCTTCAGATCTTGCTGGAACTTTGGGCAGTTCCGCTTCCAGTGCGCCTTTTCATGGCAATAGTAGCATTCAGCCTCTTTTGGATCAGAAGAAGGAGTGACGAAACCTTTCTTGGTTCCACTTGTAGAGGAGCCGCCATCAAGGGTCTTACCCTTGGTACCCTTCGAAGGGTTTTTCCTCTTCTTCCCTCTACTTTTCCCGATTGCTAAGACATGGGCGGAGTTTTAAGTAGGAGTAGGAGTGGTAACAACCGACTTACCTTTAAGACCACTTCCGGCGGTCTTCAAGAGTCCTTGAAGTTTGCTGAGGGTGACTTCTTCCTTGTTCATGTGGTATGTCATGCGGAATTGATCATAACACGAGGGTAAGGAGTGCAAAATAATATCTATTGCTAGCTCCTCAGGGAAGTTCACATTAAGCTTCAGCAAACGGTCCACATACCTTTGCATTTTCTGCATGTGGCCCGTGATGGGTTCACCATCCTTCATACGGGTTGTTATCATGGAGGAGATGATTTCATATCGCTCTTGACGAGCACTCTGATGGTAGCGGTCCGTCAAATCCTGGTGCATCTCAAAAGGATAGTAGTCCTCATAGGACTTTTGGAGCTCGACTGTCATAGTGGCCATCATGATGCATGCCACTTTGGTAGCATCTCTTTCATGTGCCTCATATTCAGCAAACTCCTCAGGAGTAGCAGTCGGCTCGGGTACCTTAAGCTCCTTGTCGAGAACATATTCTTTATTCTCATACCGAGTGACCATCCTGGTGTTCTTGATCCAATCTGTAAAGTTGGACCCATCAAAGATGACTCTCCCATAAATGTTCATGAGAGAGAAGGAGCTAGTAGGGTTTGAGCCAGGAGCAGCATTGTTGGAAGACATCTGAAAAAGAAGAAAGGACAAGTTTAGTTTAGATATAAAGATAGTCCTTAATAAAACACCCAAATGTAATATTAAGGCTAGGACCCAATCACAATATATTATAACTTAGAAGAGGGATGCCGTAATCTAAGTTAAAACATATTTGAAAGGTATGTGAATGACGATTCACCAATTTCCACCATGAAAAACGAAATATATAAGTATTAGGTTTTATTTGGTTTTTAGAAATTCGTAGATTCTTTTGAGATTCATTGAACTTTTCAATGACATGTTTCAATCTCGAGTGTGCCCTTCATGTTTTGTGACTGGGATACTGAGGATCACAAAACAAGGTGTGAAGTAACCATGCAAATTACTTGGTACCCTTAATGTTTTTCACTTAATCGATGTGCCGGTTAACCACACGCACTCCACCGACCTATGAAAAACCTTAAGTCACCCTTTTCCTACCTTGTTAAGTCCAAGTTAGTGTGCCGGTTAGCCACACACGCTCCACTAACGACTTAATCAAAGTGCAAAGTGTAATTTCATGGGTTAGCACCTTATTCACATTTTCCTAAAGTAACTAAGATTGGGAATTTATAAAACATTTAGTTACTTTATAATAATCATTATACTTTTAATGAGAATTTTAAGTCATTGTCCTACCCATTCGGCTAACGACCCTCCACCAGTCAAGGAAGCGGTGGGTGAGAGTGGACACCCATTAAGCTGCCATTTTATAGGCAACAACCTTATACCCCCCTTATAGACCGGCTTCGTGAATGAGGCCTACTAACGGTAAAACAACTTGATCTTATATATATATATATATATATATATATATATATATATATATATATATATATATATATATATATATATTATTAACTTATAATATTATAAAGTATAAGGGTTGAATTTTAACTTTTAAAATTCTAGGGGTTGGAACTAAAGTTTACTAGATGACTTTACATGTTCCAAAACTTGAGGGCAAGTTTTGTAACTTTACAAAACCTTTCAATTCATAACTTATGGGTTATTAAAATGAAGACTCTTCATTTTTTGTAACTTATGTGTTCTTTTAATGGATTTAATACAAAGTGACTTTTGGTTATCCATAACTTGAGGACAAGTTATGGACTCCATTAAAACACATAAAGATCATGAATTAAGCATTAATCAAGTAATTCCTATGATCTATCAAGAACTCATAAGAACATGAATAGACAAATCAAAATTTCAAGAACATATGAACACATATAATCATGTAATTTTGATATTAGCCATTGTAAATGGATTAGAACAACCATTACACCATCTAAAACAAGTTTTAAAACACCAAAATAGTTTAGGGTAATGTTTCTAGTCCATTTCCAGCAGCAAAAATCGAAAAACTGCACTCAGGGTCTCCTACTCGTCGAGTGCAAGAACCTACTCGACGAGTAGGATGAGTTTACTCATGGACTCGTCGAGTCCCCCCATGGACTCGGCGAGTTCATGCTTCAGAATGCATAAAAACGAGTTTTTTCACAATTTTGCATCAAGTATCAAACAAACAAGCCTAGGCTCTGATACCACTGATGGTTTTTTGAGCATTCTAACACTCCTAAGGTGTACATGCAACCCCAGAAACCTTGGATCTATGTTTGTCTAAAATACATGCAAAATACTTTTTCCAAGGTTCATAATCCTATCTAGCATACATGGGGAACTTTAAACATAAAATATAGCTAGAGTTACATACCTTGTAATTGATTTGATTCCTTGAAAACCTTGAGAGCCTAGCACCCCAAGTGTGATGCCTCAAATGTTTCACACAACACCAAATGCTTTGGAATGACTTTGAGAGAATGTAGAACACTTCTAAATTCAGCTTGCCCTCTATTCTTTTTAGTGTAACCAATTTTGGTGGATGTTATGTTCCTTATATAGTGTGTTACACTTAGGGTTACACCATGTAAACCCTAATGTAACATGGCTCTTCATTTCCATGACACATGGGTTTGTAACTCCCATGGATCATCCATGGAGCATCCTATGGACCTTAGCCCAACTTGATAATCCATGAAGCCTCTAGCCCACTATACAAGTTATGGATGATTTACATAATCAACCCATATATTTAATTAGTCTTCTTTTGATCACTTAATTAATTCCAGATTAATTCTTGATCAATACTAATTAAATAATATTATTAATATATTAGAACTTATAATATATTAATAAACCACAAGTGTTATTTCTCTCATTTAGTCTATCCAAATGCATGATACCATGCAACCCAAATGGACCATGCCGGGTCGGGTCAAGTACATACCAGATATAGTTATGGACTTAGACACCTTATCCAACAATATGTACATGTATATAAATAAATATATAACATCATTTAAAGAGAAAGTGAGAAATATAACTCAAATTGGCTCCATTCTTTAATTGATACATCTTGATCCATCTTCTTTTCTCTTAGGCCTATTGATACACATATAGAAGCTTCTTAATACTTGTTTTATCCTATTAAGAGGTTAATGACTCTTATGGTTAAAATGACCACTTAATGGATCATAATTACATCTTCTCAATTTCTATCTCTTAATCTATTCCAACCAATGAATTAAACATCCCATACTACTCAATTCATTATAATCTACTCTAATACATCAATTCATATAATCACTAGTTAGGTTTTCAAACCCTAACTCTCATTGGATTGATTCCACCATGGGAATCAAATTTTAAGCTTGATTAAAGCATGTAAACACTATCGTCTATATCGTAATCAAGATATAGGTTAATCAATTCAACCAATCTATACAAATTAACAATTTCACCAAAAGTGGAGAAATGATACCTTGATGTGGAGAGGATGAAAATCCTAACAACCCACCATATCTACCTTATCTTGGCACCATTTGGGTAGCAAAATCGCCACCTTTGAGCTCCTAATCGATTTCCCCTCTGAAATGATCGAAATTAGCTCTAATAGTTTTGATACCCGTCTTAAATCCTTGACGTCGTGTGTAACGCCCGTAGATCCGGGCTAGTCAATTTAGAGATAATAGGGGTCGAAAACGACTTTTTAGCCCTAGTGATCTAAACAAAAGTTGTAGTATATGTTAAACCGAGAACATCCATAAAAAGAACGCCTAAATCTGACTTCGTATGAGGAAGTTACGATTTTTCTAAGATTCGGCTTAGCAGTACACGACCCGAAACTTGAATTTTAGTTTGAGCGGTTTTTGGCTTACACGACCTAAATGAGAGTTGAATATCTCATTAATAGGAACTCAACGGTAAAAAGACAGACGAAAACGGAGTCCGTATGAAGGAGTTACGAATTCTTCATGGTCATTTAACAGTATAATCTCCCCCTACTGTTAAATTTAAGATCGGCCGAGAATTAGCTGACGGAGTCAAAAGGAAAGTTGTAGATCTTGTTTTTACCTACGCGTGGATATAAAGAACGTCGAAAATGGAGCTCGTATGCGAAAGTTACGGGGTTTAGAAGTCGGCAGGGTGCTGCTGCAAAAGGGGTGACGTGACACAATGTAGGTCACCCACGTTCTGCCACCAGAATGGTGACACCTAGCCTGGACTCGACGAGTAGAAGTACCAACTCATCGAGTAGAGCTGTTTCACAGCCTATAAATAGAGGTTTCGGGTTCAACATGTAGTGACATAGAACATGGTTTGGCATGCGGAATTAAAGTTTGCACAATGAACATGGTGATTTGGGTGTTCAAGAGATGTATTGAATATGTATGGTGTTACAAAAAGGGACATAGATCTACATCTAAATAAATAACACACACTTACACACTCACTTTTACACCTCTCAAGCACACCTCTACAAGTGGTATGAACCCACTATTTATAGAGGTGTTTACATGTCTCTCTCTCACTCTCTATCTCTCATGTGTCTAAACGCTAATGCACCACATGCAAGTGGGTTTTACAAAAGTCAAACAATTACAAAGTCAATCATGAATAACTTTGCACCCCAACATTCTCTCCCTCAAAGTTAGGAATGGATGACCCACTTCAAATCTTCCAAAATTGAGCAACTACACGGTTCGAGCCTCAAAGGTGACACATGTCGAAACGAACTTCAATCTTCAATTCTTCCATGATTCTTCAATTTGGGCTCTAGGATGTGAGACCATACAATCCGAGCAGCAACGAATGATTAACTCCAAATAATCACCCAAAAGTTGCGCATAAAAACACATCCCAAAAATCTTCAATAAAACCAAACCCATTTCGAAAATAAATCATTTCCGAACTTCCAATTGCATCATTTCGTAAGCTTCAAAACTTCAAGATCACTTCGGTCTTCAAATCCGCGTAATATGAAAAATTCAAGTTCGAATTTCCATATAAAAATTCTCCCCCTTTTTATAATCGAAATTTGATTATAAAACTCCCAAGGAAAAAGAACGTGCTCTATTCGGAATTTTTCGTGTCAAAACTCCCCCTTAACATGTGGCATAAACTTTGTGCTTCAATCCGGAAAACCCAAAAAATATTCAATTTTTAGCTTCGTTCACGGATCGCCTTTGACAAAATTTCTCAAAAATGGGTAGAAATTGTCAATTTCAAAATTCTGCAGTGACCCGGTGCGCCCAAAACAGCAAAATATGCAAAACTCTCCCCCTTTTCCAAAGCTGGGTAGAAAGCGTCAATTTGCACAAACTGCAGGGGCTTGAAATGCATTTTCTTCAATTTTCAGCAAAAACATTCCTTTTTCGAATTTGGGTATGAACCGCCAAACATTCGAAGCCTCAGGGACTATTTTCGAAAATTCTGCCATTATGCACCAAACATACGAAGAGTTGTCCCAAAAATTCGAAATTTCAGAAAATTTTCGAATTTGGGTGAAAAGTGTCAAACATACGAAACTTCAATTAATTGTTGAGTTTGCCAATCATTCGAAATTTCAGGGGCTGAATTCGAAAATTCTGCATTTTGAGCAAAACATTCGAAATTTTTGCCAATCATACGAAGAGTTGTAAAATTTGTCAAACAGTCGAAACTATAAGGGCCATATGCGAAACTTTTCCTTCTTTCTTCCCCAATTTCATTTCTCAGACAATTCACTTGGTGTGAAGCGTCGCTTCGTACAAAACTGCATCCAATACACACGAAAAATTTTCAACCAAACATACAAAGATTTTTCTTCTCTCTCCTCTTCGTATGAAAATCATCTTCCCAAACACACGAATTCGAAGCATACGAAGCCCTCTTAATGAACAGTAACCTCTGAATACCTCTGAATCGACTTTGTTCACTTCGTACATTCAACCCAAAAATCATTCTTCGTTCTTACAGTTCATCGTTACAGTTCTTCGTTCCAGTTCACCAAACCATCGATTCCCAAATCTTCGAATCTTAACCCATCGTCTGTCGATTTTTCGTGAATTCAGATTCCAAAAAAAATTTCGTTCTTAAATCAAACCCAGTCGACACTAATCATCCATCCAAACCATTCGAACCTTAGACCCATCTATCGACTATCGATCCCAATTCAAGTTTTCTTCGTTCCCAGATTATCAATTTATCACAGACTTTGTTTTCGTGCAACCCAACACAAATTCGATTATCAAACAAACTTCCATTGAAAACAAATCCAACATCCATATACACCCTTCGTTTTTCATGAACAGCGACTCAACATCAACGATTCCAAATCTAAAATCGATCCATCAAAGTCGACCATTCCAAATTTCGATTCCTGAAAATCGATTCGCGCCACTCAATCATAATATCGATTCCAACTTCATCATCTTAACGAAACATCGACATCAAATTTTTCACAGCGACTCCAACCATTCGTTCTTTAATCCCTTTGAGACATTGAAATCAAATTCCAGTCTATCGCCATCAAACCAAAACAAATTCAATATCAAGCCGTCAAAATCATTTTTCGACCCTTAATCATCGACTTCGACTGTGAAACCCAAGTGATCGACATCCAAATCACAAACCAGTAAACGTCAAGCCATCGACATTGACTTATTCACAGTTTGACTTTTCAAAGTCAAAGAACACTAAACACGAAATCAAAGAATCTAATGCCAAGTTCCAGATCTAAACTTGAATATTTCACTGTTCTTCATAACCTTCAAGTGTTCTTGATCAACAATTTCATCAAAATTAAAATACCAGTTTCCGATTTCTAAGATATGAATCGAATAAAATCGATTTCATCATATAATGAATCATATGAAATCAATTTCCAGTTTCAAATTATCAATCAATAAGAATCGATTTTAGAATCGACGAGATGAAATGCAAGAATCAGAAAAAAAAAATATCCGAACATCTTGTACAGGTTGGAATACGTATGAATAATGATATCTGATCAAGAATTAGAGTATCAAGCTGGAATCACTGGATTGTAAAAACCATTGGGCTCACAATTGCAATTTATTGGATCGAAACAAGTTTGGGCTCAAAATCATGTGAACAGTATCTGATTTCATAAACAAACAAAGTATTGGGCTCTTGATTATTAGATGAATAGAAACAGATCTCGACATAATGGGCTCAACTACACAAGATGAATAGTAACGAATATATAGAAAATGATTTGGATTTGATCTATGAAACAAAATAAATTGGATCTACAATTGGGCTTGAAACAAATTCGATCCAATCCGAGACAAAACGATCAAAAATCATAAACGCAATGCACGAATTTAATGAAATTAAGAGAGATCATAGAGAGAGACTCACCAAAATTGTTCAAATTGCGACAAAAATTGCCAAACCGAGAATCGTTCTTCAAAAATCACCTTGATCTTGAAGACCCGCTCTGATACCAATTGTAGTGACATAGAACATGGTTTGGCATGCGGAATTAAAGTTTGCACAATGAACATGGTGATTTGGTGTTCAAGAGATGTATTGAATATGTATGGTGTTGCAAAAAGGGACATAGATCTACATCTAAATAAATAACACACACACTTACACACTCACTTTTACACCTCTCAAGCACACCTCTACAAGTGGTATGAACCCACTATTTATAGAGGTGTTTACATGTCTCTCTCTCACTCTCTATCTCTCATGTGTCTAAAGGCTAATGCACCACATGCAAGTGGGTTTTACAAAAGTCAAACAATTACAAAGTCAATCATGAATAACTTTGCACCCCAACACAACACTTCTCTCACACCTTCAACCTTCACTTTCTCTCTCTAAACTCTCTCTCTAACTCCCCAAACCCCTCAAAAGCCTAGGAAACTTCCCTAGCACTTGAAGAAAGCCTCGGAGAGCCCGGAGTCTCCAAGAAAAAGAGTTTTTCGGTCTGAAACTCTGCCCGCACAGAGTCCGATTTTCAAGCAAACTTCCCGGTTTCGTCAAAGAAGATTATTTTGAGAAGCGAAGTGTTGTACGAATCATCACCTTATCAAGTGAGTGCATAGTCCCTTTCATGAACATAATTTTAATACAAGTATTAATATCTGTTAAAGAATTAAATATTTGTTAAAGATTTTATGTGTGCATATTATCTGTTTACTTGAGATATGTGCTAGATAAAAGATTTAAACTTCTTTGTTTTTCAGATCTAAACCGTAGATGTATTTTGTTTTCAGATCTGAACCTTTTTCTTCAAATCTAGGCTGTAGATGTATTTTGTTTTTCAGATCTAAACCGTAGATGTATTTTGTTTTCAGATCTGAACCTTTTTCTTCAGATCTAGGCTGTAGATGTATTTTGTGTTTCAGATCTAAACTTTTTCCTCCAGATCTGAACTGTATATGTATTTTATATCTACAAATATGTTGGGTAGAACATGGGTAGATGAAATAGTTGGTTTTGATACTGCCTGGAATACTTGTTAAGAGCATATCTGATAAATATATGATGATTTAGGATACAGAGTAGGCCAAAATAAATTAAGAGGGATATTGGGTAGTATCTCCTTGTGAGTACAAATGAGATATACACGGTAACACGGAGGGAATAACTTTAAGACTTGTCATCTATCTGAGAGTATGGATTAGACTTAGTCAGTTGTCCTTAGTCCGGGAGTATGGTTAGAACATAGTTATGTGTTTTTAGATCCGGGAGTATGGATCAGACATACCCGATCGGGGAGCATGGATTAGGTAAAGAGGTAAATTTTAGATCCGGGAGTAAGGATCAGACATACCCGATCCGGGAGTATGGATTAGGTAAGAAGGTAAATTTCAGATCCGGGAGTACGGATCAGATTTATCCGGATCTGGGAGTATGGATTAGGTAAAGAGGTAACTTTCAGATTCGGGAGTATGGATTAGGTAAAGAGGTAAATTTTGGATCTGGGAGTATGGATTAGGTAAAGAGGTAACTTTTAGATTCGGGAGTATGGATTAGGTAAAGAGGTAAATTTTGGATCTGGGAGTATGGATTAGGTAAAGGGGTTAACTTTAGAGTATGGATCGTTTCGTTGTGAGGATCGACAGGGTGGGGTAAAGTTGCTTATATATATATATATATGGTGAAATTGTATATTTTGTGAGTTCTAATATATATATATATATATATATATATATATATATATATATATATATATATATATATATATATATATGATATAACATTGTGGGATTGAAATCCCTATGTACTCACCAGGTTTCCCAACCTGACCCACTCAGTTTATTGTATCACAGGTGTCGATATTAAGCTGCATTACATTGATAGATTAAAGAGATGTAGATCACTAGTGTAAATGAATGTAAGTTCTGTTTATGCTTATGTTTCTGTATTGACGTTGACATCCCAAAGTTTTAAAATGAATAAAATACATTTTTTTCGGAAAATGTTTTGAAAACATACTTATCATGTTTTTTGGGGACAAAATTCCGCAAAACTTTTCTATAAAAGTATACTCTGATTCTAAAAATAAAGCATAAACAAATCGGTATTTTCTGGCCGTGAAAATGGGGATGTCACATCGTGCCGTGGTCATCTACTTACCGTATCGTGGTGTGAGCTCTTAAGGCGTGGTTATCCTCTTGTTGAGCCACAACGGCTTTCTCCAATAACATCCTACTTTTGGCCATCATACCGTGACACCTATATACCACACCGCGTGGCAAAGTACATTGCCTCTGTTTACGACGCAGTCTCGTCTGGATCCTCGCCATCGCTCACCCGTTGTGGTAATCTATTCACTGTGTCACGGTAACTGCTTGGTAGCAGTTCCTTAGTTGATTTCATTCCAGCTTTGGGACAATTTTTGTCTGAACTTCTAACGTGCATAACGTCTTTGTTTCTAACTCGTTTTCTCTGATATTTATATCCACTTGAAGGTGGGAACATCGTCTACAATTCTGTTAAATCATTTTTTACTGACTTAATACGGGTTTTAATATGTTAAGTCACAAATTTGGCCTATAAAGCATAAAATACCCATTTTACCCTTTTGACCAAAATGCATATTCTCTTGCGTTCTTTCTCTTGAACTTACTCATCTAATCTCCTCTAAGCGACTTAAACTTATTTTGACCATTTCATGAAGTCACAACTTCATAATCTTACTAAATTCTAATTAATGACCATTTTGTCTTTTGATCAATATTTGACTAAAATTCAATTTTCTCTAAATTTTAGGTTCTTATAGAGAGGGCATTTGGAGTCCTAAATTAGAAATTACATGTAGTGAAATACGTTGCACGACTCTAAAATAACGGAAAGTTACAATCAATAAAATATACATGTATTATAATGCATAATATGATTATTGAACATGAATGTAGAGCGATTTGCACGTACGATGAGAACGACATAATTAACCCGTATCAATAATTCATTCATGATTCAGTTGAATTTTTAAAAAGAGTAGTTGAAAATCAAAATGCTGAAACGTGTTAATATCTTCGAAAAGACCTAGCGGAACATTTATACGAAAACATCATGAATGAAGGATAGTGATATCTTTGAATTATGTTTTTATTTATTTATTTATAATTTCCATTATTGTTTTTTTTTTCAATTTCCATTATTGTTTTTTTTTAAATTTTAGTCAGTGTGATTTTTTATTTTAATGAATGAAAACTGATAAACTTTTTATTTTAGTTATATTTTGAATTTAGTTTTAATTAAAAAAAATGTGTAATTACGGGTATCACACCCTATTATTGTTGGATGTAACGATGAGATGGCAATAAGATGACATCATCACATTTGGTGTCACCACTCCGAAAATCCTAAAAGCAAGCTTCATGTGGTATGTTAAAAGATATATTTTACGTACAAAATGTGGGTGAGTTTCTTGACTTTCCAGCAAAATAGGGTAATTTGTAACAGAAAACATTGTCTTCCTTTTGCGGTCGTGTAGCTCCTTACTAGTCGTTAATTTGGGTTCTTTTTAGGGATAATGACTTAAAAGGGTAATATATTTTTCGATTTGTACACATTTGGTCACTGAGTTTTTTTTGTCCATATTTACCCCTTCAACTTGTTAAACTGTATACATTCAGTCCTTATGACCGGCTATTCCAGGTTAGCCAGTAAAAATGACTTAATAGGGTAATATATTTCTCATTTTGTACACATTTGGTCCTTAATATTTTTGTACACATTTAATCCTTAATTTTTTTTTGTTGCGAAATACGTCATTTTTGTTTTTTGTACTTATGAATGATTATTTTACGTTTTTCTCACAACATCTTACGTGGAAGTAAGGTTCTAAAAAGCTCGCAATGGCTTCGCCATGGCGCGCCATGGCCCCAAGGCTTATACCTATCGTCAAGTTTTACCAAAATGCCGCCTTAAGTCATATATGTGTATAGAAATGAATAATAGTAAAAAATACATATAAAAATATTAATTATATACAAAACTGTCGCCTTAAATCATGCCTTACAATCGAGGTGGCTCGCCAAAGCTCGGAAAAGCTTGAGGCTTGACATTGCCGTAAAGTCATGCCTTACGTTATTTAGAACTTTGCGTGAAACAATCATTAATGAGGTTTTTTGGGCTTTTGATGCTTATGTCCATCGCGATCTCGACTACTTGGTTGCTTAGGTCATGTATTCCGAACGTTATAACTTTTTCATACGATCTCGGATTTTAACGATCTTAATATCCATGCGTTCGTATTTTAGTCTAAACTTTCGTTTAGATTACTCCCATTAAAAAGTAATATATTTTTTACTTACGATCTTTATATCCATATGTTTTTTATGAATGCATGTATGGATTTTTTTTTATAAAACCGTAAGTAAAAATATATAACATTTTAACATGAGTAATCTTAACGAAAGTTATAGTATACTCAAAAAACTAATACGTGGGTATAAAGATCATTAAAATCTGATATCATATAAAGAAGTTATGACGTTCAGAACACAAGACCTTGCAACCAAGGGATGAGAAAAACCTTAAAGAAATTATTCATAAGTACTTAATGAGTATGAAACAAAAAGAGACTTATTTTTAAACAAAAAAATATCAAGGACTAAATCTGTACAAAAATATTAAGGATTAAATGTGTACAAAATGAGAAATACATTACCCTATTAAGTCATTTTTTCCGGCTAACCTGGAGTAACCGGTCATAATGACTGAATGTGTACAGTTTAACAAGTTGAAGGGGTAAATGTGGACGAAAAAAAACTCAATGACCAAATGTGTACAAATCAAAAAATATATTACCCTTTAATGTTTAATTTTTTGGTGTTATTTAATATATTAATATAAATGTCTAAAAATTTACATCATAAATCAAATTTTCAGATTTTTTTAAATATAGTATTTTTCGTTTTTTTAAAAGAAAATGCAGATTTTTAAATTTTTTATAGAAAACATGAATTTTGAAAAAAAATTGAAAAAAATATTTTTTTTTAAAAACTGCAATTTTTTAAAAAAACTGCATTTTTTTCAAAAAAATAAACTCTATTTTTTTAAAAAAAAACTGCATTTATAAATAAAAAACTGCAATTTTTTCAAAAAAAAAAAATTGCAAGTTTTTTTTTAAAGAAAGTTACATTTTTTTCAAAAAAAAACTGCAACTACATTTTTTTTAAAAAGTAAAATTTTAAGTGCATATATGCATATTTTTTTCAAATGCATATATGTATATTTCTTGTACTATAATATTCGTAAATAAATTACAAAAAATCTCATTTTTATTAATTAATCTATAAACATAATAGTACAAGTATTTTATTTGATACAAAATAAAATATAAAAAATAAAAAATGCTACAAATTTCAAATCGTTTTCATGTCTTCGTGTCAATATTTCCTTATTTTTCTTCAATTTATCATTTTTCACATCTTCAATATTCACCACAATTTCTTCCAAATCTACAAGAAAATATAAAAAAATGATTGATGCAAAAACACTCACAAAATTACATATGTGATTTTCATGTGATTAACATATGAATCACATGCGATTCACATATGAATCACATACGATTCCCATATGAATCACATTTACATATGACACCATATGTAAATGTGATTCACATGTGAATCGCATGTGAGTCACATATGAATCGCATATGATTCACATGTAAATGATATGTGATTCACATGTGATTTACATGTGAATCACATATGATTTACATGTGATTTACATGTGAATTATATGTGAATCAAATGTGATTTACATGTGAATCGAATGTGATTAATATGTGAATTACATGTGACTTTCATGTGATTAACATATGAATGTGTGCATATATACGTAATTCATATGTAATTCACTTGTGATTTACATGTGAATCACATATCATTCATATATGATTTGGATGTGATTAATATGTCAATCACATGAGATTTACATGTGAATCACATATGATCTACATGTGAATCACATGTGATTTACATGTAAATATATGAATCACATCCAAATTAATACAATGGATATTATATACGACAAAATAATCAAATTTGGATAATAATGTAACGAGTTGTTGCTAGATAACTAATTATTGAGATATATGTAAAATTTCCTAAATATCCCTATCTTTTAGAAAATGATTACTCAATTTTAAAATGCACATCCAAAAACTATCTAGGACCTATGTCATAAATAAAAGAGCAAACCTTAATAGGTGCACTGCATAAATACGGAGGGCTGACTCTTGAGTTTTCAGGGAAGCAGGTTGAATGTTGAAAATAATAGACTATCAGGTCTATTTTTTATCCGAAGATGGATAAAAATTGCAACTTTTTGTCCCACCTAAAAAGGTGGGACAAAAAATATGTTCTCAAAATTATTATACTTTAAGAAATATATGTAATTATAGCAATGCATTTTTTATTAATTAATTAACAAATGTAAGTTGCATGCTATAAGTATAATAAACAAATTGACAAAAGTAGAAAATACAAATGATAAGAACCTGAAATTGGCAGGGGAGAAAACTCCAATCCAGTCATCATTTGATGAGTTCAAATTGCTGATGTACACATTCACCCATTCAGAATTTTGGCCCTAGAAATACAAAATAACCAGCATAGATACGTGAGAATGATTAGCAAAATTCAAATATATCACTTCATTATCCTCAAAAACTTTCATTGTTGTAACAAAATAGAATACGATTCTTTTAATTATATCGTAATAACATGAATATGGGGAAATTTGGAGTCACATCGACTCATGATCCATTTAACAGATGAAACAAGATACAAATCCACTTACATAATAGTTGATTGATACACAAATCTGTGTACAACTTCATTTGGATACCCGAAGCTTTCAACTCCAATAAACCATCAGATTCTAAAGTAATTGAACTCCATCTACATTGTCTTCCATACATGATTATAGTGGATTCCTGTTCACATCTTTGTAGAGAAAATAGCGTGTGGGAATTTTACCAAGTGCAACATACCTGAACAAAAGATTCAAAAATTATAATGCAATTAATTTGTTTAATGCACACAAAAGATATGATCTAATTCAATAATGTTTATCAAGTCTCTTACCATTGAGGCACAAATGGAGCCATCTAGATTGAACCCCAAATCAAGATATATGACAAAAACATATATGTGGTTTAAGATTTCAGATCATAAGGTAAAAAAGAAGCACTTGTTTATTCGAATGAAGCCAATTATTAAGCAGGTGCAGAGAAATCCAATTACAACAACAACGTCTGGATTAACAGGAGCACGACCTTTCCACCAACCAGTACTCAGTATCCAAGTGTACATGGTTGAATGCCCATTTTCCTACCATATTTGATCTCTCATCAACTAATAACTCTTATCATTTTTGTCTCTATTATGTAAACCTGAAGAGAAATATTACCTCAAACAGGTGATCTAAGAAGAAGTGGGATAAAGAACCAACTGATATGAGCAAGAAACATTGGTTCAAGGTAAGGGGGATCTACACCAAAGCATCAGAAACAGTGAAAATATTGTAAAAGCTTGTTGAATTTTAGGGCACAAAAACATTTGGAACTAGACTGCTGTAATATATGATGAAAACAATATTCGATAAAGTGAAAACGAGAATGCAAGTTAGAGCAAATGTCACTTGATGTATTCCAATTTTCGCAAAAGAATGATCTCCATGTGATGTCACTTCTTCTGAGCTCAAAAGAACCCAAAACCCTCTGAGGCATTTCATCGAACAGGTGGTGAGCAGAACAAGGAGATCTCCACTCTCGCGAAAATCAGTGGTTTTGATTCAAAGAGTATTCTGTGTGAAACAATATTGGAAGAATAGAATTAAACTGAAGTAAATCAGATTAACAACATTTCAATGTAACAGATCGAGGTCATGAAAACAGATTCAATCATGAAGTGATTGATGATACTTACTTGATAATCGATACATAGGTGGGAACTATGGAGGTTGGAGCCATATGTGACGGTGTTTGTGTAATTTGTGGCGGTCGGAGGTGCGATTGGAAAAGAAGGCATTGGCGGTATAAGATCCTCGCCAGATAGAGGTGAGCTACAAATGCGATTCGACGGTTTATTGTTGCAATCGAACATAAAAATGAATGAAGTAGATCTCTTGGATCGTGGATTTGACGTCGTTGATATGCCAGATGAGGACCGTGGATTGGTAGTCGTTGTTGTTTTTCAGAACAGGTAGAGATGGAGGATGGAAGGAGGAGGAAGGCGGTAGATGGAGTTGATCGTCAATCCTTAGTCTGTGTGTCGAATTCAATCCTCAATGTGGCGGTATCCTTGGCGGAAATCGGTGGCGGAAAGATCGCATGAAGAGATATTCATCAGAAGGAGGCGGATGATGGAGTCGTGAAGAACCTGAGAGATGAGAGAGAAAGTGAGAAACACGTGTTTGTGTGTGTGGTTTTTTTTTTAATTTGTTAAATTGATTATTATGATTGATATTTTTAATTTCTAATTTGCCCTTGTAAATATTTATAAAATGTCTAAGATACCATCGAAACAAGTGATAATTACAATTACGCCATGATCAATCTAAGCCATTCAAAATTTTGATCTAACGCTCCACCTTTAGTTCTCGGGTTTTCGGGAGACTTTGAGTTCTCAAATGATCATCTCTCTCTCTCTCTCTCTCTCTCTCTCTCTCTATATATATATATATATATATATATATATATATATATATATATATATATATATATATATATATATATATATACTCGCAGTTTAAAAAAATGTTCAAAATACGAAAAAAAAAAATAGAAAATCTTATTTTGAAAGACGAGTTGAATACTCAGTGAATGATGCTCATGTTATAAGGCGGAGGGCCTACATAGGATATTAATTTCCTGGACATATATGTATCGTAAAACAAGAATTCTTGTATTTTTCACATAAGATATACCCACATCTTGCAAGATTCCCAATGCATTGGTATCCATCAAAAATTTAGCAGAATCTCTTTTGGGTGTACTTTCCTATTTACATTTTTCAACATTTACAATAAAACCCTTCAGGGGATCTCTCTATAAGTATGTAGACCTCCACTTACTTCTCTAACACCCTAATTCTTTTCATTCTCTTTTTAACTTTCACAAAGATCGACCAACAAGAAGATGAACAGCTCTTGCAGTGAGAACTACTTGGATGAGCTAAGAAGAGGGCCATGGACACTCGAGGAAGACAATCTTCTTATCAATTACATCACTCGTCATGGTGAAGGCCGTTGGAACGCCCTAGCAAAATCTTCAGGTACATAAAACATGAAAACAACACCATTTATTCGTGTTTCGTGAATTTTATGGTCGTATATATGTTGTCTTCTTTAACAAAGGTTTTGATATAGTCTTCTTTGTGTTCTTTTCATCTCTCTTTTTGACAGGATTGAAAAGAACCGGTAAAAGTTGCAGATTGAGATGGTTGAATTATTTAAAACCAGATATTAAGCGCGGAAATCTTACCCCACAAGAACAAATCTTAATCCTCGAACTACATTCCAAGTGGGGTAATAGGTGAGACTACACGTATGCCAATATATATTTGTGTGTGTTATGTTACGAATTTAAGATGATCTAATTTATTATTGTTTTCTGTCTTCAAGATGGTCGAAAATTGCACGCCACTTGCCAAGCAGAACAGATAACGAGATAAAAAACTACTGGAGAACAAAGGTACACAAACAAGCATGCCACCTTAAGATCGACTCCAATAGCAAGAGGTTTGTGGAAACACTTCGGCGATTTTGGATGCCAAGATTACTTGAACAAGTTGAACAAAACTCATCCGCATCGTCATCATCTATTTGTACGTCAACATCTGAGACAGATCAAAACAACTTAAGCACTTCACCACAAACCGAACAAACTCTAATAGTGTCATCAGTAACATCTTCTTCGCTTTCAAATAAAAACGACAACCCTAATCCGAGCTCAAGCATTTGTTCCACAGATTCCACAGCTATGGTCTTTCCTGAACATTTAAATCTTCAAACAAACCCTAATGGAGAAATCGCTTACTACGGCTCATCACGCCAATACAACGACTGTTACCATGTGAATCTCAGTGAATTTGACATGGACTTCATCCATTTGGACATGCAAGCAGTAGGACCTGGTGACATGTCGGCTCCAGAATTCCAGCTTACAGAAGTAGATTGGATGAAAGATGATGAATTGGCTAGCACATCTTGGAACATGGATGAATTGTGGCATTTTAGGAAGTAGGCAGTTTTTGTTGCCATTGATAGTTGGCCATGGTATTATTAAAGTTTGTTGATGTGAGTTGTATATAATGCATAGGTACTTGTACATTGATTTGGAAAAGGCTTTACCTGACCTCTTACATTTGTCAATAACTTAATTACATACTTTTCTCGCTTTAATAGCAGCATCTCTTTTTTTTGGAACCGACAAATATATTATAAAAAGGGAAAACAGGAGAAAAGAGTTACAACCACACATCAGTGGCAGTGGCAATACAGATTGTCAAAATAGAAAAACAAGAAAAAAACATACAAATTAATAGAAAAAATGGCATTGAGACCGGTTTGCCCAAATCAACTCCATCTTGATACCACTGTTCTTCATCCAAATAAAAGTCATAGATTTAACATAATCGATGACTTTATCAGGTGGTAGCCGGTTTTTTTTTTTGAAAACAGTATCATTCCTTGCTATCCAGGTTCTCTATAGTGTAGAGTAGCAAATTGCCAGGAATATCTTTCGCTTTTTTGTGCATGTTCCACATCGGTTGGCAAAGTTCAAAACATCCGACACCGCTCGAAGATCTTCCATGTTTATATTCACCTTACACCACCTCATTATTCCTTCCATGACCATCTGTGCATAAGAACAATCTACAAGAACATGATCAGCGCTTTCTTCTTTTTCATCACACATCTGGCATATTAAAGTATCAATATTTACCCCTCTTTTTACTAACTCCATAGATGTTGGAATTCTGCCCAAATTTGCTCTCCAAATGAAGCAGGAGACTTTCAGTGGGATTTCTTTTATCCATTGAAAGTTCGTATTGGTCACTGGAGGCCGGTAGTCCCACCTTAGTGTGAGAGCATTCACAGTGAAACATCCATCCGGGGTAAGCCCACATCTCCAAATGAATCCGGTCGGTTGTTTATCTAACAATGTCTTGACTTGGATATCCGTTTTCCTTCGATCATTTTCAATTCCTGCTATATTATTCCATACCCCTGGTAGTGACTTTGCTGAGTAACATACATCAGGTTTCGACCTTAGATTATGCACACTCGTTATCACAGCAGCCCATAACTGATTCAGCTCAGTTTTCAACCTCCACCACCACTTAGTTATTAAAGAGACGTTTAAAGCTTTTATTGTACCAACACCTAAACCACCATATTCCTTGGATGCTGTAACCTTGTCCCACGAGATCCAGTGAATCACTTTCTTTTCATCTGATCCACCCCAAAGAAACCGATTCCTCATCTTTTCCAGTGTGTCAATAATGCCCTCCGGTGCCACGAATAAGGAAAGGTAATATGATGTAAGGTTTCCTAAAACTGACTTGATGAGTGTCAATCTGCCGCCAAAAGATAAGGTTTTTGACTTTCATTTTGATAATTTGGATTGGAATCTGTCCAGAATTGGTACCTAGTTTTTTTTCAAGTTCATATTGACTCCAACCGGGACCCCTAAGTATGTGAATGGGAGAGAGGAGGGTTCACATCCAGGGGTCTGGCCCAACTTGATACTTCTTGCATAATAGCACCATCTCTTTTTTTTTTTTAAATAGCAGCATCTTAGTAGAAGTTTTTTGAAAGCATGTTGTATTAAATAAGTTTGATAAAGTAAAAAAAAGATATTGCTTAATTTTTTTCATTTAAAACTTTTTCAATTTCTATGCCTGTAAATTTACAAACTCTTTCTATATTTCATAACTTAATAGTTAACTAAATGGGAATCATGTGCGCCCGTTGGCGCTGAGTCATATATATTTTTTTTGTTCTTTCAGGTTGTATATGTACTGCAACATACCATTATATTGATGAAGATATATTTAACATACAGGTGATTTTTGGATAGCACAAGACACTAAAGAATCATATGCATCTCTCTGACTTGTACTAAAGAAAAAGTGGAGTTCAGGCACCCACAAACAATAAAATCTTGATAACTTAAGCATCGGATGGCCTTAAATACTCCATTTGATCCACTAATGATCTCGATCGTTGATGCCTAAACAACCAATGGGAATATGATTAGGCCAAAGTGAAGGAAATAACAACATACCTTACTCTTTTTACCAATATATAGACAACATACTTTATTTTTCTATCATAATAACAATGTACTTATATTTTTACCAATAACAATGTGTTTAGTATTTACATTGTGTTATTACATGTAATTATGGGACCCATTTAGTAGATGTAAGAGAGAAACTTACCAATCTCGATAGCACTTGAAGCACAAAGAATGGATGCAATCCAGCAACACAACTCTACTATTTGTTTCCATGCAGATCCTGTATTCGATTTCTCTTTCTACATCAGCATCCGAGAGTTTTCCCTTATCAAAACCTTCTTTTCGTGAATATCTTTTTGAGTATATTTCTTTTTGTTTCCTCTCTTCCAAATATGTTATCCCACTTTCGAGTTGCAATATTGAAGGAAATATAACACCTGTTAATGTAAAAAATGCACAATTTTTTAACATAATGAGCACTTGTAAATCATTCATTTTTCAGAACCTGAGATAGAAACGAAAATGATTAGTTTTGACGCCGAGTTAATTGTTGTCCCCGCCTACCACCTCCTGGATAAAGGAAAAGGAAATTTTGATGGTGTTGATGAAAGCTGATGTAGTATTAGTTTGGAACAGGAAATTTTGATGGTGTCATAATCAAAGTGAGAAGTAGGAGATGGTGAAAATAAAAAGGGGCTAGCATGGTTGTTGGAGAATGAAAGGGGCACAAATTCTGCAGCCATACGATTCAATTTTGATAGCATTTTAGCTAAATCACACATTTCTCTTTTAAAACCATCTTCTTCTTGTTCCTGATCCCTGATGATTGACGGCATCAACAACCATCTGATGCTGATGATGATTATTTGGGACACCGTTAGTATCCCAGACTACCATTTCTAATAAGAATAATACGTTCTACATATTCCTCTGCTCACCTGAAATTAGGGGAAAACATCAAAAGCAAATTATCAAAAACTTGAAATTGAATGAAAATAAGACCGTGGAAGAAAGAAAACGGGAAAAAAGAAAAAAAATTATAATAGTCCACTTAACTTACCTGCAGTTTGTCCTTGTGATCTTATAGCATATAAATTTCAGGTTGCACATGCTTCAACTGCACCCTGGGTTTAGAAGGAAATACAGAAAAGTAAGCACCTTAAAGTTTTGACCTTTATAGCCAAATAAAAAAAATTGGTAATCATCAATTAATAATTAAAAAGAATATTAAACCTGATCATCATAAACATACTTGGTTTCTGAAGATGGGGTTTTTGTTTCTCTTCCTTGCTCGCCCCTATCTGATAATATGAAATTAGTTGTCACTTGTAGATTTCTGGCCCTAATTATAGTCTAACTAAAATGCATTCAGAAGAAAATCAAAATGAAAACTTCAATAGAACAGAGGTGTGCTTATTTTGTTATTGATGTCTTCCAAACATAAATAAAGCTTAACTAAAGCCAAAGGTAAGGCCTGAGCATAGTTCCACCAGCTGTAAATTAAGAAAATAAATATTAATAAAGCCTTGAAACCTTCAATTGAGTTGTTCACCCATAAAAACCTTTTTATAGTGTTTTGCACCCAAACACTAGTTGAATTGTACTTACATGGTACTGGTTAAGAAGATGGATCAGCTTTCTGACAAGACTTCAAACGAAAGTAATGCGAAAACTGAGTCACCAACCATAATCATTAACAATTCCTCATCGTCTCTTCTTCAATCGACCCTAACATTCTTTACATGACACGACTCGTGAGATTCAGTTTTTGCATTTGAGGCGTGATTTTAATAATATGTGTATAGATTTACTGACCTGAGAGTGAAGGTTCTCTGATTTATCCATCAGAAGTTCAATCTTTTCTCCACGATGAAGAACCTACAGATTAAAAATGATACAAACACTAATAATCATAATAATAATGATGATGATACAATACATCAAAAAGGGGTAATGTGTTCCATTATCTGATAAAACAACTAATAAGTTTTACCTTCTCAATGTTCTCCATCATCACACCCTTGACCTCTGAAACCTAGGCTTTCACCGTTGCAATGTTGTTGATATCTTCTGAATGGTCTACACAATACTGCGTCTGTTACTTCAGATTGGGAGCGGAGACAATGATGTGTGAGTATATTTTAGATTATTAGTTGTACAAGAGGGATATTAGAGATTAGAGAATGAAAGCAAAATGAAATATTACCCGAATTCTTTGTTAAGACTGTTACCAACAGTTGTAGCAACTTTCCCACCTCCATATTTCTTAGTGAAATCCTCCTTCGGTCGCTCAAGAAAAGTCACAGAACCTGTCTAGCAACAAATTCAACCGCGACAAAACAATATGCTACATAATTCAATCACATGTTAAACATAGAGTTAGTCAACGTGTGTAGAGAAAACTGACTGAATCAAGTTTGTGGGTATTACGGAGCCGTTCACCTCAACACTTGAAATTAACCGGTGTGGTGGAGTCGGTGTTTTCTGCTTCCCCTTTGTTCCTGAGGTAAGTAAAGTCATTGATTTGATTTCGTGGAGATAATAACATGGTTCAAGATTAGGGTCTGACATGAAGGGGGAGTCGGCATAGACCTTTGAGACATAGCTTTATCTTTTCAAGAACTCAAATTACAGAATATAAGAGAAGATAAATTAGGTATAGCTACCTTAAAGTAGAAACCTTCAATTGGGAATTCTTCTAATCTTCTGGTCTCGATGCTTGCAGTTGTGTAATACCAGCTTGCAATAAAAAACAACAAAGTAACTAAATTTTGAAAAGGACACAAATACACAGATATAAACACCTACATATAAGAGACGAACACACAGATACACATACCTACACACAGAGATACATAACAGATGGTCAGCAATTGAAGTTCTTGTAAGATTGTGCGAAGTTGGTGGACATGTTGCACAGAGAACAGATGTTCAGCAATTGAAAAAACCCCGAAACAAAGAGGGGTTTTTTGGGTGTAGGAGTTGGAGAGAACACATGTTTATAATTACGATGAATAGGTTGAATCGAAGGAAATAAGGTAGATGGTTGACGATCGGAGAGAGAAGCGGTGGACATCATATGTAGACTGCAAAATCAAAAAAAGAAAAGAAAATAGGGGTCGGTATATCTTCATCTGCATCAATTGGAATTCGATCGTCTTCGTCGCGTCGAGGATCTCACAGGCTTGGTTGGATGAATTTCGGAACTTGAAAGAAAACACGGATGTCGAAATTGAGATATATGAAAGAAATACGTGGTCGGAGGTAACTTGGGACTGGTCGCCGACTGCTGCTCCTTTATCATTCGTCGATCACTAGCAACAGCTCGAACGTCAGTCACTGAGGGAGAGAGACGACGTGGGAAAGAATTGAGAAAATGAAGCCTCTAGCTTACGACTATCAAAGAAGCAAAGAAGAATATAAAGAAAACAGAAACGAACCGCATTGGAGGAGAAAGGCAGCAACCGACCTAGACGAGAAGAAGATAATCACGAAGCAAAGCAGAAGTTCCAGCGAGGAAAAGAAGATAATCACCAGCAAAATCGGAAGTTCCAGTGGCCAAAATAAGAAAGGAGAAGACTAACGTGTGCAAATAAGAAAGAGAGGAAAAGTTACTGTTCCTCAAGTTTTTAGCAATTATTATATATATATTAAAGTTATGAAGAAAAGGAATAGTGAACTTGCCATTTTTTTGGCAGAATTGGTCCCTGTATTATTGTTGGGCTTCAAAGTTAGGAATACTAAATTTGGATGTTTTTTGGCAACTTTGCTCCTCATTCTTTACCCATTTTGACACTTTTGGTCCTTGCAATCAATATTTTTACACTTTTTTGGAACCTTTTAATATTTAAAGTTTGGCCACAAAACTTTAATGGTTTGACAACTTTGATCCCTTTTCTAAAAAGTTGTTAATTCTCACCCCTTTAATTCTTTAGCCATTTTGACACTTCTGGTCCTTGCAATCAAAACTTTTACATTTTTTCATAAAAACATGAAAAAAACGGTCCGGGGCAAAGCCCGGACTTTTCATCCTTACACTTTCTATGTTTGTCATATTTATCAATTCGGAAACAACATTGAAAGCTTCTGGCCCCCGCGTAGCGGGGGTAACCTTTCTAGTTAATAGTATATATAATACTGCTTTATTATTTTTAACGTTATTAAACACAAATAAATTACAATTAATATCTATCTATTTATCTTTTTAGTTATTAGAGGGAAAAAAAACTATAAAAATGGTCCATTTAGCAACAAACTCATTCCCTGTTAATTTTTTTAACGAATATGGTCCATATAGTTTCCAAAATTTGCATGAATGGCTCTGTTTGTTGACGTCGTTACTATTTATCCATTAGTATCAGGTATTTTGGTCTTTTCAAGTAGCAGAGACCGAGTTTGTGACTATGGGTAAACCATAGAGACCATTTATGTAATTTTTCTATATTTTATGTTTATGAATTTGTAACTTTGTCACCCCTTTATTTTTTAAAATATCACTTTGAACTTTGAAAAATATTACTTTTACCTTTCTATTTTCTAAATTTTCGTGTTTAACCTCGTATTATATATAATTTGATTTTTATTAATAACTTCCGTTTGTTAACCTAAAAAAACTATTTTTACGTGTTTATTTTTTATATTTGTCGGTATAATTCAAGGTGGTCAACGTTTCGACTTTAATTTATAACTTCCTTTCGTTATTTTTTTAAACTACATGGTTTTTTTTATAAACGTGTCGATTTAAATTCGATTTTGTCTAGGTTTCGACGTAGTTTTTCTTTTCGTTTTTGTGTTTTACTTTATGTACGTTTCCTACGTATGAGACGGTCACATATAATACTTTGTGTTTGTTAATTTTAAAAAACGTATTATATTTGAGTTTGTCTACATTTCGACGTTTTTTTATATACATTTTTATGCTTAATTTTATATACATTCTTATGTATCATTCGGGTCACATATAATAACTTTCGTTCGTTAGTTTAAAAAAAATGTATTATATTCGAGTTTGTCTACGTTTCGATGTAACTTTTTTATGTTTTTTTACGTATCGGTATAGATTCGAGCTCGTCTACATTTTGATGCAAATTTTTTTATGTTTCATGCTTATTTTTGTGTACGTGTTTTTTTCGTTCGTGTTTTTTTACGTCGAAACGTAATTTTTATCAATACAATCGTCAAAATTCCACTTACAAAATCCAATGTTTATAATTATGGTTTTATCTATTATATGTGAACCAACTCATACGCAGGAACATACATAAAATAAGCACCAAAACATACAAAAAAATTACATCGAAACATAAAAAAAAAACAAATTTCTATCGACACGTGCATAAAAATAAATAAGATTTTTTAAGTTAACGAACGAAAACTTTAATAATCAAAAACATATTATATGTGACCCGAGTCATATGTATGAAATGTACATAAAATTAAGTATGAAAACGTTAAAAAAATACGTTTCGCGAGACGTAGACAAACTCGATGATAATAAATTTTTTTAAGTTAATGAACGAAAGTTATTATATGTAACCCGGATGATACGTAGGAATGTACATAAAATTAAACACAACAATGTAAAAAAAATTATGTCGAAACATAGACAAATTCGAATATAATATGTTTTTTAAAATTAACAAACGAAAGTTATTTATATGACACATCTGATACGTAACAAATGTACTTAAAGTTAAACACAAAAACGAAAAAAAAATTACATTGAAATATAGACAAACTTGAATTTAAACCAACAACTTTAGAAAAAATCATGTAATTTTTTTAAAAAGAAAAATTAACGAAAGAAAGTTCTAAATTAAAATCGAAATGCTAACCACCTTGAATTATACTGAAAAATATATAAAAATAAACACGTAAAATTTTTTTTTTTTTTAGGTTAATGAACGAAAGTTATTAATAAAAATCAAATTATATATAATACGGGGTTAATCACGAAAGTTTAGGAAATAAATTGGTGAAAGTAATATTTTTCAAAAGTTCAAAGTGAAAGGTTTAAAGTGATATTTTCAAAATTAAATGGTGGAAAAGTCACAAACTCATAAACATAAAATATAAAAAAATTACATAAATGGTCCCTATTGTTTACCCATAGTTACAAACTCAGTCCCTGCTACTTGAAAAGACCAAAATACCCTCACACTAGCGGATGAACATTAACGACGTCAGCAAAAATTGTCATTCATATATGTTTTAGATACCATAATGATCATGTTCGTCAAAAAAATTAGCAGTGATTAGGTTGTGACATTTGGTAAACCGCATAGATCATCTTTGTAGTTTTGTCTAGAAACAATGAGAAGGGTTGTATTTTGATAATATATTTGTCGTTATTTCACATTGATAGAAGATAAATAAGAAGAAAATTAGAAGAATATTTAAATTTTCTTTTTTATATGTTGACGGTATGTTAATTTTTTGTTGTTGATGCCATAATAATATGTCACCAAAAAACCAATTGAAAAAGTTAAGTTATTTTACGATATATTTGACTGGCTAGCTAGTAAAAAATGATGTTTGAAAAAAAACTAACTAATAAGTTAACTGAAATATGTAAAAGTGACATAAGAAACATGTAGAAGATTGATTTTTTTTTTATAATTAATAAATAGAATAATTGGGAGAATTTAAAAAAAAAAAAAAAAACCACAACAAGCTCTTGTAACTTTTTTTAAAAAAACTAGCTTATAAACTGTTTTATAAGTTACTTTTTGATTTGTCAAACATAAAAATGTTCAAAAAAAGCTAAAATAAAACTAGTTGTAACATACCGAACATAGCCTTAAGGCCGATGAGAGCGATGTCGTGCTCACCGAGCTCCAGCTCATCCAAAGTGTAACCCATCTAAGCCAAAACCCTCACCCCATATTTGTCGAGGAAAGAGAAACAACACATTCTTGCCTAGAAATAGAAAAAACATCGATATGTCGAGCATCCAACGTGGTGTTTGTAGTGCCACGTCGGCAGTCCTGAGCTCACATAACTTCCCACTTCGTCGAAGCTAAATACGACCTTCCTCTTCATATTTTGAATTGTGAGGGATGACAAGGAATTGTTTAAACTTTCGAGAGATGTATCGATCAAGTCTTGAAGATTTTAAACACACACACACACACGCATACACACTATCCAACTAAGGTGTATAAGCTTAAGAAATCTAGTTAGAGACTTATCGAAGTATCTTGTAACAGAAATCTGCACTTATGTAAGAAAGTCAAAGGGTATTGATTTCTAGGATTTCAGTTGATTTTTGGATACATATCAAAGCTAGTTGGAGCATAACTGTTATGTTGGTATTAGATGTTGACAATATTGTTCGTAGAAAACAATGTGTCTGTTTTTGCAATTTGCAAATTTTGGGAATTGTTTCGCCATAGTGGACTTAAGGGAGAGGGCCCTCATACTTCGTTTTGAGTCTAAAGGTTTAGATTGTTTGGTTTAATAGAACATAGTCAAAGATATATATATATATATATATATATATATATATATATATATATATATATATAGATATATATATATATATATATGAATATCATGTTGAAATATTTCAACATACGATATTTGATATATGGAAATATTATAGCAAGAGGTTGAAGAGATATCAAATCTTTATGTAGGACATAATGAATCGATTCCTATGTGCTTTGGATATAGGATCGATCACATGTGCTATAATATTCGTTTATTCTAAAATTTTCAAATGCCTTGAGCATTGTTTGAAAAGGATTCAAATTTTATGTGACTAAAGTTGTTAAACAACTGTTAACAACATTCTGAGTATTTACCGAAGACTGGTTGCTTGTGGACAGTTGGGAGTATAATCTTATTTGGGTAGACCATAGTGACACGTTTTGGATTGAGATGATTCTTAGTGTGAATTGATGGTCATATAGAAATATGGAAATGTTTCCATAATGGGATATGCTTATAGAATCTACATGTGAGTTGGAAACTTTAATGCAAAAGAAGTTTTCAAGGAGTATACCTTGAATTCGAGACCTAATAACCATGTAATTGTTTTCCAGTAACAAGTTCCAGTGGAACATTCTGTAATATCGAAGTCTCAGTCTTTATGACTTTAGAACCTCGACATCACAGAAAGACAGTGCATGTAAATATGAAATTACACTACATCTTAGATAACGATAAGAATTTGGAACTATGAAATGAGCATCATTTGAGTAATGTCCAGTGGATATGTTCACAAATGAAGGACCATCGAGAGGCATAGTATGCATGTTTATTGTAACGCCTTGTTTCGAATCGTTTCCCATTTTAGGGATGGTGATCAGGGATTGGGTATTAGAAGGCTTCTGACCCTTGAGGAATTGAGATTTGGACTCAGTTGGGGTTGGATAATGTAATTGGATGTTTTGGGTATTCGGTTTGTGTTTTGGAGTCAAAAGGCATTTCGGTAATTTTTCAGCTTGGGCTTTTATGGAAAATGGATGTTCGTTCGGAATATCTTATGGAAAGTGTAAGTTGATAATAGTATAGAGCTTCTCAATACCTTTTCATGGATATAAGGATGGTCGAAATCGAAGTTGTATCGAGAAAGTTATGGCCTTCGGCATGAATTAAGGTAGGGAAAACCCTAGTACGTAAGGCGTACCAAGGTAGTACGTGGGGCGTACTGATGCGAAGGCGGGTAGGTGAGGCATAGTGAGGACTACACGTAGCTTAGTGCGAAGATGGGTCGGGGTGCGAGACCTCGTACGAGCCTACGAGGGTCACTTTGAAACCCTAGTTTTTAGGGATGTACCATATATACTCTTAATGTTAGCCCCTTTCCTTCATTTCTAAGTCGGCCTCCACACCCTAAAAACCCTAAATTGACCTTGTAGCCTCTTGGTGGTGTTCTTGAGCTCTTAGAAGGATTTGGAACACATTTTTCCCTTGGGAAGGAAAAAAGAGAAGCTTGGAGTTGTTTGGCTCGGTGGAGGGACTTTGGATCCAGAACCATCATTTTGTGGAGAAGCTTTTTGAGGTATCAAGTTTGCATCTTGACTTGGGTATGATTATATCTCTTCATGGATAGTTTATTATTCTTTTGGTCTCCTTTTTGGGTTTATGGATGAGTTAGGTTGGTTAAGTGTTTATCCTTTCAGATCTGAGTTGGTTTTGGTATCTTTGAGCATAAAGGTGTAAGCTTTTGTGTATTCTGGAGTCATGCATGCATTAAGTCAACCATTAAGTCCCTTTTAAGCTTAAGAGCTTCTTTTAGCCATGTATGAATGTAAAGTTGGAAAGTTTACGTGGTATTCCAACTCAAGGAGGTTAGATCTGTGTTTTGGAAGCTTTGTTTTAATGGATTAAGTGAAAATCGAGTTAGGGCTGAATAAGGGTGAGTACGTTGGGCGTACAAGTAGGTACGCGCATCGTACAAGCCTCCAAGTGAGTACGCTGCACGTACATTCCTGTACGCCCCGCGTACTAGGTCTGAACGGGCTTTGTGTGTTTGGGCTTTGGTTTGGGCTATATTTTGGGCTTGGATTGCTTGGGACTTTGTTGGGCCATATGTAAACAAGTGTTTGGATTGGGGAAATGTTAATAGGCTTTAGGGAAAGGCCCATTTAAGGGTTTAGGCCCAATTTGGAAAATTGGGCCATAAATGGGTTGTAGATGATTATTGGTTGGTGGGCCTTTATGATGAGGAGTTTGGGCCTTAGTCTTGGACTAAACTAGGTTAGGGTAAAATGGTCTTTTTACCCCATATATGGATTATTGGACTAGGTTTGGAACTCAATTGTTAAATTGAGTGTTATTTGTTTGATAACATGGGGATTTTAGCAGATCTGCAGTCAGAGAGTATCCGTGGGATTCAGCTGTCCGAGGTGAGTCTTCTCACTATATCCATGGGTCAAAGGTACCAATTCCGGCCCATTACATGTTATGTGGGATGCTAGTTGTCTTTGTGATACTTGCATGAAAGACCATGGGGATAGCCCATGGCACTTGGATATCAGGCCATGGGGGAGCCCATGGCATTCCAGGTAAAGACCATGGGGGAGCCCATGGCACTTGGCTATTACACCATGGGGAGAGCCCATGGCATTCCAGGTAAAGACCATGGAGGGAGCCCATGGCAACTATATGTGTGTTGCATGATATTATGTGGTTATATGTTATGTGGTATTTTTGGGGAACTCACTAAGCTTTGTGCTTATGGACATCAGTTTATGTTTCAGGTACTCCGGTTTTCAAATGGGAGAGCTCGGGATGATTACATAGCACACACCACATGTTTCCGCATTCTGTGAATTACTTTGATTTAACGATGTTTTGCTAAAACTTAGTTACCTTGGTTTTATGGGAAAGATATATATTAACGATTTATTAATCTAAAAAAAATTATGTCATGATTTTCGGGACGTTACAAGTTGGTATCAGAGCTTTGGTTTGGGGGATTTGGACATACTCTCAGGTGTGTCTGAACTCAAACTGAGGGTTTGGTAAAGTTTTCAAAAGAAAGTATTTTTTTAAGAAAAGAATTTCCTAAGATAAGAAAAGGGTGTGGTGCATGCAATTAGCAGAGATCAAGTAAGTTTCTCCAAAAATACTCATACATGTTATCTGATATGATTTGATTTATGAATCTGTGAATCGCATGTTAGTTAGGGCTAAGAATCTGCACAGTTTTTGCATGATAGGATGCTAGGAGAGATGCCTTTGTATGTCTATTGTATGAGCTGGTAGACTTGCATGCTAGTGTTGTTTAGTCAGTGATAGATTGGCATGATATGTGATGCTTTGTAGCCTTGGGAGTATTGGATGCTATGTGGGAATGGGAATATCTATTGGTATCAGTAATTGCTAAGTGTATGCTTTAAAAATTGTATACGGTTAGGATCTTAGAGCCCTAGAATACTTGATTTGGCCTTATTTCCTGTTCCTCGTCTGGTTGTCGTCCTAGGGTAGAGTCTTTTATTCGACAGTCTATTTGATCATGTTTTGTGTATAATTTGTATACATAAGGCAACCGACAGTGAGGGTGGAAATTTCTAGCATGAGTTGTGGTATGTGGGTTGAATGCCTTATGATCGTTTTATGGATTGGAGTGTTACTTCATTAATGTTGCTGGCTTTGTGATTTGTGGAACTCTTAGGTAATGGGAGTTAGCTACTAAGTGAATATGAATGTATTCATGAGGTGAGTGACTGGATTTATGGGGAGTTCTTCAGCAGCTGATGGTAGGGTGAGGTCGGGAACCTAGGAGAGCCTAGGAAGTGCTTCAGTGTGTTTGGTGGCGTTGCTTAGTGAATTTTTCGTGCATCAGTTTGAGTAGGTGACTTAAAGGATTTAAGGTGATTCTTGAGGAAAGTATGGATAGGTGTGGAAGGTAGTATTCACAAGATCCATACTCGAATCGGGGAGAGTCTTGGAGAATCTATGAATCTTGTGGGAGGAGGATTTTTGGGTGTGTTCTGATCAATGACATGTTGTATTTCAGTTTGGTGGTGACCACTCAGGGAGGAGGTTCAGGTTCTGGTTTCGGCTCAGGTGCAGGTACTAAGCCGATTAGCGAACAAATGCGGGAATTCATCTCGTCGGAGATTACCCGCGGTATTCTGGAGCAGACTCCTGTGATCTTTGGTTTAGTTAAGGAGGAGATTCTGGAGTTCTTGGATGAGCGCTTGGGCACGATCCGTGTTGAGGTTATGGCTATCGTTGGTTCTCACACTCTTTCATGTTGTGAGCGATAGATGGATTTGGAGCACCTAGGAAAGAGGAGGCCAGATCAAGTGTAGGCAAGGGAGGGTCCCAGGAAAAAACCCAACACTTCGGATCAATGATTAGGAGGCCAGCAGGGCCGGGGTCAGTGCACCACGTGCGGGAAACTGCACGATGGAGCTTGTCGTTCCAGGGGTATTGTTTGCTACAAATGTAGCGCGATTGATCATGTCAGCAGGGATTGTCCTCGGGGGGCAAGCCCGTTACGTTTTCTCTACGACCAAGTGGGCCACAAGAGGGTCGTTTGTCCGACGAGGAGGGGAGGAGCAGTGAGTGCACCTGCTCCGACTATTTTGCAGATCTCTGATAGTCATGAGGGTAGGGCAGGAGCCCCAACACGGAGGAGTCGGACTTTGTAGTGTCAGTCAGGAGAGGCCCGTGCTCTAGCAGGTGATTTTGCGGGTATGTTATCTTTTGCGTTCTTTTCGGTTGTTATCAGTATTCATGTTGCTTAGAATTTTATATTGGTTTGGGAAAGCGTTATCTTTGGTTTAATTCTCTATTATTGTTGGGATATATCTTCGAGAATTTGTTTTATGTCTTTTGCATGCCTTGAATCATTAGTGGGTTATTGTGGGGTTGTATCTATTGTAGCGGGTTCCAATGTGTTCAGTTGTTATTCGGGGTTTGGTCGAGATCGGTTTAGGGGTATTGTGTGGAAGGTCTATGGTTAGTTCTCCAGTAATCGTCAGGGTTCGGTGGTTTTAGTATTTGTTCTGGTAGGAGAAGAGGTTTCCTATGAAAGGACTTTTAGGTTCAAGCAATATTGTTGATATGAGAGAATAGGTAGCAGGAAGATGGTAGTGTCAGTTGCATGAGTTGTTTGGTCATCGAAGGTTTGAGGGGAGTTTATATTCGCATGGGTTGTAATCGGTTAGAATTCAATGATTCTTTGAGAATGGACACTATGGTGAAAATTCGTCAGTTCAGGGCAAGGGTTATGGTTTTTAGTCACCAGCATAAGAACTCGGAGAATTGGTATGGTATCGTGGGAGCTGATTTGGATTATCAGATTGGCTAAGATTTTAGGAGCATTCTTCAGGGTTTCAGGAGTTGTGTGATCCTTGAGTTTGGCTAGCAATGGAATACTAGTATTGATTAGCAAAGGTTATAGGTGGTTCATGATATTTGTGGTAGACGGGTCAGAGATCCATCAGAATTAAGAGGCGAGAGAGAGATTCGTCGAATCCAAGTGGGGGAGGATCGATCCGGATCTCCGGAAGTTAGGAAGGGTGTGGAGTTAGGGCAAGTTTCACATTATGGCCAGGGGAGAGGGACGACCCAAGTGGTTGTTCAGATGGAGGTTGTGTAGGTGGGAGTTCAGGAAACTCCCAACCACTGGTTGGCGTCTCCTTTATTATTCATAGTAGACTTGTGATTGAGTCCAGGTTGAGGGCTTCAAAATTCGAAGTATGTCCCGAACATCTGTCAGGATGCAGTTGATTATATAGTCAAAGTTTATCCGTTCCTTTTGCCTTAACAGGAAAAGCGATATATGTGGGCCCCTGGGTGATTTGAGTTGATCTATAAGAACTAGGTATAGTCTGGACTAAATTGATGTGTTCAATTTTGTAGTCTAAATTTGATCACAAATCGGGAAATCAAGAAACAATATAAATGAACATGAGGTTGATCATTTAATCCATGAGTCTGTTCATACGATATCATGTAGAACGAAGGAATAACAGCTGATCACTTATCTTATGGCCAACGTTTGATTTGAATCAGAGTTCGGTAGTGGCTTGGGAAGCACTTTCTTGTTTGGTTCAAGGTTATACTTGCAATGGTAGTTATAGACTTATCTAAGTGGGAGACTGTTGAATTAAGGTGTCTAAGCTCATAACTAAATTGGTATATTCTTGTAATTAGGAGCAATGTCCTTTTTGTGTTGCCCTTATAACTAGAACTTGATTAGAATGACATTTGTAGAGAGAGAGAGGATAAATTTATTAGTTTATTATATGATTAATAAATTATAATAAATGATTTGTTAATATATTATATGATTAATATATTAATTGGAAATAGATAGTTGATTTGTTGATTTGTTGATTTATTATGTGATTAATAAATTAATATGAGATCAATTGTTAAATAATTTATTTGTTAATTTATATGATAAATAAAATAATATTAAATCAATTAGAATTGATTAATTATTAATCAAATTTAATCTAGAATTAATTCGGGATTAACTTGAATTAATTAAAGGTGAAGGGGGTGAATTGTAATTGTTCAAAGTTGAGCAAGGAATGACAATTCTAGAACCTACCATCATATTGACGGGTTTTAGGAGATCTTTTAAGGTTTCCAGAAGCCTCCTGGTAGTAGACAAGAAAAGGATTTAAACTGGGATTAAATCTATTAATTAATCATTCAAATTATGCTTTTCTTACAAGTTACCTAAAATATAAATAGGACCACTTGGCTTGCAAATTTTGTTCATGCTCTTCCCATAATGCTTATGAACGAAATTTCCTTCTTCCCCTCTTTGGTCACTTGTCTTCTAGTTCTAGGGTTTGGGTGTGAGCCATTAAAGGTGTCATCCTTTTGGTGCTAAGCTTTCTAAGACCAACAACTACAAGGAAGGATTGAAGTGAATTGTTTACTACAACAAATCAAAAGTATGTAACCCTACCTTTGTTTTTGTTTCAATTAGGGCTCATGTTAGTTTTGTTTTTCATATTATGTTACATTCAAATTGTATGGCATAGATCCTTTAAATTGCATGTGCCCTTAAGTTTTAGGTGAAATCACGCAAGAATGTAGTTTTTGTAACCTATAAAACCCATCATACTCAAAAGGACCTAACATATAGATTTGAGTTAGATAAAATGATTCATATTCGATTTGCTTCAAAAAAAATGAGTGCATCATTTATGCCACATTATGCATAAGACTAGGTATATGATATGATATGAACATATCATAAGATATCAATTAGATACATGGGCAAGTCATTATACGATTATAAAGGACATTCTAAGAGTACTTAAGAAGAACTAAAAATGTATATAAGTTAGTCAGTTTAGAAGAAGATCTTTATGTAAAGAGATACATAAGATACTGACCTCAAAACAGATAAAGATAATTATGAATTGGATTATCACATCATTATGAATGAAAAACGATTTTTGTTGGGATGAGGTCCAAGCAAAACATAATTACACATTCTACTACAGAATCAGAATACATTGCTACTTCAGAATTGTAATCAAATATGATTTGATTAATGAGTTCACTGAAAAACTAAGTTGAGTCATTCCACTCAAGGATAACCTAAAAATCTTTTAGGACTTCAAGAGTGTACTTAATCAAGCTACGAAAATTTATGTCACATCAGAACACCACTCATATTATCCAAGTAATCTAAATATACTTACAATAAAGTTATATATGAAGATTATTGTATTAGCATAATTTAAAAAAATTAAATTTTGTTAGACCCATTAATAAAGTCCTTATTTTAAGCTAATCATAAAACATCACACTTGAGCTATAAGACTTTGTTATTCTAGAAATGAGATTTGATTTGAATTTAGTTTTTGGATATTAGAACATTAGGGTCACAATTATTTCATAGTTTTGATATATTGAGATATGATTTTTACATAAATACTTATTGTGTTCTATATTAACATGTTTAATCCATGAATAATCTAATTATTCTAAAATTTCATAGTCGGGTATAATTATAGGAGTTATTATGAAGTATGGATAATATGAGTTGGATTGGTTGACTCTTATAAGATGAAAGTAGGCAATAGGTTGTAACCAAGATTCATAGGTACTTGTCAAAGAACTAGTATTGAACATGACCCACATCAAGATTAAGTCATGGATTACTATCATGAGTGATGCTTAACAAAAGGTACTATCTTTGTATCTTTAATACTTGAGATGCGTATAGGGACTTAAGTGCAGGGAATGTTATACTTTTATGTGATTAAATGTTGATCTCTAAACATGTTATTAGAAAGGCTATTATCATGTATGGTATTAACTATTCAAGAGGCTTATGTAGTCAACATGGAATTTGTTCCTCTTATGTATTGAGAGCTAGACATCTAACACGCGTTACCTAGAGTTGAGAACCAAATGAGATTAATTGCGATCCAAATATCATGTTCAATAGGATTTATGTAACAAAGGGATAACTGATAAACTTACCTTATACATCAATTGTAGCTTTGAGTTTTTGGGAATTGGATGTTGATGAATGACATTATTCGTCGTATGTTATTGGGGGCGGTGAAATATTTCTAGACATTTACCACCATTTATATCAATCTATAATGAATCTTGTGGAAATGGAAGATTGAATTATCTTTATGCCCAAGTGTCATTATAGAATGATATTTTCTAATGACATATGATCATATAGAGTCACACCTTATAGCAAGTTACTACTAATTGATTATTTATTGAAGTAATTTGATTATTAATCAATATAATAAATACTTGTATTTAACTGGAGAATTATTATTTTATGAAAATAATATTATAACAACTAATTGGGAAATTATATTTCTAGAAAATGATAATAAAAGAGAACAAAACTAACTATATTCATAAGGTATGAATATTTATGTTATGTACAAAATAAATGGGCACTTTGAGTAAACATTTAGTTGGCATGTAAGTACTAGTTATGACTTAGAGTGAAACACACACAACCTTCACATCTTAGTTGAAGACGTCGTTGTTGGAAATGGTGTCTAAGGTCATTAACTGATATGGTAATATTTCTAATAATAGTAGGGTACTTTTGGCTTGGCCTCGTGATGCAAATAGCATAAGGAAATGGAGTTTAATAATGTGTTAATTTATTAAGGAATTAATAAATTAATTAGAAATTATTTTGGTAAATTAATTAAAAGGATTTAATTAATTGAAAGCGCTTGATTATTAATTAATCATAAGAATTAATTGGAATATTCCAGAAGCTCCCAGAATCCTAGTTATGGATGATTTTGAGCATCCTTAGATAAGGATAGAGTTGGTTTGAATCAGATAAAGATAAACTCTAGAGTTTGTATCCACTTAGGATTCTAACAGATACCTATAAATAGACTGCTAGGATAAACCCTAGAGCCAGTTATTCCTTTTTCTAAAATCATCCATACTTTCTCTCTCTCTCTCTCTCTCTCTCTCTCTCTCTCTCTCTCTTCATAACTGAATTCTCACCCCTATCCTAGGTTTCTTGAGTTTTGAATAAACTCTAATTTACTGGCTCTTCCTTTTTTTATTTGGTGTGTGGGTTTGATTCCATTAGAGGGGTTCTCATTGGATCCTTAATCTTGCAACAAACTGGCACGTAAGTGATCACAAGGAAGTAAATCTGAGGTTAATAATTCTTTCTATGATGTTTTTCAAAGTATGTTGTTATTGTAACATCCATTTCTCATGTATTCTTTTCTAGCCTTCATATGTGTGTTTTGAATGTGTGAAGCCATCTTTGTGAATGTTGAAGGATGAAGGAGCTCATCTTGGTGGTTGTATGCTTGGTTTCATCTCAGATCTTGCATCTTCACCTCATTTTTTATCTTTTGGAGGTATAAATTCTTCACCTTTCTCATATGTCACGCTAGATCTAGGTTTCTACCCACTTTTATCCATTTTGGGTTGAGTTAAGAGTATGGATTTCATAAAGTTAGCAACTTTATGGATTGAGGTCCCTTGGTGGAAATATGTTCCAGATCTAAAATTTGTTGGTGTAATGAGATCCATACATGAGATCTTAGTGTTATTTCTCCATTTTTTTGACCTAGTTTGAATGCTAGACTTGCATTGGACATGCATGACTGAAAATAATTGATTTTTGTTGGATTAGGTGTCTAAGCCCATAATTATAATTGGTATATACTTGAATTGATAGTAGTATAGTCCTTTTGGGTTGCCTTCACTTTTGCAACTTGACATGATGACTTTTGGAGAGAAGTTAGATTTATTATTTGGAATAATAAATTGATATAAATGATTTATTAATAGATTATGAGAATAATATATTTATTATAAATCATGTTATTTAATTAATATTTAATCAGAAATTAATTTGGAATTAGTTTTGGGATTAAAGGAATTAATTAAAAGGACAGGGGTTGTTTTGCATTTAACTGATAGTTGTGAAATAGGGATCTTGGACTCCATAGATAGGAGTGGATGAATATTATAGGGAAGGCCCTATAAGTTTTTGTCCAAGGCTTCTAGATGAGGAGTCCATGGGCTTCTTAGGCCTTCAGCAGGAAATTAGGGTTTCCACCTGCAAACCCTAGCTTTGGGACTAAGCAACCTTAAGTATATAAGGAGCCTAACCCTTGGGATTTTCGACCACCCTGCTTCTAACCCTAGCATAGCCGAAATCTTGGCGCAATCTCCTCCTATATCCTTTCATCCTCTTGCAAAGAGTGTTTGTAAGCCATTAGATGTGTCACATTTGAGGCACTTGCTTTCAAGAGTTCAAGATCTACAAGGATTAATTGTTATTACTACATAACAATTGAGGTATGTATCTAAACCCTAGTATTAGGTTAATTTCGATTTTATCGATACATATTACGGTTTCTCTTTTGTATTCAAGTTTGCATGTTCAACTAGTGAAAACATAGATCCAAAGCATTAGGGATTCATGAACACATATGATTTGTAGTTATGCTCAAAACCCGTCAATTTTTATGTTTTATTAGACCTTAAGAAGCTATTTAAAAAGTTTAAGCTCAAGGAATTGAGGATTAACAGCTTAATCCATTAAGCTGCCCAAGTTTAGTAATCACGACATCGCAAGTTGGATGCCATGGCGGCGTGGCAAGGTGGGATTTCACGATCACTTCAGCTAGACATTTCCACGGCGTGTCAGCATTCCTTCCACGACATGGAGACAGTTTTTGGTTGCGACCAAATTGGTTATCCACAACGTGACCATTGGTTGGCTACGGTGTGGAGGTCATCTGGAGTTGACTTTGACCGTTGAATTTTGACCATAGTTGAATTTTGCTTAATTTGCTAGTATTAGAAGGTGAACTAAGGGTTTAACTCGTGTGGCTTATCAGGAAGTGTCTAGCACCCATTCTTTAACTGTGAGAGCTTTTAGCAATTGACTACGTCTGCGAGGTGAGTCTTCTCACTATACGATGTATTATGCTAGTTGTCTTTGTGATACTTGCATGGAAGACCATGGGGGTAGCCCATGACATTTGTATGAAAGATGATGGGGGTATCCCATGGAAACTGCATGAAAGTGTAACATCCGGATTCCCAGGTATGTTATTTTAAGTATTTTAATTTTTGAGGATTCATTGACCTACTCGACGAGTTGGCGCTATAACTCGCCGAGTAGAGTCGGGATGGCCACATGGGTTTAATGATCTACTCGACGAGTCTGGGATTAGACTCGCCGAGTAGGCGTTGTGAGTTGAAACCCTAAATCCCCGGGTTTGGGGCCTATATAAGGATAAGTATAGCCTCATTTGCAGCTCTCCATCTGTTTCCTTTCACTGAGTGAAACCCTAATCGCCCCCTTGAGCTTTTGAGAGAGTTTTGAGCCATTGTTTGAGATCTTTGGTGCACTTTGGTAGAGGGAAGAAGGATACCAAGCAAGGATTGTGAAGAGGTTTCTAGATCTGCTGCTTAGACATCCAGGAGCTTCTATTCAAGGTATAAAGTTCGTACCTTTTTCTCTTGTATGGATAGATCTTCATGGTTTTAGAGTTAGGGCTTCATTTCCATATTATTTGGGGACCTTGAAGGTTTTGAGCACATTCTTAGAAATAGACATCATATCTGGACCTTGTAAGGTCCCTAGAGTCGAAAGTTCTCTGCTTTATTCAGCCATGATAGCCCCTTGAATGAGAGACTTATTCTCAAGCTTGTTCTTGGCATTTTTAGCCCTTTAGTGCCATGCATGAACGTAAAGCTCGAGGCTTTACATGATATTCAGGCCTGGAGAGCTTAGATCTAGAGTGTGAGAGAGTTTTCTGCCTTGAAATCACCTGAATACAATTTGAGACCGAACGGGCTCGCCGAGTTGATGAGCCGACTCGACGATCCGGTTAGGGTTTGCCCCGATGAACTCGATCATGCGATAGCTCGGCGAGTTAGGGGTTAAATCGAAGAGCTGGACCTTCATGAGATTGCTGAGAATCGATGGGACTCGACAATTCGCACGAGTGCACTCGGCGAGTCTGGTCAAAATGGACTGTTGACTGGAATTGACTTCTGTCGAATTTAGGGTTGGTCAAATGAGTGGTGTAGTCGAGTATGAGGAGGGTATTAATTAGAGATATTATCCTTGTGATTAGGCGGAGGCTAGATCGAGGATTCCCGAGCACGAGGCTTTTACTTACTAGCTTACGAGGTGAGTCTTCTCACTATACTTTACCTAGAGTGGAAACTGTATGTGACCAGAGGGTCTTATGTGCTTGCTTGAGTTATGCATGGTTGTGTGATATGTATTGTATGTTATATTATTTGTTGCTTAGACCGGACCGGAGGGTCCAACGAACTATGAGGCCAGAGGGTCCTCAATCAGACCGGACCGGAGGGTCCAACGAGCTAGACCGGACCAGAGGGTCCAACGAGCTACGGGACTGGAGGGTCCGCTGAGACACATAGACCAGAGGGTCTTACAGAGTATAGCCTCGGGTGGCTAAATTGTTGTATGTGGTATTTTGGGGAACTCACTAAGAATTCGTGCTTACTGTGTTATGTGTTATGTGTATCAGGTACCTCAGAGGATCGCGGGAAGGCACCGGCATGATGGTACACACACACCCTTGTATTGGAGCTATGTTTGTGGATCCTGGATTTGAATATTTGTTTTGAAAACTTGTTGATTTATTTTGAGAATTTATGATGAGACATATGTTTTATGAGTATTAAAAATGAAAATTTTGGTTTGAAATTTCTGGTCGTTACAAGTTGGTATCAGAGCCTTGGTTTGAGGGATTCAGATACACCTTCGGGCATATCTGGACTCAAACTGAGGATTTGAGAAAAGTTTTCAAAAAGAAACAATTTTTCTAAAAATAGTAAAAGATTTCCAGAAAAAGCGGAAAAGAGCAGTGTGTACAATCAGCCAGCGCCCGAACGGTGATTTCCCAAAATACCCTTACGTTACGTGTTATGATATTATGAGATTTGTTATGCATGCTAGAGTAGGCTAGGTAATTCATATGTTAGGACTAGAGTGGCCTGATTTGTGATGCCTTAGCCTAGGAGTTTCTGCTGCTGGGAGTAGTTTTGAGTGCACTTAGGTAGCAGAGAGTAGCTTATGAGAAGTCTGCTAGAGAGTAGGCTGTGTTCAGAGTTTCATAGAGTACTTGTGAGTTGGGATCCTAGGAGGAGGACTTGGGGTGGATACGGATACGATATGGAAGGTAGTATTGGGCCCGTACTACTGAAAGCATCGGATCGGTAAGCATTCCAGGTAAGAATCCTCAGGGTGCTAAGGAGCAAGTAGGAACGGTTGATCGAGTGTGAGTAATCTCGGTCGAGTCTCTGATTATTTTATGTTGTGTTTCAGAGGCATCATGGTGGTTACGCGCCACAACACAGGAGGCAGTGGTACCAGCGGTACCAGTGATGAGGAGATTCGTAGGTTGATTCACGAGGAGGTGGCCACAGCCATTCGGGCTGAGATACCAGAGATGTTTGGGTCTATCAAGACCACGCTGATTGGGATATTTGACGAGCGATATGCTGCTCTTATTGAGGCTGCTGTTGCTGCAGCCACCGCAGCCGTCGCCGCTGCTAGGCCACAAGAGGGTGACTCGTTGCTGTACCGAGAGTTCAGCAACATGAAGCCACCGGAGTTTGACGGGACTCAGGACCCGATTTCCGCCATGCGATGGATCTCTGACATTGAGGGTTGTTTCTACACTTGCTCCTTCCCAGAACATTTGAGGGTGCGGTTCGCGCTGAACCAGCTTTGCTTGGGAGCAAAGGACTGGTGGAAGTTTGTGACAGCTGACTTTACTACTGCAGAGCTTACCGCAGTAACTTGGGAGAGGTTCAACGCTATGTTTCGAGACGAGTACGTTCCACCGGTGGAGAGGGAACGGTTGGCCCAGGAGTTCTTGTCCCTCAAGCAGGGGACTGAGTCTGTGACTGTGATCATACAGATGTTTCATGAGAGGGCGTTGTTTTTCCCTGAGCACGTGTCTACTGAGAAGGCACGTATGAGCCGATATTTGAGCATACTAAGGAGAGACATTCGTGAGTTTGTGGTGCACTCGACATACCGAACATTTGTCGAGCTTCAGGCAAATGCTCGGAAGAGGGAGATTGAGCTAGAGACTCAGGCCAGGGAGGAGGCGGAGTCTCGGAGGAGGGATAGGCGGCCGGCACAGTCTCAGCCGGCGGCCAAGCGGGCAAAGCCCGCTGATTCGAGATCGGGGGGTCAGAAGGGCCGCACTTGTGGGAAGTGCGGCAAGAGCCATGATGGGGTGTGCAGAGCAGGTGTGTGTTACAAGTGCGGGAAGGAGGGGCATATCGCGAGGGATTACCGCAAGGGATTTTCGGTTTGCTTCCACTGCAACCAGACTAGCCATAGGAAGGCCGAGTGCCAGCAATTGCTTCAGGGATCAGCGTAGGAATCCGCGCCTTCTGCTACTCGAGCTACCGAGAGTCGGCCGATGAAGGCCGAGGCACCGAAGGCTCGCGGTAGAGCCTTCCAGTTGACAGCGGAGGAGGTCTGCGCAGCACCCGACGTTGTGGCTGGTATGTGATCTCTTGCTTATTCTTTTGTTTATATATATGGTGCTTATTTGTGATGTGCATAGGTACTTTTCTCGTGAGTTATGTACCTGCTCTGGTGTTGTTTGACTCGGGTACGAGTCGGTCCTTCGTATCGTTAGCATTTAGTCACCACATCAGTATACGACTAGAGGCATTGATTCGACCGCTGAGAGTCTCCATAGCTGATGAGCATGCTGTTCTTGCGACTGATGTTATCCGGGGATGTGTGCTTGAGATTTTTGGAGTCGGGTTTCCGATAGATTTGGTACCTATTGTGATGGGGGATGTTTGTGTCATCGTGGGCGTGGACTGGTTGAGCAGATTCGGAGCTCTGATCGACTGTGAGCGTCAGATGGTGACCATCTGAAACCCTAGTGGGGGAGTACTTACCGTATACGGCGAGGGTACCCGATCTGGGTCAGCATTTTTTTCGGCTGCTCGAGCGAGGCAGAGCTTGCAGCAGGGTTGCATGGGTTTTCTGGCGTATGTGGCGGATACGCGGGATGTCACGGAGAGACCGAGTTCTGTCGTTGAGGTTCCGGTAGTGAGTGAGTTTCCGGACGTTTTCCCCGAGGAGTTACCAGGTGTACCTCCCGAGAGGTAGGTCGAGTTTCGTATTGATTTGCTTCAGGGGGCGGCACCTATCACCAAAGCACCCTATTGCCTTGTGCCGCCAGAGATGCAAGAGTTATTCTCGCAGCTTCAGGAGCTGTTGGGAAAGGGATTTATCCGGCCGAGTAGCTCGCCGTGGGGAGCACCGATCCTTTTTGTCAAGAAAAAGGCTGGTTCACACCGGATATGTATTGATTACCGGGAGTTGAACAAGCTGAGGTCAAGAACCGTTATCCACTTCCGAGGATCGACGATCTGTTTGATCAGTTGCAGGGTGCATCTTGGTTTTCCAAGATTGATTTCAGATCAAGGTATCACCAGATGAGAGTACGTGAGGAGGATATTCAGAAGACAGCCTTTAGGACTCGTTTTGGGCATTACGAGTTTGTGGTGATGCCTTTCGGGCTCACCAACGCACCGACAGCATTCATGGATCTCATGAACCGGGTGTGCAGGCCTATGCTGGATCGATCGGTGATCATGTTCATTGACGATATTCTCGTGTACTCGAGGTCTAGGGGACAACATGAGGAGCACCTTAGAGAGGTTTTGGGAGTATTGAGATCGGAGAGGCTTTATTCCAAATTCTCCAAGTGTGATTTCTGGTTACGAGAGGTCCAGTTCTTGGGGCACCTCGTTAATCAGAATGGGATTTTGGTCGATCCGGCCAAGGTTGAGGATGTCATGATTTGGGAGGTGCCGAGATCCCCCACCGAGATCAGGAGTTTTCTGAGATTGGCCGGCTACTACCGGAGATTTATCAGAGATTTCTCCAAGATTGTCGTTCCTCTCACTAGATTGACCCCGAAGGGCGTTGCTTTTACTTGGGGTCCTGAGCAGCAGACCTCGTTTGAGACCCTTCGCCAGAGATTGTGCGAAGCCCCGGTGTTAGCCCTTCCTGATGGGATGGAGGACTTTGTGGTTTACTGCGATGCGTCTATATCCGGATTGGGTACGGTGCTTATACAGAGAGGACACATGATATCATATGCATCGAGGCAGCTGAAGCCTCATGAAATGAGGTATCCCACCCACGATTTAGAGTTGGGGTTGTGGTATTCGCCCTCAAGATCTAGCACTACTATTTGTATGGGGTTCGGTGTACCATATACACGGACCACAAGAGCTTGAAGTATCTGATGGATCAGCCCAACCTGAATATGCATCAGAGGAGATGGTTGGATGTGGTAAAAGATTACGACTGTGAGATCATGTATCATCCGGGAAAGGCTAACGTAGTAGTTGATGCCCTGAGCCGCAGGGCGGAGAATGCCCCGATTCGAGATGTGTGCATGAGGATGACAGTGGTGACTCCGGTATTGGATAGCATTCGAGAGGCCCAGGCGGAGGCTGTGAGACCGGAGAACCGCAAGAAGGAACGGGTGATTGGGCAAGTATCCGAGTTTGTGACGTATAACCGAGGGCTTATGACCTTTAGAGGGCGGATTTGGGTGCCCTATACGGGCGGAGCACGTAGCATACTGATGGAGGAGGCGCACAAATTAAGATTTTCGATCCATCCTGGGGCCACCAAGATGTATTTAGACCTGAAGAGGGATTACTGGTGGCCTTGTATGAACAGGGATGTTGCATGGGTAGTTGAGAGATGCTTGACTTGCCGACAGGTCAAGGCAGAGCACCAGCGTCCACATGGTCCATTGCAGCCTCTGGAGATTCCCCAGTCGAAGTGGGTACAGATCGTTATGGACTTCATTACCAAGTTACCGAGGACGACACGTGGAGTTTACGCGATTTGGGTGATTGTGGATCGATTGACGAAGAGTGCTCACTTCCTTGCTATTAGTGAGAGCTCCTCTGCAGAGAAGTTAGCCGAGATTTATATGAGAGAGGTGGTATCTCGGCATGGAGTGCCGATCTCGATTGTGTCAGATCGAGACGTGTGTTTTACTTCTAGGTTTTGGAAGAAATTTCACGAGGAGCTGGGCACGCGCTTACATTTCAGTACTGCATATCACCCACAGACAGACAGACAGACAGAGTGAGCAGACAATTCAGACGCTCGAGGATATGTTGTGCGCCTGTGTCATGGACTTCAGAGCGAGTTGGGACACTTATTGACCCCTGGCTGAGTTCTCCTACAACAACAGCTATCACTCGAGCATTGGTATGCCTCCCTTTGAGCTCATGTATGGGAGAAAGTGTCGCCCTCCCATCTGCTGAGGAGAGGTGGGGCAGAGAGTTATGGGCAGCACCGAGATAGTGTTGAAGACGACCGAGCAGATTCAGCAGGTCAGACAGAGGTTACTGACGGCGCAGAGTCGTCAGAAGAGTTACGCGGATAGACGACGATCTGAGCTTGAGTTTCAGGTCGGAGATTTTGTGCTCCTGAAAGTTTCCCCACGGAAAGGGATGATCCGGTTCAGGAAGCGGAGCAAGTTGGGGCCTCGATATATCGGTCCGCTCAGAGTGACCGCCAGAGTACGTAAGGTAGCATACCAGTTGGACCTACCTGCGGAGTTGAGTCAGATCTATAACACCTTTCACGTATCCCAGTTGAGGAAGTGTGTAGCCGACGAAACGGCAGTGGTACCGCTAGAGGACATTCAGGTAGATGCGATCCTGAATTATATTGAGAGGCCGACCGCGATCTTGGATCGAAAGGTGAAAGTTCTTAGGAACAAGGAAGTGCCCCTGGTTCAGGTCCAGTGGCAGCATTGGCGAGGGTCCGATTTGACTTAGGATCCGGAGTCAGAGATGCGGGAGCAGCATCCAGAGTTATTTGCGGAGCATGACTTCGAGGGCGAAGTCTGATTCTAGTGGGGAGAATTGTAACATCCAAATTCCCAGGTAAGTTATTTTAAGTATTTATTTTTGAGGATTCATTGACCTACTCGATGAGTTGGCGCTATAACTCGCCGAGTAGAGTCAGGATGGCCATGTGGGTGTAATGATCTACTCGACGAGTCCGGGAGTAGACTCGCCGAGTAGGCACTGTGAGTTGAAACCCTAAATCCCCGAGTTTAGGGCCTATATAAGGATAAGTATAGCCTCATTTGCGGCTCTCCATCTGTTTCCTTTCACTGAGAGAAACCCTAATCGCCCCCTTGAGCTTTTGAGAGAGTTTTGAGCCATTGTTTGAGATCTTTGGTGCACTTTGGTAGACGGAAGAAGGATACCAAGCAAGGATTGTGAAAAGGTTGCTAGATCTGCTGCTTAGACATCCAGGAGCTTCTATTCAAGGTATAAAGTTCGTACCTTTTTCTGTTGTATGGATAGATCTCATGGTTTTAGAGTTAGGGCTTCATTTCCATCTTATTTGGGGACCTTGAAGGTTTTGAGCACCTTCTTAGAAATAGACATCATATTTGGACCTTGTAAGGTCCCTAGAGTCGAAAGTTCTCTGTTTTATTCAGCCATGATAGCCCCTTGAATGAGAGACTTCTTCTCAAGCTTGTTCTTGGCATTTTTAGCCCTTTAGTGCCATGCATGAACGTAAAGCTCGAGGCTTTACATGATATTCAGGCCTGGAGAGCTTAGATCTAGAGTGTGAGAGAGTTTTATGCCTTGAAATCACCTGAATACAAGTTGAGACCGAACGGGCTCGCCGAGTTGATGAGCCGACTCGACGATCCGGTTAGGGTTTGTCCTGATGAACTCGATCATGCGATAGCTCGGCGAGTTAGGGGTTAACTCGAAGAGCTGGACCTTCATGAGATTGCTGAGAATCGATGGGACTCGACGAGTCGCACGAGTGCACTCGGCGAGTCTGGTCAAAATGGACTGTTGACTGGAATTGACTTCTGTCGACTTTAGGGTTGGTCAAATGAGTGGTGTAGTCGAATATGAGGAGGGTATTAATTACAGATATTATCCTTGTGATTAGGCGGAGGCTAGATCGAGGATTCCGGAGCACGAGGCTTTTACTTACTAGCTTACGAGGTGAGTCTTCTCACTATACTTTACCTAGAGTGGAAACTGTGTGTGACAAGAGGGTCTTATGTGCTTGCTTGAGTTATGCATGGTTGTGTGATATGTATTGTATGCTATATTATTTGTTGCTTAGACCGGACCGGAGGGTCCAACGAACTAAGAGGCTAGAGGGTCCTCAATCAGACCGTACCGGAGGGTCCAACGAGCTAGACCGGACCAGAGGGTCCAACGAGCTAGACCGGACCAGAGGGTCCAACGAGCTACGAGATTGGAGGGTCCCGCTGAGACGCATAGACCAGAGGGTCTTACAAAGTATAGCCTCGAGTGGCTAAATTGTTGTATGTGGTATTTTGGGGAACTCACTAAGCATTCGTGCTTACCGTGTTATGTGTTATGTGTATCAGGTACCTCAGAGGATCGCGGGAAGGCACCGGCGTGATTGTACACACACACCCTTGTATTGGAGCTATGTTTGTGGATCCTGGATTTGAATATTTGTTTTGAAAACTTGTTGATTTATTTTGAGAATTTATGATGAGACATATATTTTATGAGTATTAAAAATGAAAATTTTGGTTTGAAATTTCTGGTCGTTACAGAAAGATCATGGGGTAGTCCATGTCACTTGTATGTAAGACCGAGATTAAGCCCTTAACATTACATGGAAAGACCATGGGGGTAGCCCATGGCACATGGAGGTGAGACCGGGATTTGGCCCTCGACATTTCAGGGAAAGACGATGGGGTTGCCCATGGCAAATGTATTTATGATATGCGGTATTTTGTGGAACTCACTAAGCTTTGTGCTTATGGTTTCATGTTTAAATGATTTTCATGTAGTTCTGGTTCCAAAGGGAAGGGCCCAACTTGATCGCACTGCATCCCCCCAGAGTTTTTTCGCACTATCTTTTATATAACATTTTATGTTATGAGATTACAATACACTTCGATTATCTTTTGAGAATGAATGGATGAATGCTTTGGTTGTTTTAAAAATGAAACTTTTACTTGGTATTTTTGGGATGTTACAAGTTTGTATCAGATCCCTGATTTGAGGGATTTGGGCATACTCTATGGTGTATCTGTACTCAAAATGAGGAATTAATAAAATCTTTTGAAAGAAAATGAGTTTCAAAAAGATTTTCATAAGGAAAGGGGTGTGATGTGTGAAATCAGTCGAGTTCAAGTAATTATTTCCCAAAATACCCATACATGAATGTTATGATTTAGTATACTTTTATGTGAATTGCATGCTAGAATAGGGCTAAGGATCTACTTTGGATTGCATGATAGAATGATAATGGTGTACCTGGGCTAATTATCCTAGCCAACCTTACAAACGGCCCGCCTCCACCAGGTTGGGAACCAAAAGACTACAATCATATTCCATCATGAACGTACCTTGACCTGAATAATCGTACACATGTTCATTAACTAACAAGGAACATGTAAATGATATTTTTGACTAGTTTCAAGGAGAGGATTATTTTTCAAAGATCGATCCCTGATCTAGGTATCACCAAGTGCGGGTGAAAGGAAGTGATGTAGAGAAGACAACGCTTAGAACCTGTTATGGTCATTATGAATTTCTTGTGATATCGTTTAGTGTTACTAATGCTCCCTCTATATTTATGGATCTGATGAATACAGTTTGTAGGCCTTTCCTTGATAAGTCGGTTATCGTCTTCATTAATGACATTCTTATCTATTTGAGGACTGAATAAGAGCATGAGAAGCATCTCCGTGAAGTGTTGCAAGTTTTGAAAGATGAAAAGTTTTATGCCAAGTTTTTAAAGGGTGAACTTTGGCTTCGAGAAGTTCAATTCATTGGACACATTGTTTCTAGTTCCGAAATCATGATAGATCCTATGAAGATTGAAGTCGTTGCGAAATGGGAACCTCCAAGGACGCCTATAGAAGTACATAGTTTTCTAGGTTTAGCTGGATACTATCGTCGTTTCATTCAAGATTTCTCTCGTATTGCTAGTTCCCTCACCAAGTTGACAAGAAACAAAGTGAAGTTTGCTTGGGGAAAAGACTAGGAAGAAGAATTTGAGGAGTTGAAAAATAAATTATGCGAATTCCCAATGTTAGCTTTTCCAGATGGGATGGAATACTTTTCTGGTGTTTAGAGATGCGTCGGCTAAAGGTCTTGGTTTTTTTTGATGAAGTATGATAAGGTGATTACCTATGCTTCTAGAAAATTGATGGATGCCGAGACGAGGTATACAACACATGATTTGGTTTTAGCAGCGATAGTCTTTTCCTTGAATATTTGGAGGCATTATTTGTACGACACGTAGTGCAAGTTGTAAAATAATCATGAGAGTCTCAAGCATGTGTTTTCACAAAAATATTTGAATATAAGGCAACGAAGGTGGTTAGATTTGATCAGAGATTATGACTGTGAGATAATTTATCATGTCGGCAAAGCAAATGTGGTAGCGGATGCCTTGAGCTGGAAGGCCCTAGGATTCTGTGTAAGAGGAAGATCTATGAGGATTGAGTTAGGGTCTACTCTTTTAGATCAAGTTAGATCGGATCACGTGGAGGTGTTGAAGCCCGAGAATGTCATAGAAGAAAAGTTGTAGAAAAGTGTAGAGTTTAGAGAGAATGGCCGAGGGTTGAAGACATTCAATAATAGAATTGGGACCATGCTTTTGGAGATTCTTGAAATATGATCTTAGAAGAAGTGCATAAGTCCAAGTATTCTATTCATCCAGGGAGTACGAAGACTTACCAAGATTTGAGATTGATGGATTGATGGCCAATATGAAGGCAGTAATTGCAAAGTTCATATATGAATGTTTGACTAATCTTAAGTCAAGTTTGACCATCAGCCTCCATATGGTCAGTCATAATATCTTCATATTCCAACCAGAAAGTGGGATGAGATCACGATGGATTTCATTATGGGATTTCCGAATACGAGTAGAGGATATGATGTCATTTGGTTGTTGTGGAACGTGTAATGAAAAGCGTGTTACTTTTAGCAATTAAAGAGATGACTACTTTAGAAAAGTTGGCTAAGATGTATTTTGATGGGGTAGTCATATTGCATGGAGTTCCATTGTCGATCGTGTTGGATTGTGATCCAAGATTTACCTTAAAGTTCCGACATGCATTGCAAGAAGAGTTGGGGACAAAAATTCTCATGAGTATAACACACCATCCCCAAACCAATGGCCAAAGTGATTGGAAAATTCAAACATTGGAAGATATGTTAAGGGCTTGTGCTATCGATTTTATTGGTAAATGGGACGAGCAATTTCCATTCGTAGATTTGCTTACAAAAATAGTTTCCATCCGAGTATTAGAATGCCCCTATATGAAGCTTTGTATGGAAGAGAGTTTATAACACCTTTGTGTTGACTAAAAGTGGGTGAGAAAAAGCTTACGAGACCGGAATTGGTGAGAATCACTAATAAGAAGATTAAGATTTTTTTAAGCTCATATAAAAGTGAGAAATAAGGTAATCGACCTCATGCTTGTTAAGTGGAAACACTCTTTAGGATGGAATCAAATGTGGGAAACGGAAGAAGACATGAAAAGAAGATTTCTCCATTTAGCCCTTGATGAGATTCTGAGGACAAAATCTTCTTAAGGGGAATCGATTGTAAGAGCCGAGATTTTTAGATCAAGTGTATGGTAAAATGTTATTTTCGCACCAAGGGCATTTTGGTCGTTTTGTGATATTAAAAACTTTTGGATTGTTTTGGATATGTTTTTTTTGTTTTCTATGTGTTAGGAAGCTACTAAAATGTGTTATGTTGATTAATAGGATTGATGAAAGTAAATTTGGAATGGAAAGGAATTAAAAAAGGAATGGAATTAAGGAATACATCGTAACTGTAGAGCGATAAAGAAGATTCTGCAGCGTAGAGAGTGAGATGGTAATTTGGTTCATTCGTCCATCGTAAGTCGTAGGCAATGTACTTTGGTTCCATGTATCACGTCACGGTGGACAAAGTACTTTGCTATGCAGTTTGGTCACCACATTGTGGAAAAAGAGTTGATTGCGACTTCATTTAGGATTTCTTAGTACGGTAGATGCCTTGTTATTGGCGTGGTTTCGAACACACTTAAATCCGTGAGTTAGGGCTCATTTGTTCAAAATTGGCCTTCATCTTCTCTATATCCATTCTTTGGCGATTTTAAAGTTCAAGCCTAATCAAGTGGATATTTTTTCTTGCTCGAAACAAGGTAAGAGCATCTCAAATCTTTGTTGTGGTTAGTTTCTTCATTTTCAAGCTTTTAAAAGCTGTAATGGTGAAACTTGAGATTAGATTTTTAATACTATAATCTTCTAAGTAAACTTGATGTTAATGTTTGATTAAGTGTCTTAAAACTTAATCCATGGGTTGTATGAAGTTTTAATGGTTAAAAATCATGATTTGATTCTAGGGTTTGAAACCCTAGAAATGGGAATGAGGAAGATGATGATTGTATGGTATAATCTAGCTAAGATAAGTGTTTATTAACTTGATTATCATGGTTTGACAAACATTTGAGCAAAGAATGGTCAAATTAGGGTTTTTCCCAAAATATGAGTTTTTGGCTAAAAATCACAAGTGATGTCTTGATGGATTAAGACATATATAAAATGTTTAATGTATATATATGACCTAGGTGGTAGAAAGAAAGGATTTTAAGCCTCTCAATAGAAGCTTTGGAAGAGTTGGAAGTAGGTTGATATTCTTCAACCAAAGGTGAGTTTTTACTTTTCTTTTAGAGTATGTTTATGTGATATAGAACATGTGTAAACATGTGATTGTATGGATGCAATTACCAATTACATCATTGCTATATTTTGATATGTTACATAACTTGTGTATTGTTTTATAATATGTATGTTATGCATGTAAAGAGTAGAGTAAGGGATCCCTAACAAGAGTATGCTAGATTATGCATGGAAACAGAGATGATGATGATTGATGGTTCACCACTCGGTATATGTGTAGATGCTTGGTTGCTTATATTACAAGCCAAATTATGTTATGTTTGATTATCTTGTTTATGTTAATGTATAACTCACCATACTTATAGTCTGACATATATTGACATTGTTTCCATGTGTTTAACAGGTTTCGGTAGCAAGCATTAGAGAGCGAGGACTTAGAAGCATCAAGGACTATGAACTAGACTTTTTTTTCCGCATTTATCCTTGTTTTCTTAGTTTATGGTTATGATATGGAATTGGTAAGACCCGTGAATGTTTTGCTGGGAATACTTTTAAAAACTTTTGAAACTATGTTGTTTGGTATTAATGATGTAAACTTTGATACTATTCCCGATATTTTAAATATGAAATGTTTATGAAAAGTATGGGTTGTTACAGGGGGGTTTGTCAGACAGACCCGCCATCTCATTTTTATTTTCATCTTGGTAATGGAGGGTTTACACGTTTTTATGGAGAATACAATGCATGATGGTATTTTTAGAGGGGTTAACGTGGGAGATGATGACATGCATTTTTCTCACCTTTTTTATACAGACAATGATTTATTTAGGTGAGTGAAGCAAGGATAAGGTTCATGTGCTTATTAAAGTACTCTATTTTTTCTATATTGCTTCTAACTTACAAATTAATCTACATAAGTCAAATTTGTATGGTATTGGGGTGTCTAGTGATGTGGTTCAGGAGATGGCGATGTGTACCAGATGTGCTCCTAACAATATTCTGTTCATGTATCTGGGATTGTCGGTGGGCAGTATTGGGGTTTATTCCGTGTCTATGTTTAAGGTCCTTGTCACAGTGGTAATAATTTGGAGAAGCTTTAGCCCAATTTTTTTGGGGTGCAGAGTCGGATGAGAAAAAACTCCATCGGTTTAAGTGGGATATAATTTTGAATGATAGGTTCCATGGGGTTTTCCAGTGGGTAGTTTGAGGTCTTTTAACTTAACTTTACTATACAAGTGGTGTTGGAGATTCATAAATGGTACAAGTTAGTTATAGGTTTGATTAATTATAAGTTATTATGGAGTATATGGTGGTTTTTTAAAGGTCCTAACAATATCCTTAAAGCTGGATTTTGGGCCTCTTTGATGGATATGGTGTTGTCAGTACATAATAGCGGGGTGTTAGATCAAACTGTTTTGACTAAAAAAACTTGGAAATGGTTACGCTATCAAGTTCTGGACAGATAACTGGTGTGGAGATTGTAATACCTTGTTTCAGATGTTTCTTAATTCAGGGTTTGTAGGTTGTAATTCAATTAAGGAAAAGGATTTGGTATTTAAGGAAGTAAAGTTTAGACCTTATTGAGGGATGATAATATTGGTTATGAGATCTAAGCCCTTGATTTGTCTGCTGGAACCAAAGGGTAAAATGGGAAAAGTTATATTTCGGGCTTCTTGCATGGATTCTGGTTTTACTTTGACATGTTTTAAGACAAAAGTAACTAGATAGAATTATTGGGCTCTTTAATACCTTACCGTACATATAAAGAACGCCGAAAACGGTGTTGAAACGATGAAGTTATGGTTGTTTGAAGTTGAATTAGAAGTTGGGGGTTTTACCATACGCACGGCGTAGGAGAGCTATGCATGGCGTAGAAGCTGAAATCAAATCGCATTTTTATTGATGTACGCATAGCATAGATTTTTCTACATAGGGCGTAGCCTCTGCTGACCAAAACCCTAATCCTAAGGCTTTGAGCCCTGTTTAAGGGCTCTAACTTCTTGGAACCCTTCCCATTACCAGCCTCCATCACCTCATATCATTCTTTGCCCTAGCCACCAATTGTGAGTTTTGTGTGCATTCTTGAAGGATTCCATTGGAGAAGTAAGTGTAAGCTCTAATATTTGTAGATCCAGACTTTTCACTTCATTACCAATCTACCGAAGGTATAAAGCTTGCATCTTGATGTTCCATTTGCTAGATCTAATTAAATCTTAGTTTTTATGCATTTTGACCCTTAATCTTGGTTCATGGGAGTATGGGTTACTCCAGACCATTTGAGTGCCTCCTTCTGATTTTTTTGAGGTTATAGAGTCATAAAAATGAGAGCTTGGGCACTCTCATCCATCCATGCACGAGTTCTTGAGCAATAGATAACTTTATGGACTTATATTTTTGTTTTGTGCTATTTGTGACCATGTAAATGGATAAATTCAGAGACTTTATCCATTAATTCATTCATTTAGATCATATCTGGGAGTCTGAGAGTTTGACTTTCTGTATTAAGAGCTTAATAGAAGTTTTGGGATCACAGGCTCTATGTAGGGCGTAACCTATGTACGTAAGGAATAGATGAGTTACGCATGGCGTAAGTCAACTGAGCATTGGCTGTTGACTTTTTGATCAGTTTGACTTTTGGTCAACCATATTGGGACTTAGATGGGCAAAATGGTCTTCTGCCTAAAGTAGGTTTAATTGTTAGCCTAGACCTCTCGTGAGTTAGCCTTTTTCCTTAGTTGATAATCAGGTTTTTAATATGAATATGTTTAGCAAGAGGAGGCTTGATATCATAGCTCGAGCCAGTGGTTTATCTTGTCTTCAGGATTGAGGTGAGTCTTTTCACTATACTCGTGGGTCGAAGGCACCAATGTCGGCCCACTGGATTGTGTTATGTAGAAAGACCATATGGTGGCCCCTGGAACTTATATGAAAGACCTGGATATGGCTCCCAAAAATTTGTATGCAAAACCAGGGTCTGGACCCTATTAGTTATATGTAGGATGCTAGTGGTCTTTGTGATCCTTGCATGGAAGACCAAGAGGTTGATCTTGGAACTTGTCTGTAAGACCCATGTTTTAGCCCCCGACATGATAGTGACTATAAAAGTATGGTTGGCCCATAACATTCCATATCCTAAGTATGGCATGTGGTATTTTGGAGAACTCACTAAGCTTTGTGCTTACGGTTTATGGTGAAACATTTTTCAGGTATTTCCAGTTCCAAAGGAAAGGGCCCTGCTTGACTTCACAACATGCCTAATGGCTTTTCCGCACTGATTATATTTGTTTTACTCTGACGTTTGGAATATACAATTTACTCTGACTTGTTTTGAAACAAATGGTTGTATGAAATTAGTGGTTTAAAACAAAAAAAATTATCCATATTTTTGGGACGTTACAAGTTGGTATCAGAGCCTTGGTTTGGGGGATTCGGGCACACTCTCGGGTGTGTCTGAACTCAAACTGAGGAATTGGTTAACTTTTTGAAAGAAAATAAGTTTTCTAAAAAGATTTTTATAAAGGAATTGGTGTGATGCATGCAATCAGCCGAGCTTAAGTAAGTGATTTCCCAAAATACCTATACATGTTGATAGGTTATATATGTTAAGGAATGTTTTTCATGCTAGAATTTGGCATAGGGATATGTCCACGGTTGCATGCTAGAATGCCTATTAGGAGGGGTGCATGTTGATGTCTGGTGGTCTATTGGTTTCTATTGCTCGAATGTTACTTTCTTTGTGCGTTCTAGGACTCATATTAATGTGAGTTAATTATTACATGAATATGTTAAGTTAAATGCTATGAAGGTTAAATAATCTTATAATGATTCATTTGGCCCAATTGTGCAACTCTTGGTTGAGTCCATCCGTTGTAGGGTTGAGTCTTTTAGTCGAATGATTATTTAAGCTTTTTTGCATGTAATGATATTGATGAAGGAGTTAACTGACAGTGGTAGAGTTCTTTCAGTAGCTAATGACAGGGTGCGTTGCGGGATCCTAGGAGAGCCTAGGAAGTGCTTTAGTATGATTGGTGTGCGGTTTAGCGAGTACAGGGAGTATCAGTATGAGAAGGTGACATAGTGTAATGTTGGATAAGGTGTCTAAGTCCATAACTTATTTGGTATATACTTGACCCGACCCGGCATGGTCCATTTGGGTTGCACTTCACCCGAACTATTTATATGGATAACATTATGAGAAGAGTATATTTGCGGCCTACTAATATATTATAAGTTATAATATATTAATATGAAATTGTATTATTTAATTAGTATTGATCTTAAATTAATTATGAATTAATTTAGTGATCATAAGGTGACTAATTAAATAATGGGCTATTGTACTTATGTAGTGTGGGCTAACACTCATAAGGAAATGGGCTAAGCTTGAATGGGAGTCCATGGATGATCCATGGAGCTTTTAACCCATAGATCCTTGGAATAGGAAAAGACATGGGTTATTAGGGTTTGCATGGTTCATAACCCTAATCATCTACACTATATAAAGAGGCTTATAGTGCTTGAAAAGACACTATGTGTGTGTGCATAAGGTATGGCCGATTTCTAGAGTATTAGAGTGCTCTCTCATAAGTTTTCCAAGTTTGTGGTGATTTGTGATTTCCATTTGAGGCATTCACATTATTGGTGCTTGGCTCTCAAACTCCCAAGGAATCAACTCACTAACAAAGGTATGTAATTCTTATAGTATCTTTTATGTTTAAAAGTACCCCATGTATGCTAGATAGGTTATGAACCTTGGAAAATTATTTTGCATGTATTTTAGACAAACATAGATCCAAGGTTTCTAGGGTTGCATGAACACCTTAGGAGTGTTAGTTTGCTCAAAACCCAACAGTGGTATCAGAGCCTAGGCTTGTTTGTTTGATACTTGATGCAAACTTGTTGAAAAACTCAAGTTTTCTGCATTCTGCAGCATGAACTCGCCGAGTCCATGGGGGGACTCGCCGAGTCCATGAGTAAATTCATCCTACTCGTCGAGTAGGTTCGTGCACTCGACGAGTAGAAGCCTCAGAATGCAGATTTTCGAGTTTTGCTGCTGGAAATGGACTAGAAACATTACCCTAAACTGTTTTGGTGTTATAAAACCTGTTTTAGATGGTGTAATGTTTATGCTAATCCATTTACAATGGCTTAGATCAAAATTTCATGATGATATCTGTTCATATGTTCTTGGAATTTTTGATATGATGTTCATGTTCTTATGAATTATTGTTAGATCATAGGAATTATTTGCTAAATTGTTTATTGATAATTCTTGATCATTTATGTGTTTTAATGGAGTCCATAATTTGTCCTCAAGTTATGGATTTCCAAAGGTCACTTTCATTTATGCACACTTAAAACACATAAGTTACATGAAAATGAAGAGTCTTCATTTTATGAACCTTTAATTCATAAGTTATGAAATGAAAAGTTTTGAATAGTTTCAAAACTTGTCCTCAAGTTTTGGAATTTGTAAAGTTACACACACTTTAATATACTTTAATTCCAAACCCTTAGAGTTTTAAAAGTTAAAATTCAACCCTTATACTATTTATAACATTAATGGTTAATTATTATATATATATGTATAAGATTAAGTCGTTTTACCGTTAGTAGGCCTCATTCACGAAGCCGGTCTATAAGGGGGTATAAGGTTATTGCCTATAAAATGGCAACTTAATGGGTGTCCATTCTCACCCACCGCTTCCTTGGTCGGTGGAGGGTCGTTAGCCGAACGGGTAGGACAATGACTTTAAATTCTCATTAAAAGTATAATGAATATTATAAAGTAACTAAACCTTTAATAAATTCCCAATCTTAGTTACTTTAGGAAAATGTGAATATGGTGCTAACCCATGAAATTCACACTTTGTACCTTACCAAGTCGTTGGTGGAGCGTGTGTGGTTAACCGGCACACTAACTTGGACTATAAGGATCACGAAGGGTGACTTAATGTTTATCATAGATCGGTGGAGCGTGTGTGGTTAACCGGCACATTGATTAGGTGATAACATTAAGGGTACCAAGTGAATTTGCATGGTTATTCACACCTTGTTTTGTGATCCTCGGCATCCCAGTCACAAAACTTGAAGGGCACAATCGAGATTGAAACATGCCATTGAAAAGTTCAATGAATCTCAAAAGAATCTAGGAATTTCAAAACCAATTAAACCTAATAATTCATTTCGTTTTCATGGTGGAAATTGGTGAATCGTCATTCACCTACCTTCAAATATGTTATAGCTTAGATTACGGCATCCCTCTTCTAAGTTATAATATATTGTGTTGGATCCTAGCCTTAATATTACATTTGGGTGTATTATTAAGGATTCGATATATCTAATCTAAACTTGTCTTCTTCTTTTTAGATGTCTTCCAACAACAATGCTTTGGGCTCTAACCCTACTGGCTCCTTTTCCCTCATGAACCTTTGTGGGAGGGTCATCTTTGATGGTTCCAACTTTATGGATTGGATCCGGAACATCAGGATGGTCACTCATTACGAGGACAAGGAATATGTCCTCGATAAGGAGCTAAAGGAGCTTGATGAGTCCACTGCTACTCCTGAGTAGGTCGCTGAGTATCAGGCACATGAAAGAGATGCCACCAAAGTGGCATGCATCATGATGGCCACCATGACAGCTGAACTCCAAAAGTCCTATGAGGACTATTACCCTTTTGAGATGCATCAGGATCTGATGGAAAGGTACCATCAGAGTGCTCGTCAAGAGCGGTATGAAATAATCTCCTCCATGATCACTACCCGTATGAAGGTTAGCGAACCAATCACGAGCCACATGTAGAAAATGCAAAGGTATATGGACCGTCTAATGAAACTGAATGTGAACTTCCCTGAGGAGTTGGCAATTGATATCATTTTGCACTCCTTGCCCTCGTGTTATGATCAATTTCGTATGACATACCACATGAACAAGGAGGAAGTCACACTCAGTAAGCTTCAAGGACTTCTGAAGACTGCCGAAAGTGGTCTTAAGAGTAAGTCGGTTACTACTCCTACTCCTACTACTACCCCTGTTTTGGCTATCGGGCAAGGCAAAGGGAAGAAGAGGAAGCACCCTTCGAAGGGTACCAAGGGAAAGTCCCTTGAAGGCTCCTCATCTGGAACCCAAGGTGGTTCTATCACTCCTTCTGCCATCCCTAAGGATGCTGAATGCTTCTACTGTCAAAATAAGGGGCACTGGAAGCGAAACTGCCCAAAGTACTTGCAGGATGTCAAGGATGGGAAAGTGAAACCATCCCATGCAGGTATTTACACTATATTGTCTAATAACTCACCATATTCTAATTCTTGGGTTCTTGATACAGGTTGTGGTATTTACATCTGTTGTGACTTACAGGGCCTAAGAAGAAGTGAGGATGTGGAGCACGGAAAGATAAACTTAATCATGGGGAACAAGAAGGTTGCACCTGTTGCCAAGATTGGAGTTTATACTTTGTTGCTAGATAATGGGTTAAAGTTAGATTTGAATAAATGTGTGTACTCGTCTGAAATGGCGAGGAATATTATTTCCTTTCATGCTTTGTACAAACAAGGTTTTACCTTTTCTTTTGATAATGAAGTTGGTATTAATGCTTTCTTTAATAATGTTCTTTATTTTAAAGCATTACCTTGTGATGGTGTGTATGAAGCTGTATCGGTTGTAGATAATTTAGGAAATAATGTATTATGTATTGATTCTTCTACTAGCTTGGATAAAGCATCTTTGTGGCATTGTTGTCTTGGACATGTAAGCAAGAAACGCATAGGCCAGCTCCAAAAGGATGGAGTCTTGGAGTCGTTCGACCACAAGTCGGATGATAGTTGTGAGTCTTGTCGACTTGGAAAAATGACAAAATCACCCTTCACTGGTACTTGTGCAAGTGGTGAGGGTTTGTTGGACCTTATACATACTGATGTATGTGGACCATTCAAAACCGCCACAAGGGATGCTAATCGCTATTATGTGACTTTTATTGATGATTTTAGTAGATATGGTTATGTCTACTTAATCAAACATAAGTCAGAAACTTTTGAAAGGTTTAAAGAGTTTAAACAGGAAGTAGAAAATCAATTGGGCAGGAACATTAAGATGCTTCGATCCGATCGAGGTGGTGAGTATCTTAGTACTGAGTTCCTCGACTGTCTTAAGGAGTGTGGTATTGTCTCACAATTGACACCTCCCAGGACACCACAGCTGAATGGTGTAGCTGAGAGGCGTAATCGAACTTTGTTGGACATGGTTCGCTCTATGATAAGTCGAGCTTCGCTACCAATCTCTTTTTGGGGGTATGCCTTAGAGACTGCCGCCCACATCCTTAATCTAGTCCCTACAAAGAAGGTTGCCAAAACACCTCATGAAATGTGGACTGGGAAAGTTCCCAATTTGGACCATATCAAGATTTGGGGTTGCGAGGCTTTCGTGAGGCGCGATACTCATGACAAGCTCGAACCTCGAAGTGAAAGGTGTATTTTCATCGGCTACCCACAAAAATCCTTTGGTTACCTCTTCTACAGACCCAGTGAGAATGTGGTCTTTGTGGCAAGGAGAGGGGTCTTTCGAGAGAGAGAATTTATAAACCAAGGAGACAGTGGGAGGCAAATTGACCTTGAAGAAATTCAAGACTCAATTGGCGAAGGAACCTCAGACACTAGCAATCAACTTGAGGAGGAAATTCTTGTTGATCCAGCTGACGAGTCTATACTTCCGAGGCGTTCCACAAGGGTTAGGAACACACCTGAGTTTTATTATGGATTTCATATTACTACGGAAGGTGATACATTTATCAGTGACAGTACACTGGTAAATCTGGATGAACCTAACAGTGTTAAGGAAGCCATGGCAGGTCCAGAGTCTGCTAAATGGAAGGAGGCTATGGACAGCGAGATACAGTCCATGTATGACAATCAAGTTTGGAACTTGGTTGACAATGTACCAGGCCGTAAGACAGTCGGGTGCAAATGGATCTTCAAGAAGAAGACCGACATGGATGGGAAGGTGCACACTTATAAGGCTCGACTGGTTACAAAGGGTTTTACTCAGACTCAGGGTATTGATTATGATGAAACCTTTTCACCAGTAGCAAAGATTAAGTCTATTAGGGTTATGCTAGCCATTTATGCATTTCATGATTATGAAATATGGCAAATGGATGTCAAAACCGCTTTCCTTAACGGAAAGTTGGCTGAGGATGTTTACATGAATCATCCAGAGGGTTTTATCAGTGCAGAGTACCCCAATAGAGTGTGCAAGCTTGAGAAATCCATTTATGGATTGAAACAAGCATCTCGAAGTTGGAATCTTTGTTTCGATGAGAATGTCAAAGAGTTTGGTTTCTCAAGAAGTGAAGATGAGTCCTACGTGTATGTCAGAGCTAGTGGGAGTATACTTAGCTTTTTGGTACTGTATGTGGATGACATACTACTCATAGGAAATGACATCCCAACCTTGCAGGAGGTTAAGTCCTGGCTTGGGAAGTGCTTTGCTATGAAGGACATTGGAGAAGCTGCCTATATCCTAGGGATAAGGATATTAAGAGAAAGGAGTAAAAGACTAATTGGACTTAGTCAGAGTATCTACTTGGATAAGGTGTTGAAAAGGTTCAACATGCAGAATTCCAAGAAAGGAGAATTATCGATCCAAAGCAATGCCAAACTGAGCAAGGCTCAGAGCCCGAGTACAGAAGATGAGATAGCTGAGATGAGTCAATTACCTTATGCTTCCGTTGTTGGCTCGATCATGTATGCTATGACTTGTACCCGTCCTGATGTGGCCTTCGCTTTGAGCATGGTCAGCAGATATCAGGGGAACCCTGGCAAGGCTCATTGGACTGCGGTAAAGAATATTCTCAAGTACCTGCGGAGGACTAAGGATTGGATCCTTACCCTTGGTGGGAGTGATGACTTGATAGTAGTAGGGTATAGTGATGCTAGCTTTCAGACTGATAGGGATAACTTCCGCTCTCAGTCGGGCTGGGTCTTTACCTTAAATGGAGGGGCAATCACTTGGAAGAGTTCCAAACAGGAGACTGTAGCTGATTCGACTTGTGAATCAGAGTACATAGCAGCGAGTGAAGCGGAAAAGGAGGCGATATGGCTGATGAACTTCATCGGAGACCTTGGAGTTGTACCAGCTATTAAGGAGCCTATGGAGATTTTCTGTGACAGCAATAGTGCAGTTGCCTTAGCCAAGGAACCAAGAGATCATGGCAGATCCCGACACATTGACAGAAAATATCACTTCATAAGACACAAGATAGAAGAGGGACTCCTCGTGGCAAAGAGGGTATCGTCAGATGAGAACCCTGCGGATCCCTTTACGAAGGGACTGACGAGGGTGAAGCATTTGCAGCATGCGAGACGCATCGGGCTGAGGGACGATATTAGTTTTACAGATTAGATAGTTATTACTGAAACTTGTAAAATGTAATCGACGTTTGATGATGAATAAAAGTTGTGATTTATTTATGAGTAAGGTGTTGCTATCATTGTCAATTATTTACTATTGTTTCAGCTTTGCATGTTTTGACTTCCAGAATAATAAGTTTATTCAAACTCTCCACAGTCGGTCATATGTCGGAAGTAGGTATGAATCAAGACTGTCATGAATAAGGATTGTAGATGACTAAAGGTGTTTAGCCATAGCAATGGTTACTACAACATTCATGAGTACTCATAAGTTATGAGTATTGGAATAAACCCACGCTCACTTGTATCACTTCATGGAATTTATCTCGAGTGATCGTGAGACGGTAATATCATATAAGTCTTCAAACCTAGAGATATGAGTTGTTACCTATGAGTTGGTTGTGCATTGATTGCACGTAAACGCATCAGTAACTTGATGTTATAAAACGTGCCTTTGTGTGCAATTCAATGAGTAGTAGAACAAGCATATGAGTCGAAGTTTATCTGTTCCTTCTAGAAATAGAAGCGATATCTGGGCCCCTCGATGATTTTGTTTTGACCTATGTACCGGGCCCGGTCAGAACTAAATTGATGTGTTCGATTAAGTTCTTTGTCAAACAAATCGGAAATCGGGAAACAAACTGCTGGACAATAAGTTAGACATTGTTCCATGTATTTGTCCGGCTGATATCATGAGAGCAGAGGATTATGTGATCACTTATCTAAAATGGCGCCTCATAGTTCAACAGAGTTTTCGAGAGCTACGATTGCCGGTTGGTTCCTGAAGCTATATAGGCAAATACAGTTATCAGAATTATCCAAGTGGGAGACTGTTGGATAAGGTGTCTAAGTCCATAACTTATTTGGTATATACTTGACCCGACCCGGCATGGTCCATTTGGGTTGCACTTCACCCGAACTATTTATATGGATAACATTATGAGAAGAATATATTTGCGGCCTACTAATATATTATAAGTTATAATATATTAATATGAAATTGTATTATTTAATTAGTATTGATCTTAAATTAATTATGAATTAATTTAGTGATCATAAGGTGACTAATTAAATAATGGGCTATTGTACTTATATAGTGTGGGCTAACACTCATAAGGAAATGGGCTAAGCTTGAATGGGAGTCCATGGATGATCCATGGAGCTTTTAACCCATGGATCCTTGGAATAGGAAAAGACATGGGTTATTAGGGTTTGCATGGTTCATAACCCTAATCATCTACACTATATAAAGAGGCTTATAGTGCTTGAAAAGACACTATGTGTGTGTGCATAAGGTGTGGCCGATTTCTAGAGTATTAGAGTGCTCTCTCATAAGTTTTCCAAGTTTGTGGTGATTTGTGATTTCCATTTGAGGCATTCACATTATTGGTGCTTGGCTCTCAAACTCCCAAGGAATCAACTCACTAACAAAGGTATGTAATTCTTCTAGTATCTTTTATGTTTAAAAGTACCCCATGTATGCTAGATAGGTTATGAACCTTGGAAAATTATTTTGCATGTATTTTAGACAAACATAGATCCAAGGTTTCTAGGGTTGCATGAACACCTTAGGAGTGTTAGTTTAGTTGCTCCATCAAAAGGTATGTCATCTAACTAGATTTTGTAGTATAGTTGCTCCATAATATGCTAGTTAGGATGATGCTTTGGAATTTTGTATATTTGCATGTATAATAGTGAAAACATAGATCCAAGGCACATAGGGTTGCATGCACACCATAGGAGTGTTAGAATGCTCATAACCCATCACAACTATCATAAGGCTTCGGGCCGTGGGGACAGAGAGGTTTAGACCCATTTGGATGTGGGTAATGTAGATTGTGTGATCCATGAGTTTGGTTTGTGCTTTGGAGCCCAAGGTTATAATGGTAAAAAGCGATGGCTTGAGCTTTTCATGAATTTAGGATTTAAGTTCGGAAGGTTTTAAGGCGAAGGATAGTTGATAGGAGTGTAGGGCTTCTCATTATCTTTCCAAGCATATAAAGAATGTCGAAAATAAATGAGGAACATGGAAGTTGTGACTGTTAGAAGTTATGGATTTTGGGGTTAAGCCGTGTACGATGGGCGTACATGGCGTGTACACTGGCCATACTAGCTTATGATGATCGATGTGTTCCTCTGTAGTACGTTGGGCATACGCGACTCAGTCTCAAACCCTAATTTTTGGTCTTAGACCCTATTTAAAGGTCTTAACTCATTTCCAACCCTTCTTATCTTTGTCCTCCATCCCTCTAACCCTAAATTCGAAACCCTAGCCCCATTTAGAAGGATTTTGGTCCATGAAGTGATTTTGGGTGGATTTTTAGTGCATTTGGAAGAAAAAGAACTCCTTCGAGAAGTGTTAGTTGTCTTGGAGCTTGTAGATCTAGGCCTTGTTCATCTTGATCTAGCTTCTGGAGGTATAAAGTTTTATTCTTCATGGTTTCTTATGTAGATCTAGTTTGGGTCATGATTTGTCATGTTTTGGTCCCATAGTTGTGGTTCTTGTAAGTAGAAGATACTCTAGAACCTTTGAGCCTCATATTTGGTCTTTGTTGAGGTCATTAAGTCATAAAAATTAGATCTTGATGAGTATAATCTTTCCATGCATGAGTTGGTGGTCTTTTTATGAAGTTTGAGACTTAGGGATTTGGTTTGGACCCCATTAAGCCATGCAAAGTCATAAAGTCGGGAACTTTATGACTTAAGACATCCCTTAGAGGTTAGATCTATGTTATGGACGTTTTGGTCTTAAGAATTAAGTGTTAAAAGTTAGATTTGGTCACCAAGGGAGTACGTTGGGAGTACGTATGCATACACTCAACGTAATGCATGGTTTCCCTGATTCCTCGGTGTGACGAGTTGTACACTAGGCTTCAGCATATACTACGTGGGGCGTACTAGTCTGGTACGCAGGGCGTACTCGTGAGATATTTCGGATGTGTTCAGTGTGAGGAGCCTGATAGCAACAATGCATGTTTTTTTTGGTTATCTCGGATTGAGGTGAGTCTCCTCACTGTACCCATGGGTCGAAGGCACCAATGTTGGCCTACTAGGATCTGTTATATGCTAGTTGTCTTTGTGACTCTTGCGTTGTATGACGGGATAGGCCTATTTGTATGTTAGGTTGGGCCCATGGATTAGGAAGGGCTAGGCCCAATTTTTGTTATGTAAGATGCTAGATGTCTTTGTTACTCTTGCGGTGTATATTGGGCTAGGCCCATTGCTTAGGAAGGGCTAGGCCTATTATTGTGGGTTGGGCCTAATGTGAGGGTTAGGCCCAATGATATGTATGGTATCTGGTATTTTGTGGAACTCACTAATCTTTGTGCTTACAGTTTTTATGGTTATGGTTTCAGGTACTTCCAGTTTGAAAGAGAAGGACCCGGCTTGATCGCAACGCATTCCCCCTATGTTTCCACACTTTATGATTATAGGAATTGTACTCTGACAATTATTTTACTTTGACGTACTTCTGAATGGTTGATAAGAAGAAATGATATTTTGTGTTGAATTAAAAATGGAAATTTTACCTTATGATTTTTGGGATTTTCAAGTTGGTATCAGAGTTTTGGTTTGAGGGATTCAGGCACACTCTCTGGTGTGACTGAACTCAATATGAGGAGTTGGTAATCTTTTAAAAGAAAATAAATTTCTAAAAAGACTTTTATAAAGAAAAAGGGGGGTGTGGTGCGTGCAATCAGGCGAGCTCAAGTAAGTGATTCCCATAATACCCATACATAATTATTATGTTATATGATATGAATGTTTGCATGCTAGGATAAGGCTAAGGATGCCTTCAGAAATTACATGATAGATTGGCCTGATATGTTTTGACTTGTAGCCTAGGAGGAATTGGATGTTATGATAGATTTGGAATATGTATTGATAGAAGTTATTGCTAAGTGTATGCTTTAAAATTTTATACGGTTAGGATCATATAGCCCTAGAATGAATGATTTGGCCTTATTTCATGGTCTTTGTCTGCTGTGGTCCTAGGGTAGAGTCTTTCATTCAACCGTTTATTTGATCATGTATTGTGTATAATTTGCATGCATAAGGCAACCGACAGTGAGAATAGAAGTTCCTACCACGGTAGTAGCAAGTGAGCTTAGGAGGTCCTTTGTTTGTCTTGTGACTTGTAGTGTTACCGCACGAATGCTGCTTGCTTTGTGCTTTGTGAGACCCCTAGTGATGTGGGTTAACTATTAAGTGAATATGTAAAGTTGCATGCTATAGAGGTTAAATAATCTCAGAGTGATGGATTTGACCCTATTGCGCAACTCTTGTCTGAGTCCAACCATTGTAGGGTTGAGTCTTGCTCGGAGGATTATCTAGGCTTTGTTGCATGTGATTTTATTCATGAAGTATTTAGGTAACATTAGTGTGAGTACTTCATTAGCTGATGACGGGATGAGGTCGGGAACCTAGGAGAGCCTAGGAAGTTTAGTAGTAGGTTTGGATGCGCTGTTTAGCGGGTACTTGGGGTACCAGTTTGAGAAGTTGAATTAGAGGAATCAGGATAATTTTTTAGGAAAGTATGGATAGGCGTGTAAGGTAGTATTGGGCCCATACTACTGAAAGCACATGATCCATAATCGAATCATGAAGGGTCATGAAGAATCTAGGAAGCCTGTAGGTTGAGAAATTTTATGGGCATGATCTGATTATTGTATGGTTTCTTTTCAGAATGGTGATGAGCACTCGTGGAGGAGGATCTAGATCTAGTCAGGTTCAGGTGCTGGCATCGAGCTGATGGATGAGCAGATGCGGGACTTTATTTCTTCAGAGATCACCCGTTGTATCTTGGAGCAGACTCCAGTGATTTTTGGTTTGGTCAAGGAGGTAATCTTGGAGATTATGGAGGAGCATCAGGACGCATACCGTTCTGGGATTTTGGAGTTGTTGTATGAGCGACTCGGGGCTTTTCGGTTCGAGATCAAGGCAAGACAGTTGGTAGTGCGAACTCCCTCATTTCGAGAGTTTAAGGCTTGTGGAGCTCCAGAGTTCTTTGGGGATAAGGACCCCATTGCTAGTTGCCGATGGATCGCTGACATGGAGAATGCTCAGCGGATGAGCTTCTACCCTGATGGGGCGAAGGTGGTATTTACATCTTGTCTCTTGAGGGACCAAGCTCTGGATTAGTGGGAGGAGATTAGTAGTGCGTTGGGATCAGCGGTCATGGTGGCCATGTCTTGGGAGGAGTTTTTCATACGATTCTAGGAGGAGTTTGCGCCAGAAATTATGGTGCAACTGTTAGCGAAGGAGTTTCAGGACCTTCGTCAAACTATCGAGACAGTGGCAGAGATCACTGCCATGTTTCAGGAGAGGGCCTTGTTAGTTCCGCAGTATACGACAGATGAGGAAATGAAGAAGGTGAGGTATCAGGATATGTTGAGGGATGAAATCAGTAAGTTTGTGAGTTTTTCACGGTGCAAGACCCTGAATGATATGATTGCTAGAGCCGAGAGTGGGAGATTGACTTGGAGTACCTCGGGAAGAGGAAGCCAGAGCAGATTCAGATCGCAATGGGTTAGGCGAAGAGGCTTAGGACCAGGATTCGCGTTTGGGATGTCAGCAGGGTTGGGGCCGTTGTGTTAAGTGTGGGAGGACCCACGAGGGAGGCTGACGGGATACAGGAAAGAGATGTTTCGGTTGAGGTCAGATGGGTCATTATAGTAGGGATTTCCCTCGGGGATCGGTTCCGATGTGTTTTCACTACAATCAGGTGGGCCACAAGAAGGTCGAATGCCTGAGGTTGATGGGTGAAACAGTGGGTGCAGATACTCCAATTACTTTGAGGATCATTGATATTCATGAGGGTAGGGCGGAAGCCCCAACAGTTAGGAACCGAGGACTACAACTTCTGGCAGGGGAGGCCAGAGTTTCATCAGATGCTATTGCAGTATCATGGGTTGTTGTATGCCATTCTGCATGCTGAGAGTTATGAGTGGGCACATCTTGTTGAGCTGGAATTAGATTATCAGGCATTCTATTGTGGGCCATTGGTGAAGTAAACTAGGAGTGTCGCTTGGAAGATCAGTAGTCGGAGTAGCATGATTAGTTCAACAACGGAGCAAAGTAAGTTGTAGTGCAAATTCGTTAACTTTTTGGAATTCAAGATAGATGTGCAATGTAAAGGATTGAATGGGATTTGAGTGCAAGTGAGTTGCCTCCGAATCGATATTCTTAGGATGTGAGGGTAGTCCTTGCATTAGAATCCTTAAGGAAAATATCCCATGGAAGTTAGTTGTCCCCTCTTAGGACAACGAAGTTAGAGCTATAAGTGTTTGCGTCGCTCAATATGGATGGTAGTTTTTAATGGAAGGACTCTTGGGTTCGATCGCTACCTTTATTAGGGAAGGAGTGGTAGTTAGTGGATGATGAGGATTGTCGCATGGGTTTTTTCAGACGCTAGATTTGCCAAAGAAAATTTCAAAATTGTATCGTTTGAAGATGTTTATAATGCATACATCCTTCCGTGAGTAGGATGTATGGTGGTAATCCATCAGTTCTGGCAAGGGGGTTCATATTCGTTGTTTCTAGTAAAGGTTGGCAGAGTGTAGCTAAATCCAAGTGTGGGAGAACCATTTGGATTTCCGGGGATAGAATCAGGTGTGAAACCAGGAGGAGTTCCACATCCTAATCAAGAGGAAAGCCAGTTTAAGTGGCAGTGTGGATAGAGGTTGCGCAAGGTTAGGGGGTTCAGAAGCTTTCAACGATAGGGTGGCGCATTTATAGTGATACATAGCAGATAAGACTCGCGTTGGGAGTCACCTTTGTTTATATTAAATATATTTTCATCAGCAAGGTATGGTCAAGGATTCTACCTGCCAAGGGTATCAGTTGGATAATTTAGGATCAGAAGGATGTCTTTAAGTACATATTGCAGAGAGAGGCCATATTGATTGTGTTTTGGAATGGTTCTACCTATGAGGAGGTCATGTAAAGTTTTAGGTTCTGGACTTATAGTAGAGGAATCCTTGTTTCCCATATGATGTAACTTAGTGCATCAATAATTCGATCTCCATCAGGGCGTATGCGTCCTGCTATGATTAGGTTTTGATGGTAGCCTTAGAAGGTCGTCGTGAGTATGATCAACCTTTTCATTGAAGCGGGGGTTGAGAGGAATTTTTCAGATCGTCTGGTTACCTGGAAGGTATTAAGGAGTGATTTCGAGGCCGAAATCTAACTTAAGTGGGGAAGAGTTGTAAAACCCTGTTTCGAGTCGAATCATAATTCGGGTACGTGACCCGAAGATGAACTATCATAAGGCTTCGAACCTTGGGGAAAGAGTGGTTTAGACCCATTTGGATGTGGGTAATGTAGATTATGGGATCCAAGAGTTTGGTTTGTGCTTTGTAACCCAAGGGTATAACAGTAAAAAGGCGATGGCTCAGGCCTTTCATGAATTTAGGTTTTAAGTTCGAAAGGATTTAAGGCGAAGGAGAGTTGATAGGAGTATAGGGCTTCTCATTATCTTTCTGAGCATATAAAGAACGTTGAAAACGGATAAGGGATGCATAATTTGTGACTGATAGAAGTTATGGATTTTGGGGGTAAGTCGCATAGGATGGGCGTACTAGCTTATGATGATCAGGTTGTTCCTCTCTGGTATGTTGGGCGTACCAGATGTACGCAGGGCGTACACGACTCAATATTAAACCCTAATTTTAGGTCTTGGACCCTATTTAAAGGTCTTAACTCATTTTCCAACCCTTCTTATCTTCAACCTCCATCACCTCTAACCCTAAATTCGAAACCCTAGACCCATTTGGAAGGATTTTGAGCGTTGGAGTGATTTGGGTGGATTTTTAGTGTATTTGGAAGAAGAAGAATTTTTTTGGAGAAGTGTTGGTTGTCTTGGAGCTTGTAGATCCAGACCATGTTCATCTTGATCTAGCTTCTAGAGGTATAAAGTTTTAATCTTGATGGCTCTCTCATGTAGATCTAGTTTTGGTCATGATTTGTTATGTTTTGGACCTATGGTTGTGGTTCTTGTGAGGAGAAGCTACTAAAGAACCTTTGAGCCTCATATTTGGTCTTTGTTGAGGTCATTAAGTCATAAAAATCGGATCTTGATGAGTATAATTTTTCCATGCATGAGTTGGTGGTCTTTTGATGAAGTTTGAGACTTAGGGCTTTGGTTTGGACCCCATTAAGTTATGCAAAGTCATAAATTCAGGAACTTTATGAATTAAGACATCCCTAAGAGGTTAGATATGTGTTATGGATGTTTTGGTCTTAAGCATTAAGTGCTAAAAGTGAATACGTTGGATGTACGTATGCGTACACTCAGCGTAATGCATGGTTTCCCTGATTCCTCATCGTGATGGGTTGTACACTAGGCCTCAGCATGTAGTGCACAGGGCGTACTTTTCTGGTACGCGGGGCATACTTGTGAGATACCCTTATTGCTCCTTTTGGGCTTTGGGTCTTTTGGGGGTTTGGGTCATGAGTTTTTGGGTTAGATATAGGAAGGGTAAAATGGTCAATTACGTATTGGAACGCTAGAATACGAATTGGACCTTGGAATAGGGAAATTGCCTTAATTATTAATTAGGGATATTTTGGATGTGCTCAGTCTGAGGAGCCTGATATGTGCATATTTAGTCATATATTTTGTCTAATATCTTAATACTTTTTGGCTATTTTGTCTCAAATATTAAACAAAAGGTGCTTAATTATGTTAAAGTTATATTTTCAGCCTAAAAGATATGCTCAAGTCAAAAAGGAAGCGAGATTAGCAATCGGAAGCTCGGGAATTGAAGAAAGAATAAATTAAGCTAAAAAGGTGAAGGACTCGGCGAGTTGGTCCTCAACTAGTCGAGTAGATAGGAATATTCGCGAACAAATCAACACTTGCCGTACACGGGTTTTAAGTGATGGACTCGTCGAGTCGGTCTATGGACTCGACGAGTTACCCCTGTTTTCAGAAATATATATAAAGGGCACTAATTCCCGAGACTAGGGGCTTTTTCTGGATCTTTTGGCGACTTATTGGTGAATAGAAGGTTTATTGGAGCTCTGGAATTCGAAGACCAACCCTAGAGATGAATTTGGAAGAGATCGAAAGGCAACACACACTTTATTTTCTTAATCTTTTGCATAAACTATGTTTTTTCTATTGGATTCCGTTTTTGAGATGTTACCTGTTGTAGATATGAGCTAAGAACTCATTACTTCTGTTTGGATAGATAAGCTTAGGAATATGGTTTGATTTTATGGTATTGGATTGATTGGATTTGGTGAATTGTTTTGTTACGCTTGTTAAAGACCCTTATGTGTTGACAATAACTATTTTCTATTAATAATCAAGTCTATTAAGTTGCATGAACATCCTCTTAATTGCTTGTTTCATATGATTTATGTGAAAATAATATTATATGCCTAGTATTAGTGAATATGAACCTATGATTAATTAGAAAATTGGTAAGTTAATGTGTAAGCTTGTGTGATGAACAACCATACAAGATGTTGATTGAATTGATAAATTTAATTAGCTAATATTACAAGTCTTACTTAACCCGAACTAAATGCTAGTAAACTCGTTAGTTTAACCAATTGGCCACTGTTTGAATTAATTAGTTTGCTAAGGATTAGTAATAGTGAACATGAATCTAATCACACTAGGAATCGGTAGCCAATGACAATTTAATCCATTGCACTTGCCATAAAATCAACCATAAGAATAAGTGAGTCGAATCTGAACAGAAGTCTCTTTTATTATTGAATCTAGTTACCTTTAATTTCCTTTAGTTGTTAATTGTTTTCATTTGAGTGTTAGTTAATTGCTTAAGTTTCTAGTCGTGCAAAACTAGAGAAAACCCTTCTTTTATTATTTGTTTTTAGTTAGATAATTCTAGTAGTTAGTTTAATTATTACCGTTCCCTGTGTTCAATACCCTACTTGCTTAAACTATACCACTAATCGATAGGTACACTGCCTTTCGTGTGTTTAATTTGTGTTAAAATAGTAGGACTAAAACTAGTGCATTTCACACACATCAGAGCCCGGTTGTAACATCCAAAATTCTGGTATGTCCTGAAACCCTAAGAAATGATAAGTTTGCATAATTGGTCCCTTAAGTACGCTGGGCGTACTTAAGTGTACGCTTAGCGTACCGCATAAAAATGGTCGCGGGGAATTCAGGGTACGCCGGGCATACCTTGAGTTACGCGGGGCGTACGCGCCAGGGACGCAAACCCTAATTTTTCCGGACTTGAGGCCTATTTAAACAACTTTAAGTCCCTTGGACTAAACCCTAGAGAGCCTCCACAGCCCTAGAACGTCCATATACTCCTGGAAACCTTGTGAGATCATTCTTAGGCCTTAAAGAGTGCAGCGGCCTTTTTGTGTGTATTTCAAGAAGAAGGGGTGGTCAAGCAAGCTTGGATCAAGAGGGTGCTTCAAGATCCTGCACCAAAAGCATCTTGCAAAGCTTCTGGAGGTAAAAAGCTTGCATCTTTCCTTTCTAATCTTTAGATCTAGCTAGGGTTTTGGTGGTTTGTCCCTTTTATGAACTTTGGACCTCTTTTGTTGAGTTAAGCCTTCCCTTTTGATATGAAAGTCAGATCTGAGGTCCCCTGGTCATTTAGAAGTATAAAAATGGAAGCTTGATGAGAGTTGTGACCTCATGCTTGGGTAAAAGACCTTGAAAAGGTCTTATTGGGGTGGTTGGGAGTGTATGAGACATGCAAGGGCATAAAGTTGCCAACTTTATGCCTTGGGACATCTTTTCAATCTTAGATCTAGCTTTTGGACGTGAGAGATTCGAGCATTAAGCACTTAATGGGAAAAGTGCTTAATACGATTGTACGCTGGGCGTAACTGTCTGTACGCAGCGCGTAGTCACTAGACCCTCAGTACGCTGCGCGTACCAAGGAGGTACGCTGGGCGTACGCAGCTCAGATGGGCCCTAATCTGTTTTGGGCCTTTGGGCCTTATTTGGCTGATGAGCTTGTTTGGACTCTGTAAGATTGAGGCCTTTTCATCTGTTTGGGCCAAGGACTTATTGGTTGGGCCTTATTGGGCCAAGGGGCCCATTAAGGATATTGGACTTGGATTTTGGGGTCCAATTTGCAAGAAAGGGGTAATTGGGCCTTGGGGGTAGAGTTTGAAGGTTGGGCCTTTCCTTGGGTAATTTAAGGTCTTATCATTGATTATATATTATTGTTATTATTCAGCTTGGTAGGTTGCGGATTATTGGGAGGGCAGTAATTGTATTCATTGGACGGAGGTGAGTCTTCTCACCATACCTATGGGTCTACGGCACCAAGGCCGGCCCATTATGTGATCATGTTATGTGTGTGTTATTCATTTATGAATTGATATGTTGTGTGATATTATGTTGGTATGGAAGACCCCGGGGGGAGCCCGTGGCATTGGATATAAGACCATGTGGGGTAGCCCATGGCAGTCCTAGGTAAAGACCATGTGGGGTAGCCCATGACATTGGATGTAAGACCATGTGGGGTAGCCCATGGCGGTCCTAGGTAAAGACCATGTGGGGTAGCCCATGGCACTCTTGTTGAATCGTATTGCATAGTTTCTGTGGCATGTTTATAGCTTATTTTTAGCTATCAGGATATATGTATGCGAATGTGTGTGGTATGCTCTGGGAAACTCACTAAGCATTTCGCTTACAGGTTGTTGATTTGTTTCAGGTACTTCTGAGCCTAAGGGCAAGGGCAAGGCGTGATGACGTGGCGTGCACTCTATCTCTCTTTTGATGTGTTTGGGACCCTCTGATGTTTTAAAAAGGAAAACAATGAAGTAATGAATGTTGATTTGAAAATAAATGTTTTGGGATTTTATGGTTTAGGGGATTGGCTTTGGTTTTAAAAGGAAAAAAATATATTGAAAATTTTCTTTGTAAAATTGGGTCGTTACAAGTTGGTATCAGAGCCTTGGTTTGAGGGATCCGGGTACATCCTCGGGTGTGTCAGGACTCAAACTAAGAAGGTGATAAAATGTTTTCAAAAGTAACCAAAAAGGAATTAAAAGAAACCCAAAAGATGAGAGTGCAACGCGCGTGATCAGCCGAGCCAATAAGTAGTTTACCAATTTGAATAGCCATGCTATACTGATATTTGAGTCTTATGGCTTATATGGAGCTTGCTATGTGTATGCTTTTAGAATTATATACGGCTAGGAGCTTATAGCCTCAGAATGATTGATTTGGCCTTATTTTCTTTTCCTTGTTTGGATGTGGTCTTAGGGTAGAATCTCTTATTCGAAAGTCTATTTGGTTCTTTCTGTGTATAATTTGCATGCATAAAAGCAACCTGTTGTGATGGGTTTGATTGTCATGGGTATGACAAATCATAGGGCAGCCCAGGATTTGTTTCGGGTGTTAGTTGTGGATTATGGTATTGTATTAGGTTGTATTGGAGTCATTAGGTAGAGCAGTGGGGAAGAGGTACAGGTAGGTGTGGAAGGTAGTATTGGGCCCGTACTACTGGAAGCACAGGACCTGTACCCAAAGCCATGTTTTACCTGGGGATCCAAAGGGGAGGGAAACTAGTATGAAAGAACCCTCGTTATAGATATCCTGATCATTATGTTTTGATATTTCAGTTCAACATGGTGATGACGCGGTTTGGAGCAGGGGGTCAGGATCGGGATCAGGATCGGGATCTGGGTCCGGGGCTGGGTCAGGCGGCCCTACTGATGGTATTGACGAGAGGCTGCGTGAGTTGATTGCGGCCGAGGTTACGAAGGGCATCCTTGACGCTACCCCAGTCATCTTTGGGACGGTCAAGGAGGGCATGATGGAGATCATGGAAGAGAGGCTTAGGGCATTCAGGGCTGATGTTTCTATGGGTCAGGGTGGAGCCAGAACTCCCTCGTTTCGGGAGTTCAAGGCATGTGGAGCTCCAGAGTTCTCGGGGGTCAGGGATCCCATTGTGAGCAGACGCTGGGTAGCGGACATTGAGAATGCCCAGCGCACAAGTTCTTGCCCGGAGGAGGCAAAGGTTGGATTTTCCTCCTGTATGCTGAGGGACAGGGCCCAAGATTGGTGGGGCGAGGTTACTAGCCAGGTGGGGCCAGCCGGAGTGGCTGAGATGGCGTGGGCTGAGTTTGTTCGGCGATTTGATTTGGAGTTTGCACCACCTATCGAGGTGCAACGACTTGTGAGGGAGTTTCATGACCTTCAGCAGACCACCGAGACCATGGCGGAGATCACCGCCAAGTTTCGGGAGCGAGCGTTGTTCATCCCACAGTACGCTACGGATGAGGATATGAGGCGGACGAGATATCATTCCATGCTGAGGGATGATATTCGGGAGTTTGTGAGCTTTACAGGGTGCAAAACCCTGAATGAGATGGTGGAGAAGGCCCGTGAGAGGGAGATGGAGTTGGAGTCCCGCACGAAGCGGAAGACTGAGCAGGTACAGGCAGCATGGGCTCAGGCTAAGAAGCCTAAGACCTCCGATTCTTCGGGTAGGGGCCAGCAGGGCCGGGGCCGGTGTGCCAAGTGCGGGAGGTTTCATAGTGGGACTTGTCGGACAGCCGGGATATCAGGATGTTACTCTTGTGGCCAGCAGGGCCGCATGAGTAAGGATTGCCCCAAGAAGGGCTTGATATGTTTTCACTGCAACCAGACAGGCCATAAAAAGGCCGATTGTCCGAAGTTGCAAGGAGGAGGAGGAGGATCAGTGGCGGCGCCCGCGCCCGCCACTATGAGGATTACTGACGGTCGCCCTGTCAGGGAGGAAGCTCCATCGGTGAAAAGTCGCGCTTTTCAGCTGACTACCGAGGAGGCTCGGGCAGCGCCAGACGTTGTGGCTGGTATGTGTCTACTCTTCTGTACCTTGTATTGTTAAATGCTTATATGTATGTATTATGTTTTTTTATAGGGACCTTTTTGGTCAATGGTATGTCGGCTCATGTTTTATTTGATTCGGGTGCTACCCGATCGTTCATGTCTCTTGCGCTTAGCAAGAAGTTCCGAGACGCGTTGGGGACTCTAGATACCCCGCTCGAGGTGGAGATTGCAGATGATCGCACTGTGAGTGCTGCGAGAGTATACCAGGACTGTATCCTGAATATGCATGGCGAGAGGTTTCGCGTTGATTTAGTTCCCATACCGTTGCGAGGATTGAAGGTGATCATTGGGATGGACTGGTTGGGGGCCAACGGGGCCATGATCGATTGTAGGCGACAGTTGGTCCGGGTTCGAACCCCAAAGGGGGGAGAGCTGGTCATTCAGGGCGAGAGGGCCTTGCAGGGCCCGACCCTCTGTTCAGCCGCGAGAGACCAGGAGGTTTTTGCAGCAGGGCTGCACAGGATTTTTGGCTTATGTTATGGACACGCGAATAGAGGAGGTAGCAGATATTGACAGTGTGCCGATAGTGCAGGACTTTCAGGACGTTTTTCCCGAAGAGTTGCCTGGGGTGCCTCCGGAGAGGCAGGTGGAGTTTCGCATCGAATTGGTGTCGGGTGCCGCTCCGATAGCCAAGGCACCGTATCGATTGGCACCACCTGAGATGCAGGAGTTATCTACACAGCTTCAAGAACTGCTAGACCGAGGGTTCATCCGTCCGAGTAGTTCTCCATGGGGAGCACCGATCCTTTTCGTGAAAAAGAAGGACGGATCGCACAGGATGTGCATTGATTATAGGGAGCTGAACAAGCTGACAGTGAAAAACCGCTATCCTTTGCCAAGGATCGACGACTTATTTGATCAACTTCAGGGTGCATCTTGGTTTTCCAAGATTGATCTTCGGTCTGGGTATCATCAGATGAGGATTAGGGACGAGGATATACCGAAGACAGCTTTCAGGACTCGTTATGGGCATTATGAGTTTGTGGTGATGCCATTTGGGCTCACCAATGCCCCGGCAGCATTCATGGACCTCATGAACCGGGTGTACAGGCCGATGTTGGATCAGTCAGTGATCGTTTTTATTGATGATATCCTGGTTTACTCCAAAACCAGGGAGCAGCACGAGCAGCACTTGAAAGAGGTACTGGAGACTTTAAGGGCGGAGAAGCTTTATGAAAAGTTCTCCAAATGTGATTTCTGGTTGCAAGAAGTGCAGTTTTTGGGACATGTCATCAATCAAGAGGGTATTTCGGTCGACCCAGCTAAGGTGGAGGTTGTGATGCGATGGGAGGTACCGAGGAATGCCTCAGAGATTCGTAGCTTCTTGGGTTTAGCGGGTTACTACCGGAGGTTTATCCAGGATTTCTCCAAGATTGTTGTGCCATTGACCCGTTTGACCAAGAAGAATGTGACTTTCCGGTGGGATGAGGATCAGTAGAGGGCTTTTGAGACCCTGAGGCGGAGATTATGTGAGGCTCCAGTCCTGGTACTGCCTGAGGGGTTGGATGATCTAGTGGTATACTGTGATGCGTCGATATCAGGGTTGGGTGCAGTGTTGATGCAGAGAGAGCATGTGATTGCTTATGCCTCGAGGCAGTTGAAGCCTCACGAGGCAAATTACCCCACGCATGACTTGGAACTGGGGGCGGTGGTGTTTGCCCTCAAGATTTGGAGACACTATTTGTATGGAGTGCGGTTTATTATTTATACCGATCACAAGAGTCTAAAGTATTTGATGGATCAGCAGAACCTCAACATGCGGCAGAGGAGATGGTTGGATGTACTAAAGGATTATGATTGCGAGATCCTATACCATCCAGGGAAGGCCAATGTGGTGGCCGATGCTTTGAGTTGCAAGGTGACGGGGTCCCCGATTAGGGACATTTGTATGAGGATGACAGTGATTTCGCCTTTGTTGGAAATTATCAAGGGGGCTCAGGTTGAGGGGGTGAAAAAGGAGAACTGGAAAACAGAGAAAATTCAGGGTCAGTATCCCTTATTTGTCAAGGATAGTCGCGGTCTTTTGACTCAGTGTGGCCGAGTGTGGGTACCATTGGCAGGGGGCGTGAGGCAAAGACTGTTAGAGGAGGCGCATAAGTCCAAGTTTTCTATACATCCAGGTGCAACAAAAATGTATAGGAACTTGAGACCGAGTTATTGGTGGCCCTGCATGAAGCGGGAGATCGCCGGGTTTGTGGAGCGGTGCTTGACCTGCAGAAAGGTCAAGGCCGAGCACCAGCGGCCTCATGGCAAGGTTCAGCCGTTACCCATTCCCATGTGGAAGTGGGAAGAGATCACTATGGAATTCATTACGAAGCTACCGAGGACGGCGAGGGGAGTGGATGTCATATGGGTTATTGTGGACAGACTAACGAAGAGTACCCATTTCATTCCAATCTCCGAGAGTATATCCGCAGAAAAGTTGGCAGATATCTACGTTCGAGAAGTGGTGGCTAGGCACGGGGTGCCGGTGTCAGTGGTTTCAGATAGGGATGTTCGGTTTACATCTAGGTTTTGGAAAAAGTTCCATGAGAAACTGGGGACTCAGCTACACTTCAGTACAACATATCACCCTCAGACTGACGGTCAGAGCGAGAGGACGATCCAGACATTGGAGGACATGCTGCGAGCGTGCGTGCTGGATTTTGGAGGAAGTTGGGATACGTACCTCCCACTGGCAGAGTTCTCATATAAGAACAGTTGTCATGCCAGTATCGATCGAGCTCCATTCGAGATGTTATATGGTCAGAGGTGCAGGACCCCAGTGTGCTGGGACGAGGTTGGTCATCGTGTGATGGGAAGCACGGAGGTGGTACTTAAGACCACCGGGTTGATTCAGCAGGTGCGCGACCGGTTACGAATCGCGCAGAGCCGTCAAAAGAGTTATGCTGATCGACGACGATCAGATCTAGAGTTTCAGGTGGGGGATTTTGTTTTGCTGAAGGTGTCACCCTGGAAGGGGATTATCAGGTTTCGTAAGAGAGGCAAGTTGGGGCCTCGATTTATAGGCCCGTTCAGGATCATAGCCCGAGTGGGCAAGGTAGCCTATCGCTTAGAGCTTCCAGAGGAGCTTAGTCAGATTCACAACACCTTCCACGTGTCTCAGCTTCGGAAGTGTGTTGCTGATGAGTCTGCGGTTATATCCTTGGACGGTATTCAGGTGGATGGGGGCCTGAATTATGTCGAGAGGTCGGTTGCCATTCTAGACAGGAAGACGAAGGGACTTCGGAATAAGAAAGTAAAGTTGGTAAAAGTGCAATGGCAGCACCGAAAGGGCTCCGAATGGACCTAGGAGCCAGAAGAGGAAATGCAGGAGCATTACCCCGAACTGTTTTCAGCTGCAGACTTCGGGGACGAAGTCTAGTTCAAGTGGAGGAGAGTTGTAACATCCAAAATTCTGGTATGTCCTGAAACCCTAAGAAATGATAAGTTTGCATAATTAGTCCCTTAAGTACGCTGGGCGTACTTAAGTGTACGCTTAGCGTACCGCATAAAAATGGTCGCGGGGAATTCAGGGTACGCCGGGCGTACCTTGAGTTACGCGGGGCGTATGCGCCAGGGACGCAAACCCTAATTTTTCCAGACTTGAGGCCTATTTAAACAACTTTAAGTCCCTTGGACTAAACCCTAGAGAGCCTCCACAGCCCTAGAACGTCCATATACTCCTGGAAACCTTGTGAGATCATTCTTAGGCCTTAAAGAGTGCATTTGTGGCCTTTTTGTGTGTATTTCAAGAAGAAGGGGTGGTCAAGCAAGCTTTGATCAAGAGGGTGCTTCAAGATCCTGCACCAAAAGCATCTTGCAAAGCTTCTGGAGGTAAAAAGCTTGCATCTTTCCTTTCTAATCTTTAGATCTAGCTAGGGTTTTGGTGGTTTGTCCCTTTTATGAACTTTGGACCTCTTTTGTTGAGTTAAGCCTTCCCTTTTGATATGAAAGTCAGATCTGAGGTCCCCTGGTCATTTAGAAGTATAAAAATGGAAGCTTGATGAGAGTTGTGACCTCATGCTTGGGTAAAAGACCTTGAAAAGGTCTTAATGGGGTGGTTGGGAGTGTATGAGACATGCAAGGGCATAAAGTTGCCAACTTTATGCCTTGGGACATCTTTTCAATCTTAGATCTAGCTTTTGGACGTGAGAGATTCGAGCATTAAGCACTTAATGGGAAAAGTGCTTAATACGATTGTACGCTGGGCGTAACTGTCTGTACGCAGCGCGTAGTCACTAGACCCTCAGTATGCTGCGCGTACCAGGGAGGTACGTTGGGCGTACGCAGCTCAGATGGGCCCTAATCTGTTTTGGGCCTTTGGGCCTCATTTGGATGATGAGCTTGTTTGGACTCTGTAAGATTGAGGCCTTTTCATCTGTTTGGGCCAAGGACTTATTGGTTGGGCCTTATTGGGCCAAGGGGCCCATTAAGGATATTGGACTTGGATTTTGGGGTCCAATTTGCAAGAAAGGGGTAATTGGGCCTTGGGGGTAGAGTTTGAAGGTTGGGCCTTTCCTTGGGTAATTTAAGGTCTTATCATTGATTATATATTATTGTTATTATTCAGCTTGGTAGGTTGCGGATTATTGGGAGGGCAGTAATTGTATTCATTGGACGGAGGTGAGTCTTCTCACCATACCTATGGGTCTACGGCACCAAGGCCGGCCCTTTATGTGATCATGTTATGTGTGTGTTATTCATTTATGAATTGATATGTTGTGTGATATTATGTTGGTATGGAAGACCCCCGGGGGAGCCCGTGGCATTGGATATAAGACCATGTGGGGTAGCCCATGGCAGTCCTAGGTAAAGACCATGTGGGGTAGCCCATGGCATTGGATGTAATACCATGTGGGGTAGCCCATGGCGGTCCTAGGTAAAGACCATGTGGGGTAGCCCATGGCACTCTTGTTGAATCGTATTGCATAGTTTCTGTGGCATGTTTATAGCTTATTTTTAGCTATCAGGATATATGTATGCGAATGTGTGTGGTATGCTCTGGGAAACTCACTAAGCATTTCGCTTACAGGTTGTTGATTTGTTTCAGGTACTTCTGAGCCTAAGGGCAAGGGCAAGGCGTGATGACGTGGCGTGCACTCTATCTCTCTTTTGATGTGTTTGGGACCCTCTGATGTTTTAAAAAGGAAAACAATGAAGTAATGAATGTTGATTTGAAAATAAATGTTTTGGGATTTTATGGTTTAGGGGATTGGCTTTGGTTTTAAAAGGAAAAAAATATAATGAAAATTTTCTTTGTAAAATTGGGTCGTTACACCGGTAGTAGCAGCGCCTGTGTCTTTTGGTTATCTTGGATTGAGGTGAGTCACCTCATTGTACCCTTGGGTCGAAGGCACCAATACCGACCCACTAGGATCTATTAAATGCTAGTTGTCTTTGTGGTTCTTGCATTGTATGATGGGCTAGGCCCATTTGTATGTTGGGTTGGGACCATGGATTATGAAGGGCAATGCCTAATGTATGTTATGTAGGATGCTAGTTATCTTTGTGACTCTTGCATTGTATGTTGGGCTAGGCCCATTGGTTAGGAAGGGTTAGGCCCATTATTGTAGGTTGGGCCCAATGTGAGGGCAAGGACCAAGGATATGTATGGTATGTGGTATTTTGGGGAACTCACTAAGCTTTGTGCTTAATTTTTTTTAGGGTTATAGTTTTAGGTACTTCCAGTTCGAAAAGGAAGGGCTCGACTTGATCGCAACACATCCCCCCTTGTTTTCACACTTTATGATTTTGGGAATTATACTCTGATAATTATTTTACTTTGGCGTACTTCTGAATGGTTGATAAGAATAAATGATGTTTTATAAAAATGAAATTTTTACCAATTGATTTTTGGGATGTTACACTTAGAGGATTCGTGATGATTCTTGAGGAAAGTATGCATAGGTGTGGAAGGTAGTATTGGGCCCATACTAGTAAAAGCATAGTATCCGTGCTTAAAACATGGAAAGTCAAGAGGAATCTAAGAAGCCTATAGAATGATGAACTCATCGGGTATGTTCTGATTATTGTATGGTTGCTTTTCAGCGTGGTGATGAGCACTCGTGTATGAGGTTCTAGTTCCTGCTCTAGCGCCGAACCAATGGAGGAGCAGATGCGGGAGTTCATCTCGTCAGAGATCACTCGCAGTATTATGGAGCAGACTCCTGTGATCTTCGGTACGATCAAGGATGGTATCATGGAGCTGATAGATGAGCGGAGTGGGGCTTTTCATGAAGAGATTGTGGCTGGCCAGATCGACGCACGAACTCTCTCTTTCTGGGAGTTCAAGGCTTATGGAGCCCCAGATTTCTTCGGGAAGAAGGACCCTGTCGCTAGTAGACAGTGGACTGCTGACAAGGAGAATCCTCAGCGCACTAGTTTCTGCCCTGAGGGATCAAAGGTGGTATTTGCATCTTGACTTTCGAGAGATAGATCACACGAATGGTGGGAGGATATTGGTCATTCTTTGGGAGATGAGGTCGTAGAAGCCATGTCTTTGGAATATTTCGCGGAGAGATTTAGGAAAGAGTTTGCACCGATCATTGGGTTGCATCAGTTGGCAAGGGAGTTTTAGGACCTTCACCAGACGACGGAGATCGTGGTCGAGATCACCGCCAAGTTTAGGGAGAGAGCTTTATTGGTTCTGCAGTATGCATCGGATGAGGAGATGAAGAAGGCAAGGTACCATGATATGTTGCGAGATGATATCCGTAAGTTTATGAGCATGTCCAGTTGCAGGACGTTGGAGGATATGATTGCCCGAGCTCGGGAATGAGAGATTGATTTGGAGCTTCTGGGGAAGCGGAAGCGAGTTTCACTTCAAACAGCAAATGGGTTGGCGAAGAAGCCCACCATTTTAAATTCACGAGTTAGCGGTCGGCAAGGCCGGAGCCATTGCGGCAAGTGCAGGAAATTACATGACGGGGTGTGTCTATCTAGGGGGTATGGGCTGCTACAAGTATGGTAGGGTTGATCATGTCAGCAAGGATTGTCCCCAGTGATCGAGTCTAATTTGTTTTCACTGCAACCAGGTGAGCCACAAGAAGGCCGATTGTCCAAGGTTGATAGGGGGAGCAGAGAGGACACCTGGTTCATCTACTATGAGGATTATTGATGGCCGCAAGGGGAGAATGGAGGCTACAGTAGTGAGGAGCCAAGTATAACAGTTGTTGGATGAGGAGACCCGAGTTCCACCAGATGTAATTGTAGGTATGTATCATATTTTCTCACTTCATGCTATTATTATTTATGTTTATGATCATGTCATTGTGTGTGGGAGATGTTATGTTTGGAATAGTTAAGTCTCCACCTAAGGATCGCAGTTCCTTTATTATTGTATGGTTATTATATTTCAAGAATTGTCATATGCCATTTTGCATATCGAGAGTCGTGTTTAGAGGGTATTTGGATGATCCGGTTCCAGGCTTTGACATGGGAGATATCGTCCAATTACACAATAAGCCCTAAGTAGAGGAAGACTGAGTGTTCTTCTTGGAAGATTAGCAACCAGATTAATTTTGATGGTGTCAACGCAATAGGTTGGAGGAAGTTGCATTGTTAATTCATTGGATTATCGAAATCCGAGATACTCTAGATCTTCCATGGGTGCAGGGCATAAGGGATTGGACAAGATGCTAGTGTAGGGTGAGTTGCTGCTAGATTCATGCTTTCAGGGATGTGTGTGTGGTCATCGCATCGAAAGCTTCTAGGCAAACATCTCATTGTAGCCAGATTTCCCTTCTGGGATAGGAAGGATAGAGTCCAGAGGTGCTCGTGCTGTTCAGGTTGAAGGTCAGTTGAAGGATTGGTTAGCTAGTTGAACCGATCACTATTGTAGAAAGGTTAGAGCTGAGGTTGATCTATCAACTTTAGGGCATGGCTGATACATGTTCGCGTGCGTTTTGCCCTGTAGAAAGGGAGTCATTGGATTGGTTACCTATATGTTTTTGATAATGGGTTTATACCTACCTTGTCTTCGGTTGAGTTGTTTAAGGATGTGGAATTGTATCAAGAGAAGGTACTTTGGGTGCGGTAATGTTTTCGACAAGAGTAACGAAGTGTTTATCTTGGTTTTGGGTGTGTACCCCAGATTGTTTGATCATGGAATTTTAGTTCTTGTAAGTTAACGATGATAGGGTTAGAGTAGTGAGTTTAGGAGATGGTTCGGAAATCCAATGGTTGTGAGGTTGGTGGAGTGCAACTGAATCCAAGTGGGGGATAATTATTTGGATTAATGGGAATATTTCTGAATGCAGGTCAACTTGGAATTCCATAACTAAGGGTAAGTGGATAGTCAGTTCTTTTTATGGTATGAGCTGAGGTTTATGCAAGGAACTATGATTCATTATTCGGTTGTGATCAGGGAGGCAAGTGTTGGAGGTTCAGGTTATCTTGACCAAGGACGTGTAACATCAGTGGTGACACATTATGGGTTCATGACTAGGTTAAGGTTGAGGGTTTTGTTAGAACCTCTCTGTCTGTTCTTGTCTGATGAAGGCTTTGGGGTTCAAAGCACGACCCGAACACCTGATTGGAGTTTACTAGGATGGGGTTTCGGCTTGTGTTGATTTGGGCTGGATTTTCTTGTGCTTAGTTGGCAAAACCATAGGTTGGGCCTATGGCAGTAGTGGAACTGTTGTAAGACTAAGGGGGTTGACCGTATCATTCACTAGGTTGGTAGGTTGTAGTGGAAGTGTTGTAAGACTGTGGGGTGGCTCGTAGCATTTATTAGGTTGGTAGGCAATAGTAGAAGTGTTGTAAGACTACGGGGTGGCCCATAGCATTCACTAAGTTAGTAGGAAGTTGTACAAGTATTGTAAGACTGCAGGATGTCCCGTAGAGTTCACTTGTTTGGCAGGTAGTTATAGAAGTTTTATAAGATTGTGGGGTGGCCTGTAGCATTCATTAGGTCGATAAGTTGTTATGGGGGTGTTGTAAGTCAACGATATGGCTAGTAGCCTTCACTAGGATGGGTTAGACCATTGAAAGGATGGTTGTGAGACTGAGGGAGGGCGACAACATTCATAGAACTGAGGGAGGGTTGGGTGTGATGTAAGACTATGTGGTATTTTGGGGAACACACTAAGCTTTGTGCTTACGATTTGTGCTTTAACATTTTTCAGGTACTTCCAGTTCCAAAGGAAAGGGTCCGTCTTCACTGCACAACATCCCCTAATGGCTTTTCCGCACATATTATATTTTTTTTACTCTGATGTTTGGAAAATACAATTTACTTTGACTAGTTTTGAAACAAGTGGTTTTCAATGGAATTAATGGTTTAAAAATGAAAATTTTTATTGGTATTTTTGGGATGTTACAGAGATCAACCTTTATGCTTTCGGTTTGCTCGACTTTATGCCTTGGCTGCGGATCTGATGGCTATGGTCTCTGACTACGGATCGGATTCTGGCTGGCTTCCATTTTGGAATCGTGAGATCAGGGTAGGTGCTTTAATGGAGAAAAGTGATCAACTTTTTGAGTTGCTTAACTCAACCCAATTAGGTACATGTGCAAATAATTGGAGATGTGATCTTGACACTTTTGGTTCTTTCTTGATCAGTTCTTTGAGATTGTATCTGGATATGGGTATGCTTCCGTCAGAAAGTGTGCAGACACCTTGGAATAGGTTTTTACCTATTAAGGTTAATACGTTTTTGTGGCGACTTCTCTTAAATATGTTGTCTACACGGGTTAATTTACATCAGAAAGGTGTTGAAGTTGAATCCTTGTTTTGCATAGTGTCTGGAGACCAACAGGAAGACCCAGATCACTTGTTTTTATGGTGCCCTATAACTGTCCAACTTTGGCCTCGATTGGGGAGGTGGTTAGAGGATTTGATCTTGTCGTTTGCGCACATGGTTGATGTGTTGAGTTGGATTGATAATCAAAGGGTGTTGTGTTCCAGAGGGGAGATAATTGATACTGTTTTTGCAACTTTGATTTGGGTTCTTTGGACTTATCGAAATAATGTGATGTTCGAAGGAAAGACTTACACGAATGATCTTTTGTTTGATTTGGTGGTTATGTTTTCTTTTAATTGGTTTTTCTTTAGAAATTGTAACTCTAAGAGAAATTTTAGAGCGTGGTTGTGCAACCCGCTAATAAACTTGTTGTTTCTTTTTTGCTTGCCACTGTTTCTTTTTTGCTTGCCTTGGCAAGCTTTTTTAATAAATTGATATCATTCAATATATATATATATATATATATATATATATATATATATATATATATATATATATATATTAGGATGAAGTCATTCCCTCTCAAACCTCTTACCATATATGCGTCACATTAGTTTTTTTCCCTCACCTCTCTCTTCCATTTTTTCCAACCCACTACATAAATAACTCATTTTTCTTTGCCCTTCCAACTCTTTCAAATTTTTTCTAAAAAAATATGAAAATATTTAATAGTTTAAAAATAAATATTTAAAACTATAATTAAAAAAATCATTAAAAAAATACATAAGTACAAACCAGAATAATTACGATAACCAAAATCAACCAGTAATTTAGAATAGCTGCCGTAAAAAAGTTGTAGTTAATTAATGTTTCTAAAGAAGATGGAATAAATGGCAAGATTATTTTCATGATCCCATTTTATGCACTCTATGAATTAGAATTATCTCAAAAATTATCTGAAGAATTCATTGGATAAAAATAAAAAGAACTATACAAATGAAAGAATGAAAATTGGAATGGATTTCAAGTTGCGTAGAAGTTGTATATATAGTTGGAAAAAGGGAATAAAAAAAAGTTTATTTTTTTTAATTATAACAGTTAACTCATTGAGGGTGGAATGGCAGGCCTGTCGGTCCTGATGGTGGCGGCAATGGTGTAGGCCAAAAATCTATTGATACTGTGCAGCCCTATTATCGAAATTAAAAAATATGGAGTTAGTGATTTATAAATTAATTAAAAATAACGTTAAAAATAATCACATGAAAACTATGAACAAATGTTAATGAATGATATGATTTTAATAAATATTTATCTTATAATATCATTCAAAATAATTACATATTTATATATCAATTTAATTTAATGTAATAATTATTATTTTATAATTAAAATAAAAATATATTTATTTTGTAAACGTACTCTCCAAAATTTGAAGTAAATAATTATATTCAGGTGGAACAAACAAATATTCACCTAGTTTCATCTTAAAGGAATATTGATAGTCTTTGATTGGGATGTGTTGAAATAGTTCATTTATTTTCAACAATTTTGACATCCTCTCGTTCTAAAAGAATCTACGCTCTTTTTGAATAATGATAATTTATAATTTAGAAAATAAATGAATCTTTTCAATTTGAGAATTGATCATTTATATTAGATAATTTGATTAAAATCGGGCAAAAATGATTAGCAGTTATAAATATGTAACTGATAATCTTTCATTTATTATCTATATTAAAAAAAATAATACAAAATAAAGCGATCGATGTTTACGTTTATGAAAACTAAAACTCAAAAGAAGATGCACGTAGACATAAATGATAAGTCCCAAAATGCTTCTCCCTTTGCAAGTTGCGATCTAATCCCCAACATCAACATCACCACCTGCCACTCACCACATCAAATGTAAACCCATAAAAACGTGAATGGACTAAACTCTTTTTCTGTACTTGTAATAATCATTTGAACTTAAAAGTCCTAGCAACCTTTTAAATGAATGAATACTAACCAACCAAATACCAAATTACATAAAAGAGGCTCTGTATAGTGTCAAAAATTTTATAACTAATAATCTTATTCAAACTGATGAACCGAATCAAAGTTCATTGAAATCTTCTAATTACATGTTGGCATACTTTAGGTTGAGGGGAGTCAGTGTTTGGGAGGTTTTACCGAGTTATGAAGAAGAAAGGAAAAAGAGAAAGAAGGTGACATGGTGGGAGAGAAGACGAAGGAGAGAGACTCAGAGAGGAGCTACCAAGTTGGGGCTACAACCCAGGGGCGAGCCTACAGAGGGGGCAGCTAGCCCCGACAACAAAAAAAAATTAAAAATTATATTTTCTTTGTCAAAAATAATAATTTTTAACCGCATCAAAATAATATATTTTGACTTTTCAAAAATATTTTTGTCAACAAAAAATCTTTAATTTTTTTCCCCTTTTTCAAAAAATTCTTGGTTCCATCCCTGATGTTGCCTCGGCATACAAAGTAGAGGGGCTGTATGCACCGAGTCAGGTCAGCTCGCCCAACACCTTGTCGAGGCCACTCTGGACAGTCTTATAAGTAAGGGTAGACCGTTGATGTGAAGTCGTGCGTTGTGTATTGATATGAACCCTGGGCCAAGCTCAAAACAAGGCCCTAAAGTTCTTGTCCATGGAACCTCTTTTAGCCCGATAAACATTGCTTCTTTAAACAGCATTAAAATCAAACAAAAAGCCCGGTTATATAACCAAGTATATCAAAGCCCATATTATTATTTTTTTGTACATTTTAATGTTTTATTGAATTTCCGGATGGGTTCTGAAACCAAATCAGTTTTAGGTGTACATAAATTATCAGTTTGTGTAAAATTCTAAAACCAGCCCACTTCTTTAAATTTTAGGGTAAATAGTATAAAAGACAGTCAGTTTACATAAAAATTCTAATTTGAAATTTTGTTTTTTTGTCTCAAATTTGACACTGTGTTTTCAAATTTGTTACAATTCTGACCACTTAACCGGTCAACCAGATTACATACTGATGTGACATGATGACGTGTCAGTTTTGATGACGTGACATGCTGACATGACCATTTTCCATTTGAAACCATATACATATATTTTTTTATTACATTTCACATTTTTATTTAAATACAAGGTTTTTTTTTTTTTAATTTTTACATTCAAACCATAATGTATAGATATACATTAGTTATATCATGAGAATCAAACTAACCATAAGCTTCTAATAAGATGTAAAAATTTCAGGGGTTGCAAACTTGACATCCGGGTTTTGATCAACTACATACCTCCAAACTCATTTTAAAGTTGCGTATTTAATATAAAAATACGGTTTTTATATAACTAATACATATTTATACATAAAATTATGGTTTGAATGTAAAAAAAAAAAAAAAAAAAACCTTGTATTTATACAAAACTATGGTTTTTAATTGAAAAAAAAAATGTATTTATATGGTTTCAAATAGAAAGTTGTCAACATTGAACAAAATTGGAAAAAATGATGTTCGATTTGGAATAAAAAAACATAGTGTCAAAATTGAAAAAAAATTAAACTTAGTGTCAAAATCGAAAAAAAGTGAAAACTTAGTGTTTTTTGTGGAAAAAAAAATTCAATTTTGACACGTCAGAATGCCACGTCATCAAAACTGACACGTCAGCATGTAACCTGGTTGATCGGTCAAGTAGTCAGAAAACTTTACCTTGTAATTTATAAGTGCTAATTATATAAAGATAAAATTCTATATAAATTGTGACTGTTATATATAAATTGTGACTGTTGCAAGAATATTCAAATAATTCAAAAGTAAATATATATTCATCAAGAGGTTTGTTGATTTAGGTAAGAGAAGTTAAATATTTTCCTATATTTTCTTTCTATTTATATTTCTATGTGAAATTGTAACAAGTGTTATATTTTGATAAAATTACTTATATTTTAAAACATTTGTCATCAGTTTAAATGGGTAATAAGATAATTAAGAAGAAATAGGATATTTAATTTTCTTTAAGTAATGAGTTGTCACAGGAAGATACGAATGTGGTGAATTGAGTGGACCGATGCAAATAATACATGTTAAATTAACTTCATTTATATATATATATATATATATATATATATATATATATATATATATATTAAAGAGGGACCAAAGTAAGGAACAGTACCTAACTAGGGTACCTAACCATGGTACTGTTCCTCGTGTTCACTTCCTCAACCATGGTAACCGCCCCATCACCGTTCATCCACATTTACTCACCACCTCCCTCGCCCAATCAGATACACTTGCTTCCACCGCCTTCTTTCTTTCATATGCCTCCGTCTTTTGGTCTTTTGGAGTAGATGACACCTCCAGTTTCTTCTTCACTTTACCACCGCTCAAAGGCCAGAAGATTCGTCAACATCAACCGTCGACTTCTTGCGTAACCCAGTTCGAAACAGAGTACATATCGAGCTTCCACCACATTATCGAACTGCCACCACGTTGAAGCGAACTATCAGACAAATATCGCCCAAGCACTATGTAGGGGCGGTGCAGTAGGGACACGAAAACATTAAAAAACTTGAAATCGGGAGCTAAGAATATACTTGGCTCCTTTGTATGAGCAGAAGGAGACGAACCGTTCATTCAGGTAAAATCCACTTCAATCATTTTCTTCAAATCGCTTCTTCATTCGAGTTTCTTCCCTATAGTTCACACTTTGGTTTTTCAAATCGATTGGTTTTCCCGACTCGAGGTGCTTCTAATGTATAATTGTTGATCTTTTGGCGGTGCTCCTGCTTCACTTTCGGATTTCAAGGTCTTTTTTCACATTTAGGATTTATTTTGATTTCCAGATTGTTGTAATTTTCGACTGCTGCTTCAATTGGTTTTATCAGGTAAACCCGTAACTTTAATTTCTTTACAATACGTTTTGTTTTTGTTTTTGATGTAAATTAGTACAAATTGTTAAGTTTTTTGTGATGAAATCCATTAAACGCATGGAAAAAAATGTTTTGGGGAAGATGAATCGGATGGAGGTGTATGAATGAAGCTCTAAATCTACTGTGTGTTGTCGGCAAAAGGTATGAGTTTCTTTTATCAGTATTTGATCTGGTGGTGACGAGATCAAATACTAGCTAACACACCCCACCCCACAAGGAGAAGTCGATGTTTTGATTATTTATAAATATTTGGTTTCTCAACAAATATGTCATTAGAAATAGCCACTTATTTCTTAGATGAGTTACGAATGAATTAACAATTTTGATTTGTTTAAAGATTAGCATGTCATATTGTTTATTAGATGTCACGGACTCAACACTTAAACTATGTATTTTTCCTTCATTTTAAAATACATGTGTACATTAAATACAACAAACACTGATAATACAAAAAAGAGCCATTAACTTACTAGCTAACACGCCACGCCCATCAAGGAGAAGTTGTTGTTTTCATTATTTATAAATATTTGGTTTCTCAACAAATATATCATTAGAAATAGCCAATTGTTTCTTAGATGTGTTACAAATGAACTAACAATTTTGATTGTTTCTTAGATGTATTACAAATGAATTAACAATTTTGAGCGACTCTAAATATTAGCATATCGTATTGTTTATTAGATGTCACAGACTTAAGACTTACACTAAATCTTGTTTCCTTCATTTTAAACTACATGTGTACTTTAACTACAAGAAACACTAGTAATACAAATAAAAAAAGGAGAGTCGGTGACTTACTAGCTAACACGCCATGCCCTTAAAAGAGAAGTTGCAGTTTGAACACTTTAGAAATATTTGGTTTTCAATAAATATGTCATTAGAAATAGCCAATTGTTTCTTTAGATAAGTTATGAATGAATTAACAATTTTGATCGGCTTAAAGATTAGTATGTAATATTGTCTATTAGATGTGAAGGACTTAAGACTTACACTACGTCTTTTTCCTTCATTCTAAAAGATAATAGCAAATGAGAAACAAAAATATTTGCGCTAAATGACCTGTGGGTGACCGGCCAAGGGCCAGAAAATGAATTTTTTTCTAAAATATAATGACACATTATGAACAAAAAATAATGTTGAGGCTAAAACAGAACAAAGTTATGTATATAATGGCTTTTGTAGAATAAACCTTTCTTATAAATAGTAATGAAAATTTTCTATTTTTTTATTTAGCTTGTAAATTATAATATCTTATTTGCTCCAAATAGATAAAGATTTGAAGTAAATGGTAATGATATAAACTATAATTAAAACTAGGTGAGTGACCCCGCATTGCAGGGTTAGATGTGGGACTTCATCTTTTTTCGGTTTGTTCTCTGTAATCGTTTTGCTTTGAACACTGTTGTGGGGTAGTTTTAATGGAAAAAAAATAATGAAAGTACATTGATATTGGAAAAATAGAAAATGAAAGTAGGATGCCATACTTGACCAAAAACAATAGTATCTTTCTATGAAAATAGGATGCTACCATCCACACATTGAATTTGAATGTTCTAAATTGCATCAAGATTATAGGTTACAGTTTCTGGTTTTAATTAGTTGGAATGGTAAAAAACAAAAAAGACATACACATATGTTCATCTGCTATTGAGGTGACTTTGCAACAGGAACTTCAGCTACAAACAACAGGAAACACATTTAATAAATGTAAAATGTAACGCCCGCAGATCCGGGCTAGTCAATTTAGAGACGATGAGCATCAAAAATGAGTTTTTCATGGAAGATTATTTAGAAGGATTAATCTTAACCAAGTTGTAGTATATGTTACAAGGGTTCCGTACATATAAAGAACACCGAAATCCGAGTTATAACGAAGAAGTTATGGCCCGTCGAAGTTTTACGGCAAAACCGACACAGCACCGGGAGACGTAAATAGTGAATTTCCGGTAGAGGACTTTTTAGCCTTAGTGATCTAACCAAATTTGTATTATACGTTAAACTGAGAACATACAAAAAAAGAACGCCCAAATCTGACTTCGTATGAGGAAGTTATGAATTTTCTAAGATTTGGCATAGCAGTGCACGGCCCGAAACTCGAATTTTAGTTCGAGCGGTTTTTGGCCTACGCGACCTAAATGAGAGTTGAAGATCTCATTAATAGGAACTCAACGGTAAAAAGACAGACGAAAACGGAGTCCGTATGTAGAAGTTATGAATTTTACGCGGACATTTAACAGTATAATCTCCTCCTACTGTTAAATTTAAGATCGGTCGAGAATTAGCCGACGGAGTCTAAATGAAAGTTTTAGATCTTGTTTTTACCTACGCGTGGATATAAAGAATGTCGAGAGTAGAGCTCGTATGTTAAAGATATGGACGAAACTTGGTCCCTACTCTTCGAGCGCGATAAATTCGATACAGTTTTGTAAATCTGAGATAGAATGAGAATTAGCTGACGACGTCTAAATGAAAGTTGTAGTACTCTTAAATACCAACGCGTGGATATAAAGAACGTCAAAAATGGAGTTCGTATGAACGAGTTACAAATTATAATAGCATATTTACGTATTAAAATAAAGTATAAATCATATATACGCACACATATATATACAAATGTATATATCATTAGAAAGGTATCGACGATGCGGTTATTATAAGACTAGTGTTGAGTACTTTCGACATTAGTTTAGTACAAATATCGTTAAATCTATTTAAAATAGTATTATGAAGGGGTGTTTAGTCGTTTATATAACTATAAGGTCATTAAGTCATTATGGAGGGTAGTTTTGTAAATTCAATTACTATAAATAAGAGGCTTGGGCTCTCATAATTTTTGCACCATTCTCTTGATTCAAGAGTCTTTCTCTTCTTATCCCCCGAGCATTTCGGTCCCTCGTGATTCGACTTCTCTTTATGTATTTTTAGTATAGTAAGGTGAACGCTGAAGCGCTGCACGAATCTTTCTTAGAAAGATTCAGCGACGAAGTTCTGCCCCTGCAGAGCCCGACTCCTAGCTAAATCCCCCTTGTAAGTAAGTTATGCTTACCTATTTTAATATAGCTTATATTAAAAATTAGTATTGTTATTATGAACTTATAATATATATTTGAGCTATTATTATGACTTATATAAATGTCGTTATAATATCTTTTTAACTACTCGCGGTACGGGGAATCTGGTTTAAAGGGCCGCATAGGGTTGTTGGATTTCAGAAGTGCTATATGCCAAAATGGTCCTGCCCTCCGGTGTTTTATGTCTGGACCCTGTTTGTACATAGTGGTTGGGAAGTATTGTTTAAACGCTTATATAATAATAATAATAATAATAATAATAATAATAAGACTAATAATTAGTCACGGTAAATATTAGACTAAAATCTAGTGGTAATAATATTAGGTTTCGTCGAAGGAAATTATTTTAAAGCAAACGAAGCACTGTCCGAGTACCGAGTCACCACCTTATCAAGTGAATGCATAGTTACTTTCATCTTACACATAGATATGAAGTATTTTATATAAACTACGTGCTATGTGTGCATATTATCTGAGTACTTGCTGTCTATGTTGGATGAACGATTTTATACATGTTTTAAATGATTTAAACTGTATATATATATATATATATATATATATATATATATATATATATATATATATATATATATATCTACGATAATATGTTGGGTAAAACATGGGTAGATGTAATAGATGGAATATGAGTTGGATGATGAGTTGAGAGGTGTTATAGACCACGAGGTGAGTGTGAGAGGTGGATGATGTGAGAAGCCTTTCCCAAATGATGGCCCCGTTATCTAGCAGAGTATGGATGACAACCACGGACTATTCTAGACAGTCCATTGGAATACTAGCAGGCTCGCAACATGTAGGTGTTGTGAACGATGTGTTCACCCGGTGTACTCTAAACCCTGGCGATCATGCAGACTTGGTGCCTAAACCTTGGCGATCATGTAGACTTGGTGCCAAAACCCTGGCGACTATGCGGACTTAGTGCCTGTTGTATAAACCCTGGCGACTATGCAGACTTAGTGCCAAAACCCTAGGGACTATGCGGACTTAGTGCCTGTTGTATAAACCCTGGCGACTATGCAGACTTAGTGCCTAAACCCTGGCGACTATGCGGACTTAGTGCCTGTTGTATAAACCCTGGCGACTATGCAGACTTAGTGCCTAAACCCCGGTGATGATGGACTTCGTGCCGATTCCTTAGGATGATCCTTAGGAATGAATGAACAAGAGATAGTTGATTCTTAGGGTAGATCCTTAAGAGTAAATAAGATAATGGGTAATTGGGTTAATTGTTTGATGATTAAACATAATAATTATATTATTGTGGGTTGAAAACCCTATGTAATCACCAGGTTTCCCAACCTGACCCACTCAGTTTATTTGTATCACAGGTGTCGATATGAATGTACTTTACACTGAGAGATTTAAAAGAGATGTAGATCACTAGTGTAAATGAATGTAAGTTCTGTTTATGCTTATGTTTATGTATTGACGATGACATCCCAAATGTTTTAAAATGAATAAAAATACATTTCTTCGGAAATGCTTTGATAACGTATTTATCATGTTTTTCTGGGAACAAATTCCGCAAGATTTTTATTAAAAGAAGTACTCTGATTTTTATAAAGCATAAACAAAATCGGTCTTTTCTGGCCGTGAAAATGGGGATGTCACAGTTGGTATCAGAGCATTAGTTTAAGCGAACTAGGAATAAGGATTTACTTCTGGACTTAAACTTAGAATGCTAAACGATGATTGTGAGGAGTGTGTCTAATATATTTTAGGTAGTACACCTAAATAGACGCAAGCACTAGCTTATTTAGGGAAAATGCCTAACATGCTTTTATGTGCTAAATGATTTGTGACGATTTATGATATTGTTTGATCGGATCTAAGGTCTGTTGCCGACCGGATCTGGAAACTTTATGTGTTCAGATTTTTAAACGTATAACTACGGTATTAGAACTGTCATGTAACTTTTCGGAGTGATAGGGAAATTTACACGTCGATCGTAAATGAAATCTTTCATATCTTAATTCTCGTCATTACACACCGAACGTATGAATTGGTGCATAGATCGAAATGGCAAGAACCCGAAGTGGAGTCGGGAACGCAAATGGAAATAGGAATCAACAGCCCCCAGTGATTGAGCAAATACCTGTTGTAGTAGAAGCTGCACCTGAACCAATCACCATGGCTGGAGTACAAGCCATGATTCGGGCTATGTTAGCTGAACAAAGGGAAGAAATGAGGAGGATGTTGCATGAAAATAGGGACGAACCTACCATGCCCATTGAGCAACCTGAGCTGATTCCCGAGCAATCGGAGGAAGGGAACTATAGCCGCCGTGTGAGTCAAGTTAGGACTCAAGGAGAACGAAGAAATGGACCGGAGAGGGGAAACGACAAGGATGGACGAATATATAAGAACTTCTTGGGTGCCAAGCCATCAAGCGTTTCCGGAAGCCCGAAGCCAGTTGAGATTATGGATTGGATCTCCGAAATGGAGATGGTGTTTGAGAGCTGTGACTGTAGCGACAAGCAAAAGACCGTCTTTGCAGTCAGACAACTAAAGACGGGAGTGTTAAGTTGGTGGAAGTTGCTGGCAGATACAATTCCACGAGGAGAAGCCATACGAATGTCTTGGGAAGCATTCATGGGGCAGTTAAAAATGCAGTACTGCTCAGAGATAGATCTGATAGACCTAAACAACGAGTTTCAGAACCTGAAGAAAGGGAAGATGAGTGTTGATGAGTATGCCACCGCATTCACTGAGAGGATGAAGCTATTCCCATACTTGGTGCCTACTGAACTCTCCAAGATCGATAGGTTTGCTAATGGACTGCCAGCAGACTTTGGCCCAACGGTCAAAATGGCAACTACTTTGAAAACAGTCGTTAGAGCAGCTAAGAATATAGAGACCCAGATAAGAGAAAAGGGTCTAGAAAAAGATAAGGCAGGAGAAAAGAGGAAGTTTGAAGGATCTTCAAGGCCCAACAAGGAGAATAAATTCTCGAAGTTTGGAGGAGGAGGAAGAGGCGAAGCAAGATGGTGTGATAAGTGCGAGAAGAAACACTTAGGAAAATGTGGCGAAGAGGTGATATGTTTCAAGTGTGGAAAGTCTAGCCATTACGCCAACGAGTGCACATTCAACAAGAAGGTATGTTTCGGATGTAACATAGAAGGGCGTATTTCTAGAGACTGCCCAAAGAAAAACGAAGCAGCAAGACCAAATGCACCGCCAAAGCCAAGGGCATTTCACATGATCCTCGACGAAGCAAATAACAACGCGAGGAATCAAGGATGAGGAATTCATACCCGAAGATCGAGTTATGAAGTAGCCAAGGGGATAGAATCATATGATGTAGCCGATTAGAGGCATAGTCTAGGGTGAACTTGAACACCTATGTAATAGTTTCAAGAAATAATAATAAAACCTTTGTTTTGTTATCTGGTGTGTTAAACTGTTATGTGATTTTCTTGTATGGTGACTTGGAAAACTGCGAGACAATACTTGGGAAGAGTATGAGTAGGTGTGAATGGTAGTAGAGGCCTATACTACCGGAAGCACAGGACTCGCACTTGGATCAGGGAAAGTCACAAGGTTACCAAGGCGCTAGTAATTGATTCTGTTTTATTCATGTATGTCGTTACCATCATTTCGGTAATGACTAAGAAGATGATTATAATTCCGACCCTAGTGGTCATATCATGTCGAGTCCGACTAAATATAAGTATTTTACCTAGTTCAGAGTACCAAGTTCGATGTAGCATCTGACCTAAGCCAGAAGATTGAAGTGAAAGATAATCAAAGCGATTGTGATCGTTGTTAAAGTAAGAAACTTGTAGCTAGAAATGCTACATGCTAAAAGGTGATTATATCACATTAGGACATGAAGGAAGGTATATTCCATTCTGGAATTTGACTCTAAGAGACCTGAGTCTAAACGTTGTATGACACGATGATAGGTCGTTAGAATATGACACATCGGTCCATTGTAGTAATTAGAGAACTTATCTTAAGTTCATTAAGAAGAAGAAGGAGTCTCCAATAAATATTTAGTTTGTAACTCGAAGGTTACAACATAGTATGAAGAGCGGGTGCAAGATCGAGCACTATATGTAGTAAGAAGTCCAAGAGATAGATATTCATTCGAAGGAACATAGAAGTTACGATTATTACCTAGGATAAAGAGATAACGTACGGAGTCATTATACAACCCTGTGTCGTTGATGATTCTGGGACGTAATCATCCTAAGGGGGAGATAATTGTAACGCCCGCAGATCCGGGCTAGTCAATTTAGAGACGATGAACATCAAAAATGAGTTTTTCATGGAAGATTATTTAGAAGGATTAATCTTAACCAAGTTGTAGTATATGTTACAAGGGTTCCGTACATATAAAGAACACCGAAATCCGAGTTATAACGAAGAAGTTATGGCCCGTCGAAGTTTTACGGCAAAACCGACACAGCACCGGGAGACGTAAATAGTGAATTTCCGGTAGAGGACTTTTTAGCCTTAGTGATCTAAACAAAATTTGTATTATACGTTAAACTGAAAACATACAAAAAAAGAACGCCCAAATCTGACTTCGTATGAGGAAGTTATGAATTTTCTAAGATTTGACATAGCAATGCACGGCCCGAAACTCGAATTTTAGTTCGAGCGGTTTTTGGCCTACGCGATCTAAATGAGAGTTGAAGATCTCATTAATAGGAACTCAACGGTAAAAGAACAGACGAAAACGGAGTCCGTATGTAGAAGTTATGAATTTTACGCTGACATTTAACAGTATAATCTCCTCCTACTGTTAAATTTAAGATCGGTCGAGAATTAGCCGACGGAGTCTAAATGAAAGTTTTAGATCTTGTTTTTACCTACGCGTGGATATAAAGAATGTCGAGAGTAGAGCTCGTATGTTAAAGATATGGACGAAAATTGGTCCCTACTCTTCGAGCGCGATAAATTCGATACAGTTTTGTAAATCTGAGATAGAATGAGAATTAGCTGACGGCGTCTAAATGAAAGTTGTAGTACTCTTAAATACCAACGCGTGGATATAAAGAACGTCAAAAATGGAGTTCGTATGAACGAGTTACAAATTATAATAGCATATTTACGTATTAAAATAAAGTATAAATCATATATACGCACACATATATATACAAATGTATATATCATTAGAAAGGTATCGACGATGCGGTTATTATAAGACTAGTGTTGAGTACTTTCGACATTAGTTTAGTACAAATATCGTTAAATCTATTTAAAATAGTATTATGAAGGGGTGTTTAGTCGTTTATATAACTATAAGGTCATTAAGTCATTATGGAGGGTAGTTTTGTAAATTCAATTACTATAAATAAGAGGCTTGGGCTCTCATAATTTTTGCACCATTCTCTTGATTCAAGAGTCTTTCTCTTCTTATCCCTCGAGCATTTCGGTCCCTCGTGATTCGACTTCTCTTTATGTAGTTTTAGTATAGTAAGTTGAGCGCTGAAGCGCTGCACGAATCTTTCTTAGAAAGATTCAGCGACGAAGTTCTGCCCCTGCAGAGCCCGACTCCTAGCTAAAACCCCCTTGTAAGTAAGTTATGCTTACCTATTTTAATATAGCTTATATTAAAAATTAGTATTGTTATTATGAACTTATAATAAATATTTGAGCTATTATTATGACTTATATAAGTGTCGTTATAATATCTTTTTAACTACTCGCGGTACGGGGAATCTGGTTTAAAGGGCCGCATATGGTTGTTGGATTTCAGAAGTGCTATATGCCAAAATGGTTCTGCCCTCCGGTGTTTTATGTCTGGACCCTGTCTGTACATAGTGGTTGGGAAGTATTGTTTAAACGCTTATATAATAATAATAATAATAATATGACTAATAATTAGTCACGGTAAATATTAGACTAAAATCTAGTGGTAATAATACTAGGTTTCGTCGAAGGAAATTATTTTAAAGCAAACGAAGCACTGTCCGAGTACCGAGTCACCACCTTATCAAGTGAGTGGATAGTTACTTTCATCTTACACATAGATATGAATTATTTTATATAAACTACGTGTTATGTGTGCATATTATCTGAGTACTTGCTGTCTATGTTGGATGAACGATTTTATACATGTTTTAAATGATTTAAACTGTATATATATATATATATATATATATATATATATATATATATATATATCTACGATAATATGTTGGGTAAAACATGGGTAGATGTAATAGATGGAATATGAGTTGGATGATGAGTTGATAGGTGTTATAGACCACGAGGTGAGTGTGAGAGGTGGACGATGTGAGAAGCCTTTCCCAAATAATGGCCCCGTTATCTAGCAGAGTATGGATGACAACCACGGACTATTCTAGACAGTCCAGTGGAACACTAGCAGGCTCGCAACATGTAGGTGTTGTGAACGATGTGTTCACCCGGTGTACTCTAAACCCTGGCGATCATGCAGACTTGGTGCCTAAACCTTGGCGATCATGTAGACTTGGTGCCAAAACCCTGGCGACTATGCGGACTTAGTGCTTGTTGTATAAACCCTGGCGACTATGCAGACTTAGTGCCAAAACCCTAGGGACTATGCAGACTTAGTGCCTGTTGTATAAACCCTGGCGACTATGCAGACTTAGTGCCTAAACCCTGGCGACTATGCGGACTTAGTGCCTGTTGTATAAACCCTGGCGACTATGCAGACTTAGTGCCTAAACCCCGGTGATGATGGACTTCGTGCCGATTCCTTAGGATGATCCTTAGGAATGAATGAACAAGAGATAGTTGATTCTTAGGGTAGATCCTTAAGAGTAAATAAGATAATGGGTAATTGGGTTAATTGTTTGATGATTAAACATAATAATTATATTATTGTGGGTTGAAAACCCTATGTAATCACCAGGTTTCCCAACCTGACCCACTCAGTTTATTTGTATCACAGGTGTCGATATGAATGTACTTTACACTGAGAGATTTAAAAGAGATGTAAATCACTAGTGTAAATGAATGTAAGTTCTGTTTATGCTTATGTTTATGTATTGACGATGACATCCCAAATGTTTTAAAATGAATAAAAATACATTTCTTCGGAAATGCTTTGATAACGTATTTATCATGTTTTTCTGGGAACAAATTCCGCAAGATTTTTATTAAAAGAAGTACTCTGATTTTTATAAAGCATAAACAAAATCGGTATTTTCTGGCCGTGAAAATGAGGATGTCACATAAAACCCATACCAAAACCAAAATATTATCTGGAAACCAAAACATATCCTTATTAGTAACTACGTACATCGTTGTTATGCGATAAATATAAAACTTTACATTAATAAAATGCAAGTATGTTGCTACTATGGTTAAAAAAAATTAAAGTATATTACCCATTTTAGTAACAATTGGAATGAAACTTTTTAAATATAAAACTTTACATTAAAGAAACGAGAGTATGTTGCTATTATGGGAAAAAAAATTAAAGTATATTGCCCATTTTAGTAACATTTGGAATGAAACCTTCTAAAAAGTAGAATAAATAAACTGACCATATCATGTTTTCGTAACAACCTAATAGGAGGAATATAGTACTGTTCAGCATGGCGAGTAGTGTCATGTCTTGAAGGAAAGTAGTTGATCTGGAAGAGTAAAAGATTATAAAATCAATAAATTTAACAATGAAATATTTACTATTTTTAGGGTTTAGGGTTTAAGTGAAATTATATATATATATATATATATATATATATATATATATATATATATATATATATATATAAATTGTGTATTACTATTATTGGTAAGAAATTCGAAGTAAATTGCTATAATGGGTAAGGAATTAATAGTAAATCGCTATTATTGATAAAAAATAAAAGAGATTGTTTATATCGGCTAACAGAGTAAAATTCACAATTTCACCAAAATCAATCTGCATGCATATAAATTCAATTTTATACAATTATGGTTGAATTTTAATTGTATAAATTTAAATATACCAGATTATAGGATCAATATTCAGTCTTAATCGACGGAATAAGATAATGGATACTCAGGTTTGGTCATAATGAACTTAATCAACTAAGTGACACAGTTCATGTGAACAATTATTTTGAGGGTGAAGTTCCCGTTAATTGTTGATGTAATATTAGTAGACCCACTTTCAAGAAAGACTATAATCAAACATAACCTACAAAGCATGACAATGTATTGTGAAGCTTTACCTGGAAATGAATGTTCGGATGAGCAGGAAGGCGTAAACATATGTGGAAATAAACGATAAAATATGTTAACACTGACTTTCAAGAGCTCTATCAGGCAATATTGGAGTTCCCACCTTGTAAGCAAAGGGTGGTGCGGCAAAAAATTTCAAGTATAATGTCCTACACGATTAGAAGGCAAAACTTCACTGATTTGTTCAATCACTATGAGTTTCATGGGGGCTCTTCTTATCAGCTGCGCTAACCAAAACTACAGCTGTTTCGATTTCTGTTTCTGGAACCTTTATTGGTTCCATCGTTTATACACGTCTCCGTCCGCCGCTTCTGCTTCCAATCAAAAACATACACAGATTACCCACATGTACACCGCTCCATCTTTCTGCACATCAAGAAACTTCCATCGGCTCCAAAACCCACCGTCTCTCTCTAAAGGCATCGACATACAAGAAGAATCAGGAAGGTAAACATAGCAGTCTGCCTCTGGGTTCTTGACAAACGCGATTTATCGGAGGCTCCACCGCCTCATCTCTATTTTTTTCGGATCTACCACCGTCCTCCACTGCTTTTGTTCGGCTAAATCAGACCTCCGTCCGGTCGTGTCGGGTGAAGTCGGCAACTCCATCCCTGACAATGTCGATAAAGCAATCTCCTGTCTGCTGACTATCGATCGAACCCTAAATGGCCTACCTCCAGATGATTGAAGTTTGCTCACGGTCAGATACTGCTAAGAAAATCCTCAAGTCATCCCCTCTAACGGTTTTCATCTTCTCTTTTGCCCAAAGATTTGGATTCTTGCTTCCAATTCCATGTTTAGTTTGCAAAATTGCATCTAGGTCAAGAGAACCACAGGTCGGGTTTGCACTTTGCCTCTATCATCATATAGCTACTCGAAAGTTCTTCTCTAATTAACGGTGCATATGAGGGGTCTTTCCCCTGTTCCTCAGAAAATCCCAAATTTGAGTGGAGAAGCAGACGACTGTCATGGATGATTCCAAGATAAAGAACTCAAACTCTTCGTCGAGAGCTGCCAATCCGACCCTTGGTATTTGTTGCTTACATGTGACAGGTATGAATTCTTCAACTCCAACTATAGTTTTCTTTTCAGATTTCTCTCTACCATCCATGCTACTATGGTTTTTCTTTGCATTTATTGGCACGGGTTGCAGCCTTGACCTTTGGGGATTTCTACAACTTGCAGTATGTTAAAATGTATAACATATTCATGGTCCAGTTGCAGGTATGTGCGAAAACCTTTTTATGTTTTTGTTTTGCCCTATCTTTGTGCTTATGTTCTTTTAAATTCTTTCTATTGTATGTTTCATTTTTTTTGTAGACAGTTCTTCCAACTACATAACTACTACAAACATACCAGATGCATATTTAAATGGCTCTAGCGACGAGCAGGTGATTATAGGGTTTAACAAGAAATGTATGTTATGTTTAACTTTAAACTTAATTGATTCGAACAAAACATTACTAATAAGTTTTGTTCTTATTTTTCCACTTTTCAGGCATTCATTCAGAATCTGGCATTGTTTTCCACTTCATTTTACAAGGTAAGTTTGTCTTTTGTGTCCTAACTTTATTACATTAGATCTAATATGGCACTCTGCATGCAGTTTCATATCCGTGTACTGGAATCCACACAAGAGAACACTGCTGCACATTTAATGGGCCTTGAATATCTCTTGAGCATTTCTTATGTTGATGATACAGAAGTTTTCAAGGTATGACACATACTATTTTTTTTTTCTCTTTAAAAATGATACAAGATAAAGGTACATCCTGATTTATTTATATAATATTTTTTGTCAACAGGTTTTCTCACGTTGGCTTTATTTTGTATTATGTGTTACCCTAGCTCTAGAATATCAGTGATCTGTGAGCCTCTTAATCTGTGTTTTTTTTTCTATTGAGTGTCTTATTGGATGGATCATGAGTTCACGTGCTCTGATTACTCAAATTTTTTTCCGACAAAGACATTACAAGTGTTAGGTAGTACTTTTATGGTTTAATTTAAGTGATAAACACTCACTGGATCAAGTCGTGCATTTTTGTTAATGTATGGTAACAATAATATTTTGGGATATCAATAAGTCCATTTGGTAAATTTTACTTTAAGTCGCAACCAATTCTGCTCTACCAGGTGCTTGATTTAATAATCTTTTCTCATTTTGTCTAAGTACATTTTCAGTACTGGTGATGAACCATTTTTTTCTATTTCTTGATGAAAATTTTATTCTTGCTTTTGAATTTTATGTTGTTGTTATGGTGTTCTAGACTAAACTAATCCATGAGGACAGATAAATGAGAGATGTTAAGCAGCCTCCTGAGGTAAATTAAGTTTTTTTTTTCCTGTTATGTATTCAGGTTTATGCAGTACACTGCCTAATCCGCCAAAATATATCAATAATGTGGGTTTATGTTTTTTCTTTGACAGCACAAATTGCACGTCCAAACGTGCCTTACAAGAAAAAAAAAATCAAAACCGTGGATTTTTCGGTATTTCACATATTTTAATTACATCTTTTCTAAGGGTATAACATATTACAGGACAATAGCGCGGTTGGACAACTAGCTTTTTTGGATTACAAATTGCACGTCCAAACGTGCCTTGCAAGGTCATTTGTTGCTTAACTTGGGTATTTGTCATATTGTAGTACCTTACATGTTGCTCCAATGTGTTTTTCAATATGATATTTCCTTGTTATATGAATAAATCACAACACTACTTGCAGCACACTTTTTCTCGCACCATCGTCACTTCACACAAATCTAATAACCCAAAAAGTTTGGCTTTCATTTTGTGGGAACTACTTTCAAAATGATATTTGTTGTTATGCTCCCGCGGGCGGAAGATTGTTGCAACATTTTAAGATTGGATGTCATTTGTTTAAAATACGGAAAAGTTAATGATCGATAATGTGGAATATTAAACATTGCAAGAATGTACCACAAATAGAGACGTGGGAAGATGTGTTACAATCTTAGATGTACCACAAATAGTATAGAAGTTGATGAATGATAATGTGGAATATTAAATATTGTACCACAAATACTATATAAGTGTTACAATCTTAGATGCTTGGGAAGATGATAAGAGTATATTTGATTTTTCTAATGCTAATATAATTTTAAAACCTCTAAATTTTTAAGTTTAAAATACAACACACCACCAATACAATAAGAAAATTTACAAATATAGCCATATTTTCTGATTATTTTTCACTTAATAGACAAAAATTAACCCTAACCCAAAAATAGCAAGGAAATATTAGTCAACTAAGGAAAACTATTATTTCTTTTAAAGCCTACGATTTGGTCCAAGAATATTTTAAATGAACTACTATTTGGAATAAATGATCTACTGTTTCAAAGCATGTCTACCGTTAGACGGTCCATTAACCCAATATATATATATATATATATATATATATATATATATATATATATATATATATATATATATATATATATATATATATATTGAACGGCAGATACAATATAATCCTAAACTACTCCTAAATCAACCTATGTTTCCGACGAGACTTGAACCCTCAACCTCAAGGAGACTAGGTAGAAGCCAGCAAAAAAATGAACAAACCAATAAGTTCATGGGCGGATTTTGCATGGGGGTTGATTCGTACACAACAATTTTTCTCTATACACAACAATTTATATTTTATAGTGTTATACAATACACTATTTTAAAGCACAAATTATTGTGTATGGAGACAAATTGTTGTGTACGAATCAGCTCCCATTTTGCATCCACCCAGTAAAGGCTTTACTAACTTTACGGTTCCTACTAGAAAACCAACTAAATGAAAAAGAAACAATAGAATCAAAAATGAACTCCTTCTTATGCTTCTTGTTCCCAAACACTTGCGCATTCCAGTATGGCCAAAGAACTCATATGAATGAAGCACATGTGACCTCAATGATAAATCTTCGAGCATTGTCAATACCTGATCATCAATCCAAACATACACATCTTCAATAGAATGAAAACTCAGAATCAATAAATCTAACCAAGTCGCCAGCTTATTCCAAATTTCTGTCGCTAAAGAACACTTCAAATTATCCGATTCAGAACACGGACAGTTAATCCATAATGGGATTTCTGGAGGCAAGGTAATGGTTTGGCCCACCCGAAAATGAGTCTGAAATATTGTAACATCCATAAAAATCATACCAAATTAAAACTTTTTAAATCATCCAAAAACCAACAGTTATTACAAATTTGTTTTCAAAATAGTTCCATATCAGAGTATCCCAGAAACAAAGTCATAAAATGTGAGGATATGTACAATCACGCATTTGCCTTCCCGCGATCATCCGAAGTACCTGAAACCAAAATTGAAACTGTAAGCCCAAAGCTTAGTGAGTTCCCCTAAAATACCGATACATAACTATAATACACATAATAACATCATGTAATGGGTCCACAGCTCTACAGACTGGATTACCCCCTGGGCCCACAGTGTGAGTCTGGCTTGCCTTCCGGGCCCACAGCTGTAACGCCCGTAGATCCGGGCTAGTCAATTTAGAGACGATAAGCATCAAAAATGACTTTTTGATGGAAGTTTATTTAGAATGAATAATCTTAACCAAGTTGAGGTATATGTCACAAGGTTTCCGAAAATATAAAGAATGCCGAAATCCGAGTTATAACGGAGAAGTTATGACCTGTCGAAGTTTCGCGACGGAACCGGCACGACGCTGAAGGACGTAAAATACGAATTTAAGATAGAGCGATATCTAGCCTTAGTAATCTAAATGAAAGTCGTAGAATACGTTAAACCAAGAGCATGCATAAAAAGAATGCCCAAATCTGACTTCGTATGAGGAAGTTATGATTTTTTCTAAGTTTCAGCTTAGCAGTATGTAGTCCGAATACTCGAATTGAGATCGAGTGATATTTGGCCGAAACAATCTAAACGAGAATCGAAGATCTCGTCGTTAGTAGTCCAGCGGTAAAAAGACAGACGGAAACGGACGTCAGATGAAGAAGTTATGATTTTATAAACGGAGTTTTCCTGTCCCGGCCTACTAAAAATAATATAATAAAAATAAAGTCAAAATTAGCCGACAGAGTCTAAATGAAAGTTGTAGAGCGTAGTCTCACCTACGCATGGATATAAAGAACGTCGAAAACGGAGTTCGTATGAGGAAGATATGAATTTCGGAAGTTTTATAAATAATTAAAATATATATTTAATTAAGAATTCCGGATAATATCCGAAGGAGTCATTGATCTGATCCGAACTACGCCCAGCGTAGTTGAGTATGCCCAGCGTACACCGAAGCATGACCCGCCTCGCACTCGAGTGCTCCGATGACGCATGCAGTGACGATTTCTGAAGCGTACGCCCCGTGTACTGAGCATTACGCCCAACGTAATGCGAGACTTCAGCCCCTATATAAAGGATGCGAGGGCAGCCGAGATCTTTTGCTCCATTCTTCATTTCTCTCTCATTTTTACCTCGTTTTTCGTGCCAGAATTATCCCGAAGCCCCGGTATCATTCCCGAGCCCCGAAGCAAGTTCCGAAGTCCCGAAGATCCCGAGAAGTAAAGTTTCCGAGCCAAAACTCTGCCCGCGAGAAGCCCGATTTTCAAGAAAAACATCCCGGTTTTATCCGAAAATATTATTTTAAGAGACGAGGTGCTGTCCGATCATCGTGTTATCAAGTGAGTGTGTAGTTACTTTCTTCTACTGCATAGATATGAAGTATTTGCTATGAAATACGTGCTATGTGTTTATACGTTGTTTGTTTACTTGAGATGGTTGTTGAATAAATGTTCTATACAGGTTTTTAAATGATTTAAACTATATATATGTAATTTATATATACAAATATGTTGGGTAGAACATGGGTAGATGAAATAGTTGGTGTGTGAGGAAAGATTAGTTTGAGGATGAGACGAAAGATGATATAGATCATGAGATGAGGGTGACAGGTGAAAAATGAGTGAAACCTTTACCCAAACGATGGCCCCCGTCATTCAGCAGAGTAGGGATGACAACCACAGACTATTCTAGACAGTCCTGTGGAACACTAGCAAGCTCGCAACTTGTAGGTGTTGTGGACTTGATGTTCACCGGTGTACTCTAAAAACCCTGGCAGCTATAGATTTAGTGTCTTATAATAAAACGATGGTAGCTATGGATTTAGTACAATATAGATGAACCTTGGTAGCTATGGATTTAGTACCGTATAGATGAACCTTGGTAGCTATGGATTTAGTACTGTATGGATGAACCTTGGTAGCTATGGATTTAGTACCGTATATATGAACCTTGGTAGCTATGGATTTAGTACTGTATGGATGAACCTTGGTAGTTATGGATTTAGTACTGCGTAGATGAACCTCGGGCAGCAATGGACTTTGTGCCAATTCCTTAGGTCAATCCTTAGGAACGAACGAATGAATGATAGTGGATTCTTAAGGTAAGAACTTAAGAAATAAAGAAGATAATGGGGATGGGTAATTGGATTGTTTGTTTGATGATTAAATATAAAAATTATATTATTGTGGGTTGAAAACCCTATATGCTCACCAGGCTCCTAAGCCTGACCCACTCAGTTTTCTTTGCATTACAGGTAATGACACAAGAGTATAAGTTGGTGGACTTGACGAGAGATTTTGGATTATAGGCCATTAGATATAAATAAATGTTGTAAGGCCTATATGGTATTGTTTATGCTTTTGGTCTGTATCGGAACATGACATCCCGATATTTTATTATTTAATGAAAAGTACATTCTCTTTGAGAAATGTTTTGATAAATTTTTATCAGATCTTATTTGGGAACAAATTCCGCAACCGTTTTCTTTAAAAGATTAGTCTGATTTACAAAACAAAGCATAAACAAATCGGTCTTTTCTGGCCGAGAAAACTGGGGATGTCATAACAGCTCACATCTGGCTTGCCTCCGAGCCCACAACATAAGTGTGGTTTGCTTTCGAGCCCACAACTTATGACTGGCTTGCCCCCTTCAGTCCTAAGACTGAAATGTAACAGATCAGGCCTCAGTGCGAGTATGGCATGCTTCCCTGGCCCTCAGCTCGCAATTGGAATGCTCCAATACCCCCAAGCCCTCAGTACGAGTCTGGCATACCACTCGGTCCTCAGCTCATATCTGGTATGCTAATGAGTCCTCAGTATGAGTCTGGTATGCCTTCCCGACCCTCAGCTCATATCTGGCATACTCTAGGGTTTGTTGGTCACCACACGAAGCAGTGCAACCTCAACCCTACCCACACAACATGTCTACATATACAGCTAATTGCACATACAGATAATCAATAGTAACACAGGTAGTCCTACAGACCTACCAGATTAGCATATCAAACTAACATGCATATCTAACTCATACTCAGCATATCAATCACTACTAGGATATCAATCCAATGGGCCGGCCTTGGTGCCTTAGACCCCTTAGTATAGTAAGGACAACTCACCTTACAAGTAGCTCGAATCGATAAAGTCAACTCCACCAAATGCAGCTCCAAATCCAACACCTACATCCCCGATGACTCATTTCCATAAATTCCTAAATTACCACAATACCCCCAGAGGTCAAACTGGTCAACCCTTGGTCCAAGTCAAAGTCAACGGTCAAAGTCAACAGTCCATGTTGACCCAACTCATCGAGTGCTACTAGCAACTCGTCGAGTTCCTTATGAACTCAGAAGGTCATAAAACCCTCACTGAATCGCCGAGTTTCTGACCAACTCGTTGAGTTCATGCGTGTCCAGAAAATCGGGGAAAACCCTAACTGACTCGCCGAGTCCATGCAGAAACCATACAACGGGAAAACCCTCCCCAACTCGTCGAGTCGGCTTATCCGAATCGTCGAGTTCATGCAGTCCATTTCTTGTCCAGATGATTTTGAGCCATTCCAAAGCTCCAAATGATGGATCCAGCCTCCTAGGGCCTAATTATCACGTAAAGTTGCAAACTTTACGTGCATGCAAGGTTTTAAGAGTCAAAACTAAGCTAAAGAAGAAGCTTAAGGCAAAGAGAAGACCATAGCTTGACAAAGACTGAGACTTTATGACAATAAGGGGCTAAAGGAGTCCAGATCTGAAGTTACAACTTCAGATCTTGCCCCAATCCGGAAATAACACCACAATACACCAAAATGGGTTCTAAACCCATGAATGAAGAGATCTAGATAATGGAGAGCCAAGGTAACGAATTGTTACCTTCAAAGTGATCCTCAGATGGAGTAGAGTTCAGATCCTCAACTGTTCCTTGCTCAAAGCTTCTTGATCTTCAAGCTCCTCTCACCAAGATCCACCTTCCAAGCTTGAAAAACACACAAATATGGAGAGTAAACGAGATTTAGGGTTTCTGAGATCAAGGGGGCTGTAAGGGGAGGCTAGTGATCCTTTAAATAGGGTCCAAAACCCCGCAAATTAGGGTTTCATCCTCCAGTTCCAACTCGTCGAGTCGGTCCTCCAACTCGTCGAGTTGGTCACTTAAAACACGTGGCCAAATTCGTGCATACTAGACGAGTCAGGGCATCCAACTCGTCGAGTCGACCTAAAAAATGGAAATGTAAGACTGAAAAGTTTATACCGGGGAGTCGGGGTGTTACAATTCTCCCCCACTTGAACTAGACTTCATCCTCGAAGTCCGTTGCAGTGAACAACTCCGGATAATGCTCCCGCATCTCAGCCTACGGCTCCCACGTCCACTCGGATCCCCTCCGGTGTTCCCATTGTACCTTTACTAAAGGTACTTCCTTATTCCTTATAACCTTCACTTTCCTTTCCAGAATGGCCATTGGCCTCTCTACGTAATTCAGGCGCTCGTCAACCTATATGTCGTCCAAAGACACCACTGTCTCCTCATCTAATACGCACTTTCGCAATTGTGATACATGGAAGGTGCTGTGGATCTGACTAAGCTCCTCTGGTAGCTCTAGTCTATATGCCACCTTGCCAACCCTAGCAATGATCCTGAACGGTCCGATGTATCGGGGACCCAATTTCCCCCTCTTCCTGAAGCAGATCACACCCTTCCAGGGGGAGACCTTCAGGAGTACCATGTCACCGACCTGAAACTCCAATCAGAACGGCGTCTATCAGCGTAACTCTTCTGCCGACTATGTGCGGTCTGCAACCGTTGTCTGATCTGCTGAATCCTCTCAGTAGTCTGCAGGACTACCTCAGTCCGACCCATCACTCTGTGGCCGACCTCCCCCAATAGACCGGGGTGCGGCATCTTCGTCCATACAACAGCTCATATGGTGGGGAACCAATACTGGAATGAAAGTTGTTGTTGTAGGAGAACTCTATGAGGGGTAGGTAGGACTCCCAGCTCCCACCGAAGTCAATGACGCAGGCTCTCAGCATATCCTCGAGAGTCTGTATGGTCCGCTCACTCTGGCCGTCCGAATAAGACCCAGTCATTAGTCCCCACCAGTCCTTTGCCCCGGACCTTAGCAGGTTTAGGGCACATCTGACCTTCTGGTCAGTAGGACATGAGCACGTGAAGAAACATCCCTCCACGTTAGACAAGCACCTCATGGCTCTGATCGGATCCTGAGTACCATCAAATGTCGGGGGCTTCGTGTTATCGAAGTCCCAGTACTGAAAAGCTCGGCCAACTCCTCTCCCTGCCGCTGTTACAGCCGATGATGTATTGTTGAGGTTAGGCGAGTCGTAATCGGTTGCGACGGATCATAGGATTTTGGACGAGATGCGAGGATAGGCCCTTGGATCTCAAGTTATGGATTTAGACCGAGTTATGTATATAGTGGTATTCCAATATAGGGTATTCCATCATGAGGATGACCGGACCCTAAGATTGATTGGACCTGACGTGTTTGGTATTCCAACCTGAGGGTTGATTGGGCCAAACATGTGTGGGATACGAGGGTATTCCATCCTAGGGATGACTGGACCCGCCATAGGCATGCCTGGTATTCCAGCCCGAGGCTGATTGGGCTAGGTATGAGTGTTTTCGCTTGTTATTTGGTTGTTTTATGTACGTTGATCGGGAGTTAAAGGAAGCCTTATCCTATCAGCACAGGAAGGGTTCATCACCCAATTTGCCTCTTGTTGGTCAATTTATCCCTGGAAAGTCGGTTATTGAATGAGCTTTCTCTTGAGAGAATATATATAATCTCTTTTCGAGTAGAGAATTATCGGCAACCGCGTACAATCCATGATTTTGTTCTAGTGAGAACTTTAGGTTTTCAGGGTGTGATCCGCTTTAGGAAGAAGGAAAATTGGGTTTTTTCCAAGGTTGGCAAGGCGGCATATCGAATGGGTCTTCCGGAGGAGCTTAGTCAGACTCCTAGCAGGCTAGCACTTTCCATGTTTCGCAATTGCGAAAGTGTGTGTCGTACGAGGATGCCATGGTATCACTGGGTAATCTTCAGGATAATGAGCGCCTGAACTACGTCGAAAGGCCGGTGGCTGTCCTGGAAGAAAAGGTAAAGGTTCTGCATAGTAAGGAGATACCTTAGGTAAAGGTACAAGTGGCAGCATTGGAAGGGATCCGAGTAACTTGGGAGCCGGAGACTGTGATGCAAGAGCATTATTCGGATTTGTTCACTGTAGCCGGCTTCGAGGACGAAGCCTAGTTCAATTGGGGGAGAGTTGTAACATCCCAATTTCCAGGAATGAAATTTAGGGATTTGTGCATTTTTGGAAGTCTACTCGACGAGTTGGAGGCCCCAACTTGTCGTGTAAAAACCAGGAGGGATCGCGTATTCGGAGAACCAACTCGACGAGTTGGAGCTGATTATGAAAAACCCTAATTTTTAGGGTTTGCACCCTATTTAAAGGACCTTAAGTCCTCTTTCCAGCCTCCTTACCACCTTTTTGTTGGATTAGATGTCTAAGCCCATAACTATTATTGGTATGTACTCGACCCAAGAGTAGCATGGTCCATTTGGGTTGCATAACACCATGACAATTTGTTAGGATGAACTCTTGAGAGAAGGTTATATATGATTTATCAAACCATCAGTGGTATCAGAACCAAGGCTTGTTTTCAATTATACATGATGCAAATTGCTGAAAAAAGCTGGAAAAATCGAATTTTTTGCTGTCTGGACAGGGGACTCGACGAGTTCATGTACAAACTCATCCAACTCATCGAGTTTGTTCTTGCACTCGGCGAGTTGGACCCCCTGACAGCATATCTTCTAGTTTTTTGGATGGAATTGGACTAGGAACATTACCCTAAGCTGTTTTTGAACTTATAAACCTGTTTTTTATGTGGTAATGTTCATGCTAATCCAATTCAAAAGATAATTGTCAATAGATTCATGTTTTCTATTAGTTTAGTGGTTAGGCTAATTACATGAAAATTGTTTGATTTGAATTATCTTGTTCTTATGAGTTAGTTTAGATTAATAGGAAAATTATGTGATAATTTGTTTTCGATCCAAAATGATCTAAAAGTTGTTCACAAAATGTGTTTTTGTAACTTGTCCTCAAGTTATATGAAAAGTCTCATTTATGATTTTTAAAACTCATAAGATTTCCATAAGTTATGAAAAATGAAGAGTCTCATTTTTAAATGTTTTAAAGTCTTCCATAACTTGTCCTCAAGTTATGAAACTTGAAGAGTTTTTTCATTAAAACTACTTTAAACTCATAAGTTATGGAAACCAAAAATTTTTGAATTATTCAAAACTTGTCTTCAAGTTTTGGAATTTGTAAAGTTTTCCCCCATAAATACTTTAATTCCAAGTAAACCCTTAGAATTTTAAAAGTTAAAATTCAACCCTTATACTATTATAATATTAATATTTAATAGTTATATATATGTATAAGAACAAAGTCAGTCTTACCGTTAGTAGGTCTCATTCACGAAGTCGGTCTATAAGGGGGGTATAAGGTTACTGCCTATAAAATGGCAGTTTAATGGGTGTCCACTCTCACCCACCGCTTCCTTGACTGGTGGAGGGTCGTTAGCCGAACGGGTAGGACAGGACTATAATTCTCCCTTCATTAAAAGTATAATGATAAATACCGAGTAACTAAACACTTACAAATTCCCAATCTTAGTTACTTAGGAAAATGTGAATTTGGTGCTAACCCATGAAATTACACTTTGTACCTTACCAAGTCGTTGGTGGAGCGTATGTGGGTAACCGACACACTAACATGGACTAGTAAGAGTGGCAAAGGGTGACTTAATGTTTATCATAGATCGGTGGAGCGCGTGTGGGTAACCGGCACATCGATTAGGTGATAAAGATTAAGGGTACCAAGTTAATTTGCATGGTTATTCACACCTTGTTTGTGATCCTCGGCATCCCAGTCACAAACTTGAGAGGGCACAATCTAGATTTAAACATGTCATTGAAAAGTTCAATGAATCTCAAAAGATCTAGGAGTTTCAAACCAATTAAAACCTAATACCTATTTCGTTTTTCATGGTGGAAATTGGTGAATCGTCATTCGCCTACCTTCAAATATTTTATAGCTTGGATTACGACATCCCTCTTCCAAGTTATAAAATATTGTGTTGGGTCCTAGCCTTAATATTTCGTATTGGGTGTTATATTAAGGACTTAAATCAACTAACTTGAATCTCTCCCATTGTCTAGTTCAGACAACTATGATCTTCCCAAATCCCTTGGAACAAGCTTTCCTAATGAAGATCATGTCCCATGGTTGGATCATGGAAATCATACTTCAATTCCTCCACGTCCTCAAATTATTCTCCCTAACCCACAAGTTCTTGAATAGTTCAAGGTCACTCAACCCTATTGGCAAGCAAAGTCTATGTGTGTTCACATCTTGGAGATGAAGTCACATATTGACAAGCCGGGAGAGTTGGGTGTCAAAGTCTTGAGGAAGCTGGTTATTGACTAGGTTCTTCAATCACTTTCTAAGTCACATAGTGAGCTCCTTTAGGACTACTATATGACAGATCATGACATGACCCTTGATGATCTTACCTATTTGCCTGGTGCTGCAGAATCAGCAATGATTTGGAGCACTGGTAAAGCAAATTTGATTGGAAGATCGGCTTCCCAAACTTCCATGGATGTTGACAATTGTAACATTGGAAATCCAGAAAAGCTTTCTCTTCCCAATGGAAAGGGATCGGCCATAGTCAACTTGGTTGACCAAATGGTAAAGAGAAAGGCTAAGTCTGAGATAGTCCCGTGTACCAATCCCAAAGAGTCCATATGTTTCTATTGCCAAAGGAAGGGGCATTGGTTGCGAAGATGCCCTATTTACCTCAAAGATCATAAAGTTGGTAAAGTCAAAAAGTTTGACTCTATTTCGGGTAAAGTTCACTATCTAACTCTATTAAATTCCTATTTGGAGATTCTTATTACATGATGTGACTAGGTCACATGTTGATGTTTTAAGAATCAAAGAAAAGGAGAGGAAGCTTAAAAGAAGAATATGCTGATTCTGATCGCGAAGATGGATTTCGATCGCATGGTTCGGTGATCAGAATCTTGAGCTGTTGCTTAAGAGTTATGATAGATTGCTTAGGAATAGATAACAACATAGTTTTCATATGCATTTGCATTGTAAGGATAAGTTTTTCCGCAAGTTTTAAAATAAAAAGAAGAGTTTTGATTTTATTTATTTTAAATATCCTTACAATGGCATTTGTGTAAAATTGTTGTTTACATGATTCCATTGATAGCAATATTGGAAAATCGATTTGACTCTTTCGTTTGTGGTAGTGTCATAATTTACCAAATAAGGAAAGATTCTCAAGTTTCAGTTGGATAGAAACTTGGAATCGTGCAACGACGAATGAGAATTTTCATCTTTGGGAAATTAAGACTAATTCCTTGTTCACATGTATATGTGAGTCACGTGAAGGACTAGGGGATCAGGTACACTTGGTTGTGCGCTGGTCAAGTCCACCACAAAGAACGATAAGGCTATTCGTCATGATTTACTAAAGTTTAGTAAATATGGTTGTGCTTACAAGTTTAAGTGTAATTCTGAAACATTGGAAAAGTTTCAATGTAAGGCAGAACGAATAAGAAGAATCAAATTAGGCAGAAAGATAAAAGTTTCTCCAATCTGAAAAGATGGGAGAGTACTTGAGTATCTTGTTTTATGATTATCTTAGTGATTATGAAACCATATCACAATTGATTCTCTAAGGACATCTTAGTGCATTTGTTTGGCTAAGAAGAGGAATCGTGGATTATTGAAATTGGTTAAATCAAAAAGATGAATCATACTTCGTTCCAAAACAAGTCTTAGAGTCATACTCCAAGATTGTAACTTGAGTGATATAATCTTAAGAAGGGTTATAACACTTGTCAAATGTAGAGTAAAATGTTTCCTTACTCTTGTACATTTGAAATTGGTAAGTTATGATGTTTTTGGATAAAACAAAGAACAACTAAGACCAATTGAGTGAAGTGTTTATCTTGATAAGAATCCACACTAACTCTTGAATATTTGTTTTGTCAAGGAATGGTTCTTGAAAAGAGAATCTTATATGTCAAGAGGTCAGTGGGAGTCTTAAAGATCTTGAAAAAGTCTCAAGAACTAATCAAGGGTGGTGTTTATCACTAGCACACGACTTGAGGTTTTTAACCTATCGTGTTGATACATTCTTATTTCTGTGCCCATTCCAGTTAAAAGTTGACTATGCATGTGAGTTCTGTGTTTCTCAGTTGTTTGCATAACTACTTGGAAGCAATGGTAGGCCCTTGTGCTGCCAGGTGGCAAGAAGTTAAGATTGCCCAAGTTCAGTCCATATGAGTTTGGATTTGTCACTAACCTTGTCTTGTGATTATGGTTTTGACAAATTCACATGGATAGGAACACATACACCATAAAATCTAAGTGTCATAAGGTTTCTCTCCGATTCATGAAAATGATGGTGAGGAAAAGCTTTCACTAAGTAGATTTTAAGTAGATAGAAATTGTGATATTTGCATTCTCAAAGTCGTTAGTGGAGCTTGTGTGGGTAACCAGCACACTAACATGGACTTGTGAGAAATGGCAAAGGTCTAAACAATTGAGACTATGATTACTGCATCCCTTTTTATAGTTCTAAAAATTGTTTAGACACTCATATGAGTTGTCTAAGGAAAGGTGTATGATTTTGTTAAAGTTTTATCAAGGTATCTCGTATTAGAAATTTGAACTTTGGTAAGAAAGTCAATAAAGTATTGATTTCTAGAAGTCCAGCTGATCTCTGGATACATGTCAAATCTAGTGGGAGCATAAGTGTTATGCTAATAATTATCATGTTAGTGGGAGCATGATTATTATGTTAAGTGTTAATTATAGAAAACAAAATTCTCAATTCGTGACTTTGCAGGGTTTGAAAAGTTGTTTTGCTATAATTAAGGGAGAGAAAATTATACTTCATTTCAATTCTAAAAGCTTAGATTGAGTTTTAATCGTCTTTAGTCAAGGATATATATATGAATTTTATGTTGGAATGGTTCAACATAAGGAAATTTTATATATATTGCGTTCTCAAAATTCGATTATGATTACGGCATCCCTCTTCATAGTCGAATTATGAAAACATGGCAAATAAAACATATTGTAGCAAAAGACTGGTCTAGGATCATGTCTTTATGTGAGACATCATGAATCATGTCCCATATGCTTCGGATATAGGATCGATTACATGTGCTATAATATTTATCCTTTCTAAATTTTCCATATGCCTAGGGCATTAAGAGGGGAAAAGGTCTGGAATTGGATATGACTAAAATGATTAAGCAATTGTCGAGGACAATCTGAGGTTTACCAAAGATTGGTTACTCATGGACAGTTGGAAGTATGGTGTAAATTTTGGAAATGACCATATTGACATATTCTGAAAGGAGTCAACTCTTGTTCAGAAGTAATAGTCAAAAATGGGAATATGGAAATGTTTCATAGGTGGAAGTTATTCATTAAATCTGTGTAAGATTAGAAAACTTAATGAAGGAAGGATGTTCAAAGTAATGTACTTTGAATTTGAGACTTCGTTTCCATGTAATTGATCTCCATTGGAATACTTTGTAATGTTTGTTGACAAGTCTTTGTGACTTTGTGCATAGTCATTACAAGAGGATCAATGCATATAAGTTTAGAATCTAACAAATTTCGGTAAATGGCAGGATTTTGGAATTCTTACATTTACGATAAGGATTTGGATTGTGAAATGAGCATCATTGGAATCATGTTCAATTGGTCTATTTCACAAAGTAAGGATCATAGACAAACATAGTGTGCATGCTTGGAGCATGGCATGACTATTGTTTTGATTCAAGTATAAAGTTGATTATTTGAAACATTATACAATGAATAATGAGTAATCAATATGATGTTTAAATAAAAGGTGTTTTATTTACTCTCAAAGGTGCTTGGGGCCATATAGGATTAGTATTATTCTGGTGTTTCACTCTGCATGTTTTGACTTCCCGAATAACTAGGTTATTCAAACTCTCCACAGTCAATCATACTTTGGAAGTAGGTATGAGGCAAGACTGTCATGAATGGGTCTGTAGTTTGTCTAGGTGGCCTAGACATATCTGCAGTATTCATGAGTGCTCCTGGAATAAGATTCGAGTATTGGATTAAACCCACGCTCATTTGACTCACTTCATGGATTTTATCACGAGTGATCATGAGACGGTAATATCTTATATTCTTCAAACGGAGACGTGTGAGTTGTAGTTGCATATCGGTTGCACATTGACATATGTAAACACAACTAGTAACTTGGTTGTTATAAAACATATTGTTGTGTGTAATTTGATGAGTAAGTACAAGCGAACATTTGGGTCGAAGTTTATCCATTCCTTTTACCCTTAGAGGGATAAAAGCGATATTTGTGGGCCCCTCGATGATTTGGTGATGACAAACGTAAGTGCTCTGCCGGGCCTGGACTAATTTGATTTGTTCAATTAGTCGGTCGTCGTAAATCGGAAATCGGGAAACAACAAATGGACATAGAGAATGATTATAATCCATGTCTTAGTCCATATGATATCTAGAATGGAGGAATATATGATCCCTTATCTAATGGACATGTCATTGACTAGGTCAGAGTTCGACATCGGCTTTTAAGAGCTACGATTGCTAGTCGGGATCTTGGAGTCATACGCAATAATAGTTTTAGACTTATCCAAGTGGGAGACTGTTGGATTAGATGTCTAAGCCCATAACTATTATTGGTATGTACTCGACTCGAGAGTAGCATGGTCCATTTGGGTTGCATAACACCAGGACAATTTGTTAGGATGGATTCTTGAGAGAAGGTTATATATGATTTATTAATATATTATAAGTTCTAATAGATGTTAATATGAAATCATATGTTTTAATTAGTATTAATCAAGAATTAATTTGGAATTAATTTAGTGATCAAAAGAGACTAATTAAATCTGTGGGGACTAATTATGGTAATTACTTATATTTATATGTGTTGGGCTTATGATCCATGTTGGACCAAGTTTATGTATGGATACATAAATAGTTGGGACATATGAACCATGGATCATAAGACCTATGGGTATGGATTTGGGTTATACCCATGACCCTTGGAATCCACCACATATAAATATGAAGTCCATTGCCCAAAATCGCCACTTTTTGAGGAAGACTAGAAGTTCTTAGAGAATTATGGTGTTTATGGTGCATGGAGTTTCTCTCTCAAGAGTCACCTTTGTTCTAGGTGAGTTGTGATTCCTTTGAGGTGCAACACTTGGGGCACTAAGTTCTTAAAGGCCAAAGTCTTTCAAGCAACACCAAATACATCAAGACTTCAAGCCACATAAAAGGTATGTTACTCTAACTGGTATCTTGTATTGTTTATAACAAATTGCATGCTAGTTATAAGTTTAATGCCTTGGAAAACATTTGCATGTATAATTAGTGAAAACATAGATCCAAGGTATCTAAGGTTGTATGTGCTGTTGGATTAATGTCTAAGACACAATTTATATGGATAGTCTTTTGAGAATAGTATATTTATGATTTATATTAATATATTATAAGTACTAATATATTAATATGGAATCATATTATTTAATTAGTATTGATCAAGAATTAATTTAGAATTAATTAAGTGATCAAAAAGAACTAATTAAATATGGACTCTTATATATATGGAATGGGCCAAGTTCATTTAGGTTGGGCTAAGCTTTCATGGATGGTCCATGGAGATTTTAACCCATGGATCCTATGTAAATGAAAGGTCATGGGTATTAGGGTTTACATGGATGTAACCCTAATCCTCCATAATATATAAAGGGGTCCTTGGCTCACAAAATTGGGACAAGTGTGTGAAAATAAGAGTGGGCTGATTTTAGTGTGCATACATATTCTCTCAAGTTCTTCCAAGGTGTTTTGGTGATTTGTGATTCCATTTGAGGCTTCCACACTATTGGGGCTAAGCTCTTAAAGCTTGAAGACATCAAGCTACATCAAAAGGTATGTCATCTAACTAGAACTTTGTAGTATAGGTGCTTCATAATATGCTAGTTAGGATGAAACATTGGAATAGTTAATATTTGCATGTATAATAGAGAAAACATAGATCCAAGGTTTATAGGGTTGCATGTACACCATAGGAGTGTTAGAATGCTCAAAACCCAACAGTGGTATCAGAGCCATGGGTTGTTTTCTGTTATATTGATGCAAATGTTTTATTTTCAAAGTTGGAAAAAAAAAGAAAAAAAAACATGACGTTTGTCAAGTTTTAAGATAATTACTTGTTTTTGTGAAAAACTAATTATTTGTAAAATTTGAATCATTTGCTATATGAGTTGAATTAGGTCAAATTTAGTAAAAGATAAAATGATATGATTATTTTATTAGTTTTCAAAGTTTAATCTAAAGAGTTTTTTGAAACCTCCATAAGTTATGGATATGAAAAGGTTTTTAAAAAAATTGATTCAAAGTTTTTTATGGAGTTACAAAACTTGGTCTTAATGTTTTAAAGAATTCCATAACTTGTTCTTAAGTTATGGAACATGAAAAGTTTCATCATAAAACAAGTATTTAACTCCATAAGTTATGGAATCCAAAAGTTTTCAAGAGTTACAAAACTTGCCCTTAAGTTTTGGAATTTGGAAAAAGTTTTTTTATGATAAAAAAAAGAATTGAATTCTAAAACTCATGGGTTCATAACTTAAACAATTAATTAAATGGTTTTAATTTTGAATTTAATAATTGGAATTATGATGTTTTTATTGAATAATTCAATTAACTCTTATGGACTTTATTAATAGATAATTAAAGTGTTTAATTAAAAGTGAATTAATAATTCCATAATGACATGGTTTAAATTTAATTAAATTAAGAGTATAGTTTAATTAATAGATTAAACCACCAAGTATTTTAAATGTCTAAAATACACCCTTATACTATTATAATATTAAAAGTTTAATATATTATATGTATAAGAGCAAGTCGTCTTACCATTAGTAGGCCTCATTCACGAAGCCGGTCTATAAGGGGGGTATAAGGTTACTGCCTATAAAATGGCATTTTTAATGGGTGTCCACTCTCACTCACCGCTTCCTTGACCGGTGGAGGGTCGTTAGCCGAACAGGTAGGACAAGGACTATAATTCTCCCTTCATTATAAGTATAATGATAAATACTAAGTAACTAAACACTTATAAATTCCCAATCTTAGTTACTTAGGAAAATGTGAATAAGGTGATAATCCATGAAATTACACTTTGCACTTTGTTAGTGGAGCGTGTGTGATTAACCGGCACACTAACCTGGACTTAACAAGGTAGGCAAAGGGTAACTTAATGTTTATCATAGTATCGTTGGAGCGTGTGTGGTTAACCGGCACATCGATTGAGGGGTAAATATTAAGGGTACCAAGTATATTTGCATGGTTACTTCACACCTTGTTTTGTGATCCTCGGCATCCCAGTCACAAAACCTAAAGGGCACACTCGAGATTGAAACAAGCCATTGAAAAGTTCAATGAATCTCAAAAGAATCTAGGAGTTTCAAAACCAATTAAAACCTAATAATACATTTCGTTTATCTTGGTGGAAATTGATGAATCGTCATTCACCTACCTTCAAATATTTTATAGCTTGGATTACGACATCCCTCTTCCAAGTTATAAAATAGTTTGTTGGGTCCTAGCCTTATATATCATATTGGGTGTTATATTAAGGACTTAAATCAACTTTATGTGAATTTCTCCCATTGTTGATGTCTGGTTTAGACAACAATGATCTTCCCAAACCAGGCTTTCCTAATGAATATGACTTCCCGAGTTTGGCTCATGGAAGTCATACTTCTCTTCTTCCACCTCCTCCAATTATTCTCCCTAACCCACAAGTTCAAGGTCACTCAAGCCCTAATGGCAAGCAAGGTCTATGTGTGATCATATCTTAGAGATGAAGTCACATATTGACAAGCCGGGAGAGTTGGGTGTCAAAGTCTTGAGAAAGTTGGATGTTCAATCACTTTCTAAGTCACATAGTGACTTCCTTTGGGACTACTATGAAACAGACTATGACATGAACCTTAATGATCATATCTATTTGCTTGGTGCTGCTGAATCAACAATGATTTGGAACGATAGTAAAGCAAATTTGATTAGAAGATCAACTTCCCAAAAACTTTATGGACAGTGACAATGGTGACACTGGAAATCCAGAAAAAGCATTCTCTTCCCAATGGAAAGGGATTGGCCATAGTCAACCGGTTGACCAAATGGTAAAGAGAAAGACTAAGTCTGAGATAGTCCCATTACCAAAGGGTCCATATGTTTATTTTGCCAAAGGAAGGGGCGTTGATTGCAAAGCTGCCAAATTTACCTAAGTATGTTAAAGTCAATAAGTTTGACTCTACATCAGGTAGAGCCCATTATCTAACTCTGTTAAGTTCTATTCTGAGATCCTCATTACATGATGTGACTGGGTCACATGTTGATGTTTTAAGAATCAAAGAATAGAGAGAAATCTTAAAGGAAGTATATGCTGATTCTGATCGCGAAGGTGGATTTCGATCGCATCAGAATTTTGAGCAGTTGCTTAAGAAGTTATGATATATTGCTAAGGAATAGATAACAACAATTTTCCATGTGGATTGTAAGGATAAGTTTTTTCGCAAAGTTTTAAAATAAAAGAAAAATTGTTTAATTTTATTTATTTGAAGTATCCTTACAATGGCATTTGTGGAAAATTGTTGCTTATATGATTCCACTGACATCAATATTGGAAAATGGATTTGATTCTTTCATTTGTGGTAGTGTCTAAATTTACCAAATCAGGAAAGTTCCTCATCGACCAAGTTTCAATTGGACCGAAACTTGGAATCATGCAAGTTGAATAGTATGATGAATGAGAACTTTCAAGCATTGGAAAATCAAGACTAATTACTTGTTCACATGGATGTGTGAGTCTAGTGAAGGACTAAAGGGATCGAGTACACATTCTTGTGCACTGGTCATGTCCACCACAAAGCTCGTTAAGACTATTTGATTTACTAAAGTTTAGTAAATATGGTTATACTTACAAGTTTAAGTATAATTCTGAAACATTGGAAAAGTCTCAATGTATGGCAGAACGAATGGGAAGAATCAAATTAGGCAGAAAGATAAAAGTTTCTCAAATCTGAAAAGATGGGAGAGTACTTTAGTATCATGTTTGTGATTATCTTAATGATTTAGAAATCATATCACAATTAGTCCTCTAAAGGTCATCTTAGTGCATTCTTATGACTAAGAAGAGGAGTCATGAATTGTTGAAATGGTTAGATCAGGAAGATGAGTCATACTTCGTTCCAAAACAATTCTTAGAGTCATACTCCAAGATTGTAACTTGAGTGACATATCTTAAAGAAAGGTTTAAAACACTTGTCAAATGTAAGAGTAAAAGTGTCCTACTCTTGTACATTTGAAATTGGTAAGTTGTGATGTTTTGGATAAAACAAAGACCAACTAAGGCCAATTGTGTGAAGTGTTTGTCTTGGTAAAGAATCCACACTATCTCTTGAATATTTGGCAAGATGGTCTTATATGTCAAGAGGATAGTGGGAGTCTTAAAGATCCTAAAAAGAATTTCAAGAACTAATCAAGAATAAAACCTGAGGTTCTTCACTAGCACACGACTTGAGATTTATAACCTATCGTGTTGACATATTCTGTGCCCATTCCAGTTAAAGTTGGCTTTGCATAGGAGTTCTGAAAGTTCTCAATTGGTTGCATAACAACTTGGAAGTAATGGCAGGCCCTGTACTGCCAGGTGGCAAGAAGTTAAGATTGCATAAGTTTAGTCCATATGAGTTTGGATTTGTCATTATCCTTGTCTTGTGACTATGGTTTTGACGATTCACATGGATAAGAGCACATACACCATAAAATCTAAGGGTCATAAGGTTTCTCTCCGATTCATGAAAATGATGGTGAGGAAACACTTCCACCAAGTAGATTTGAAGTAGATGGCAAAAGGTCTAAACAATTGAGACTATGATTACGGCATCCCTTTTCATAGTTCTGAAATTGTTTAGACACACATGCTTGCTATCTAAGGAAAGGTGTATGATTTTGATAAAGTTTTATCAAAGCATCTCGTATCAGAAATCTGAACTTTGGTAAGAAAGTCAATAAAGTATTGATTTCTAGAAGTCCAGCTGATTTCTGAGTACATGTCAAAGCTAGTGGGAGCATAAGTGTTATGCTAATAATCATCATGTTAGTGGGAGCATGATAATTATTGTTAGTGTTGCAAGTTAGCAATGTTAATTATAGAAAACAAAAGTTTCAATTCGTGAGGCTGCAGGGATTGAAAAAGTTGTTTTGCTATAATTAAGGGAGAGGATACACTTCATTTCAGTTCTAAAGGCTTAGATTGAGACCTTAATCATCTTTAGTCAAGAATATATATATGAATTTCATGTTGGATTGGTTCAACTTAAGGAAATTCTATATATTGCGTTCTCAAAATTCGATTATGATTACGGCATCCCTCTTCATAGTCAAATTTTGAAAACATGGCAAATAAAAATATTGTAGCAAAAGACTAGTCTAGAATCATGTCTTTATGTAATACATCATGAATCGTGTACCATTTGCTTTGGGTACAGGATCGATTGCATGTGCTATAATATTTGTCATTTCTAAATTTTTCCAAATGCCCAGAGGCATTAAGAAGGGAAAAGGTCTAGAATTGGATATAACTAAAATGATTAAGCAATTGTCGAGGACAATCTGAGGTTTACCAAAGATTGGTTGCTCAGGGACAGTTGGAAGTATAGTGCTAATTTTGGAAGGATCATATTGACATATTCTGAAAAGAGGCATCTCTTATTCAGAAGTGATAGTCAAAATGAGAATATGGAGTTGTCTCCATAGGTGGAAGTTATCTGTGTAAGATTAGAAAACTTAATGCAAGAAGCATGTCCAAAGCAATGTACTTTGAATATGAGACTTAGTTTCCATGGAGTTGATCTCCATTGGAATACCTTATAATGACTGTTGACAAGTCTTTGTGACTTTGTACATATTCATTACAGGAGGGTCAGTGCATATAAGTTTAAAATCTAAACAGATTTCGATAAATGATAGGAATTTGAAATTCTCACATTTTTCGATAAGGATTTGGGAGTGTGAAATTAGAATCATTGAAATTATGTTCAATTGGTTTATTTCACAAAGTAAGGATCATAGACAAACATAGAGTGCATACTTGGTGTATGGCAAAGCTATTGTTTAAGAAAAACATAGTGTACATGCTTGGAGCATAGGACAACTAGTGTTTTTAATTCAAGTATAAAGTTGATAAAACCGAAACAATGAATAATAAGTAATCAGTATGGTGATAAATAAAAGTGTTTATTTATATTCATAGGGTTTGATACCATATTTGATTCATTTATTCTTGTGTTTCACTTTGCATGTTTTGACTTCCAGAATAACTAAGTCGCTCTTCCTGAATGATTAAGTTATTCAAACCATCCACAGTCGGTCATATGTTTGAAGTAGATATGAATCAAGACTGTCATGGGTTGGTTTGTAGAGGTCCAAGTTGGTGGACAAAGTGGTGCTACAACACTCATGAGTGCTCATAAGTTCTGAGTATTGGATTCAACCCGCGCTCATTTGAATCACTTCATGAATTTTATCACGAGTGATCATGAGACGATAATATCTTATATTCTTCAAACCTAGAGATATGAGTTGTTACTATGAGTTGGTTATACATTGATTGCAGGAAAACGCATTTGGTAACTCGATGTTATAAAACGTGCCTTTGTGTATGATTCAACAAGTAGTAGAACAAGCCATATGAGTCGAAGTTTATCCATTCCTTTTACCTTCGGGATAAAAGCGATATCTATGGGCCCCTCGATGATTTAGCGATGACACATGTGAGTGCTTGGCCAAGCCAGGACTGATTTGATTTGTTCAATCAGTCAGTCATCATAAATCAAAAATCAGGAAACAACAAATGGATAGAGAGAATGATTATAATCCATGTCTCAGTCCATATGATATCTAGAATGGAGGAATATATGATCCCTTATCTAATGGACAAGTCATTGACAAGGTCAGAGTTCGACAGCGGCTTTAAGAGCTACGATTGCCAGTTAGGTTTTGAAGTCATACTCAATAATAGTTTTAGACTTATCCAAGTGGGAGACTGTTGGATTAATGTCTAAGTCCATAACTATATTTGGTATGTACTTGACCCGACCCGACATGGTCCATTTGGGTTGCACTTCACCGGCACAATTTATATGGATAGTCTTTTGAGAATAGTATATTTATGATTTATATTAATATATTATAAGTTCTAATATATTAATATGGAATCATATTATTTAATTAGTATTGATCAAGAATTAATTTAGAATTAATTAAGTGATCAAAAAGAACTAATTAAATATGGACTCTTATATATATGGAATGGGCCAAGTTCATTTAGGTTGGGCTAAGCTTTCATGGATGGTCCATGGAGATTTTAACCCATGGATCCTATGTAAATGAAAGGTCATGGGTATTAGGGTTTACATGGATGTAACCCTAATCCTCCATAATATATAAAGGGGTCCTTGGCTCACAAAATTGGGACAAGTGTGTGAAAATAAGAGTGGGCCGATTTTAGTGTGCATACATATTCTCTCAAGTTCTTCCAAGGTGTTTTGGTGATTTGTGATTCCATTTGAGGCTTCCACACTATTGGGGCTAAGCTCTTAAAGCTTGAAGACATCAAGCTACATCAAAAGGTATGTCATCTAACTAGAACTTTGTAGTATAGGTGCTTCATAATATGCTAGTTAGGATGAAACCTTGGATTAGTTAATATTTGCATGTATAATAGAGAAAACATAGATCCAAGGTTTATAGGATTGTATGTACACCATAGGAGTGTTAGAATGCTCAAAACCCAACATGTGCACCATAGGATGTTGTAGTATACTAAAACCCATCACTTTTCACATCCAGAAGAAAACCCTAATCGAGCTAACCCCTATTTTGAGTGTGTGTGAGGCTAAAAGTGGGTGTTTGGTGTGTTTCTTGAAGAGACTTGAAGATTTAGAAGCTTGGAACGAGAAGGGGGTTGTAGATCCATCATCTATGAAACATCCCAAAAATACGGTCCAAAAATTTCATTTAAAATCATTAATAAACCCATAGTTATCAAAACATTACATAAAGTCATAAGTTATTATTCTCAAAACAACATAAACATATGTAAAACATTTCAGAGTAAAAACATCCTAGGCTGAATAATGGTGTGTGCACTACAGTTATCCCGAGCTCTTCCGCTTGCTACTGGAAGTTCCTGAAACCAAAATTGAAAACTGTAAGCACAAAGCTTAGTGAGTCTCCCCAAGCTACCACATACCATACACATAATAACATATACTGGGCCCCCGCCCCTTCCTCGGGCCCCGCCCGGCATCGGACAGTGTCCGAAATCAGGCCCCGCATGGCATCAGGCCCCACCTGGCATCGAGCCCCGCTCGGTATTCATATTTGTTTCTTCCAGGCCTCGCCTGTCTCTGGGCCCCACCCGCTATACACATACAGAAAATAACATATAATCATGCTACTACACAAAGAATCATACACAACACTATATCTTGTACTCTTAAGGCCCCGACTATCATGGGCCCCGCCCGTACTCTGCTAATGGTGAGATATAGAACCTCGTCCACACTGAGCTAATGATGAGATACGGGACCCCGCCCACGCTCACCTCCCAACCAGGCACATACAAGTATCACAAAGACAACAAGTATAACTAAACATGCTTCCTTCATCGGGTACCACCCGGCATCGAACCGTAGTTCGGAAAACATACATATACACATTCCTCAAGCCTTGCACGGCATTGGACCGAAGTCCGGAAACATATAAAACAAGCACATGCAAGAATCATGAAGACATCAAGCATACAAGCATTCATCGGGCTTTCCCCGGCATTTGACCTTAGTCCGGAACATACTAACATACGTAAATAGGTCGGCATTGCTGCCTTCGACCCGTTCCTATAGGAGAAAACTCACCTCATAAGCTGACTGCAGAATCCCACGAATAAACCTCTCGCAGCTAGTTGGCAAATCCCCGAACTGCTGATCTCTCGACTCCCCGAGCTATCATTACCAACATAATAATTAGTAAAAATCGAATAATACCTTAGATATCATTCCTTTCTCATGACCCCCTTCACGGGTCAAACTTGGTCAAAGTCAAAGTCAACACTTGGTCAAAGTCCACATTCTGGTCAAAGTCAGTGTTTTGGGTTGACTCAACTCGCCGAGTTCTATAAATCAGGAACCCTGAAATCGCGATCCAACTCGTCGATTCATCCCCTTGACTCGCCGAGTTCCCATGCTACTCGTAATCATGATAAAGCGAGTCAACTCGTCGAGTCCCTCCTCAGACTCGTCGAGTTCTACCTGGTACAAAATCGGGAGAAATCGACTCAACTCGTCGAGTTCCTCTATGGACTCGACGAGCTCCTTAGTCTATTTGGGCCATGTTAAGGGATTAAGCCTTTACTCTTCAGATCTAAGCTTCATACTTCACATACATACTGAAAATGTCCCTTTTGAGCGGAAAGTTTCCAACTTTACCCGTTGATACCCTTACTTAATGGGTTTAGCTCAAACCCTAACTCTTTAGGACCTAGATCTTGGTCCACAAGCCATCAACCCTCCAAGCTAAAGCATACAAACTGAGATCTGGACCCTAGACACTACATAACCACGTAAAGCTTTCACCTTTCTCTCCATGCATGGCCTTTTGGAGCTTAAAAGGCCAAAATGTCACCCTATAGCTTGCATGAGGTTTCAATGGCCATAAAGTTTGCACCTTGATGCCATGAAAACCCTCCATGATTCCAGATCTGATGGTGTACTAACTTGGGACGTCCATATCCCAAAGATCAAGCTTCTTGGACCAAAAACCCAATAAAATGATAATAAAGAGATCTAAGAAGCTACTAAGCAAGTTTGAGACTTGATTACCAAAAAGTGATGAGGGTGGAACGAAGTTGTTGGATCTATAATCTCCTTCATGAATCCTCAAGCCTCTCCTTATTCTACAAACTTCAACACACAAGATTTCTCTCAAGAATGGCTCACAACACTCAAACTAGCACTAGGGTTTCTAGACTCAGGGTTTGGACAATGGGGGCTGGAAACCCTAGAGTTTAGGATGTATAAACAGGGTGTAAAATCCTGGATTTAGGGTTTCCCAAACCCAGTCTAACTCGTCGAGTTGGTCCCCTCCAACTCGTCGAGTTGGTCTTCCAAAAACACGTGTGACATCGTTCCTACTCGTCGAGTTCTCACCCTTGAACTCGACGAGTTGCCTTCTTGTTTGGAGATTTTCTTTCCTCATTTGGCCTTCTGGTTTCCGGGTGTTACAATCTACATCATTTTGGCATCCTTTGGAGTTAAAAAGTCTATACCTTGATCATTTTCTTGTTATATCTCTTCATTCAAGAGTTTAGGGTCATTTCTAGCTTATTCTTGAAGCATTTCTGGTTTTGAGCACGATTTGAAGTTGTAACTTTAGATCTGGACTCCTCTAGGCCATGACACACATAAAGCCTCAAGCTTTATTAAGCTTTGGCCCTTCTCTATACCCTAAACCTCTTCCTAAGGCTAGCTTTGAGTGTTTTAGCTTCTTGAAGCCTTTCATGCACCTAAAGTTGGCAACTTTACGTGGTAACTACACCCTAGGAGAGTAGATCTACAGTTTGGATCCTTGGTTTCGCTTAAAAGCGTATGAATGAGGAAAGGACTGAAGGAACTCGACGAGTTGCATGGTTAACTCGACGAGTTGGATGAGGGTTTCCCGCTTTCTGGATTCTGCATGAACTCAACGAGTTAAGTGAGTTAACTCGACGAGTTGGTTAGGGTTTTCCTGAGATTCTGGATGCTGCATGGACTCAACAAGTTGTCTGTAAGTTGCACTCGACGATTTGGGTCAACATGGACTGTTGACCTTGATCGTTGACCTTGAATTTGACCAAGGGTTGACCAAGTCTGACTTCTGAGGATATTTTGGTAATTTAGGATTTTAAATGGAATTAGTCATATGGTGGTTACAGGCGATTGAGTTTGGGAGCTGTGATTGGGAGTTGGACATTGTCACTACAACACTACTGTGAGGTGAGTTTTCCTCACTATACCCAAGGGTCGAAGGCACCAAGGCCGGCCCTATGGATTGCTATCCTGGTTATCTTATGGTTGTGTGTAGTTATGATCAGTTAGATCGGTATCCTGGTAGATAGGATGATGCTATGCTTAGTGATCTGCTAGATCTGCTTGACTGTCTGTAGACTGTTATGTGCTTACCTGATATATGTGCTCATGTTTGATTGGTAGTTAAGGGTATTCCATCCTGAGGATGATCGGACCCCTAGTATGTTTTCTCTTTAGACTGTTATGTGATTATTTGATGTATGTGCACATGTTTGATTGTTAGTTGAGGGTATTCCAACCCGATGGTTGATTGGACCCCTAGTATTTTGGCATTCCAACCTGATGGTTGAGGGTCGGGGGTATTCCAACCCGATGGTTGATTAGACCCATAGTATGTTGGCATTCCAACCCGATGGTTGAGGGCCTGAGGGTATTCCAACCCGATGGTTGATTGGACCCATAATATGTTGTCATTCCAATCCGATGGTTGAGGGTTAGGGGTATTCCAACCCGATGGTTGACTGGACCCATAGTATGCTGTTTGTGATTATATGTGTATTGTTGTGTGTATGGGTGTTTTGGGGGAACTCACTAAGCTTCGGGCTTACAGTTTTGGATTTTGTTTCAGGTACTTCGGATGATCGCGGGAAGGCGAAGGCTTGATCGTGCACCTCCTCGCATTTTATGATTTTGAATTCTGGGATACTCTGATATGATACTATTTTGAAAACATTTTGTAATAAATAATGGTTTTTGAATGTTTGAAAAAGTTTTGAATTTGCACAAACTTTATGAATGTTACAAAGGCCAAGCCGATCATTCTAAGGCTATTCTGTCCGACCATATACAACTAATCAACATACACGCATCAATCTCACAATCAAGTAATATAAATCAGGCAAGCAGCTTCCTATATCTTTAGGCATCACAGAATCAGGCATTTCTATCCAACAATTTCTGAAAGAACCTTATCCACTAGCATGCTTTTTCTAACAATTCATATATTAACAAAATCAAAACTCAGCAAACATAACAAGTACGGGTATTTTGAGAACCACTCTCCTATATGGGCTCTGGCTGACTGTACACATCGTATCTTTCTGAAAAAGTCAAAGTTAAGTCAAGGCCCACATTCCCAATCCCAATCCAACAATCAAACAAGAACATGACAAGAGACCGAGCCCATGTCCCTAACGCAACCCTTTTTATTATAAATTGTTTTTCAAAAACATTTTGCAAAAACTCTCGGATCCTAGTTTGAGACTGGATTCACACAAGTGTTCCTCCAATTCACTCAAACCAGGGCTCTGATACCAACTTGTAACATCCTATTTTTCACAACCAATATTTTCCATTTTTATTAAGGTAAAACTTCCTAATTTACAAACTCATTATTAATAAAACTATTTATTCCAAAAATACATTTATTCAAAATCAGAGTATTATGATGAACACGAAATCCTCATTGGTGCTGATGAGTGTGTATAGTCCCTCCTTCGCCTTCCCATAATCACCGATGATACCTGAAATAATAAAAAACTAGATAAGCATGAAGCTTAGTGAGTTTCCCCCAAAATACCCCATATGATAAACATACAAGCATGTATAATGGCCCACAACCTCCCGGTTGGAATGCCCAAGCCCAATCAGTCCCTTGAAATGGAATGTCAACATGCAACAGATCCAATCAATCATTAGGATCCTCCATGAAATGCGTAACCATAAGTAACCAGAGGTGAGATAGCCACCCGAACAAATGATCCTACTCTAGAGCCACAACCAAACAAGGAAAATGCAAGAAAGCGTAGATTAAGAGTTCTCAGGCTATCCTACGTGACCATAGATAGTCCCTAGGGCACTCCACCAGAGGATAACCGACAAGTACAAATAACATATGGTTCTACAGATCACTATGGCAACGCAACATACTTAATACCAGGATATAGATCTAATAGATCACTACAACATAGCAACATACTCGATACCAGGATACAAATATAACAGATCACTACAGCATAACAATATATTAAGCATCAAAACCCAAGGAGTGCATGACTGTATATATTCAGATGTGAGATAGCCACCCGGACAGGTGGTCCTACTCTAGAATCACAACCAAATAAGGAACATGTAAGAGAGCCTAGACCAAGAGTCCTCAGTCTATCCTACATGACTATATACAATCCCTAAGGCATCCTTCTACTTACAGATACCCAAAACTAGTGGGCCGACATTGGTGCCTTTGACCCACGGTACAATGAGGCGAAACTCACTTAAAATGAAGCAATCCGAGAACACTATGATACGCTCCCTGCTACACTACTTGCTCCCACGGATCCGCTAACATCAAAATCAATAAAATATTAATAACCAATCAAAACCCTCAAGTTTGACCTAAAGTCAAACTTGGTCAAAAAGTCAACGGTCAACGGAGTCAACGAAAGTCAAAGTCCAAGGTTGGTTAAGTACGCCCATCTACAGATTACCTATTCAACGGATAGAGAGTAAGGATTAACTGGGGCTCAAAAATACCTAAAATACCATTAAGTCAAGCTTGGTCAACCCTGGTTAAAGTCGGAAAATTCAAAGTCAAACTTGGTCAACGCTGTTGAGTACGCCCAGTTTACTTAGCTCGTACACCCCATGTACATGAGTGTTGATCCAAATTACAGGTTGGTTGACTCAGTACGCCCGACGTACGTGGGTTACGCCCAGCGTATGCTGCCTGTACTCCATTCATCCATTAAGAGCTTATTCCTTAAGCCATTTTGCTCAAATTCCATATCCAAACTTAAACTAACATCCTTAACCATAAAGTTTCCAACTTTATGGTCTTGCATGACTAATAAGTTCTTAATGTCCAAAACCCTGTGTTCTTAACCCACTAAGACCCTCTAACACATGCATGGGCTAAATATCACCTTCAAGATCACATTTTTATGCATCAAGACACTCCCAAACGACTAAAAGGAAAACTAAAAAGGAGTAGAGTACCACATACTCATAATACCAAGCTCATGGGACCAAAATGACCGCAAATATAATGCTAACAAGATCTAAATGAAATCAACATCAAGTTCAGAACTTTATACCTCCAAAGGGTGTCAAAAGATGATGGAATCCTGGATCCAAAATGTTCCACTCTTCAAGGATGATCTTCTCTTCCAACTTGCTCCTTCAAGGACACCAAAATATACACCAAAGCTCAAAAATGCACTAGAGAGGATTAGGTTGGCTAAGGAATGATTTCCCAGATGGAGGCTGAAGAGTGAATGAGAAATGAGGGGTTAATGTTGTGTGTGTGTGTATATATATATATATATATATATATATATATATATATATATATATATATATATTGTAACGCCCGGGTTTCGGGGCTAAGCATTTTAGATGATGTAATAGTCTAGGTCAACTATTGTAACTCTTTTGATGTAATAAAGATGAAATATTTGAGTATTTTGTGAATTATGTGAATTTATGTGCTTATTATTTAATTATAAATGTATAATTAATAAAGAATAAAAATAAGCGTCAAAATTAAAGTATGAGATAAGCCCGATATCCTTACATAAAGTTGTAGTGGTCGAAACAAGGATTCCGGAGATATAAAGAACGCCGAAATCCGAGTTATAACGACGGAACCGGCACGACACCGGGAAGCGTAAATAGTGAATTTACGATAAAGCGATTTTTAGCCTTAGCGATCTAAACGAAAGTCGTAGAAAACGTTAAACCGAGAGCGTCCATAAAAAGAACGCCCAAATCTGACTTCGTATGAGGAAGTTATGATTTTTCGAAGTTTCGGCTTAGTAGTGCACAGCCCGAATTCGAATATTAAATCGAGCGGTTTTTAGCCGACACAACCTAAACGAGAATCGAAGATCTCATTAATAGTAGCATAACGATAAAAAGACAGACGAAAACGGACGTCGGATGAAGAAGTTATGAATTTTTAACGAACCAATCCTGTCCCGGCCTGTTAAAAATATAACTTTTAAAATAAAGTCAAAATTAGCCGACGGAGTCTAAACGAAAGTTGTAGAGTACGTTCCCGCCTACGCGTGGATATAAAGAACGTTGAAAACGAAGCTCGTATGTGAAAGTTACAAATTTTTAAAGTCGATAGTGCAATTTGCGAAATCTGATGCAAGACGCGATGACGTGGCTCAATCCTAGCCGTTGCTTGCTCCCCACGGTCTCGCATCCGATGAACGCCACGTCGCCTCGCCTTCGCCCTACGCCCCGCGTCCAAGGCTGGTAAGCCCAGCGTACCTTCGGACCTGACCCTCTTGCGAGTGTGAGCCAGCTGGATCCGAGCTGGTGACCTTATCCGAAGTTACGCCCCGCGTAACTTCCTGAATGCCCCGCGTAGATCCGAAGTTCGGCCCCTATAAATACCCTACGAGGGCTGCCGAGGAAATCACATCAAAACTCATTCTTTCTCTCACTACTTTCTCTCTCTAACCCATTTTAACCCCCTAAACCCTAGGAAAAATCCCTAGCACCCTAAGGAAGCCCCGAAGCTCCCGGAGTCCCGTGAAAAAGGGTCTTTCGGTTCGGAAACGCTGCTCCGAGCAAAGCCCAGTTTTCTTTAAAATCCGCTGTAAGTGAGCTATGCGTACGCAATTTTTAATATAACTTTTAAATAATTATAGTAATGTTATTAGGTCCTTAAAATAATTATTTGGGCTATTATTATGAGTTATATTGAGTATTATTTAACGTTTATATAATAATAATAATAATAGCTAGACTATTAATTAGTCGCGGTTAACGTTAAAACTAAACTCTAGTGATATTGATACTAGGTTTTGGTCAAGGAAAAATTGTTTTGAGATAACGAAGTGTTGTTCAAGTACCGAGTCACCACCTAATCAGGTGAGTGCATAGTTACTTTCATCTTACACATAGATATGAAGTATTTTATATAAATTACGTGTTATGTGTGCATATTATCTGAATACTTGCTGTCTATGTTGGATGAATTATTTTATACACGTTTTTCATGATTTAAACTGTATATGTATTTTATATCTACAAAAATGTTGGGGTAAAACATAGGTAGATGTAATAAGACGATGTGTGATAAAATGATGAGAGGCCTCGATGTTGTTGGTGATCCAGTCATCTAGCGGAGTATAGATGACGACCACAGACTCTTCTAGACAGTCCAGTGGAACGCTAGCAGGCTTCCAACCTGTAGGTGTTTGTGAACAATGTGTTCACTGGTGTACTCCATCCCCCTCATGGTTGCCTTTATGACATTTATTGTTGAGGAACCCCCTTAGCAGTAGTGTCCATCCCGATGATGATCCTTAGGCTAGGTCCCTTATGATAGGTGTTTAAGGACGTAAAGTGAGGATAACGGGAACGGGTAATCGGGTTATTGTTGATCGATGAAATTAATAAACTTATTTATTGTGGGTTGAAAACCCTATGTGCTCACCAGGCTCCCAAGCCTGACCCACTCAGTTTCATGTATTACAGGTAGTGGCGCTCGAGCATAGATGTGATGTTTTGGATGAGGGATACGGATATAGGCCTGTAGATATGAAATAATGTAGTAAGGCTTATATTATACTGTTTATGCTTTTGATCTGTATCGAACATGACATCCCGAGTCTTTTAATGAAATAAATTTCCTTGGAAATGTTTTTGATAAATCTTTATCATATTTTGTTTTGGGACAAATTCCGCAACACTTTTATTTAAAATGTTACTCTGATTTTCAAACAAGCATAAACAAAATCGGTCTTTTCTGGCCGTGAAAATGGGGATGTCACAGTTGGTATCAGAGCATTAGTTTAAGCGAACTAGGAATTTGTAGGATTTCTAGACTTAAACTTAGAATGCTAAGCGATGATGGTGAGATGTGAGCAGTAGCTTATTTTAGGAATTATGCCTAAAATGCTTTTATGTGCTAAATGCTTTATGCCTTATGTGCTGTTAATTGTTCGGATCTATGGTCTGTTGCCGACCGGATCTGGAAACCTTATGTGTTTAGGATTCTAAACGTACAACTACGATATTAGAACTAACATGTAAACGTTTCGGAGTGATAAGGACGGTTTAAACGACTATCCTAAATAAAGATCTAAATTCACCTTATTCGGTGTATAGATCAAGATGGCAAGAACCCGCAGTGGGGCTGGGAATGCAAATGGGAATAGGAATCAACCCCCAGTGACTAAGCAAATACCTGTTGTAGCAGATGTTCCTGAGCCAATCACGATGCCCAGAGTGCAAGCGATGATCCAGATGATGTTGGATCGTCAAATGGAGGAAACCAGGCGTTTGCTCCAACAAAATCGCGAGGAAGCTACCATACCAATCGTAGAGCCCGAGCTAAATGATAGGCCGTCTGAAGGAGGAAACTACAGTGGGACTGTTGGTCAAGCCAACCCACTGATAGTTAGGCAAAACCACCAGGATGGAGGAAATGACGGACGTGGATGCAAATACAAGGATTTCATGGCATCTAAACCACTGTGTATATATGGAAGCCCGACGCCGGTGGAAGTCATGAACTGGATCTCCGAGATGGAAACGATGTTTTGAGAGTTGCGAGTGTAGCAACAGGCAGAAGACCGCTCTCGCGGTTCCTCTGTTGAAATCTGGAGTACTAAGCTGGTGGAAGCTACTAGCTGACTCAATGCCCAAAGGAGAAGCGAGCAAGATGTCGTGGGAGGATTTTCTGGTGCAGTTAAAGATGCAATACTGCTCTGAGCAGGATCTTCTGGAGATCAACAACGAATTCCAGAATTTGAAGAAGGGAAGAATGAGCGTTACTGAATACGCTGCAAGCTTTACAGAGGAAATGAAGCTTGTTCCTCACCTCGTCCCAACTGAACTCTCCAAGGTTAACAAGTTTGCCCTCGGATTACCAGCGGACTTCGGTCCAATGGTCAAGCAAACAACCACTCTGAAAGCCGCCATCTGGGCTGCTAAGAATGTGGAGACCCAGATACGAGAGAAGGGTCTGGAGAGAGCGGAGGTGGGAGAGAAAAGGAAATTTGATGGGTCGTCAAAATTCAGCAAGAAAAGCAAGTTCTCAAGGTCTGGCACGCAGAAGTCTGGAGGAGGTGAAGCCAAATGGTGCGACAAGTGCAAGAAGAAGCACCAGGGGAAATGTGACGGAGGAGTCACTTGTTTCAAATGTGGAAAACCTGGGCACTATGCCAACGGGTGCACGTTCACTAAGAAGGTCTGTTATGAGTTCAACGAGGAAGGGCACATTTCGAGAGACTGCCCGAAGAAGAAGGAGGCAGGAAGACCCAACATTCCACCGAAGCCGAAGGCAAGAGCCTTCCAGATGATGCTCGAGGCTGCAAAGGAGGCAGCAGACGTCGCTTCAGGTACCTTTCTTGTAAATGGATTGCCTGCCAATATACTATTTGATTCCGGAGCCAACTACTCCTTTGTGTCGCATAAATTTGGTGGGAAATTAGCATTGCCTATAGAAAAACTTGATAATGCCCTAATTGTGGAAGTTGCCAGTGGCAAATTCGTACCTGTTAGTAATCGTATTAAGAACATCGTCATCGACCTAAACGGAAATGAATTCCACGAGGAGCTGTTACCCATAGAATTGAACGGTTTCGACATCCATCTAGGAATGGATTGGCTTAGCGCCAACGATGCTGAGATTCAATGCCGAAAGAAGATAGTAAGGGTAAACCCACCCGGAAAAGAGTCATTTATGGTGTACGGGACAAACTCCGAGTAAATTTTGGAATCATCTCCCTGATGAAAGCCAGAAAATGTTTGTCCAAGGGATGTCCATCATACTTGGCATTCGTAATCGATGCTAAGAAGGAAAAGAAAGAGGTGCAGAATATACCGGTTGTGTGTGATTATTCGGAAGTCTTTCCCGAAGATCTTCCCGGATTACCGCCTGATAGACAAGTAGAGTTCTGAATAGACTTGTTACCAGGTACAACACCAATAGCGAAAGCACCTTACCGATTAGCACCGACGGAGATGAAAGAGCTTATGACGCAACTTCAGGAGTTGTTGGACAACGGTTTATTCGACCTAGTTCATCACCCTGGGGAGCTCCGGTGTTATTCGTGAAGAAGAAAGACGGAAGCATGAGAATGTGTATAGACTACCGAGAGCTGAACAAGGCAACAATGAAGAACAAGTATCCATTGCCAAGGATTGATGACCTATTCGATCAGCTGCAAGGATCGAGCTATTTCTCAAATATCGATCTTAGGTCAGGATATCATCAACTGAAGGTGAGAGAGCGGGATATCGAGAAGACTGCATTCAGAACAAGATATGGACACTACGAGTTCTTGGTTATGTCATTTGGACTAACCAATGCTCCAGCAGCATTCATGGATCTGATGAACAGGGTTTGTAAACCATTCCTCAATAAATCCGTGATAGTGTTCATCGACGACATTCTCATCTACTCGAAAAGCCAGGAGGAGCATGGCCAACATCTACGAGAAGTGTTGGAAGTCTTGAAGAAGGAGAAACTGTATGCAAAGTTCTCCAAGTGTGATTTTTGGATCCGAGAAGTCCAATCTTGGGTCATGTGGTTAACCAGGAGGGAATAATGGTCGACCCAGCAAAAATCGAAGTTGTGATGAAGTGGGAACGTCCAAAGAGTCTCACAGAGATTCGAAGCTTTCTAGGATTAGCCGGATACTACCGACGATTTATCCAAGGCCTTTCTTCGATAGTTGCTCCATTGACAGCTTTGACCCACAAAGGAGTTACTTATACATGGAGTGAGAAGCACGAAGAAGCATTCGAGAAGCTAAAGAAGAAATTATGTGAAACATCGATTCTTTCTCTACCCGATGGAGCTGAAGACTTCGCGGTCTATAGTGACGCATCTGGAGTCGGGTTGGGTTGTGTTCTGACCCAAAGAGAAAAGGTGATAGCATACGCATCTCGACAATTGAAGGAGCACGAAAAGAACTACCCCACTCACGATTTGGAGTTGGCAGCAGTAGTTTTTGCTCTAAAGATATGGAGGCATTACCTCTATGGAGCGAAGTGCAAACTTTTCACTGATCATAAGAGTCTCCAGTATTTCTTTAATCAGAAGGAATTAAACATGAGACAACGACGCTGGCTAGAATTACTCAAGGACTATGACTGTGAGATACTTTACCACCCCGGTAAGGCAAATGTTGTTGCTAATGCCCTCAGTCGGAAAGTCAATCTTGAAAGGAAAAGGCCAAGAGCGTTGAGAATAGGAGTTGTCTCGAAGATTGTGGAAAGTATCAAGAAAGCTCAATAAGAAGCTTCAGAAAAGAATGACCGGAAGTAAGAACGTTTGGGAAGGACGTTGGTATTCGGTACAAACCGTCAAGGACTGAAGGTATTCCAAGATCGGATTTGGGTACCTAAGACGGGAGGAATAAGAGATCGTCTGATGGAAGAAGCTCACAAGACCATGTACGCGATTCATCCCGGTAGCACAAAAATGTATAGGGACCTAAAACCCTACTACTGGTGGCCGACGATGAAGCTCGATGTTGCGAAGTATGTGGCCGAGTGTGTAACATGTGCGAGAGTTAAGGCACAACATCAAAAACCATATGGGAGTTTAGAACCCTTACCTGTACCCATGGGTAAATGGGAAGACATCACCATGGATTTTGTGACTAAACTACCCAGGACGAAGAACGGACACGACATGATTTGGGTGGTCGTGGATCGTTTCACAAAGAGTGCACACTTCATAGCTGCCAACGAAAGGTGGTCTATGGATAAGCTTGCAAATGCTTACGTGAAGGAAATTGTGAGGCTTCACGGTGTTCCTCTAACGATTGTATCGGATCGTGATAGTCGTTTCACGTCAAGGTTTTGGAGAAGTCTACAAGAGGAATTGGGTACGAAGTTGTGTTTGAGTACGGCCTACCATCCGCAGACTGATGGTCAGAGCGAAAGAATGATTCAAACGCTTGAAGATATGTTGAGAGCATGTACCCTCGAGTTCCAAGGTAACTGGGATGAACACTTACCTCTGGTAGAATTTTCCTACAACAATAGTTTCCACTCGAGCATTAAGATGGAACCTTATCAAGCCTTGTACGGACAGAAGTGTCGTACGCCGTCTTGTTGGATTGAGGCCGGAGAAAAGCAGTTTATGGGCCCCGAGATAGTCCATGAGACTGTTAAGAAGCTGAAAGTGATCAGGGAAAAAATGTTAGTAGCTCAGGATCGTCAGAAGAGCTATGCTGACAAGAAAAGACGACCGATGACCTTCGAAGTTGGGGATTCGGTTTTGCTTAAGGTCTCACCGTGGAAGGAACTTATAAGATTCGGAAAACGAGGAAAGCTAAGTCCAAGGTTTATTGGACCGTTCAAAGCTCTTCAGAAGATTGGGAACCAAGCTTACAAGCTGGAATTGCCCGAAGAACTCGATGGTATTCATAACACCTTCCATGTGTGTTATCTGAGGAAATTCACGGGAGAAGTTCCCGACATAATTCCGATCTCAGAGTTAAGGATGGATGAGAACAAGAGGCTGATTGAAGAGCCCGAGGCAATTGTTGACCGTAAGACTAAGAAGTTACGACGCAAGATGGTCGACTTAGTGCTAGTCCAATGGAAACATTTGAATGGGCCGAATCTCACTTGGGAAACAGAGGATGACATGATGAGTCGCTATCCGCATCTGTTTGCTGACGCATGATTCCGGGACGGAATCATCCTAAGGGGGAGAGAATTGTAACGCCTGGGTTTCGGGGCTAAGCATTTTAGATGACGTAATAGTCTAGGTCAACTATTGTAACTCTTTTGATATAATAAAGATGAAATATATGAGTATTTTGTGAATTATGTGAATTTATGTGCTTATTTTTAATTATAAATGTATAATTAATAAAGAATAAAAATAAGCGTCAAAATTAAAGTATGAGATAAGCCCGATATCCTTACATAAAGTTGTATTGGTCGAAACAAGGATTCCGGAGATATAAAGAACGCCGAAATCCGAGTTATAACGAAGAAGTTATGACCCGTCGAATTTCACGACGGAACCGACACGACACCGGGAAGCGTAAATAGTGAATTTACGATAAAACGATTTTTAGCCTTAGCGATCTAAACGAGAGTCATAGAAAACGTTAAACCGAGAGCGTCCATAAAAAGAACGCCCAAATCTGACTTCGTATGAGGAAGTTATGATTTTTCGAAGTTTCGGCTTAGCAGTGTACAGCCCGAAGTTTGAATATTAGATCGAGCGGTTTTTAGCCAACACAACCTAAACGAGAATCAAAGATCTCGTTAATAGTGGCATAACGATAAAAATACAGACGAAAACGGACGTCGGATGAAGAAGTTATGAATTTTTAACGGACCAATCCTGTCCCAGTCTGTTAAAAATATAACTTTGAAAATAAATCAAAATTAGCCGACGAAGTCTAAACGAAAGTTGTAGAGTACGTTCCCGCCTACGCGTGGATATAAAGAACGTCGAAAACGGAGCTCGTATGTGAAAGTTACGAATTTTTAAAGTCGAGAGTGCAATTTGCGAAATCTGATGCAAGACGCGATGACGTGGCTCAATCCTAGCCGCTGCTTGCTTCCCACGGTCTCGCATCCGATGAACGCCACGTCACCTCGCCTTCGCCCTACGCCCCGCGTCCAAGGCTGGTACGCCCAGCGTACCTTCGGACCTGACCCTCTTGCGAGTGCGAGCCAGCTGGATCCGAGCTGGTGACCTTATCCGAAGTTACGCCCCGCGTAGATCCGAAGTTCGGCCCCTATAAATACCCTGCGAGGGCTGCCGAGGAAATCACACCAAAACTCATTCTTTCTCTCACTACTTTCTCTCTCTAACCCATTTTAACCCCCTAAACCCTAGGGAAAATCCCTAGCACCCTAAGGAAGCCCCGAGGCTCCCGGAGTTCCGAGAAAAAGGGTCTTTCAGTTCGGAAACGCTGCACCGAGCAAAGCCCGGTTTTCTTTAAAATCCGCTGTAAGTGAGCTACGCCTACGCAATTTTTAATATAACTTTTAAATAATTATAGTAATGTTATTAGGTCCTTAAAATAATTATTTGGGCTATTATTACGAGTTATATTGAGTGTTATTTAACGCTTATATAATAATAATAATAGCTAGACTATTAATTAGTCGCGGTTAACGTTAAAACTAAACTCTAGTGGTATTGATACTAGGTTTTGGTCAAGGAAAAATTGTTTTGAGATAACGAAGTGCTGTTCAAGTACCGAGTCACCACCTAATCAGGTGAGTGCATAGTTACTTTCATCTTACACATAGATATGAAGTATTTTATATAAATTACGTGTTATGTGTGCATATTATCTGAATACTTGCTGTCTATGTTGGATGAATTATTTTATACACGTTTTTCATGATTTAAACTGTATATGTATTTTATATCTACAAAAATGTTGGGGTAAAACATGGGTAGATGTAATAAGACGATGTGTGATAAAATGATGAGAGGCCTCGATGCTGTTGGTGATCCAGTCATCTAGCGGAGTATAGATGATGACGACGGACTCTTCTAGACAGTCCAGTGGAACGCTAGCAGGCTCGCAACCTGTAGGTGATTGTGAACGATGTGTTCACTGGTGTACTCCATCCCCTTCATGGTTGCCTTTAGGACATTTATTGCCGAGGAACCCCCTTAGCAGTAGTGTCCATCCCGATGATGATCCTTAGGCTAGGTCCCTTATGATAGGTGTTTAGGGACGTAAAGTGAGGATAACAGGAACGGGTAATCGGGTTATTGTTGATCGATGAAATTAATAAACTTATTTATTGTGGGTTGAAAACCCTATGTGCTCACCAGGCTCCCAAGCCTGACCCACTCAGTTTCATGTATTACAGGTAGTGACGCTCGAGCATAGATGTGATGTTTTGGATGAGGGATACGGATATAGGCCTGTAGATATGAAATAATGTAGTAAGGCTTATATTGTACTGTTTATGCTTTTGATCTGTATCGAACATGACATCCCGAGTCTTTTAATGAAATACATTTCCTTGGAAATGCTTTTGATAAATCTTTATCATATTTTGTTTTGGGACAAATTCCGCAACACTTTTATTTAAAATGTTACTCTGATTTTCAAACAAGCATAAACAAAATCGGTCTTTTCTGGCCGTGAAAATGGGGATGTCACATATATATATATATATATATATATATATATATATATATATATATATATATATATATGGACCAAATTCTAGAAATTAGGGTTTGAGGATCCACCATGTACGCCCTGCATACACGGAGTATGCCCAGCGTACATTACGTATGCCCCACATACTAAGTCCTTAGCCAAAATCACCAAAACGCCACAAAGGGGCAAAATGCAAAAATTATCATACTAAGGGGGTTAAAAGATAAATACTTGAAAATCAGAATGTTACAGTTGACTTTTTAACTAGGTTTTACTTTTGGACAAATTAAGGGTTTTGGGTTGTAGTCTGAGTTTTGGTCCATGTTTGTTACATAGGTAGCATGTAGTGTCGGTTATTGGATCTGTGATTAGTGTTGTTATCTTCTTGGCTACGAGGTGAGTTTTCTCACTATAGTTTGTATTACATTATGTGTCCTTGTGTGTACGATGTTGGTATGCTGTAGTGATATGTTAGATTGATAGATATGTATAATTACATGTATTTGCTGGTTATTGATTATTGTTTGCATATGTCGACATAGTACGGTTTGGGTTGAGGCGATACGACTTTGTGTTGTAGGCCAACTAAACAGGGGCCCACATCCAACCGTGTGTTGTGAGCCCAGGGGAAATGTAATTTGAGGACCGTGGGCCTGAGGGCAATCCAGTCTGATGATTGTGGGCCCATGGGTAATCCAGTTTTATGTTGTGAGCCCGGTGTGCATGCATTGTATATGTATTTTTATGTGGGGTATTTTAGGGGAATTCACTAAGCTTTGAATTATAGTTGTTGATTTCAAAGTTTTCAGGTACTTCAGATGATTGGGGCAAGGCGAAGGCATGATCATACATATTCTCCTGTTGATTTTTAGTAGAGAGATTATTTGATACAATGATTTTTATGGTTTTGGTTTGAAAACAATGTTTGATAGTCTTATGGTTTTATGAAAAATGTTTTTTAGAAATAAAAAAATTTATCATGGTTTTTGGGATGTTACAATTTTGCTTCTACTTCTGAAAGTGTTGAAACATAAAAGTTATTATAAAAAATAGTTAAAAACATAAAAAAAAAAATAATTAAGCTTGCATGTTCATAATATGTAGTTTTTCTTAGTCCAATGTGTAGTGATGAATGTAAACTTCTAGAAAATTATCACAAAAAAGTATATCATTATATAATATAGTTTCTAATATATTACATGTTTGTTGATTTTTATATATTCCTTTTGTACGATTTATATGTATTTAATAGGTTTTCTTAGTACGAATGTTATTATAGTTGTTTTAGTTTTTATATGATACTTAAAGTTATAATATTTATTGTTTTGATACTATTTTCTATTTGTTATAAGTACAAATCAACATCTAATCTAATAAACGAAAATGATTTATGATACATGTCGTGTTCTCTATGTATTTACCACATGTAATTTTCTAAGATATTATAGATTTCTTATTTTCCACATATCATTTTTTTGCTTTTTTTTCACTTGTTTTTAAATTAAAAATTCTAGAATTGAATAATACATAGTTTATATATGTAAGATATTTAATTATATTAAACTCTTAGAATAATTGCTATACAGACCTTAATTTCCTTTCTTTTTAATTCCTTGATAATATGAATATCTTAGTTAATTTCACAGTTAAGCTCTATTAACAATTCCAAAATTATATAATATTGAAGGAAAGGATTTCACAAGATCGTGATACAAATTTCAATATTTCTGGTATTGTAAAAAATACGTATGCTTATAATTTTTTATATTAATTTTTTTTTTAAATTCGTATAATATACGGATCTCACACTTAATATATTTGATATAAAAATTACATAACTTTAAACGAATATATAAAATTTCAATTAAAGATATACATAACTTAAACGGTTAAACCTATCCTGATTGTTCTAATTTTTTGTAATGTTAGAGTCAGTAAATGATCAGTTTTAGTTTTATACTGTTTTTTTTTATCTCTAGTTCCACCCATCATTTTTTTTATTGTTTTATCATCTACGGTTCCAACCATCAATTTTTTTTAAGAATATGAAAAAGGAGTCCTAGTGTTTGAAATTTTATGCAAGCTAATTGAAAGTGAGCAACAATGTCACCCTCTACTTTGCCTTTTAGACCCTTTCACCTCAAGTTTGTCCCCTCAAGTAATTCATTTTCTTTTTCTAAAATTCAAAGTAAGGTATCCAATAAATTGTGCATGTCATCCCTTTCTTCACAAAAGCAAAGAATTAAAGTTAAACATGTTATATGTTTATATAATATAATATTTTATATTTTATAATTTATTATTGCAACTAATTATATGAAATAATTCAATATCACACAATCATTTTCGCAAACTACACATTTAAACATCCTCTAGATATAACATATGACATTTTTTTACCAAATTAGCACATGACATTCACACAAAAACATTTTTTATATTAAATATCGAATAATTATTAAGGATAGAAGTACGTATTGCAGTATTGTTGTCGACATAATTATTCGTGGCTTGGTAAAGAAATTTACCCCAATCATTTTGACTTCAAATTCACACAAAGAAATCATGGTTTTTTGCCTTTTAGCCTATAAATTCTCCCACTTCCCCTTATCCAAACAACTTCCCATCAGCCATGGCAGTTGATGTTTCTGAACCTTTTATAAGTCCAAGAATCTCTTTCTCCTATGATCTCAACAACCAATCATCCGACACCATCACCGCCTCCACCACCACCACAGCAGCTACCGCCGTCACCAACACCTTCGAATTTTGCATCACCTTGAACCTTCTGCAACAAATCACCTCCGCAGACGAGCTATTCTACGACGGAGTACTCCTCCCTACACAAATCAAAAAACCCGAAAACCTTCTTCCCAAACCCAAAACACCACTACCAGAAAATAAAGCCATGCACGTACATAGAAAACGTCTGAAAGAGCTTCTATCTGACAATGACGACGAACAACACAAACAAGAGAAATCTTCATCGACATCGTTTTGGAAGTTTGCACGAAGCACAAGTTTGAACTCTGAGAATGGTAGAGGCCCAAAAAGGTTATTCCGTTCTTTATCGTTAAAACGACTGTTACAGAGTAATTCAACTGATTCTGCATTGAATCCGAGGGAAAACGATGCTCCGGTGCGTATAGGGAAGTTGAATTCAGGCAAAGAGCCGGCAATGGTACGGATACATCATAGTTGTCAGGGAGATAATTCTTGTCGGAGGTCGGCAACGAAGAAGAACTCCGGTGATGTGAATAAAGTTAATCCTATATTGAACATTCCACCAGCTTATAATATGAACTTGTTCGGGTCTGGTTCATTGTTCTGTAAGCCCAAAAGCAAAACCAGATAAATTATATTTCTTGTGATGGTTTTTTTTTTTCTTGTACATGTATATGTTTGTTAACTTTAATATTTATTAAGTTTTTGGGTTAGATAAAAAAATTAATTAAACTAATTTATGTGCCTCTTTACTAAATGTCACAGTTTGAATAGATATTACGAAAAAATTATTTATTTCACAAAATGCATTTTGTTTCTTGCACAATTGCTTTAGTAGATGATTTCTCAAATAATGATGCCATTATGTAGAAGATGAATTTTGTGAAATAAATGATTTGTTTTCAATAAAAAAGATAATGTCATAAAAGTATAAAAGTATGTTTGTAACTTTTTAACAATTTTTTTTTTCACTTTTACTTATAAATTTTTACTTAAATTTTTAGTTTTACTATTTTTAACTTCTATAATAGTTTTATTGTTTTTTTAATGAAACTCACAATAAAACCTTTAAGTTTCTAAAACTTTATACGGTTTGCTCTAAGTACATTTATTTTCAATTTTATCTCATATATTGCCATTCAAAAAAAAATTATCTCATATATTTCTTTGTAACTTGTTAATTTCATTCGTTTTGCTTTTTTTTTTTCGGTTCATGTTGATAGGGCAATTTTTGTTGACGTGACACATCACGTGAACGTCTTATAAAAAGAAATGAAACAATGGTCTAAAGAAGACACGGACTGGACACATTTGGGAGTATGCATGCATCTTACTAGTGAAACAAACAATGTTTTTTGAAATTAATACTACTTTAATAACAAAAATATATTTAATTAACGCTACTTTAATTATATTTTTTATAACTAATATGAAAAACATTCTCCCAAAATATGGAATAATCTGAGACGTACACTTACTCTTGATCTTTCGTTTGTACACATGAAAGCCTACATCATGATCAAAATAACCCTAAAAATTGTTTAGAATATGTCAAGTTTATTTTTTTCTTGTTTAACGAACACACTTGTAATTAGATACAACTTAGACTACACACAATGTCTTGTTAGTGCATGCATGTTAGACAACGCCTAATTCCCTAACATTACTACATGCAATATGACACGTAGCGTGTATATGACTATTAAAAATAAAAGTCAAATAGCATATAACCTAGCCGTATCAACATGGTACAGTAGTGTATATACTCTTATTTTAGAGGAAACAAAACTGAAAATTTATATTGATCACATTGGAGGATTTTTGGCACCTATTTTACTTAAAACCAAAGTTTTAGATTTATTGCAATTTTTATATAATATGGATATGAATACTCACAAGGATATAAGAGTATATTTTTTAACACACTTATAAGATAGTTCGAACCCCCATAAATAGTCATATCCTAGATGCATGCAAGCATTTCCACCCCTTCCCACTCCATCTCACCCCGCCCTGCCCATCCCCATAAATGGATTTTGTTATAGCCATTTGTCATTAAGCTTAATTATTATATGCTAAAATTTTAAATTTTATATAAATTCTCATAACTTATAATTGTACTCTTCTAGAAAAATAATAAAACGATTGATGAAGATGCAACAATGTATACAATTAAGTCTGTGATATAAGTGGTGGATAAATGATAAAAATGTATATATGAACATGTCAAAGAATTGGGAAACAAGTAAACAAGCCTACCCTTGTTTTGTGGTAAATTCTCATGACCTTTCTTTTTCTTTAGAAATTTTGGTGCTTTTTCAATAATTACATGTCCCTTGTTGCTTTGGAATATCCATGCTTTTTCCTTTTTTTTTTTTGGTATATTTCTTACATCGTATTTAAATTCAAAACTTAGGTCAGCCGATAGTAGGCTACTTAAATTAAATTAAAACAGATTTTATGTCCGTTTTTATTTTTATTTTGAGACTGATTTTCCTTTAACCACATTTGAGAATACATATGACAAAGTTGCACTCGATCCAAGGTTATTGAAATAATCATTAGCCTGATGTGAATTTAAATTCGTTTTTCTTTACGATTTAACGATGATGTGGAAAATAGAAATAAATATATTTAACTGTTAATATTGTAAAAAAAAAAGAATCATATATATTCGGACTTTTTATAAACCTTTTTATTTTTAGAATCTATCAAATTTTCCATTATTTTCGTTCTTAACTTTTCAGTAGGTTTAATGTTAATTTTCCTTACAATTTTTTTCCCAAAAAATGCAAGTTTTTTTTCTTAAAATAGAAACTTTGTATTTAATTGTGTTAGTGATTAGGGTTTAGGCTTAAGCCCTTTAGGGTTTACATTAGGTTGTGTTTGGCGCGACACAGCTAGCTGAAAAACTGACTTATTTTTCGAGCTTTTTCAAGTTGTAATGTTTGGCAAGCAAAAAATTAGCTTATAAGCTAGCTTTTTAAAAAGCTACTTAGATTAGTTTTTTAGGAGATTTTTAAAAAATTTCCATATATACCCATTAATTAATTATAAAAACACATTCTTTTTAATGTTCTTTTATGTCATTTCATATTTTTAGCTAGTTTTACCAAACGACATTTTTTATCAGTTGACTTTTTAGCTATCAACTAGCTTTTTATTTAACAGCTAACTTTTCAGCTATCAACTAGCTTTTCAGCTAACAACTAGCTTTTCAGCTAGTACGCCAAACATAGCATAGGTCTCTTATGTATCCCTATTTATATGAGGTTTAACCTCACTATTTATCAATGAAACATTCTATTCTATATTATGGTATCGGAGCCAGAGCATAATTCCCGTACTTCCTAATCTTCCTCCTCAAATCTCTCTCTTTCCTTTTCATCCATTCTTCTCCCTCACGGCTCATTGTTCTGCCGAATCCAAAACCTAAGAACATTCATCCCATCTTGCTTGTTCTACCCAAAAAATGTTTGTTCCTACCACTCAAATACATAAAGCTTTTGTTGTTACCAATATTAAGGCTCACATACATATCCTTCTCGATCTCGATCGACACAACTATGATATGTCGTGCGAACTCTTCACTACTCATTGTGAAGCCTATGATGCCCTTGGCCACATCGACGGAACCTTCGATGCTCCTACCACTCTATCCACTGATCCTCAATGGAAAAAGGTAGATGCCGCCATCCGTACCTGGATGACTCTCTCAAAAAACTTAGCCAACACAGTCATCAAAACCAACACTACGATTCGTCAACTTTGGCTTAATATCGAGAAACTATTTCGAGACAACAAGGATTCTCGCATCATGCAAGTTGATAGCGAACTCCGTACAATCTCCATAAGAGACCTAATCTAAACCCTAAAGGTCTTAGGCCTAAACCCTAATCACTAACATGATATAGAATAAAATGCTTCATTGATAAATAGTGAGGTTAAACCTCATATAAATAGGGATACATAAGAGACCTAATCTAAACCCTAAAGGGCTTGGTCCTAAACCCTAATCAATAATAACCCCCCCCCCCCAGTTTGATCGGGAGAGGAAGATTAAACTGGAAAAATAAAAACATAAAACATAAAACATAACATAAATGAAGACATAGACAGTGACGATGGTATAGCTCTAACGATGACGCCTAACAACATCCGCTCGTTGGAGAAGGAGAAAGAAGAAGCGGCGGTTCCTTTGTATAAGAAGAAAGGAGCGGCGACGACGACGATCATTGAGTCGGTGGCAGAGGAGTCCAGAGAAAACCAGCGAGAAAGAAAGAGGGGTCGAGCTGCGGCGGACGGAGCCTATTCCAACTGACTTAAAAAATAGATTTGAAGAAGAGGCAAGTTAAGGAGAAGGCAGAAAGCAAGCTTAAGGACAGGAGCCATCCGACGAGGAGACATAAGCAAACGAGGTAGTAGAAGAAGCCGATCGGTGGCTGTTTTATTATGTAGAAGAAGAAAAAACTAAGGGAATATGAAGCATAATGAAGGCATCTCCGACGACTATGAGATAATGTCGTCGGAGGTGGAGGGCGGTGGTAGCGAGTTGTGGTCAGCGGTAGGATTTTAACCTAGAGCTCTGATACCATGATATAGAATAGAATGCTTCATCGATAAATAATGAGGTTAAACCTCATATAAATAAGGATACATAAGAGACCTAATCTAAACCCTAAAGGGCTTGGGCCTAAACCCTAATCACTAACAAATTGGCTCATAATTTTTGAATTGTTGTTTCTGCTAACTGCTCTTTCCGGGTGGTCTTTAAAATTAAGATTTGAGGAACAATTAGATTCTTTTTGAAGTTAGAAAAAAATGTTGTTGTGTCTAATTTTGTTGGCAAAATACATATTAAAATTTATTACAAGATGCTCGAAGCTTGTTGATATTGAATAAAACAAACAAAAAGAGGATTTTTGAACTTCAAATTATATTTAAAAATCCAATTTGAGCCTTTTGTGATTTGACTATAATTATATCACAGATTTCTTTTAGATTCTTTTTTTTTCTCACTAGTAGTCGTATCAATATTATCATATTTAATAATATCCTTATGCATTGTATTTTTTGTTCATTTTCAAACTACATGCAAGAACTTTGAGCTAAAACATAGAACTTTCACTTTTCAAATTAGTTGTAACTGTGACAACCATCAAATTTCGGTCAAGTCAAAGTCAAACAAAGTCAACTAGTCAAACCGGTCAACTCCATTAACCCTTGTATGATAGGGTTTACGTTATGTAATCACTGTACAATTCGCTATTTTAATGAGAAAACATCATTTGGAAAGTTCATGTGTTTGATTTTCCTTAGCCTTAACAGTGCTAAACAATGAACCAAAGCGATAAAACACTATTGCACAATCATCGGGATTGTGTAGGACACTAAATCATGGCTTAACGGGGTCTATGGACCTTGCGTTGCGAAGCCGGACACTCAAAAAGATCACAAACGAAACCTCTCGCAATCTCATTCAAACCCTACTCAAGATTACTTGACGCTAATAGGATCGAAACTCATACACTACGATATAAATTGACGTTAATAGCAACATAGTATAGTACAACGTTATAACTATAATCAAATTAAATTATGATACCATATTAAAATCAAATCAAAGTATAATGCTCTAATTAAATTTAAAAGAATCAAACTTGAATGCTATAATTAAACTTCAAATCAAAGTAGATTGTTATAATCAAATAATAACTCATCTTTTATAAAACTCCATTTTTATAAACTTTACATTAAATTTTATAAAACTCTATTTTTATAAACTTTACATTAAATTTTATAAAACTCTTATATTAATTATGTAAAAGATGCTTGTGTTAGTGGGAAATTATGAAGACCACCAAAAGCAAAAAGATTATTCCCATGGTCTCCCACTCACACCTCCCATCCACTTTCCTTTCCTTTTTCTCCCAACACATTATTCTCTTCACCACTTAAACCTTCTCTATTCTTTCTCTCACTCTCAATCTCGAAATTTCCTCCAAGAATACTCATATTCCATCCAAGAACAATCTATTATACTCAAATCTTCATCCCTCTTGAAGCATTCATCAAGGTATGTTGTTAAAAGTTTCATATTCATACAAGAAACAAATTAAATCCACCAAAATATCTAAAACTCATTTTATGTATAGACCTGATTTTTCTCAGAATCTCATCAATAAAATAAGAAGTTCTGGAAATTTTCAGAAAATAATTTATTTTTATTGAATTACTATAATTACTGCCATAAAGTAGGGCAATAATTCACATAAAATACTTTTTGCATTTAATAAATTCTGAGAAAATTCTGGGATGACCTGTATACTGATTAAACATGATATATGAAGTTTCATGCATTTATATTACTTTTTACTATTATTTATGATTTTATTGATTAATTAATAATGAAATATATAAAAAATACTTCCCATAGTCACAAATATCTGAAACTTATACACTGAGCTCTACATCATGTTACAAAACTATGGTTAATTTTACAGATTTTTTGAGAATCATTTACTATTTTTCCCGAATTTTGTGTTGTTTAATCATTAAAATATTAAATAAATACTAAAACAGTTCAGAAAAATATACAAATTTTACAGTAATTCATATTGTATGAAATAATGATTTTCTAATAATTTCATAATTTTTCAATACTGTTTACTATTTAAAACTATTTTCCTAAGTATTTAAGCATGTAAAAATGCATTTTAATGATTATTTCATATAAATAATTGTTAAAATCTGTAAATAATTATAATTGGGCAAGTTATTATTTTAATAAGAAATTATTAAAATCTGGCCTAAATTGAAAATATAAATTAATTATGCAAAGTAAGTAATTCAATTTAAAATTCATTTAACAAATAAATACCTTAATATTATAATCAAAATGAATTATTGTTAATTCATCTAATATAAGAATATGTGTCTAATTATTTGTGTTAATACTTCATTCTCGTTTAGCAGTTCCTAAACCAAAACTATTAATTATATTAGGTTCTACGCCATTTTGACCCGAATCGTCTATCGTACGACACACGCATTTCGTTTTGGGACTAATGTGAGTAATCTACCCCATATTTTATAATTTTCAATACTTTTGGGGTGTATCATGTGGTTCTAATATGTTCCAACTTCATTTTATTGTTTTATCACAATTGAGACATTGTTGGGACATTTATACGTGAGTCATTAATTGTATAACTATTGTTCGTTTACGCTACATGTACTTGTAGTGCATTATCATTTTTAGTCTAATCTCCATGACTATGCCCGTATTCTTGAGGTATGTTATGAACAATAATAGCGCTATTGGGTTGACCACCCCGCCTTAGGACGCTAAGGTGATTGATCGCACGTGGTTGAGTGTGTATGATGATTAGATGCTCCATCCTATATATATTTATATATATATATATATATATATATATATATATATATATATATATATATATATGTATATATAGGGTGAGGACTTATTGTTGTTGTTATCATTTGTTAATCAATTTTTGATTTATAAACCGTTATCTCAAATACAATTGTTTGCCGACTTCAAAAGAAAACAAATTTCCAATTCTAAAGGTTTCAACTTCACAATTTTCTCTACTAAAATTAGATTACTTACCAACTCTCGTAGTTGACCTGTTTTTACCCATGATGCAGATTTGAAGAATGAAGTTGATAAAAAATAGGTTGTGCCTTAGAAATCCACAAGACTATTTAAATTTGATGTAATAAATGTTGTTCATATTTGGATTTGTATTTGTATGTTGTGGATCTTGTTTGCATACTTAGTACTTAATTGAATCTAATCATATTATAACATAGTTGTCATGAGACTTTGAACAATATATCACGCCTCGATCGATTCCGACAAGGATCGGGGTGTGACAGATTGGTATCAGAGCCCTTGACTATAGGGAATTAGGTTAATTGCCTTGACCTAGTCTATAGCCTCTAGGGTCCTCTCGTATGCTAGTTTATAAAATGCACACACAACTGCATGCAATTCACACTTAGAAAATCCTAGGAATACCTTTGTGTGTTAATTGCTCCCTTAAGTGCATACGTATTACTCCTGACACTTATATGTGTGCATACACTGGTGAATATTCTCCTCTTTCTCTAAAAATCACACACATATTCAAGTGGTTTAAAAAAAATGTATATACATATATATTCCTTAGAGCTCATAGGAAATTCAAAGTCATCCACTCTAGTCGGGTAGGATCATAGTAATTGACGCGTAGTAACTGGAAGGGGGAGGTGCCGGTAGCCCGAAAGTCCTGACTAGGTAAGCATTCGTATACATCCCAATCAACCGAGGGACCAGTTTGCTTATCTGGGGACCAAAGGTGAGAGTTCCCAAACCTATAGGCCAAAGCGCGTCATTCACATTACTTTTGAGCCATCAAAATACCCGACCTTATCAAACGTATCCGAAAGGATACACTCCAAAATGGCCAACTCATTGGACTATTAAGTTCCCTAATGGGCCTAGAAGTGGGAAAGAAATGTGAAAACTTAGTTTTGTGGGGGCCCACGCAAGTGCTACATGTTTCACATTTAGTAACCATGGAAAGCCCAAAAGGTGCCCAACACTCCTAACCATGGCCCAATAAGTGTTTTACAATTATTTTACCCAACAATGTCTAAAAAAAAAACTTTATTTCCCTAATCAATTTACAAATAACTCACAAGTCCATATGCGTGTTTCTCATAGTTGACATGTTCCTTGTTTGGTTGTGGACTTAGGGTAGACTCATTAGGATCAACAGTCTAATAAAATTTTAATTACACATAACTGGGGGCATGTCGAGTGAATCTTAGGAGTGGATCAGACATGGAACAAATCACAAGATTATAATCAAGTTATTCCTACTAAATTCATAAGTCTATTTATATAGACCTCTGGTATAGAGTCGTCAGCGTAGTCGTGTCGGCAATCTAGAATATAGCTAAATACATAATACAAACTATAATACCCAAATTATACAAAATTTTCTGCATAAAAAAATCAATAGACAAACACAATGAAACTAAAAAGGGTATCAATCTATCAAGAGAAAAACACATACAATGTAGATTAAAATCCACTAATTATAACAAAATGGCTAAAAGAAAAGGTAAGGACTAAGGATTGTTAAGTCCTCTCTTCTTATAAATAGCTTTGAAGCAAGCTTGCCTAAGCTTCTTTGTTCTTTCTGTCAATTCCATACCTGGCAATTTCTCCATCATCTTCTTGTGCCCTGCTAATGTCTCTACCTCCTCCTTTAATCCCAACTCCTAGTTTTTTTAGGTAGATGCAATATATTTTTCGTGTGTGTTCACAAAATTTACAATGAGTTAAGTTTATGTAAATATAAATCAGAAATCGTAGTAAAACAATTGATTCGATGTGGCATATGCCTAGGGCCTATGTTTATGTTATAAAGAAACTAATAATTAAAATTTTAGAAAATACCAAAACTACTTTGGTTACCAAGTGCATGCATACATGCATGAGTAATGTATAGAAGGTTATTATCGTAGTTTACCTTGGCATTTTGAATGAGGGATTGAAGGCTCTTAAGTTTTCTATGAGGCTATCTGTTTATGTTGAGCTCTCTGCATCTTTTCTTCAACAATGTTAACCCTATCCCTAGTTCCTTTGCTGCCACGATTATCGGCATCTCAAAGTACTTCGCTATCTCTTCAAACTCCAATGGTCTCAATCTATTTGCCACCTTTCGGCCACCGTGATCAGTGGTGGCAGCACTAGAACTACATGTAGCCTCACCATCGGATTTACAGTCTTCACTGAAACTAACCAATGGTAAATTACCATCCTCCCAACAATCCCATAAGCTTATGTCTTTAAGGGGATCCAAATCGTGAAACTCATTTCTAGAAATGATGTTTTGATCTTTGTTAAGTACTGTGGAAACGTTCTGATCGAGCACTTCATGCAATTTTTCCGACAACTCGTAATCATGATGGTCGAGCATGTCACCACTGCAAAAAATCCAAAAAAAAAAAAAAAAAAACTCAAGATAATCAAATCCAACACGATGAAAGACTCTTTTTGATCACTACAAATCCAAACCATGTTTTGATCAATATAGACAAAATCACTTTTCTGTGCGAAAGATGGGGTAATGAGTGACGTTTATATATACCTGAAAAGATCTTGATGATCAAAGTACTGAAACCAATCGAGGTCATCTATGGGGTTTTGATGATCTGCAGGTGGATCCATTTGTGAGGGAGAAGTTAAAAGTTGCGGTAAGAATGTGATGATTTATATAAGTGAAGTGTGAGAAGTAATTAATAACAAATAAAGAGGAAATGAATATATATGGTCTTTGAACTGTAACCTTCTTCTTCAATTCACACACATATACGTATATGTTGCCGCAAATTATGACTTATGTGCCTCATGCATTTAATACATCACATGCCTACTGCATATTCTTGACTTTGAAGCTACGTACCAGTTTCAAATTTCCCCAGTAGCACACTTTTCATTAGAAAGTACTCCAAGTCTTCACACATGAACCAGTTAGAAAGTACTCCAAGTCTTCACACACGAACCAATTAGAAAGTACTCCAAGTCTTCACACATGCAAATTATGACTTGTGTGTCGCTATAGGTAACTAATAAAACTTTATTTTTAACCCCTTAAATATCAGTACAAGCTTCTAACCTCGACGTTTAAATTCTAAATTTCTTTTTATTACTAAAACTAGCATCGATTCAAGTATATAAACCATGAATCTTGAGAACACGGCAAAACCCAAATAAGTCTTATCATCTATGTAAAAAAAACTCAGGGTTTTTACTAGTAAATCTATCAGTGGCGGAGCTTGAACAATTAACTTGGGGGGGGGGGCGAAAATATTATAAACTGAAATTAAAATTAAAAAAAAACAGATTGTTTTCTACAAATAAACACCAAAAACACCTAGAAAAAGAATTACAACTCAGCCCGACAGCCTTTAATGTCTTTAAAAACAGATTATGAATGATATATTTGTAAGCAGACAACAATTTCTCTTTCAATGTTTTCATCTTTCCCATGATTATATCTAGAAAAATCAAAATGAAGGAACAATTGATCCAATCAAAACAAAATCAAATTCAAAATTAGAACAATAACCAATAACTCATTTAACAATAACCAAATCAATCTTTGTTGTCACTTTTCAGTTTTGTTTGAAGCTGACAAGCTGTTAAGCATAACCAAATCAATAACCAAATCTATAAGTTCATAACTTATAAATCAAATTGGCAAATCGCCAAATCGCAAATGACAGCCAAATTAAAAGGAAACTCAGTAAGACAGTAGTAACGCATAAATAGGCAACAGATTGACAGAAAACAGCAGCAGCAGTGCAATACGCCAACACCAACAATCAACAATCTTACAATCAGAAAAGAAAGAACATCTGAACAGGATTTGGGTCTCGGGATTACATACCTGATTTCTGTGAAGTGTGAATGTGGACTTGGGCACTTGGCGATGGCGATTGGCGAGAGTGAGACCAGGCGACTGACTTGGCGAGACAGCGACAAACGAACAGCAGGCGAGATAGGCAGCGAATTGGGAAAATGGGGATGAATCGATTTTGATTTCTTGATACCGCTTGGTCGCTTGGAGAATTGGGAGTATTGGACCATTCTGATTAGGAATCGGGAGAGGCCAAAGCCCAAGTTTAAAGATAGCAGGCTTATAACTATTTTATTTTGAACTACAATTCCTACTTCTAGCCCAAAAATCAGGAGGGGGCCACTGCCCCTCCTGGCCCCAATAATACTACGCCCCTGGAATCTATGATGGCTAGTGTAAACATTATGGTCATATATCATTAAGATTCTATGGACTTAGAATGTGTGATTCCGCCTTATTCCCTGTTCCTTGTTTGGTTGTGGGCTTAAGGCGGGGTCACCCATCCGAATGCCCTTGCAATCTTAATGATATACGACTAGTTTATGCCAAGCTACTATAAAAGAACTGGTAGGACTTATAATGCAAATTTCGTCAAAATTTGTTGAAACATAAGTAATGATGGAACTCGCTAACTACGTTATAAAATATTCATAGTGGTAATACCAAGGATAAAACAGGGAGTATAAAAGCACACATAGAATACTCTATCATCCCAAAACAATAAACTCCTTTTAAATTGACTCAGTTCAAGTTACAATAAGAAATTTCCAAGGTCATCATGTGACATCAGGAGGGTTGTTCCTCACCATAATCAATTTCTTGTACTACGAAAAGTTTTCCACATCTTTTTCCAAACTCTTGAAGTCCCAATCAAAATGCAAATTTCGGGACGAAATTCCCTCTAACGGGGGGATGATGTGACAACCATCAAATTTCGGTCAAGTCAAAGTCAAACAAAGTCAACTAGTCAAACCGGTCAACTCCATTAACCCTTGTATGATAGGGTTTACGTTATGTAATCACTGTACAATTCGCTATTTTAATGAGAAAACATCATTTGGAAAGTTCATGTGTTTGATTTTCCTTAGCCTTAACAGTGCTAAACAATGAACCAAAGCGATAAAACACTATTGCACAATCATCGGGATTGTGTAGGACACTAAATCATGGCTTAACGGGGTCTATGGACCTTGCGTTGCGTCACAAACGAAACCTCTCGCAATCTCATACTCAAGATTACTTGACGCTAATAGGATCGAAACTCATACACTACGATATAAATTGACGTTAATAGCAACATAGTATAGTACAACGTTATAACTATAATCAAATTAAATTATGATACCATATTAAAATCAAATCAAAGTATAATGCTCTAATTAAATTTAAAAGAATCAAACTTGAATGCTATAATTAAACTTCAAATCAAAGTAGATTGTTATAATCAAATAATAACTCATCTTTTATAAAACTCCATTTTTATAAACTTTACATTAAATTTTATAAAACTCTATTTTTATAAACTTTACATTAAATTTTATAAAACTCTTATATTAATTATATAAAAGATGATTGTGTTAGTGGGAAATTATGAAGACCACCAAAAGCAAAAAGATTATTCTCATGGTCTCCCACTCACACCTCCCATCCACTTTCCTTTCCTTTTTCTCCCAACACATTATTCTCTTCACCACTTAAACCTTCTCTATTCTTTCTCTCACTCTCAATCTCGAAATTTCCTCCAAGAATACTCATATTCCATCCAAGAACAATCTATTATACTCAAATCTTCATCCCTCTTGAAGCATTCATCAAGGTATGTTGTTAAAAGTTTCATATTCATACAAGAAACAAATTAAATCCACCAAAATATCTAAAACTCATTTTATGCATAGACCTGATTTTTCTCAGAATCCCATCAATAAAATAAGAAGTTCTGGAAATTTTCAGAAAATAATTTATTTTTATTGAATTACTATAATTATTGCAATAAAGTAGGGCAATAATTCACATAAAATACTTTTTGCATTCAATAAATTCTGAGAAAATTCTGGGATGACGTGTATACTGATTAAACATGATATATGAAGTTTCATGCATTTATATTACTTTTTACTATTATTTATGATTTTATTGATTAATTAATAATGAAATATATAAAAAATACTTCCCATAGTCACAAATATCTGAAACTTATACACAGAGCTCTACATCATGTTATAAAACTATGGTTAATTTTATAGATTTTTTGAGAATCATTTACTATTTTTCCTGAATTTTGTGTTGTTTAATCATTAAAATATTAAATAAATACTAAAACAGTTCAGAAAAATATACAAATTTTACAGTAATTCATATTGTATGAAATAATGATTTTCTAATAATTTCATAATTTTTCAATACTGTTTACTATTTAAAACTATTTTCCTAAGTATTTAAGCATGTAAAAATGCATTTTAATGATTATTTCATATAAATAATTGTTAAAATCTGTAAATAATTATAATTGGGCAAGTTATTATTTTAATAAGAAATTATTAAAATCTGGCCTAAATTGAAAATATAAATTAATTATGCAAAGTAAGTAATTCAATTTAAAATTCATTTAACAAATAAATACCTTAATATTATAATCAAAATGAATTATTGTTAATTCATCTAATATAAGAATATGTGTCTAATTATTTGTATTAATACTTCATTCTCGTTTAGCAGTTCCTAAACCAAAACTATTAATTATATTAGGTTCTACGCCATTTTGACCCGAATCGTCTATCGTACGACACACGCATTTCGTTTTGGGACTAATGTGAGTAATCTACCCCATATTTTATAATTTTCAATACTTTTGGGGTGTATCATGTGGTTCTAATATGTTCCAACTTCATTTTATTGTTTTATCACAATTGAGACATTGTTGGGACATTTATACGTGAGTCATTAATTGTATAACTATTGTTCGTTTACGCTACATGTACTTGTAGTGCATTATCATTTTTAGTCTAATCTCCATGACTATGCCCGTATTCTTGAGGTATGTTATGAACAATAATAGCGCTATTGGGTTGACCACCCCGCCTTAGGACGCTAAGGTGATTGATCGCACGTGGTTGAGTGTGTATGATGATTAGATGCTCCATCCTATATATATTTATTTATATATATATATATATATATATATATATATATATATGTATATATAGGGTGAGGACTTATTGTTGTTGTTATCATTTGTTAATCAATTTTTGATTTATAAACCGTTATCTCAAATACAATTGTTTGCCGACTTCAAAAGAAAACAAATTTCCTATTCTAAAGGTTTCAACTTCACAATTTTCTCTACTAAAATTAGATTACTTACCAACTCTCGTAGTTGACCTGTTTTTACCCATGATGCAGATTTGAAGAATGAAGTTGATGAAAAACAGGTTGTGCCTTAGAAATCCACAAGACTATTTAAATTTGATGTAATAAATGTTGTTCATATTTGGATTTGTATTTGTATGTTGTGGATCTTGTTTGCATACTTAGTACTTAATTGAATCTAATCATATTATAACATAGTTGTCATGAGACTTTGAACAATATATCACGCCTCGATCGATTCCGACAAGGATCGGGGTGTGACAGTAACATCCATAAAATTTCATAAAATTTTAAACTTTTCAAAAAAACCCTTTTTCTATAGAAGTGTTTACAAAAACTTTGTTCCCAAAACAATATTTAAAAATCAGAATCTCTTTCAACATAGTTTTCAAAACATTCACATTATCAGAGTTTCCCAGAAATCATAAGTCCAAACATGAGGATGTGTACGGTCACGTATTAACATTTCCACGATCCACTGAAGTACCTGAAACAATAAACCAAAACTGTAAGCACGAAGCTTAGTGAGTTCCCCCAAAGTACCAACACCCAAACAGATAACATATACAAATAACAGCATGAAATGGGTCCACAACTAAAAGACTGAATTACCCATGAGCCACAGTATGAGTCTGGCTTGCCTATTGGGCCCACAGCTCACATCTGGCTTGCTCCCGAGCCCACATCATAAGTATGGCTTGCCCTCAGGGCCCACATCTTATGTCTGGCTTGCTTCCTGTACCGATCAGTCATCAAACTGAAATGTCAATGTTCAGTCCTCAATACGAGTCTGGCATACCAACCGGGTCCTCATCTCGTATCTGGAATGCTATTGAGCCCTCAGTATAAGTCCGACATGCCCTACCCGTCCCTCAGCTCATATCTAGATTGCTCCAATACCCTCAAGCCCTCAGTACGAGTCTGGCATACCAACCGGGTCCTCAGCTCGTATCTGGAATGTTATTGAGCCCTCAGTATGAGTCTGGCATGCCCTACCCGACCCTCATCTCATATCTGGATTGCTCCAGGGTTTGTTGGCTACAACACGAAGCAGTACAACCTCAAACCAACACAAATGCTGACAGATAACCATATGCGCATATAATCATGCAGACAGAAACATAGGTAGTCCTATAGATCTACCAGACTAGCATATCAAGAACTAGCACACTCATGAATATCTATTCCATACTTAGCATATCAGAAAATATCAAAATATCAAACCAATAGGCCGGCCTTGGTGCCTTTGACCCGAAAGTACAGTGAGGAAAACTCACCTCAAATACAGAAGCCTCCGAAGGAAATCCCTAGTTGCAGCCCGGCCAGCTTCCCGAGCTATCAAAAATAACAACACACCCAATTAGCAATTGGGTTCCACGCTATAATCTATAATCCTTACTTGGGGTAAAATGACCATTTTACCCCTGACCCAACATGAACCAAGACTGAGGCCTAAAACCAAAAGATCCACAAAGGCCGACTAATGGCCCAATTTTCGAAATTGGGCCCAACCCCATATGGTCCTTATCGTAATCCCATAATTTTCCTTATTACAATTAAGATTACCATCAAGTATCCCTTGGGACAAACTTGTTCAAAGACATAAATCGAAAGTCAAAGTCAACGGTCCAAGTTAACCGAACTCGCCGAGTTGTCCTTCAACTCGTCGAGTTTCTCCATCAACTGCACAGATTGGGAAAAATCAAGTCAACTCACCGAGTTGACCAATAAACTCGCCGAGTTCATTTATCAATCTGAAAATGTCGGGGAAAACCGAGCCAACTCACTAAGTTTATCCAAAAAACTCGTCGAGTTCGCCAGAAACCCACCTCTTAATACATTAAGCACTTAATCCACAAGGACATGACTCCAAAACATAGATCTGACTTCCTTAAGCTGGAAAACCACGTAAAGTTGCCAACTTTACATTCATGCATATCTAAATGAAGCTCTTAAGCTTGGAATGGACTTAATAATTGACTTAATGCATGCATGACACCAAAATCCTCATAAAGTTTGCACCTTTAAGCTCAAGGGTACCAAAACCAACTCAGATATGAAAGAACAATCCCTTAAATGACTTCATTCCATCATCATCCCCAAAAAGAGGCCAAAAACACAACAAAACCCAAAATGAGGAGATCTAATCATCTACAAGTCAAGGTATGAACTTGATACCTTAAAGTGACTGCAAGAAATGGAGTGATTTTGGATCTAAGACTTCCTTCTCCAAGCTAGAAACTTCAAGATCTTCTAATTCCTTCACAATGCACAAAATGAACACCAAACTTCCTTCCAAGGCTCCAAAAACTTGATAATGGAGGCTACAACTCGTTTTAGGGTTTAGACAACAATGGAGGCTGATAAGGAGGCCAAAATAAAGACTTAAGGACTTTAAATAGGGTGCAAGACCCTAAAAATTAAGGTTTTCTTCCCAGCTGCCAACTCGTCGAGTTGAGGCTCCCCAACTCGTCGAGTTGGTTCATTAAACCCTCGCGATCCATCCATCTTCAACATGACGAGTTAGTCCCTCCAACTCGTCGATTTGACCTAGAAATAGGGTTATTCTCAACAATTTCTCTTCAAGATTTCGGATGTTACAACTCCCCCCCACTTAAATTAGATTTCGTCCTCGAAATCGCTCCTTACTAACACTCATAACCAAAACAAACACTTGAGGAACGCACCTGAAATTATGCACATAAACGACCTTCCCAAAACAATCAATCACAAATAGAAACTGCCAACCTGAAGAAGAACAACCCATAATCCCATGCAAAGACCCAACCTTATATATCCGAACTTGGGTATTGAATTGGTATGACTCCCTGACAGGCCTCCCAATCTGAAGTGATTGCTAAAACCATGACACTTATCCATCGAACAATCTATCCAAATTTTGATGATAACAATTCCATAAACACACAAGAGATATAAAACATATACTTCCTCGACTGTCGGGCCGATACACTGCTGCTAAGATCCCAAAACCTCATCACTTGCCCTTTATTCACAAGATGGAGCCATCCTGGAGTGCAGACATATAAGCTAACTTCTGATCCCTCCAACTGATGCTTTTGACATATAGATTTTTTAACCCCCTCCGCTCTGGATACGGACCTTGCACGGACACACTCGCGATTCCTAACACGAGTTTCCACTAAAAGCCTGTTCGAAAATGGCTACCTATACCTCCTCACAGAATCTTCCCTAAAACTGATGAATATCTATTTGAATCTACCCCCAGTCCCTAACTGGGGCATTACCAGAACCATGAAGAATGATCCTCGAAACACACCGACCGCGAGCTTAACCCAAAACCGAACCATATGATGAACCCAAAATCTTAACACCCTTGACTCTTTTCTATGCCATTACCGACCATTGCTTCGACGAGCAACGACGATCAAACTATGAACTTTTACAATACATCCAACCGTTACTGACTCTGGTGCACCCCCACCTGGGCACCCACTCGATACAATCACCAAGAACTTTATGACTTACGACTGTATAAGAAATTTCCAACTTGAGAATCACAAATCTAACAACCGCTTGTAAACAACTAGAACTATTGCATACAACCTGTCGAGACTTTCTGATACCTGACTGATACTTCCCTAAATCCTTATTGTTTCCCTTATCCAACCAACAGATTTATGATTCGCCCGACCGCCCGTCAACGCGTCCACACCGAAAGCACTACAAGCAGAAGAAATGAACCATCATGATCACTAGGCCCACATCATATAACTGGAGTACCCCTACAAGGTCCTCATCATAGGCCTGTATTTGCCTCTGAGCCCACAACATGAGTCTGGTATGCCCTCCCTGGCCCTCACCCCATTACTGGAATGCTCCCGATAACCTACCGACACTGTCGTCATCACATCATTGGCCCAACACTCTGGGCCTGAAGATACCCAACTCATTCCATTACCTTGAAGGGACCTAAACAACTCCCTTACAGTGCCAACTAAGCACCACAAAACAGCTACCAAGCAAAGCCTTACAAAAACAAAGCCGCACACAATCCGCGGATAGGATAAAGGTTGCACTCTTGATCCAAATCGGAAGCTGAAACCCGAGAGAACCATGCACATAATTCGAACCAAGAACCCTAATGCCCTCTTTCTCAGCTCACAAGGAGCACCCCCATACACATACTTAAGAAACCCATAATCTCATCCGAAGAGAAAAGAAACACCAGAGATAATCGAAAAGGCCACCTTAATCAAACAGAAAATATCCTCATGATCGGTTAAACAAGACCCCATACTTGCGAGACTGAACGGATTCCAACACTACACCACTAGCTCGGGAAGACCTCCAAGATGATCCTACAAGGCACCCAAACCCGAGTTTGCTACAAATCAGAATTCCACTTCACCATTGAGGGTAAACATACCCAGGGACCAAGGGAACATAAACATACTGCATAGGAGCATAGGTGACACTTTCCTTGCTCTAAACTGTCACTACTTGAATCCTTCATAGAATTCCCGTTGAAAAACGAACTCAACGATCAATGGTCTAGGACACCTTGACACCTAAGCCAGAGAACCACAAACCACCTGGAGCTGAACATACCCACTTTTGGAATGGGTTCACTGATCGACATCTGCCCAACAAATCTGAAAGCAACAAGCCAAACAACAAACTGACAGAACCCTCAATGACTGACGCTCAACCTGAGAATCTCAATTCTCCCCCACTTAGAACTCGAACCACCGCCCACTGGTGGTGAAACCAAAACATAACCCAAGCAGCCCATCCAGGTACAACCATACTTGACCTTGAAATTAATATCATCCACAGAATGGTCCTCCAGATACGGATCAAACGAACCCCAGGAGAAACCTGAATAACAGCTGAAAACCTCGGAACTTCACATAATAACCACTTACAAAGCATAGGTAACTACCGATTTACGATCCAAACATACATCCCTGCATGCAACCCACACGACAATCCAGCACCTGACTTTCCTATCTCCCAAGAATACGGCCCTTACTTGCATCGCTAAGGTACCCGTGCCACATCAAACCACTTGTGCACATCGGCGCTGTAACATCCGGATTTTCAGAGGTATTATGGTGTAGGTTAATCTTGTGATTAAAGGAGGGACTCGACGAGTTGAGGGTCCAACTCGCCGAGTCGAGTCGGGTTTCTCCCGTGGATTTAATGAGTGGACTCGACGAGTCCAAGGAGAGGGACCTATTTAAAGGCACTTATAGCCTCATTTGCGACGACCCTTTCCCTGGAAGCAAACCCTAAAGGTCATTTGAGCTAGAAAGTGATAGAGAAGCTATCTTGGGATTTTTAATGCATCATTTGAGAAGAAGAGAAGGAGATCAAGCAAGGATCAAGAGGGGGAAAGTTGGATCCAGTGATAGATCGTCCAGAGCTTCTGAGGAAGGTAAAAGTCTGCACCTTTCTCATTATTTTGGTTAGATCTCATGTGTTTGGAGTTCTAGGGCTTTTACCAACTTTGGTTTGGGACTTTGAGTAAAATGGATTAGCTAGAAGCCTAGTCCTCAGATCTGGACCTTGTAAGGTCCCTAGAGTCCAAAGGTCCCAACTTTATTCGTCCAAATGAGGGTTGTTGTGCTTAACACCTTAAGAAGGGCTTGTTTTGGCATTTTGAGGCATTTATGCCATGCATGAACGTAAAGTTCGAGACTTTATGTGTCTCTGGTGTCTTAAAGGGCTAGATCTAGGGTTTGGAATGAAATATCTCACTTTGGACGTCTAAATGAGGAATCAGACCGAGGGGACTCGTCGAGTCCATGAGTTGACTCGACGAGTCAGTGAGGGTTTGTCCCAATGAGCTTGAGCATGCGATAGCTCGACGAGTTGGGGGCCAACTCGACGAGCTGAGCTGGACTGTCACAAGATTTCTGAGGAAAGTAAGTGGACTCGACGAGTCGCAAGGGTGCACTCGGCGAGTCGGGTCAGACATGGACTGTTGACTCGAGTTTGACTTCTGTTGACTCTGGGGTTTGGTCAACATAAGTAATGGAGACCATGGAGGAGTAAAATGGTCTTTTGCCCAATTCAAGAGTTAGAGAAAGAAGAATAGCCCTCATTTATTGGGGTCGTGTGAAGAGTATTGATTAGAGATATTAATCTTTTGTGCTAGGCGGAGGCTAGTTCGAGTTTCGGGTGCGAGGGTATTTACTTGCTGCTTGTCAGGTGAGTCTTCTCACTATACTTTACCTTAAGTGGTAAGTAGAGTTATGTGACAGAGTATCTTGTATGCTATGTATGTGATGTGTTGCACTGCATTATTTCTATGTGATCTATGCTGTGTGTATTCCAGAGTTTACAGAATTAGGACCGGAAGGTCCACAGAGTTAGGACCGGAGGGTCCACAGAGTTAGGACCAGAGGGTCCACAGTGTTAGGGCCAGTGGGCCCACAGAGTTATAGCCTCGAGTGGCTAATATGTGTTATATGTGGTATTTTGGGGAACTCACTAAGCTTCGTGCTTACCGTGTTATGTGTTATGTGTTTCAGGTTGTTCTCAGGAATCGCGGGAAGGCACCGACTTGATTGTACACACCAGAGAAAGAGTTATGTTTTGAGGATCCTGGATTTTTAATGGAGTTGTGTTTTGTAATTTGAATAAACGAGATTTCCATACAATTTGTTATGAAAAGTATGCGATTTTAAAATGGAAAATCTGTTTGAAAAATTACGGTGTTACAAGTTGGTATCAGAGCCTTGGTTTGAGGGATTCGTATGCGCCTTCGGGTAAATCTGGACTCAAACTGAGGATTTGAGAAAATTTTTCAAAGAAATGATTTTTCTAAAGCAAACAAGAGTTTCTAAGAGAAAACGAGAAGGAGCAGTGTGTACAATCAGCCAGAGCCCGAACGGTGATTTCCCAAAATACCCTTATTTTGTGTTATGAGATATTCTATGAGATATTATGCGTGCTAGAGATAGGCTAGGTATTTCATATTTTAGGACTAGAGTGGCCTGATTTGTGATGCCTTAGCCTAGGAGTTGCGGTTATCTGTGATATGCTTTCGAGTATGTGCTGAGTAATAGTATCCAGAGGGAATCCTTTTGAGAGAGGGATTGAGTAGAAGAGTAATCTAGGAGAGATACCTGGATGAGCATTCGTGGAATCCTCTGAGAGGGTAGTCATAGGCCCGCGAGGGGTGAAGTTGCTTGAGTTCGGTGATATCCTACGAGTATGAGGAGGGCAAGTAGGATAATGGCCTAGAGAGGTTTTATGAGGTTATTCGATGTCCGAATGCTGCTTGCTTCGTGCTTTGTAGAACTCTCGATGATGGGAGTTAGCTACCAAGTGAATATGACGATATTCAGGAGGTAGATGGCTGGCATCATTAGGAGTTCTTCAGCAGCTGATGGCGGAGAGGTGTGAGAACCTAGGAAGAGCCTAGGAAAGGGTGACCCTAGTCAGATGAGTACACTGACAGAGTTGGATAATCCACAGAGGAGCGAACACGCATGACGGGGTAGGTGATTGAGAGGGTCGACCAACTACTTAGGAAATCGGGGATGGTCCGTGTGGAAAGTATGGGTAGATGTGGCAAGTAGTATGGGCCCGTACTACTGAAAGCAGAGGACCCATACTCGATACAGGGAACATTTCGGAGGTTTTAAGTAGCAGATCGAGAGGTGATTTCATGGTTCGTGTACCATGATTTGCAGCAGATCGAGAGGTGATGTCATGGTTCGAGTACCATGATTCGTAGCGGATTGAGAAGAGATAACATGGTTCGAGTACCATGATTCGTAGCGGATTGAGAAGAGATAACATGGTTCGGGTACCATGATTCATAGCAGATCGAGAGGTGGCCACATGGTTCGAGTACCATGACCCGTGGCAGTTAGTGTTATTGGTTCTACCAGTTATTCTGTGGTGATTGGTTAGACCGAGATCATAGGTGAAAGAGTATGGGGCTAGAGGGCCATGATGAACGAGTTCTAGTGAAGCATCTCTTAAAAGGGAAATCGAGTTAGCTCCGAGGGATTGTTGGTGAGATGCCAATTGGAGTCGCAAGACTCAAGAATGAGTAGAGATGGCGGTTATGGAGGATTACGGTATGAGTTGAGCAATCAGTCGATGGTGGAGATGTTATTTTCTGTGACCTGAGCGGTGTTATTTCTGTTTCTGTGGGAAACAGGAGAGGTATTGAGATTTTCGGTTTCCAAGGTTGGGGGTGAGCCCTGTGGGATAGCTTTGGTTACGATCTTTCATCAGAGTCTTTGGGCAGTATGTCTGCCGAGAGGTAATGTTAGAGCATGAGCAGGTTGTCAGCGGGGACTGAGATGATTAAGGACAAGGATACACCCTATTTGAGCATAGTAGGGCATTTATTAGCTGCAGCGGCAGACAATCAAGAAGAAGATATTGGGGCGGTGGCTCTTATTGTTTATGATGAGTATCGAATGTGGCAATGAGGACTCCACTCTTATTACAACCCACGTGATGGAACGTTGGTTGGAGAGCCGAGGATGAGGAATATGATAGTTCGTTATTTTCAGACTGAGAGTCAGGGCTACGACTGGACAGTTGAGATGTACGGTAGTGGGATGGTACGAGATTCTGAAGGACTAGAGGTAGTCATGATGAGAAGTTTCTGAGGATTTCATCGGAGATTCGGGGTATCTGGAATTGCTTGACCTCCATCGGGGGGATCATCAAGCATTACGTATCACCTTCCAAGAGTAGGTGCGATGGGATTGGTAAAAACAGTCTGTGGGTTAGATTGTTGGCGAACCAATTGGTGATGGTTCGAACCCTTAGTGGGGGAGAACCGGGTACTTTTGAGGAGATAAGAGATTGGTTCAAGAACGGTTAGAGAAATGGATAAAGAGGCTTGCGGTATGGATTCCTGAGACCAGGGTTATTGGTGGTCAATGAGAGGTGCAGAGTGAGATAGTGCATGTGGTACGTGCTTGAGAAAGGATGAGTGTCTCCACGGCAAGTGGCCGTAGGTCGGAGACCTTATGGGGTTAGGAATCCTTCAAGGTTAAAATGGTGAATTCGAGGTGGTTGGCTTGTGAGGTTAGTTCGGCGGTTGAGAATTTCTGGTTCAGAGTATGGGCTATTATATGCAGTATAGGAAGGGAAGAAGTTAATTGGGCAACCAACTTCAGGGTCGTTATGAGTATTCTTGCATGAGTTTTGAGCAATAGAGAAGGAAGTTTCGGATTGTCAACTTCGTGTTCTGAGTCGTTGGCAATTTCTCCGTGTTTTAAATTGGGGGATCGAGAATTCCGGGGTTACAAGTGGCACGAGAGAAAGACCGGTTGTGAGGTTCCGAGGAAGCAATGCGGTATCTGAGTATGATGCCATGAGTATGAGATCAGTGGTAGAGTCGAGACACTGCGAGACGTTGTGATGGTATTCCGGAGTATCCGAGTTTAATGTCCTAAAATCTCGGATTGTTTTGAGTTTGAGTTTGAGATGTCGAGTGGTGTATCAAGTGTCTATGGTTCCGGTGGGGTCCCTTCAGCTAATTGACATCAAATGGATTTATTTGAGAATGTGAATTGCAGCGAGAAAAAGAGGTTTTGTCACGACGGTGGTCGTCCGAAGTAGTGATGCTTAGCCCGGATGGGTGTGTGTGTACCTATCTATGCTGGGCCGCAGAGCATGAGTTAATGATCGCAGTATGGTGTCAACCTGAGGATGAGATTGTGAAGTGGTGAGAGTAAGTGTGGTAAGACTGCAGGGAGCTGCAGTTTCAATGGGTCAGTGCAGAGAGGTGTGGTGATGCTACGGGGAGCCATAGTACTCACTATTCAATGAGAGGGAGTGGTGATGCTACGGGGAGCCGTAGTACTCACTATTCAGTGAGAGGTTGTGGTGATGCTACGGGGAGCCGTAGTACTCACTATTCAGCGAGAGGTTGTGGTGATGCTACGGGGAGCCGTAGTAATCACTATTCAGTGATGGGTGTGGTGATGCTACGGGGAGCCGTAGTACTCACTATTCAGTGAGAGGTCATTATGATACTACGTGGAGCTGTAGTACCCACTAGTCAGCGAGAGAATGTTGTGATGAAGTGCTCTCCGATCAGAGCTTGACGCAAAAGAGTTTTAGGCTTGGGTAGCCCTAATATTTGACTTGTGGAAGCCTGGGGTCGAACCAGGGGCGAGACTGGGGTCTCCATGTTTGTCGGAAGTCGTTATATTCCAAATGGAGTAGTGATTTTCGTGGCCAAGGGAAGTGAATCAGTGAGGTACGCATGGGTTGCGGGTCATGAGTCATGAGTTGAGTGGTTTATTGGGACGAGTGGTTCCAATTCTGGATCAGACCAAACTCTCGATATTGAGTTTGACTCTAGTGGTGCATTGAGTAGGTGAAATGAGACTCCGGATTCTGAGATGGGTTCCATTTTGAGGAATATTGTTTGTCATCAGATGTTTTGGACCGGAGTGGGTCAGTTCGTTGGTGCGGGAGGTACCGCGAGGCGCTCGTATCTAGGGAGTAGTGTTCGGCAGGGGTCGAGGGTGAAACAATTTGGTAGGATTGTGGAATCCGTTGGGGTAAAGAGAACTTCGTGACTTGGGTGTCACTGGGCCGAGATAGTTGTTATGAGAAGGAAGTCAGTAAGACATTTCGGGATATGTTATGGGTGACCTTTGGAGGTTCAACTGTGGAGTCAGAAGTTGACCTAGTGCTCAGTATTAAAAAAGGGGTATGAGGAACGAAGCTGGGACTTGTGATTGTGATGTCTGAGGACACTTCTGAGCGAGCCTGGTTATTCTCTTGTGTCTGAAGGGCAGAGTGTTGAGGATTCTTTGTTCGGATGGGTTCTGATAGCAGTTTAGTGTATGATCCCAGGTGGGGTGTGGACCCTTCCGTTTCTTGGGGCGTGATTTGGATCATTAGCATGTTGATATGAGTGAGCGGTAGCCGATTGTTGGATTTGGTCTTGTGAGAATCAGAGGATCAGTGAGTTATCAGGGTTTGATATTCGAGGAGCGAATATCATGGTGATCGCTTGAGTAGGCGGTCTGGCGGCGGGTCAGGCCACTAGAGCTTCCGGTTAGTAGGGAGGAGTATATTAGCGACGAAAGAGTTGGTTCAGTTCTGGTCTTGGGAGTTTTGTGTGGTTTCAGGTGTCCATAGAGGAAGATATCGGGGTAGTATGAGATCCTTTCGGTGATGCCTTTTGGGTTGATGATTTCATTATGTGAGTGGTTAAGGAGAGATTTCGAGGGCGAAATCTAATTCAAGTGGGGGAGAATTGTAACATCCGGATTTTCAGAGGTATTATGGTGTAGGTTAATCTTGTGATTAAAGGAGGGAATCGACGAGTTGAGGGTCCAACTCGCCGAGTCGAGTCGGGTTTCTCCCGTGGATTTAATGAGTGGACTCGACGAGTCCGAGGAGAGGGACTCGCTGAGTAGCCGCTGATTAGAGAAACCCTAATTTCCGGGGTTTGGGACCTATTTAAAGGCACTTATAGCCTCATTTGCGGCCACCCTTTCCCTGGAAGCAAACCCTAAAGGTCATTTGAGCTAGAAAGTGAGAGAGAAGCTATCTTGGGATTTTTAATGCATCATTTGAGAAGAAGAGAAGGAGATCAAGCAAGGATCAAGAGGGGGAAAGTTGGATCCAGTGATAGATCGTCCATAGCTTCTGAGGAAGGTAAAAGTCTGCACCTTTCTCATTATTTTGGTTAGATCTCATGTGTTTGGAGTTCTAGGGCTTTTACCACCTTTGGTTTGGGACTTTGAGTAAAATGGATTAGCTAGAAGCCTAGTCCTCAGATCTGGACCTTGTGAGGTCCCTAGAGTCCAAAGGTCCCAACTTTATTCGTCCAAATGAGGGTTGTTGTGCTTAACACCTTAAAAAGGGCTTGTTTTGGAATTTTGAGGCATTTATGCCATGCATGAACATAAAGGTCGAGACTTTATGTGTCTCTGGTGTCTTAAAGGGCTAGATCCAGGGTTTGGAATGAGAGATCTGACTTTGGAGGTCTGAATGAGGAATCAAACCGAGGGGACTCGTCGAGTCCATGACTTTGGGGGTCAACTCGACGAGCTGAGCTGGACTGTCACGAGATTTCTGAGGAAAGTAAGTGGACTCGACGAGTCGCAAGGGTGCACTCGGCGAGTCGGGTCAGACATGGACTGTTGACTCGAGTTTGACTTCTGTTGACTCTGGGGTTTGGTCAACATGAGTAATGGAGACCATGGAGGAGTTAAATGGTCTTTTGCCCAATTCAAGAGTTAGAGAAAGAAGAATATCCCTCATTTATTGGGGTCGTGTGAAGACTATTGATTAGAGATATTCATCTTTTGTGCTGGGCGGAGGCTAGTTCGAGTTTCGGGTGCGAGGGTATTTACTTACTGATTTTCAGGTGAGTCTTCTCACTATACTTTACCTTGGGTGGTAAGTAGAGTTATGTGACAGAGTATCTTGTATGCTATGTATGTGATGTGTTGCACTGCATTATTTCTATGTGATCTATGCTGTGTGTATTCCAGAGTTTATAGAGTTAGAACCGGAAGGTCCACAAAGTTAGGACCGAAGGGTCCACAGAGTTAGGACCAGAGGGTCCACAGAGTTAGGGCCAGTGGGCCCACAGAGTTATAGCCTCGAGTGGCTAATATGTGTTATATGTGGTATTTTGGGGAACTCACTAAGCTTCGTGCTTACCGTGTTATGTGTTATGTGTTTCAGGTTGTTCTCAGGAATTGCGGGAAGGCACCGGCTTGATTGTACACACCAGAGAAAGAGTTATGTTTTGAAGATCTTGAATTTTTAATGGAGTTGTGTTTTGTAATTTGAATAAACGAGATTTCCATACAATTTGTTATGAAAAGTATGCGATTTTAAAATGAAAAATCTGTTTGAAAAATTACGGTGTTACAGGCGCTGACATACTGTCGCCAACCACCGCGACCAACAGACCTCAAGTTGAGAATCCAACCTAACTTGGGATGTCACAAGCCTGCCCACTCCTTCGAACTCGATAATCTGAAGGGCAAGATCCTTGCCACCAATAAAGACAATCTAATTTGACAATCTGTCACTTAAATCCCAGATGCAAACTCCAAGCCAATCATAACAACCGCTTCCTCCCTCTGCCTCGAGGCCCAAGGCACGGACTCTAGCCAAACCTCCGAGACCTCCAACCAACATACTCATCCGGGTCTAAACCACTCAACCCATATCAATATCGCCACATGGGCCTGAACAAACACAAAACCCATCCTCGCCTAGGCAGTCCAAGCCAAAAGATCAACAGATACGGAACCACTTGTCACGGGATGACTCGTTTAGACTAGTCAATACCGTGTGCCACTTAGTGCTTCTCCGACTAAGTCAGGCTAACTTCGACGATCTAGATGTACTAACGAACTTTGGAAGCAAGAGTTACGACAAGGGGCACTTAAAGAAAGCTTCTATTATATAACTCAACTTCTTTACAAGGCAACTTCTTGATGGATCCTACAAATGAGACATCCTTCCTATTTATAGGCACCTTACACCTCCTCAAATGGAAGTTTCTAGGTCCCGATCATTCTTAACTAATATAGCCTCTTCCTATTATATACATGGATTTTACAAGACTCTAGAATATGGTATACTTGTCTACGATGTTCTAGAAATCTCTAGGTCGTCCCGGATAGGCACCTTACTATTTATAGGCACCTTACACCTCCTCAAATGGAAGTTTCTAGGTCCCGATCATTCTTAACTAATATAGCCTCTTCCTATTATATACATGAAGTTTCTAGGTCCCGATCATTCTTAACTTCTTGGCTTCTTCCTCTGTGATGAAACTATGTGTTGCTCCGGAATCTACTAGCGCCTTAGTGTTCCTTGCATTCACTTTGGCTTTGACGAACATGAGACTCCCTCCTTTATTTTCTTCCCTATTAGATGATTTCATCTCATCTTTCGATATTGAGTTCAGAAACCGCATTGAGCTTATTTTTGCTTCGTCTTCTTCGTCTTGCAACACCATCGCATAGAAGGTCTTTTTCTTCGGGCAGTCTCGGATCAAGTGAGGACCATCACACAAGTAGTACTTGATCTCCTTCCGTTCTTCTCTTCGGTATCTTTCTTCGATTGCTTTTCCTTTAGTATTCAAAGGTCGGGGTGTGTCTTGTTTTGGTTCCGATTTTGACATAGTTTGTTCTCCCCCACCATTCTTCTTATATGTGCTTTCTCTTCGAAATTCCATTAGATCTTCAGCCACGACGATAGCTTCGTCGATGTCTCTAATATTTCTCCTCTTGAGCTCATTATAAGCCCATGATTGTAGTCCATCCATGAAATAAAATAGTTTGTCTTTCTCTTGCATGTCGGGTAACTCTAGCATCAAGCTCGTGAACTCGACTATGTAGTCTCGGAGAGATCCACTATGCTTTAGGCCACAAAGTTTCTTCATCGCTATGTCTTCAGCATTGTGTGGGAAGAATTGTCTCTTAAGTTGCCTCTTGAACTCTTCCCAGGTGTCTATGGTGTATAAGCCCTTTTCAATGTCTCCGTGCTTCCTTCTCCACCATAGAGCTGCACTTTCACATAGGTAAAGGACTGCCGTATCGACCTTCGTCTTGTCTTCCTTTACTTGACTAGCGTTGAAGTAACATTCCATCGACCAAAAGAATTCGTGAAGTTCTTTAGGGTCGCGTTTTCCTCCATACTTCAATGGTTTGGGTGCGTCCGTGTGTGCCAACTTACTCGCAACGGCTCCTCCGGCGATTGCTGCCTTGCACAAGTTTACTTCAGCTTCCAGCGTAGCTACCTTCTCATGGAACTCATTCCGCAAGGTGCTGATAAGTCCAAGGACTTCTTCCTTGATGACACCGATGGTCTCCTTCAATCCATCGCTCGTGTCACTTATCTCTGCAACGAACTGATCGACGTTATCCTTCCACTCAAGGATCTCACCGACGCTAATCTCCACCTTTGTAAGCTTGTTTTCTAAGCTTGCCAAAGGGTCAACGGATTGGTCCCTCCTCATAGACTTCCTTCCTTTCTCCTCGACGACAGGGGGAATGCTAGCTGCATCACTTCCTCCTTCCATTGCTACGATCTCTTGCTCGTATGAACTCTGTCTCTGATACCACTTGTCACGGGATGACTCGTTTAGACTAGTCAATACCGTGTGCCACTTAGTGCTTCTCCGACTAAGTCAGGCTAACTTCGACGATCTAGATGTACTAACGAACTTAGGAAGCAAGAGTTACGACAAGGGACACTTAAATAAATCTTCTATTATATAACTCAACTTCTTTACAAAGGCAACTTCTTGATGGATCCTACAAATGAGACATCCTTCCTATTTATAGGCACCTTACACCTCCTCAAATGGAAGTTTCTAGGTCCCGATCATTCTTGACTAATCTAGACTCTTCCTATTATATACATGGATTTTACAAGACTCTAGAATATGGTATACTTGTCTACGATGTTCTAGAAATCTCTAGGTCGTCCCGACATTATCCAAAATTTCTTGTATGATCTAGCGGGTTCTAGATCGTTCCAAAGTCTTCTGGGTCGTTCTAGCTTTGTCTAGTGCCTTCTTGATTATTCCGGATTGTTCTCCTTTGTTCCACGGACATCTATAATATTCTAGTATCTTCCAGGGTCCTGTAGAGCATTCTTGATCTCTCCGGAGACTTCTCGAGTATACTTGATCGTTCCAGAGTTCTCTAGACGATCGTGGAATTTTCCGGAAACTTGGTCCATGACACACTGCCTCGAACCATGGTATCCAACCATGCTATCTTATCTAACCAGTACTTAGAATCCCCGAAATCTTCCTTGAATCGAGTATGGATCTTGTGCTTCCTGTAGTACGGGCCCAATACTACCTTCCAAACCTATCCATACTTTCCTCAAGAGTCATCTTGGGTCCTCTAAGACCTAGTCACAAAATACTCCTGGAACCTGCTCAACAGCAAAACAACTGCACCAGAATACTCCCTAGGCTATCCTAGGGTCCCACACTTCTCCTTCCATCAGCTGATGAAGAACTCCTCACAATGTCAATTGGCTATTCCATGAATACAATCACATGCAACAAAGCTCAGATAATCCTTCGAGTAACAGACTCATCCCTACAATGGTTGGACTCAGACGAGAGCTGCGCAGTAGGGTCAAATCCGTCACTCTTAGATTATCCAACCATTCTCACATGTGACTTGACATATTCACTTAATAACTAACTCACATAACTTATGAGTTCCACAAAGCACAAAGCAAGCAACATTCATGCAGAGGAGCCGACTGACACTTAAATGCAATAAAATCAGACAGATCATCATACAAAATCCTCGATCTTCAACTCCCCGCACCACGGGTAGACCTTCGCCCTGCCCTCACTCTCCCCAGAGTGGCTAATCATTCCTTGCTCTGACCTGCTAAACATTGCACCCATTCATGAAACTTCCACCAATCCTGCAACACTTGTGTATGCTAGCCATACATAACGCTGGATCCTAAAGACAATCGAAAACCTGATCCTACCTTAAGCCCTTCATCAAACAAGAACAGGAAATAAGGCCAAACCAAGCATTCTCAGGCTATAGAATCTTAGTTATGTACAATTATGGTGCTTACACTAAGAAACTACAGTAATGATGTCAATTTCATATAAAGAAAAATCCTAGGCTATCAGGCATCATATAATCAGGCAATTCTATCATGCAATTCCTGAAGATCCATAGACTATCACTAGCATGTTGTTCTAACATATCATAATATCAAATAACAGTATGGTATTTTGGGGTCTACTTACTGGCTCCGACTGATCGTACACATCGCATCCTCCTTGAGTATTTTGAAAACCATTTAAAAAAATCATTTTGAAAATCTTTTACCTTAGTTTGAGACTGGATTCACACGAGTGTTCCTCCAATTCACTCAAATCAAGGCTCTGATACCAACTTGTAACATCCATAAAATTTCATAAAATTTTAAGATTTTCAAAACAACCCTTTTTCTATAGAAGTGTTTACAAAAACGTTGTTCCCATAACATTATTTAAAAATCCGAATCTCTTTCAACATAGTTTTCAAAACATTCACATTATCAGATTTTCCCAGAAATCATAAGTCCAAAACACGAGGATGTGTACGGTCACACCTTCACCTTGCCACGATCCACTGAAGTACCTGAAACCATAAACCAAAACTGTAAGCACGAAGCTTAGTGAGTTCCCCCAAAGTACCAACATCCAAACAGATAACATATACAAATAACAGCCTGCAATGGGTCCACAGCTAAAAGACTGGGTTACCCATGAGCCCACAGTATGAGTCTGGCTTGCCTATCGGGCCCACAGCTCACATCTGGCTTGCTCCAGAGCCTACAACATAAGTCTGGCTTGCCCTCAGGGCCCACATCTTATGTCTGGCTTGCTCCCTGTACCGATCAGTCATCAAACTGAAATGTCAATGTTCAGCCCTCAATACAAGTATGACATACCACCCGGGTCCTCAGCCCGTATCTGGAATGCTATTGAGCCCTCAGTATAAGTCTGGCAACCCCTACCCGGCCCTCAGCTCATATATGGATTGCTCCAATACCCTCAATCCCTCAGTACGAGTCTGGCATACCAACCGGGTCCTCAGTTCGTATCTGGAATGCTATTGAGCCCTCAGTATGAGTCTGGCATGCCCTACCCGGCCCTCAGCTCAAATCTGGATTGCTCCAGGGTTTGTTAGCTACAGCACGAAGCAGTACAACCTCAACCCAACACAAATGCTGACACATAACCACATGTGCAAATAATCATGCAGACAGAAACATAGGTAGTCCTATAGATCTACCAGACTAGCATATCAAGAACTAGCACACTCAAGCTTATTTATTCCAAACTCGGCATATCAGCAAATAGCATGATATCAAACCAATGGGCCGGCCTTGGTGCCTTCGACCTGAAAGTACAGTGAGGAAAACTCACCTCGAATGCAAAAGCCCCCGAAGGAAATCCCTAGCTGCTGCCCGACCGGCTTCCCGAGCTATCAAAAATAACAACACACCCAATTAGCAAATGGGTTCCACGCTATAATCTATAATCCTTACTTGGGGTAAAAAGACCATTTTACCCCTGACCCAACATGAACCAAAACTAAGGCCCAAAACCAAAAGATCTACAAAGGACCACTAATGGCCCAATTTACCAAATTGGGCCCAAGCCCATATAGGCCTTATCCTAAACCTATAATTTTCCTTATTACAATTCAGATTACCATCAAGTATCCCTTGGGACAAACTTGTTCAATGACATAAATCGAAAGTCAAAGTGAACGGTCCAAGTTGACCCAACTCGCCGAGTTGTCCTTCAACTCGTCGAGTTTCTACATCAACTGCACTGATTGGGAAAACCCAGTCAACTCGCCGAGTTGACCAACAAACTCGCCGAGTTCCTCTATCAATCTGAAAATTTCGAGGAAAACCGAGCCAACTCGCCGAGTTTATCCAACAAACTCGCTGAGTTCGCCAGAAACCCACCTCTTGATACATTAAGCACTTAATCCACAAGGACATGACTCTTGAGCTGGAAAACCACGTAAAGTTGCCAACTTTACGTTCATGTATGTCTAAATGAAGCTCTTAAGCTTGGAATGGACTTAATAATTGACTTAATGCATGCATGACACCAAAATCCTCATAAAGTTTGCACCCTTCAAGCTCAAGGGTACAAAAACCAACTTAGATCTGAAAGAACAACCCCTTAAATGACTTCACTCCATCATCATCCCCAAAAAGAGGCCAAAAACACAACGAAACCTAAAATGAGGAGATTTAATCATCTACAAGTCAAGGTATGAACTTGATACCTTAACGTGACTGTAAGAAATGGAGTGATTTTGGATCCAAGACTTCCTTCTCCAAGCTAGAAACTTCAAGATCTTCTAATTCCTTCACAATGCACGAAATGAACACCAAACTTCCTTCCAAGGCTCCAAAAACTTGATAACGGAGGCTGATAAGGAGGCCAGAAGAAAGACTTAAGGACTTTAAATAGGGTGCAAGACCCTAAAAATTAGCGTTTCCTTCCCAGCTGCCAACTCGTCGAGTTGAGGCTCCCCAACTCGTCAAGTTGGTTCATTAAACCCTCGCGATCCATCCATCTTCAACACGATAAGTTGGTCCCTCCAACTCGTCGAGTTGACCTAGAAATAGGGTTATTCTCAACAATTTCTCTTCAAGATTTCGGATGTTACAACTATATATAGTTCCTTTGTCCTCCAAATTAGAAATGTTGGAACCATTTGTGATACGAATGCATTCAAGTTAATGTACATATATGTTTTTATTTTTAAATTAGCAAGCATATATATACAATCGAACCTCAATAAAAATAAGACACAATCATGAGAATTATGAGTCAAAAAAATATCAAATATGTAGATTTTTCGAATAAAAGTTAGGTTTTCTTAAGTAAAACAATAAGTTTAAACAGAAAATAAATCTGAAAATATAAAATCTAGTGTGTGTGTGTGTGTGTGTATATATATATATATATATATATATATATATATACACTGTGGCATTGACACCAACATATTGAGAGAATGACGATTGTGGTGGTATAAACATGCCTAATTAAAATAGGCTACCGAGAAAGACAACTAGAAGAGCGGAGTCAATAATTGATGGTTGATAATACAAGGACAAGATAACTACTATGGAGAAGGTAAGAAGATAACGTGAGGCTTAACATATAGCTATTTTAAAGGACATGAACTCATATATGGAAACTTAGTATTAGGGTTTGGGGTAACATAGTAGCCTAGGTCCTTTAAATGTATTTGCTTGTGTTGTCTTTACATATTTTTCCTTTTTTTTTCATTCCCTTGCATGTGTATGTTCATAGCATTTTCGGGGTTCTGTTTTCTATCTACTCACCTCGTCATATGTATTTTAGGTTAGCATCCCATATTTTACAAATGTCACATAAAAGTTAGAGGCGCTTGACCCATGATGGGATCATGGTTTCCCATGTACGAGATTTGTGTATCATATGACGGAGGTATTATGTTTGATGTTATCACTCTACCAACTGATGTAGACATGATTGTTGACAAATGAGATTATAGGCTCGTTATCATTGTCATTGTCATAAAACCCCTAAATCTTTTTCTCAAGAAACCACCAATTCCCATCCTTATTTCCTCCTCTTTCCTAAGTAAATCACTTATCATCTCAAAAGTAAATAAAAGTATTAGCTAATAGAGTTTATTACATAAAAGACCAAATGCTTTACTCCAGTTTAAACGTGATCTTAAAGAAATCCTCATATTTTCCAACTTTTATCTTTATAGCTCATTCATCGGGTTTGCAAGTAAATTTCTAGTAATATACAAGTTTTTATAAAGAAAATCTTTCTTGATCAAACCCTCACATTTGCATGTATTTTACCAATAGACCAAAGAGTTCAAAAAGCATTTATATCTCAAATGATCACAAAATATTACTAGTTGGTCCTTTATTTTCTCGATAAATAAATGAAAGTTTCATTCATAATGTTTAAGGTTCAAAATTACACGGAAAATTACCACGATTTACCAAATGTGATGGACGTAAGTCGGATTCGGCTTGTGTCTTTCAGAAGTATGGCTTACCCATTTTTTCAAACTTAGTTAAACTCGTGTTTAGTTTTGTATCATTTTATGGAAATAACATAAAAAGTTTTTTTTTCAATTATATAAAAACTATGTATTTAGACTTTTCATATCGAAAACATATACAGTTGAATACATGTCACATTGCAACATATTTATTTGTTCAAAATATAGATTAAAAATGCTTATTACAATGTTGCATTCACATTTTACATCAAGTATTATATATTCAAAATTTATGAAAAAAGTAATTTAACATATCAAAATAATATTGATGACAACTGAAAACTCAACATATATTAGGTATTGTCCAGAATTATTATTAAAATATATTGGACATAACTTGTATCGGTATAAACAATAATAAAAAGTTGAATTGATAATTTACTTGTTTACATAGAAAATAATTCGCGTAATCAGAGTTTCCCGCTATAAATCCTTCATAAGGGTGGATCTAGGCATGCACAAATCCTTCATAATTTACTCGTTCATTTATCAAACTGAACCGGTTCTTTAAACCGGTTCGGTTCACTCCCTAGCCAAGCAAAACCGGTTCAGCCTCAAACCGGTTCGGTTCAAAAAATTAGTCGAACCTATCTAAACCGATTACACCGGTTCTAAACCGGTTCAATCGGTTCGGTTCGGTTCCATACCGGTTCCAAACCGGTTCACACCATGTGTAGCCTTCAATGCACACACGTTGAAGAGGCAGAGTCATGTCCCCTCTGGCATCGCCTCCAGCCCAACCATCTTTTTCATTGAATGTTTCTAAATTGACACCCTTAGACATTTTATGAACACTTTTATTAAAAGTCAATCTATAATAAACTATTTATAATTTACTCTTTCAAAAAACAATGCAAATTTAACCAATAAAACAACCTTAAAAGTCAAATAGGTATCTAAATGGAAAAATAGGGTGTCTTTTTAGCTAACCCTTTTTCATTTCCTTCTTTGAGTCCAACACCAAAGGGGTTGAAGAACCTACCAAGATTATATTTTCAAGTACCTGACGCGTTGTGTACATGTCGGTACCGAAGGGCCACCTTAGCCAATTTGCCGCCTTCTTCTTCATACGGTTGCCTTCTCCAGGTTCGACTACATTATCCATAAAAAAATCAGGTTTATAAGTGATCTCTATCTATATCATCTTCATTTTCATTAGCATAATTTTCCTGTTGTATGATATTTTAGTGTTGTAATTATGCTTCTTCTTTGTTGATCGTAAATTTGAAAATTTCTCTTAATTTATATAATACTTTTATTCACAAATGCTAAAAACTATTTAGATCTTTTCGATTTACAACAAACCCAACAAACGTATCCTCTAAAAACTCACATCCATCCATTTAATTTCAATTCACATAATAGCATATAGTTTATTTTTTATTTATAAAATATTTTAGATTTATGAATAATCATAAGGTACTTCTAATTTATTTATACCGAGATAGAAGACGAACAATCAAGTTGTGTTGTTACCTTCTTTCTTTATCAAAGCACTTAATCCGGCCCATATCAAATGTTGTAATGTAGTATTGTAGTGTTTAATAAGACTATAAAATTAATTTATTATAATTTAGCTAGCTTTTTAATAAAGTATTTGATATAAGACTAACCATTAAATGCTATTGCCAACTGACATAAAGGTATGTGTTTTATTTGTGTGTGGAACATGTTGTTATTAATCTATTAAGTGAAAGTTGCTATCTAACCATGGAAAAGTACTAGAAGGAAGAATGGTTGAATGTGTTTATTGGAGAAGCTTAGAACAAAGTGTTGCTGATGCCCTGATTTATGGATATGCATTCAAACTGAGTTTTAATCTAGTTGGCTAGTAACAACGTAAGTTTCAGATATCAAAATTAGTATCAAAATTTTGAATATCTGAATTTCGAATTATTTGAAATTTTGGATATGCATTCAAATTTCAAAACCTATTTTTCAAAATTCTCAATATCCAAAATTACGATATTTGGTTTTGAACACCGTACCACCAGTAATAAGATATAGCGATTAAATTATGTTTCAAACTATATATTATATTCACTTTTAAAATAAAAAGGCTAGAGTTCGCTTACTTTCTAGTAGTTGCCTAGCCCTAGTGGGTCATTGAAAATGGGCCAATCTTGTCACCTTCAGTAAACAGTCCCTCACTGGTCCATTTGCTAATTGATAGTTGACATCAACTTCGTATTTATGTTTAGGTCCATTTATGCTAGTTGGAGTCGTTCGGATGAAGCTTGACAAGAGCTGATCTCGACTCGGTGAGAACCGCTTCAGCGTGCCGAGTTCGGAGGGGTAGTTTGGCAATCCGGTGAAGATGAGAGATTTTTTTTTTTTTTTTACCACTTTCAAAATAATACCTCATTTTCAAAATAAATCTCATTTTTCAAAAAATATCATATTTATAAAAACAAACCGTTTTTTTTTTCTTTCAAAATTTCAAGTTTTAAATCCCCTCTTTCAGCTAATATAAATATCAACAACTTTTTTTTTTCATGGCTTTCAAACATTTTTCATTCACCCCCTTAAACATTCAACACTTATCAATCTTTTTCAAAACCCATCTCTGAAAATGATTTATCTTTGGACCACGACAGAAGATATCGTTTTGGTTCGTGCATGGGAAGATGCAACTAATGATCCAAATAGTAACTACCTCAAAAGTGGGTGTTCTTTTTGGAGTAGAATCACCCAACGATACAACAACAAAATATATGAAGCTCGCCATCGAACTAAAGATCTACTCTTCGTCAAATGGAGAAAAATAAAAAGAAGTGATAGTACAATTTCACGCTATGTTTCTTAGAGTGAAACGTGAGTCAGCAAATGGTGAAAACGATGAAATATTGTTAACCAATGCTTTTCAAACTTTCCGTATAGAAAGTAACAAACATTTCTGGTGTACTTGTCTTTTTAATTGGACGTAATTAACAACGGAAACATTTTTGTTTGAATAAACTAAAACCATTTTATACCCACCAATGATCATTTTGCAAGAACTTAGAAAGATTAAACATAACCAAAGAAAACGAAAGTGATACAACATTTGAAGACTTTGGTTCATTTTGATAATTAGGAAGTTGATGAAGATGACTTTAAGCTCTAAATTAAACTCTTTATAATGTATCCACCAAGTAAGCTTTGAACCACCAAAATATGCTAGTAAACACTTGTTATAAAGTTGTTCTTAAGCTTTAAGACTTATACCAAATAAATGCTTAAATAGAAGCAACTTATGCAATGAGAAGATGCAACAAAATTTGCAAGACATGAGAGGGGAGAAACCCTCTCATTCTTGGATTTGTAGAGAGAAAGAGAAGTGTTTTTGTGCCAAAAAAACTAACTCTAACTCTTGCCAAAATGCCTTTCTTTTATATATGCAAGTGTAACGTCCCAAAACTACGGATAAATTTTTTGTTTTTAATTTCATTCAAATCATACGACACTAATATCAAAATAGTCATAAGAGTAATAAGTAACATGTTATCAAAGTACAAATTCCCAAAATCTCTAAATGCGGAAACCATAGGGTGATGCAGTGCGATCAGGACGGGCCATTTCCCTTCGAACTGGAAGTACCTGAAACATAAATTGAAAACTGTAAGCACAAAGCTTAGTGAGTTCCCCCAAAATACCACATATTAAACAAACATACAGCCAAGCATATGTGGGTGCTTGCCTACCCCTTCGGTCTATCTCAACCGGATACTATCAAGCATATTTGGGTGCTTGCCAAAATGCCTTTCTTTTATATATGCAAGTGTAACGTCCCAAAACTACGGATAAATTTTTTGTTTTTAATTTCATTCAAATCATACGACACTAATATCAAAATAGTCATAAGAGTAATAAGTAACATGTTATCAAAGTACAAATTCCCAAAATCTCTAAATGCGGAAACCATAGGGTGATGCAGTGCGATCAGGACGGGCCATTTCCCTTCGAACTGGAAGTACCTGAAACATAAATTGAAAACTGTAAGCACAAAGCTTAGTGAGTTCCCCCAAAATACCACATATTAAACAAACATACAGCCAAGCATATGTGGGTGCTTGCCTACCCCTTCGGTCTATCTCAACCGGATACTATCAAGCATATTTGGGTGCTTGCAATCCCTTTCGGTCTATTTCAACCGGATACTGTCAAGCATATATGGATGCTTGCAATCCCCTTCGGTCTATTTCAATCGAATATCGGGTCTATTTCACCCCTACTACTACCATGTAATATCATAACATGAATCACAGAGTCATCAAGTAAATATAGGCATAACTGATAATTGTCACAAAGACAATCATCACACGACATCATAAACTAGTGGGCCGGTATTGGCGCCTTCGACCCATGGATACAATGAAGGAAAACTCACCTCAGACTGAAGGTATCAAATCTCAATCAGCGGATGACTCGCGAAATCCTCTCCCTAACGCACAAGCATAAAACCCTAATTAGAAATTAGGCCACATTCTAACCCGAAAGTCCAAACCCTAATTCTTGACTTAAGGCATAAAGGGCTTCTTTACCCTTGCCTCTTTCAGCCTCTGAAAGACCCACACTTTCATATTTCTGAAAGACCCAAACTTTTATACTTGACAATTGTTACTCCAAAACATGCTACATGCATATTCATAAAAACAATATTTTACATTGATAAAGTGATTACAAACTACTGGATACAAACCGACTATTACAAAGTGTTATATATTACACAACTACCCAGGATACTATACTTTTATACATACATGATCCCTAAATACAAAGGTAATATTATAACTATTCTAAACCTTCCAACATTATACGACTATACTGGTTACTTATCTCCTGCAATTGTTAAACATTGAGAGGGGTAAGCGGTGACGCTTAGTGAGTTCAATAATAGATACAATATAACGTTATGCCATATATATACTTCAATATGGCAGAAGCAAAAGGAACAACGAACAACAAAGGCATATGTGAATCATGCAACAAACTTTCCATATCAATCGATGATTTGATTCAAAGATATACAATCAACGAGACATAACAATTTCCAATACTTGATATACATCAATAACACTTCGGCCCAAATGACACAGAAAACATACAATTTCTGATTATCATTTTGCTAGAATATACAGGCTTTCAGCCCTACATAGCCCTATGCCAATACCAAAAGTTATACGAGTCATGCTCTACATGGCCAAAGGCACAAAGCCAATACCAGAAGTGATACGAGACATGCTCTACATGGCCAAAGGCATAAATCCGATACCAGAATAATACGAGACATGCTCTACATAGCCAGAGGCTCAAAGCCAATACCAGAAGTTATACGAGACATGCTCTACATGATCAACAATATAAAACCAAAATAACTCAGGAAAGCATATAGCACATATAACACATAACATACAATTGTTCCTATATATTGAACTCACCGTGAAATAACTGAGGATTAAATGATAATTTGGGCAGCACTACGGCTCTAAATATGACTTTTTGTGACGAAACTGGGAATTTTAGATGAAAACCGGCCTTACACGGGCAGAGTTTCGGCTTGTAAATATAATTTTCTCGGGAACATCGGAGCGTTGGGGCTTGCTTCGGGTGTCGGGAATGATACCGGGACTTCGGAGGGTTAAAAGTGGGCTAAAAATGTGAAAGAGGGTGAAAGAGATCAAAAAAATGTAACATAAATCCGGAGACCCTCGGTCTCTATTTATAGGGGACCGAAGTTGCTGACTACGCTGGGCGTAAGTCTTCTGTACGCTGGGTGTACTGCGAGGCGGCCATCTACGCGGGGCGTAGTCCTCGTACGCGGGGCGTACATGCGATGTGTCATCAGATTGGAACTCGGGTTCGGGCGTGGCTGTCTTATCCGATACGTGTGCCTCATGCGAAGAGAGAAGGACGTGGCTGACTATGGGTCGCATATATGCGAAGTACGTTGGGCGTACTCTTCGGGTAATCCTTGGATTTTTGATTTATTTTTATTTAAAAACTTCAAAAATTCATATCTTTTGCGTACGAGCTCCATTTTTGACGTTCTTTATATCCATGCCTAGGTAAAATTATGCTCTACAACTTTCGTTTAGACTCTGTCGGCTAATTTCGAATTTATTTTTAATATTATTATTTTTACCGGACCGGGACAGGAAAATCCGTTAAAAATTCATAACTTCTTCATCTGATGTCCATTTTCGTCAGTCATTTTACCGTTGTACTACTATTGATGAGACCTTCGATTCTCATTTGGGTTGCGTCGGCTAAAAATCACTCAATCATTATTTCGAGTTTTTAGCTGTCTACTGTTATTCCGAAACTTTAGAAAAATCATAACTCCTCATACGAAGTCAGATTTTGACGTTCTTTTTATGAAAATTATCGGTTTAACAAATAATACGACTTTCATTTAGATCACCAAGGCTAAAAAGTAGTTTATCAAAAACTCACTTTTTACGTCATTCGGCGTCGTGCCGGTTTTGTCGCGGATCTTCGATTGGTCATAACTTCTTCGTTATAACTCGGATTTCGATGAGGTTTTCGCCTAAATGTTTCTAACGAGATTCTTTACTACTTTCAATAATACAATTCTACTTATTTGAAATTTTATATTTTCGTTAAATTTCGATATTTGTCTTTTGATTGGAATCTCATAAGACTTCCAATATTTTCCGAGCGATTCTAAACATAGTTTTACTTCATTTCTAGTAAAAACTATCTGTTAGAACTCAACGCTCAAATTACATAATATTTCTTTATATTATTCACTTTTAAAATTACATAACACGATAACTGAACGTGTATGTTACAAATACCTCCTCCTTTTGAGGATTTCGTCCCCGAAATCACAACGATTTAAACAATTGGGGATATTTTGTTCTTATCTCATTCTTATTTTCCCAATTATAAATTAGGCGTCGATGGTGTTTCCACTTGACGCGTACCAACTTCAAGACATATGCACAAAGCATATCTTCTACCGTTTGGATTGTTCTCTCCGTCTGACCATCTCCTTCTTCAATTCCCTGACTGAAATTTCGTCACTACACGAAACATGGTTCTCTGAACCAATCAATTCACTTCGCTGATCTATATTAGTCAGACTCGATTCTTTACGACCACTAAAGTCTGAACGAAAATCATCTTCTTAGTCATCACCGAAACGAAGGTAATGACATACTCGAACAAAAACGAAATCAATTTCTAGTTTCTTGGTAACCTTGTGACTTTCCCTGATCTAAGTGTGAGTCCTGTGCTTCCGGTAGTATAGGCCTCTACTACCATTCACACCTACTCATACTTGTTCCAAGAATTGTCTCGCAGTCCCCAAGTCACCAGATCAAGAATTTTTACAAAGGAACTTATCACACATGAATGTGTTCAAACAAGTACATACGACAATTTCTCCTAGACTCAACTGGGGATTTCGCGTTTCTATCAAACATATCTTGGATTTCCTAAATTCGTCTTCTAGAATTCTTTTATGCATAAGCTCGATCTAGCATATCCTTATATATATATATATATATATATATATATATATATATATATATATATATATATATATAGATATATAGATATATATATTCCTAAGTCGAAATGAATTTCACTTCCAGACCAAGGTTGGCAACAGACCTTAAACTTTCTCAAGTAATAGCAATATAAGTGAACAACCTAAGACACGCTATATTCATTTATCATTTAGCACTTATTAGAATATAAGGAATATCTCCTCTAATATTTTAGTGCTTGACCATTTAGGTATTCAATCTAAAGTATACTAGATACACATCATATCATCGTCCCAAAACAATCTATGTTTAAGTCTAGAAATTCTCAAAATTCCTAGTTCACTTAAACTAATTCTCTGAAAATTTTTAAAGTAACTTAATATTTTAGAATACTAGGGTTTATCACTACCCAATACCCCACTTAAATCTTTCCTATGGTTTGTATCCATATACTCCCAATGAATCCGTTCATATATTGAACTTCCAACGGTTTAAGTCTAAATACCAATCCGTGGTATTTAGTTCACTTAAACTATTGCTCTGATACCATGATTGAAAGACCCACCCTTTCATATTTCTGAAAGACCCAAACTTTCATACTTGATAATTGTTACTCCAAAACATGCTACATGCATATTCATAAAAACAATATTTTACATTGATAAAGTGATTACAAACTACTGGATACAAACCGACTATTACAAAGTGTTATATATTACACAACTACCCAGGATACTATACTTTTATACATACATGATCCCTAAATACAAAGGTAATATTATAACTATTCTAAACCTTCCAACATTATACAACTATACTGGTTACTTATCTCCTGCAATTTTTAAACATTGAGAGGGGTAAGCGGTGACGCTTAGTGAGTTCAATAATAGTTACAATATAACGTTATGCCATATATATACTTCAATATGGCAGAAGCAAAGGGAACAACGAACAACAAAGGCATATGTGAATCATGCAACAAACTTTCCATATCAATCGATGATTTGATTCAAAGATATACAATCAACGAGACATAACAATTTCCAATACTTGATATACATCAATAACACTTCGGCCCAAATGGCACAGAAAACATACAATTTCTGATTATCATTTTGCTAGAATATAAATGTTTTCAGCCCTACATAGCCCTATGCCAATACCAGAAGTTATACGAGTCATGCTCTACATGGCCAAAGGCACAAAGCCAATACCAGAAGTGATACGAGACATGCTCTACACCCCAAAACCGGAACGGCGAAAACGTTCAGGGGTGGAGGACGTCATGTAAAGTATCATAACAGTGCAAAGTAGTAAACAAGCAACAACATCATCCATTGCATTAAAAGTAAAGTTTTAATACATGAGTGTTCTTTCATAATAATAAGACACCAAAATATGTAATCAAAATAAAAGACGAGTCTTGTCTGTGCTCCGTCTTCTCAAAACCTGGTCATCGTACCTGTCTACTGGTGACCTGAGAATACAAGTTATTTTGAAAGCGTAGATCAGCATAAAGCTGGTGAATTCATAAGTATTATGGTGTCATTGATTTGAAAAGCTGTTATGAAAGAATTGTAAATGTTTAATAAAACATTTAGTATAAGTGTGAAAACCCTAGAAAATCCGATATTTCCTACTAGTATAAAAAGTAGTCTTCTACCAAGATCCGAATGCTTGAAGGTTGCATTTCTGTATAAATGAAAGTTTTTCCCATGTACAACTATTATTATAAATATATAGTCTACCTCATCGTTTATGTGAATGTGTCACAAAATAAAAGTAAAAGGGAAATTATATAATCATTTAAGTATTATCCTTTGGTACTAGGATAAACACGACATAGTAATTGTCGAATAGTATTAACCGTAGACATCCTTCGATGTGCATTTTCCCTCTGTAGCTAACAGCTGGGTGTAGAATGGTTAGTCCCGTACACATATAATAGTATCTACACATATAATGTCACACCCCGATCCTTGTCGGAATCGATCGAGGCGTGATATATTGTTCAAAGTCTCATGACAACTATGTTATAATATGATTAGATTCAATTAAGTACTAAGTATGCAAACAAGATCCACAACATACAAATACAAATCCAAATATGAACAACATTTATTACATCAAATTTAAATAGTCTTGTGGATTTCTAAGGCACAACCTATTTTTCATCAACTTCATTCTTCAAATCTGCATCATGGGTAAAAACAGGTCAACTACGAGAGTTGGTGAGTAATCTAATTTTAGTAGAGAAAATTGTGAAGTTGGAACCTTTATAATTGGAAATTTGTTTTCTTTTGAAGTCGGCAAACAATTGTATTTGAGATAACGGTTTATAAATCAAAAATTGATTAACAAATGATAACAACAACAATAAGTCCTCACCCTATATATACATATGTATATATATAAAAATATATATAGGATGAAGCATCTAATCATCATACACACTCAACCACGAGCGATCAATCACCTTAGCGTCCCAAGGCGGGGTGGTCAACCCAATAGCGCTATTATTGTCCATAACGTACCTCAAGAATACGGGCATAGTCATGGAGATTAGACTAAAAATGGTAATGCACTACAAGTACATGTAGCGTAAACAAACAATAGTTATACAATTAATGACTCACGTATAAATGTCCCAACAATGTCTCAATTGTGATAAAACAATAAAATGAAGTTGGAATATATTAGAACCACATGATACACCCCAAAAGTATTGAAAATTATAAAGTATGGGGTAGATTACTCACATTAGTCCCAAAACGAAATGCGTGTGTCGTACGATAGACGATTCGGGTCAAAATGGCGTAGAACCTAATATAATTAATAGTTTTGGTTTAGGAACTGCTAAACGAGAATGGAGTATTAATACAAATAATTAGACACATATTCTTATATTAGATGAATTAACAATAATTCATTTTGATTATAATATTAAGGTATTTATTTGTTAAATGAATTTTAAATTGAATTACTTACTTTGCATAATTAATTTATATTTTCAATTTAGGCCAGATTTTAATAATTTCTTATTAAAATAATAACTTGCCCAATTATAATTATTTACAGATTTTAACAATTATTTATATGAAATAATCATTAAAATGCATTTTTACATGCTTAAATACTTAGGAAAATAGTTTTAAATAGTAAACAGTATTGAAAAATTATGAAATTATTAGGAAATCATTATTTCATACAATATGAATTACTGTAAAATTTGTATATTTTTCTGAACTGTTTTAGTATTTATTTAATATTTTAATGATTAAACAACACAAAATTCGGGAAAAATAGTAAATGATTCTCAAAAAATCTGTAAAATTAACCATAGTTTTATAACATGATGTAGAGCTCAGTGTATAAGTTTCAGATATTTGTGACTATGGGAAGTATTTTTTATATATTTCATTATTAATTAATCAATAAAATCATAAATAATAGTAAAAAGTAATATAAATGCATGAAACTTCATATATCATGTTTAATCAGTATATAGGTCATCCCAGAATTTTCTCAGAATTTATTGAATGCAAAAAGTATTTTATGTGAATTATTGCCCTACTTTATTGCAATAATTATAGTAATTCAATAAAAATAAATTATTTTCTGAAAATTTCCAGAACTTCTTATTTTATTGATGGGATTCTGAGAAAAATCAAGTTTATGCATAAAATGAGTTTTAGATATTTTGGTGGATTTAATTTGTTTCTTGTATGAATATGAAACTTTTAACAACATACCTTGATGAATGCTTCAAGAGGGATGAAGATTTGAGTATAATAGATTGTTCTTGGATGGAATATGAGTATTCTTGGAGGAAATTTCGATATTGAGAGTGAGAGAAAGAATAGAGAAGGTTTATGTGGTGAAGAGAATAATGTGTTGGGAGAAAAAGGAAATGAAAGTGGATGGGAGGTGTGAGTGGGAGACCATGGGAATAATCTTTTTGCTTTTGGTGGTCTTCATAATTTCCCACTAACACAAGCATCTTTTACATAATTAATATAAGAGTTTTATAAAATTTAATGTAAAGTTTATAAAAATAGAGTTTTATAAAATTTAATGTAAAGTTTATAAAAATGGAGTTTTATAAAAGATGAGTTATTATTTGATTATAACAATCTACTTTGATTTGAAGTTTAATTATAGCATTCAAGTTTGATTCTTTTAAATTTAATTAGAGCATTATACTTTGATTTGATTTTAATATGGTATCATAATTTAATTTGATTATAGTTATAACGTTGTACTATACTATGTTGCTATTAACGTCAATTTATATCGTAGTGTATGAGTTTCGATCCTATTAGCGTCAAGTAATCTTGAGTAGGGTTTGAATGAGATTGCGAGAGGTTTCGTTTGTGATCTTTTTGAGTGTCCGGCTTCGCAACGCAAGGTCCATAGACCCCGTTAAGCCATGATTTAGTGTCCTACACAATCCCGATGATTGTGCAATAGTGTTTTATCGCTTTGGTTCATTGTTTAGCACTGTTAAGGCTAAGGAAAATCAAACACATGAACTTTCCAAATGATGTTTTCTCATTAAAATAGCGAATTATACAGTGATTACATAACGTAAACCCTATCATACAAGGGTTAATGGAGTTGACCGTTTTGACTAGTTGACTTTGTTTGACTTTGACTTGACCGAAATTTGATGGTTGTCACATCATCCCCCCGTTAGAGGGAATTTCGTCCCGAAATTTGCATTTTGATTGGGACTTCAAGAGTTTGGAAAAAGATGTGGAAAACTTTTCGTAGTACAAGAAATTGATTATGGTGAGGAACAACCCTCCTGATGTCACATGATGACCTTGGAAATTTCTTATTGTAACTTGAACTGAGTCAATTTAAAAGGAGTTTATTGTTTTGGGATGATAGAGTATTCTATGTGTGCTTTTATACTCCCTGTTTTATCCTTGGTATTACCACTATGAATATTTTATAACGTAGTTAGCGAGTTCCATCATTACGAATGTTTCAACAAATTTTGACGAAATTTGCATTATAAGTCCTACAAGTTCTTTTATAGTCGATTGACGTAAACTAGTCGTATATCATTAAGATTGCAAGGACATTTTGGATGGGTGACCCCGCCTTAAGCCCACAACCAAACAAGGAACAGGGAATGAGGCGAAATCACACATTCTAAGTCCATAGAATCTTAATGATATATGACCATAATGTTTACACTAGCCCTCATAGATTCCAGGGGCGTAGTATTATTGGGCTAGAAGTAGGAATTGTAGTTCAAAATAAAATAGTTATAGGCCTGCTATCTTCAAACTTGGGCTTTGGCCCCTCCCGATTCCTAATCAGAATGGTCCAATACTCCCAATTCTCCAAGCGACCAAGCGGTATCAAGAAATCAAAATCGATTCATCCCCATTTTCCCAATTCACTGCCTATCTTGCCTGCTGTTCGTTTGTCGCTGTCTCGCCAAGTCAGTCGCCTGGTCTCACTCTCGCCAATCGCCATCGCCAAGTGCCCAAGTCCCCATTCTCACTTCACAGAAATCAGGTATGTAATCCCGAGACCCAAATCCTGTTCAGATGTTCTTTCTTTTCTGATTGTAAGATTGTTGATTGTTGGTGTTGGTGTATTGCACTGCTGCTGCTGTTTTCTGTCAATTTGTTGCCTATTTATGCGTTACTACTGTCTTACTGAGTTTCCTTTTAATTTGGCTGTCATTTGCGATTTGGCGATTTGCCAATTTGATTTATAAGTTATGAACTTATAGATTTGGTTATTGATTTGGTTATGCTTAACAGCTTGTCAGCTTCAAACAAAACTGAAAAGTGACAACAAAGATTGATTTGGTTATTGTTAAATGAGTTATTGGTTATTGTTCTAATTTTGAAATTGATTTTGTTTTGATTGGATCAATTGTTCCTTCATTTTGATTTTTCTAGATATAATCATGGGAAAGATGAAAACATTGAAAGAGAAATTGTTGTCTGCTTACTAATATATCATTCATAATATGTTTTTAAAGACATTAAAGGCTGTCGGGCTGAGTTGTAATTCTTTTTCTAGGTGTTTTTGGTGTTTATTTGTAGAAAACAATCTTTTTTTTTTTTAATTTTAATTTCAGTTTATAATATTTTCGCCCCCCCCCAAGTTAATTGTTCAAGCTCCGCCACTGATAGATTTACTAGTAAAAACCCTGAGTTTTTTTTACATAGATGATAAGACTTATTTGGGTTTTGCCGTGTTCTCAAGATTCATGGTTTATATACTTGAATCGATGCTAGTTTTAGTAATAAAAAGAAATTTTGAATTTAGACGTCGAGGTTAGAAGCTTGTACTGATATTTAAGGGGTTAAAAAATAAAATTTTATTAGTTACCTATAGCGACACACAAGTCATAATTTGCATGTGTGAAGACTTGGAGTACTTTCTAATTGGTTCGTGTGTGAAGACTTGGAGTACTTTCTAACTGGTTCATGTGTGAAGACTTGGAGTACTTTCTAATGAAAAGTGTGCTACTGGGGAAATTTGAAACTGGTACGTAGCTTCAAAGTCAAGAATATGCGGTAGGCATGTGATGTATTAAATGCATGAGGCACATAAGTCTTAATTTGCGGCAACATATACGTATATGTGTGTGAATTGAAGAAGAAGGTTACAGTTCAAAGACCATATATATTCATTTCCTCTTTATTTGTTATTAATTACTTCTCCCACTTCACTTATATAAATCATCACATTCTTACCGCAACTTTTAACTTCTCCCTCACAAATGGATCCACCTGCAGATCATCAAAACCCCATAGATGACCTCGATTGGTTTCAGTACTTTGATCATCAAGATCTTTTCAGGTATATATAAGCGTCACTGATTACCCCATCTTTCGCACAGAAAAGTGATTTTGTCTATATTGATCAAAACATGGTTTGGATTTGTAGTGATCAAAAAGAGTCTTTCATCGTGTTGGATTTGATTATCTTGAGTTTTTTTTTTTTTTTTTTTTTTTTTTGGATTTTTGCAGTGGTGACATGCTCGACCATCATGATTACGAGTTGTCGGAAAAATTGCATGAAGTGCTCGATCAGAACGTTTCCACAGTACTTAACAAAGATCAAAACATCATTTCTAGAAATGAGTTTCACGATTTGGATCCCCTTAAAGACATAAGCTTATGGGATTGTTGGGAGGATGGTAATTTACCATTGGTTAGTTTCAGTGAAGACTGTAAATCCGGTGGTGAGGCTACAGGTAGTTCTAGTGCTGCCACCACTGATCACGGTGGCCGGAAGGTGGCAAATAGATTGAGACCATTGGAGTTTGAAGAGATAGCGAAGTACTTTGAGATGCCGATAATCATGGCAGCAAAGGAACTAGGGATAGGGTTAACATTGTTGAAGAAAAGATGCAGAGAGCTAAACATAAACAGATGGCCTCATAGAAAACTTAAGAGCCTTCAATCCCTCATTCAAAATGCCAAGGTAAACTACGATAATAACCTTCTATACATTACTCATGCATGTATGCATGCACTTGGTAACCAAAGTTGTTTTGGTATTTTCTAAAATTTTAACTATTAGTTTCTTTATAACATAAACATAGGCCCTAGGCATATGCCACATCGAATCAATTGTTTTACTACGATTTCTGATTTATATTTACATAAACTTAACTCATTGTAAATTTTATGAACTCACACGAAAAATATATTGCATCTACCTAAAAAAACTAGGAGTTGGGATTAAAGGAGGAGGTAGAGACGTTAGCAGGGCACAAGAAGATGATGGAGAAATTGCCAGGTATGGAATTGACAGAAAGAACAAAGAAGCTTAGGCAAGCTTGCTTCAAAGCTATTTATAAGAAGAGAGGACTTAACAATCCTTAGTCCTTACCTTTTCTTTTAGCCATTTTGTTATAATTAGTGGATTTTAATCTACATTGAATGTGTTTTTCTCTTGATAGATTGATACCCTTTTTAGTTTCATTGTGTTTGTCTATTGATTTTTTATGCAGAAAATTTTGTATAATTTGGGTATTATAGTTTGTATTATGTATTTAGCTATATTCTAGATTGCCGACACGACTACGCTGACGACTCTATACCAGAGGTCTATATAAATAGACTTATGAATTTAGTAGGAATAACTTGATTATAATCTTGTGATTTGTTCCATGTCTGATCCACTCCTAAGATTCACTCGACATGCCCCTAGTTATGTGTAATTAAAATTTTATTAGACTGTTGATCCTAATGAGTCTACCCTAAGTCCACAACCAAACAAGGAACATGTCAACTATGAGAAACACGCATATGGACTTGTGAGTTATTTGTAAATTGATTAGGGAAATAAAGTTTTTTTTAGACATTGTTGGGTAAAATAATTGTAAAACACTTGTTGGGCCATGGTTAGGAGTGTTGGGCACCTTTTGGGCTTTCCATGGTTACTAAATGTGAAACATGTAGCACTTGCGTGGGCCCCCACAAAACTAAGTTTTCACATTTCTTTCCTACTTCTAGGCCCATTAGGGAACTTAATAGTCCAATGAGTTGGCCATTTTGGAGTGTATCCTTTCGGATACGTTTGATAAGGTCGGGTATTTTGATGGCTCAAAAGTAATGTGAATGACGCGCTTTGGCCTATAGGTTTGGGAACTCTCACCTTTGGTCCCCAGATAAGCAAACTGGTCCCTCGGTTGATTGGGATGTATACGAATGCTTACCTAGTCAGGACTTTCGGGCTACCGGCACCTCCCCCTTCCAGTTACTACGCGTCCATTACTATGATCCTACCCAAGTAGAGTGGATGAATTTGAATTTCCTATGAGCTCTAAGGAATACATATATGTATATACATTTTGTTAAACAACTTGAGTATGTGTGTGATTTTCAGAGAAAGTGGAGAATATTCACAAGTGTATGCACACATATAAGTGTCAGGAGTAATACGTATGCACATAAGGGAGCAATTAACACACAAAGGTATTCCTAGGATTTTCTAAGTGCGAATTGCATGCAGTTGTGTGTGCATTTTATAAACTAGCATACGAGAGGACCCTAGAGGCTATAGACTAGGTCAAGGCAATTAACCTAATTCCCTATAGTCAAGGGCTCTGATACCAATCTGTCACACCCCGATCCTTGTCGGAATCGATCGAGGCGTGATATATTGTTCAAAGTCTCATGACAACTATGTTATAATATGATTATATTCAATTAAGTACTAAGTATGCAAACAAGATCCATAACATACAAATACAAATCCAAATATGAACAACATTTATTACATCAAATTTAAATAGTCTTGTGGATTTCTAAGGCACAACCTATTTTTCATCAACTTCATTCTTCAAATCTGCATCATGGGTAAAAACAGGTCAACTACGGGAGTTGGTGAGTAATCTAATTTTAGTAGAGAAAATTGTGAAGTTGGAACCTTTATAATTGGAAATTTGTTTTCTTTTGAAGTCGGCAAACAATTGTATTTGAGATAACGGTTTATAAATCAAAAATTGATTAACAAATGATAACAACAACAATAAGTCCTCACCCTATATATACATATGTATATATATATAAATATATATAGGATGGAGCATCTAATCATCATACACACTCAACCACGAGCGATCAATCACCTTAGCGTCCCAAGGCGGGGTGGTCAACCCAATAGCGCTATTATTGTCCATAACGTACCTCAAGAATACAGGCATAGTCATGGAGATTAGACTAAAAATGGTAATGCACTACAAGTACATGTAGCGTAAACAAACAATAGTTATACAATTAATGACTCACGTATAAATGTCCCAACAATGTCTCAATTGTGATAAAACAATAAAATGAAGTTGGAATATATTAGAACCACATGATACACCCCAAAAGTATTGAAAATTATAAAGTATGGGGTAGATTACTCACATTAGTCCCAAAACGAAATGCGTGTGTCGTACGATAGACGATTCGGGTCAAAATGGCGTAGAACCTAATATAATTAATAGTTTTGGTTTAGGAACTGCTAAACGAGAATGGAGTATTAATACAAATAATTAGACACATATTCTTATATTAGATGAATTAACAATAATTCATTTTGATTATAATATTAAGGTATTTATTTGTTAAATGAATTTTAAATTGAATTACTTACTTTGCATAATTAATTTATATTTTCAATTTAGGCCAGATTTTAATAATTTCTTATTAAAATAATAACTTGCCCAATTATAATTATTTACAGATTTTAACAATTATTTATATGAAATAATCATTAAAATGCATTTTTACATGCTTAAATACTTAGGAAAATAGTTTTAAATAGTAAACAGTATTGAAAAATTATGAAATTATTAGGAAATCATTATTTCATACAATATGAATTACTGTAAAATTTGTATATTTTTCTGAACTGTTTTAGTATTTATTTAATATTTTAATGATTAAACAACACAAAATTCGGGAAAAATAGTAAATGATTCTCAAAAAATCTGTAAAATTAACCATAGTTTTATAACATGATGTAGAGCTCAGTGTATAAGTTTCAGATATTTGTGACTATGGGAAGTATTTTTTATATATTTCATTATTAATTAATCAATAAAATCATAAATAATAGTAAAAAGTAATATAAATGCATGAAACTTCATATATCATGTTTAATCAGTATACAGGTCATCCCAGAATTTTCTCAGAATTTATTGAATGCAAAAAGTATTTTATGTGAATTATTGCCCTACTTTATTGCAATAATTATAGTAATTCAATAAAAATAAATTATTTTCTGAAAATTTCCAGAACTTCTTATTTTATTGATGGGATTCTGAGAAAAATCAAGTTTATGCATAAAATGAGTTTTAGATATTTTGGTGGATTTAATTTGTTTCTTGTATGAATATGAAACTTTTAACAACATACATTGATGAATGCTTCAAGAGGGATGAAGATTTGAGTATAATAGATTGTTCTTGGATGGAATATGAGTATTCTTGGAGGAAATTTCGATATTGAGAGTGAGAGAAAGAATAGAGAAGGTTTATGTGGTGAAGAGAATAATGTGTTGGGAGAAAAAGGAAATGAAAGTGGATGGGAGGTGTGAGTGGGAGACCATGGGAATAATCTTTTTGTTTTTGGTGGTCTTCATAATTTCCCACTAATACAAGCATCTTTTACATAATTAATATAAGAGTTTTATAAAATTTAATGTAAAGTTTATAAAAATAGAGTTTTATAAAATTTAATGTAAAGTTTATAAAAATGGAGTTTTATAAAAGATGAGTTATTATTTGATTATAACAATCTACTTTGATTTGAAGTTTAATTATAGCATTCAAGTTTGATTCTTTTAAATTTAATTAGAGCATTATACTTTGATTTGATTTTAATATGGTATCATAATTTAATTTGATTATAGTTATAACGTTGTACTATACTATGTTGCTATTAACGTCAATTTATATCGTAGTGTATGAGTTTCGATCCTATTAGCGTCAAGTAATCTTGAGTAGGGTTTGAATGAGATTGCGAGAGGTTTCGTTTGTGATCTTTTTGAGTGTCCGGCTTCGCAATGCAAGGTCCATAGACCCCGTTAAGCCATGATTTAGTGTCCTACACAATCCCGATGATTGTGCAATAGTGTTTTATCGCTTTGGTTCATTGTTTAGCACTGTTAAGGCTAAGGAAAATCAAACACATGAACTTTCCAAATGATGTTTTCTCATTAAAATAGCGAATTATACAGTGATTACATAACGTAAACCCTATCATACAAGGGTTAATGGAGTTGACCGTTTTGACTAGTTGACTTTGTTTGACTTTGACTTGACCGAAATTTGATGGTTGTCACATATAATATGTAATAGTATCTCATCATATAGTCTCTATGTAATGGTATCCATGTAAAAGTATCCATGTAATGGTATCCATGTAATAGTATCCATGTAATGGTATCCATGTAATAGTATCCATGTAATAGTATCTCTTCATATTGCATGTAATGTATTAGTATAGACTCATGAATGAACTGACTCTTGTGTAATTCCTTGTAATAGGAATAGTAGTTTGTATCCCCTAAACTATACCTATAATAGTTTACTGGAATGTAAATTGAATGTCCAAGTAGGTTTATACACCCTTGCTACTCAAGAGTGTTGGAACTGAATAATGAATGAAAACTCTCATATCAATACATATATACATGAAACATAAGTGTGTAGATATGGTTTTTAACAATAAGTTGAAAGAGGTTTTGTAAAACATTTAAGAGTTTTGAAAAATAAATAATAATGACTTGATGTCAGTTTATAAAAAGATTCAAAAGTAAATCATTTGATAACAAAGTATAGAACAACTGAAAACTATTGTATTTATCACATTTTGAAGTATGTGAAATCAGTTGGTTGAAAACACAGTTATAAATCACATGTGATTGATTCTATAACTTCCTGTTTTATACTTGTATTCCCCCCATGAAAGTATTTAAAATCATTTAAAAGATTGATTAAGGGGTATGAACTCACCTGTAGTGGGTGGTTGTGGATGAACTGAATGATGTAGGATCCTAAGTGTCAAGTGAAGACTTGTACACACACAATGATCCTAGTTAACATATAATCACATATATGTATCCAATTATTCATAAAACAACTAATTAACCAAGTTTAAGACATCCTAAGACATGTAAAACACTTGATTTAAGTGTTATAGGTCATAAGGATTGCATCTAAGGGTGGTAGGACCTTGCTATTGAGTTTGGGGTTCAAGGGTAAACTCCCTTGGAGTTTACGGTTTTGTGACCATAACTCCTTGAGTTTACAGTCGTAAACCCATGAGTTTACGGCCGTAAACTCATGTTTCATTGACCATTTTGTGTTTTGAAGCCTCAAAGATCACAATAAGCATTCCTACTTCATTTTTAAGCCTTAGGAAGAGATTAGGGCACCATTTCACTCCTTTTCGGAGTTTACGGTCCTTAGACCATTTCCCTTTGGGTTTACGGCCGTAAACCCAAATGATTATGGTATTTTGGTTGTTTTGAGTCCTAAGCACAATAAGGAAGGGGTCTAGACTAGTTTCCAAGGCTTAGAAGGGACTAGGGCACACTTTGGCACCCTTTTTAGGGTTTACGGTCCAAGAACATCTTGGACCGTAAACACCTTGATCTTGTGTTTCTTGGGTGTTTTCTTGATGTTTAGAAGTGTAACAAGCTTTATAATACACTAGGGTAGGAGTACTTACTAGGTAGAAGCTTGAAAAGGTGTTAAAAGTCCAAGAACACTAGTGTGTGTTCTTGGTGTTCTTGGTGAAACTTGAAGATCTACACTTTTGGAATGATTTCACGGATCGAATCATGTTAGATCACTAGATTAAGGTAGATATCAACTTATTAGGGCTATAAACACTTACAAGTTGAAGATCTTGAAGAAATGTTGGATGATACTTGAGAGAGAATTTGGTTTTGGATCTTGAAAATGTGAAAAGTGGTAAAATATGACTAAGTGTCATATTTATACCCCCTTTTTAGGGTTTACAGCCGTAAAAACATTTGTTTCGGCCGTAAACTCCAAACTCTTGGAGTTTTGGGACATTATTGTTGCACAATAAACCCTAGGGCATCCTCTCTCCTGTCATCTCCTGAATTACTAACTTTAAAACACTAGAACTTAATCCAAAAAGCCTGAAAGTTAGCAGAAACTGTTCTGACTCTTATTGAAGTGAGAGGTTGTACAGAATAGAAATTTCGGGTTGTCACATCATCCCCCCGTTAGAAGGAATTTCGTCCCGAAATTGGAATTTAAGCAAATAAGTAGTTACAAATAACTAAGTAAAAAGATGAGGATATTTCAGTTTCATCTGATCCTCTCGCTCCCAAGTGAATTCAGGTCCTCGCTTGGCGTTCTAACGAACCTTCACTATCGGGATACGGCTTTGTTTCGTTTGCTTGACCTCCCGGTCCATGATCTCTACAGGTTCTTCCACGAAGTTGAGGCTCTCGTTGATCTCGATCTCGTCAGGTGGGATTACAAGAGTCTCGTCAGACATACACTTTTTCAAGTTTGAGACGTGGAAAGTAGAGTGTACGTTACTGAGTTCGCGTGGCAAGTTAAGTTTGTAAGCTACAGGGCCGATTCTTGCGAGATTCTTGAAAGGCCCTATGTACCTTGGATTTAGCTTTCCACGCTTTCCGAGGCGTATTAAGCCCTTCCAGGGTGAGACCTTCAATAGAACACGGTCGCCCACCTGGAATTCCTACGGTTTCCTTCGTTTGTCAGCGTAGCTTTTCTGTCGGTCTCTAAAGGCTTTCAATCGTTCACGAATCTGAACGATCTTCTCTGTCGTTTCCGGAATGATCTCCGGACCTGTGAGAGTGCTTTCAGGAACTCGTCCTTTAGCTAACTGGGTATCACCCACCTCAGCCCAGCACAGAGGGGATCTGCACTTTCGGCCATAGAGGGCTTCGAATGGAGCAGCCTTTATGCTCGTGTAATAACTGTTGTTGTAGGAAAATTCGACAAGGGGTAAATGAGTATCCCATGCTTTCCCAAAGTCGATCACACAGGCTCGCAACATATCTTCCAAGGTTTGGATAGTTCTCTCACTATTTCCGTCGGTCTGTGGATGGTAGGCTGTACTCATGTCCAGCCTAGTTCCTAGGGAACTTTGTAGCGACTGCCAGAACCTCGAAGTGAATCTACTATCTCTGTCTGAGATAATGGATATGGGAACACCGTGCAGTCGTACAATCTCCCGAATGTAGGTTCTCGTAAGTTTCTCCATCTTGTCGGTTTCTTTGATAGGCAGGAAGTGTGCGGACTTGGTCAATCTGTCGACGATGACCCATATGGTATCAAGTCCACCCGTTGTCTTGGGCAACTTGGTTATGAAGTCCATAGTGATCCGCTCCCACTTCCATTCCGGTATCTCTGGTTGTTGTAGAAGACCGGAGGGTTTCTGGTATTCAACCTTGACCTTGGCGCAAGTAAGGCATTTACTTACGAAGGTAGCAATCTCTGCTTTCATGTTAGGCCACCAGTATAGCTTTTTCAGATCCAGATACATCTTATCTGAACCTGGGTGGACGGAATAACGAGTGTTGTGTGCCTCGGTCATGACCAAGTCTCTGAAACCACCGTGTTTCGGTGTCCAGATCCAATCCATGAGGTATAAGGCTCCGCCACCCTTGACTTCCAAGTTCTTATCCATCCCTCTCAGGGATTCACTTGCCACATTTCCAGGTTTCAAAGCGTCTAGCTGAGCCTCCTTAATTTGTGTGGACAAGTGTGAATGGATAGTTAGAGTCAAAGATTTGACTCTACGACCAGAGTATTCTTTCTGACTTACGGCGTCGGCTACTACGTTGGCTTTAACCGGATGATAACGAATTTCACATTCGTAATCACTGAGTAGCTCGACCCACCGTTGTTGTCTCATGTTGAGCTCCTTCTGGTCGAATATATGTTGTAGGCTTTTGTGGTCTGTAAAGATAGTACTTTTTGTACCATACAGGTAGTGTCTCTAGATCTTCAGAGCAAACACGACTGCTCCTAGCTCAAGATCATGTGTGGTGTAGTTGACCTCGTGTGTTTTCAGCTGTCTTGAGGCATAGGCAATGACCTTACCTCGCTGCATCAGAACACAACCGAGCCCTTGATTTGAAGCATCACAATAGACAACGAAGTCTTCTATCCCTTCGGGGAGGGATAGTATTGGTGCGGTGCACAAGGCTTACTTGAGCGTTTGGAACGCTCTCTCTTGCTTCTCTTCCCAGTCAAAGGCCACGCCCTTCTGGGTCAGTGTTGTAAGAGGTTTCGCTATGCGGGAGAAGTTCTGAATGAACCTGCGATAGTAGCCAGCGAGACCTAGAAATTGACGAATTTCTATAGGTGTCTTCAGTGCTGACCAGCTCTCAATGGCCTTGATTTTGGAAGGGTCCACGTGCATTCCCTCTTCACTAACTATGTGGCCCAAGAATTCGACTCTTCGAATCCAAAATTCACACTTGGAGAACTTCGCATAGAGCTTCTCCGATCGTAATGTTTCTAAGACTTGACGAAGATGTTGACTATGTTCCTCCTTACTATGAGAGTAGATGAGTATGTCATCGATGAAGACGATGACGAACTGATCCAAGTAAGGCCGACACACCCTATTCATTAAATCCATGAATACTGCGGGCGCGTTAGTTAATCCGAATGGCATCACTACGAATTCGTAGTGCCCATAACGAGTTCGGAAGGCTGTCTTGGGAACATCCTCCTCTAACACTCGTAGTTGGTGGTACCCGGATCGTAGATCTATCTTCGAGAAGTAGTTGGCTCCTTGAAGTTGATCAAATAAATCGTCAATGCGGGGTAAGGGATAACGATTTTTAATGGTAAGCTTGTTGAGTTCCCTGTAGTCGATGCACATACGAAACGATCCGTCTTTCTTCTTGACGAACAAGACCGGTGCTCCCCATGGTGAGAATCTTGGCCTAATGAATCCCTTCTGGAGAAGTTCGTTAAGCTGACTGGAAAGTTCCTGCATCTCTACCGGTGCCAGACGATATGGAGATTTAGCTACTGGAGTAGCTCCTGGCACTAAGTTGATTCTGAACTCGACTTGGCGTTGGGGTGGTAATCCTGGAAGTTCTTCCGGAAAGATGTCGAGAAAGTCGCATACTTCTGGGATGTTCTGAATATCTTTCACTTCTTGACTCGTATCGACGATGTGTGTGAGGAATGCATGATATTCCTTTCGCAAGCACTTCTGAGCTTGTGTGCACGAAATGATGCGAAGGTTCGTACTAGGTTTGTCGCCGTAGATAACTAGAGTTTCGCTGTTAGGAAGGTTAGGACAAACTGCTTTTTCAAAGCACAAGATGTCGGCGCGATGAAGACTCAACCAATCCATGCCGATAATGACGCCGAAACTTTTAATTGGGACCGGCATGAGGTCTATCTCGAAATTATGGCCATCTAAAGTTAGAGTACAACCTACGTATGTGCAGTTAGTACTTTCCGTTTTCCTGTTTGCCATTTCTACAGTGAATGATTTATCTAGTGCACGTGGTTTTTGTTTAAGCAAGTGTGCAAATTTCTGGTTTACGAAGCTTTTCTCCGCTCCACTGTCGAAAAGTATGCAAGCATATGAGTTATCGAGGAGAAACGTACCAGTAACTATCGTAGGATCAGCTACGGCTTCCTCGCGGCCTATGGCCAGAACTCTTCCTACTCCGCCAGCTATCCCTGCCTTAGGGCAGTTCCTCTTGTAGTGGCCCACTTCGCCACAACCGTAGCAAGCTTGGCCCACACCGGCGTTAGGAACTTGAGCGGTCGGCCTTGCTGGAGTCTTGCAGAAACGGGCAGTATGCCCCCTTCTGTTGCAGTTAGTGCACTGCATTTCTCGGCAAGGTCCGTTGTGATGGAAGGTGCATTTGTTGCACCTTGGAAGATTACCGGCATAAGGCTTCGCTGGTAAGGGATTAGCAGGGACAATAGGAGTTACTGTGGCAGCATTGATTGTAACTATTTGTTGTCTTTTTGAGGATTCTTGCGAATCCCCGCTTTTCCTCTTGTTCCACCCCTTTTTCTTGTTGTTGTTGTTGTTTCTCTTTTGTTGCTTAGGTGTAGAAATCGTTGGGTTCTGGTGGTTTCCGTGATATATAAGAGATTGTGCCAGCTCTTTGGCGCTGTCAAAAGTAACAGGCCTGGATGCTAACACACTTGACTGGATATGGGGCGACAGTCCCCAAATACATCTCTCTATTTTCTTGCTCTCAAGAGCAACCATATCAGGGCAAAGAATTGCCAGATCACAGAATCTATTAGTATAAGTTGATATGTCAGAACCAACCATTTCAAGACCCCAGAGTTCCTGTTCGAGTTTTTGAATTTCCCCTCGTGGACAGTACTCTCTCATCAGCATGGCTTTCAAGTTTTCCCAACTTATCGAATTTGCCACTATTAGAGTCAGTGACTTAACGTGGCCATTCCACCAAGTTAAAGTCCTGTCAGAAAAGGTACAAGTAGCAAACTTGACCTTATTGTTCTCTGGGCAGGCGCAGATTTCAAAGACTGCTTCTGTCTTTTCTATCCACTGCCTTAAGATCATAAACCCTCTAGTTTCACTGAAATTTATGGGTTTGGCATTCGTAAAATCCTTGTAGGTGCATTCCCGGGGATGCCCATGACTCTCGCCATGGTTGGAAGGAGGTGCACCTGTTCCCGATCCACTAGGGACAGGAGTATTGATGTGTGACATGGCAGCCGCTACGGCCGCCGTGACAGCTGCTTGGAACATAGTAGCGTCGAACAGAGGAGGTGGTGGAGGTGGTGGTGGTATCGGTGTTTCGTTATTATTGTTACGCCTCGGATTTCTGCGAGGAGGCATCTTTTAACTATAAGTTTAGAAAGATGAAGATATTGATAAGAATTCAATAGGAAAGTTGATGAAAATGACTCATGGACTAACTCTTCATAGTCCAACAGCACGATTAAATGTAGATCTATAACTAACAGATGATAGCATTTGGATAATAATTTCCATGAGATCAGGTACCTGTCAATATTACTGGAATTACAGATGTAACAAGTTCGGGAAAAATGGCCTAGTAGGAGGCCTTACATCAACCAAGATGGGAAAATTTTGACAGGACTATGACCTAATCAAGACCTAACAGGTTTAAGATTTACAAAGATAGGAAATTAGACCAGAGTTTTACATAACTAGGCTATATCCAAAAGATAAGTCGATGAGATTCTATCGGCGACGAGAACTACTAGAGTGAGTTATTGATTCCGACAGAAGGCGTTCTATGTCCCTCACACGCCTGTCAGATCTTACTTGCTGAGCTCGAAGTTCCCTGACTTCAGATTGAGTTCCAGCAAGTTCTCTCTGCAGAGCTGCATTGTGGACCAGAGTCCTTTCATGAGCAGACTCTAGTTGGCGAATGCGGACTGTGTTAACGCCATAGTTGGCGTCAATCTCCATGACTCGGTCGATAGCGGCTCGACCCTGTTCAGTGTTCCGGGAAATCCTACGAACCATGATGGGTAGGACCCTGTCAGCTGAACCTCCCTCAGTGAGGTTGTAGAAGCTTCTGTCCCCATTGTAGGGGATGGGTTGACTCTGTTCCTGACTCCATCTATTCAACTTTGTGGCACACAGAGGTGTGGGTCCTTGAAATGCTGGACGAGGGTTCAGGTTTGGGTTTTGAGCAGCTGGGGGTAGATTGTTGACTTCTGGTTCTGAGTCTGAACTATCAGAAAAGCCTTCAGCTTCGTGATCATCCAAAGGAATTGGGTGATCATTCTCTGGCTCTTCTCCGAGCCATCCAGCATTGCCGTGGTTAGGGTAGTACGGGTCGCCGTGGGGATGGAATCCAGCCATGATATCTATGCGAGAAAAGGGATATAAGAAGAATTTAATAGACGTACTAACTAAGATAATTATAAGATGATCTTTATCAGTTACTTCAATACTTGTTTAGTGCATACCAGTTATATGTACTCAGGACAGGATAGACCTTCGAATAAGTGACCCAAACTCTAAGCCTACAACCAAACAAGGACAAGAAGTAAAGCAAAGATTCACAGATTTTGAGTCTATGACGTCCTAGATACATATAATCTTAGTGTATCCACTCAGCAACTATTGACCTACTGATAAAGACCTTTTAGTTCTCAAATAAGTAATTATAGTAACACCAAATACCCCTATGGTATTTCATTGTGGTAATGTTTGTAAGTTTTTAGACTTGTTGCCATATCACAACCATTCTTGGGCATGTGCTAATCACTCCTCGGACCAGCATAGTTGATCAGGCTATGCCACTCCCAGGAATGACCATACATCCTCGAGCTTACTTGTGATATTCAACAATCGTAATACTTTTGTTCTTGTCATTGTGACACTGATTTTAGTATGAATGTAGGCATGTATACTTAGTTAAATATTTTATTATTTAAAAGTATAAACTCTTGGTCAGAGTATTTTAATACATGAGTGTTCTTTCATAGTAATAAGACACCAAAATATGTAATCAAAATAAAAGACGAGTCTTGTCGGTGCTCCGTCTTCTCAAAACCTGGTCATCGTACCTGTCTACTGGTGACCTGAGAATACAAGTTATTTTGAAAGCGTAGATCAGCATAAAGCTGGTGAATTCATAAGTATTATGGTGTCATTGATTTGAAAAGCTGTTATGAAAGACTTGTAAATGTTTAATAAAACATTTAGTATAAGTGTGAAAACCCTAGAAAATCCCATATTTCTTACTAGTATAAAAAGTAGTCTTCTACCAAGACCCGAATGCTTGAAGGTTGCATTTCTGTATAAATGAAAGTTTTTCCCATGTACGACTATTATTATAAATATATAGTCTACCTCATCGTTTATGTGAATGTGTCACAAAATAAAAGTAAAAGGGAAATTATATAATCATTTAAGTATTATCCTTTGGTACTAGGATAAACACGGCATAGTAATTGCCGAATAGTATTAACCGTAGACATCCGTCGATGTGCATTTTCCCTCTGTAGCTAACAGCTGGGTGTAGAATGGTTAGTCCCGTACATATATAATAGTATCTACACATATAATATGTAATAGTATCTCATCATATAGTATCTATGTAATGGTATCCATGTAAAAGTATCCATGTAATGGTATCCATGTAATAGTATCCATGTAATGGTATCCATGTAATATTATCCATGTAATAGTATCTCTTCATATTGCATGTAATGTATTAGTATAGACTCATGAATCAACTGACTCTTGTGTAATTCCTTGTAATAGGAATAGTAGTTTGTATCCCCTAAACTATACCTATAATAGTTTACTGGAATGTAAATTGAATGTCCAAGTAGGTTTATACACCCTTGCTACTCAAGAGTGTTGGAACTGAATAATGAATGAAAACTCTCATATCAATACATATATACATGAAACATAAGTGTGTAGATATGGTTTTTAACAATAAGTTGAAAGAGGTTTTGTAAAACATTTAAGAGTTTTGAAAAATAAATAATAATGACTTGATGTCAGTTTATAAAAAGATTCAAAAGTAAATCATTTGATAACAAAGTATAGAACAACTGAAAACTATTGTATTTATCACATTTTGAAGTATGTGAAATCAGTTGGTTGAAAACACAGTTATAAATCACATGTGATTGATTCTATAACTTCCTGTTTTATACTTGTATTCCCCCCACGAAAGTATTTAAAATCATTTAAAAGATTGATTAAGGGGTATGAACTCACCTGTAGTGGGTGGTTGTGGATGAACTGAATGATGTAGGATCCTAAGTGTCAAGTGAAGACTTGTACACACATAATGATCCTAGTTAACATATAATCACATATATGTATCCAATTATTCATAAAACAACTAATTAACCAAGTTTAAGACATCCTAAGACATGTAAAACACTTGATTTAAGTGCTATAGGTCATAAGGATTGCATCTAAGGGTGGTAGGACCTTGCTATTGAGTTTGGGGTTCAAGGGTAAACTCCCTTGGAGTTTACGGTTTTGTGACCATAACTCCTTGAGTTTACGGTCGTAAACCCATGCGTTTACGGCCGTAAACTCATGTTTCATTGACCATTTTGTGTTTTGAAGCCTCAAAGATCACAAGAAGCATTCCTACTTCATTTTTAAGCCTTAGGAAGAGATTAGGGCACCATTTCACTCCTTTTAGGAGTTTAAGGTCCTTAGACCATTTCCCTTTGGGTTTACGGCCGTAAACCCAAATGATTATGGTCTTTTGGTTGTTTTGAGTCCTAAGCACAATAAGGAAGGGGTCTAGACTAGTTTCCAAGGCTTAGAAGGGACTAGGGCACACTTTGGCACCCTTTTTAGGGTTTACGGTCCAAGAACATCTTGGACCGTAAACACCTTGATCTTGTGTTTCTTGGGTGTTTTCTTGATGTTTAGAAGTGTAACAAGCTTTATAATACACTAGGGTAGGAGTACTTACTAGGTAGAAGCTTGAAAAGGTGTTAAAAGTCCAAGAACACTAGTGTGTGTTCTTGGTGAAACTTGAAGATCTACACTTTTGGAATGATTTCACGGATGGAATCATGTTAGATCACTAGATTAAGGTAGATATCAACTTATTAGGGCTAGAAACACTTACAAGTTGAAGATCTTGAAGAAATGTTGGATGATACTTGAGAGAGAATTTGGTTTTGGATCTTGAAAATGTGAAAAGTGGTAAAATATGACTAAGTATCATATTTATACCCCCTTTTTAGGGTTTACGGCCGTAAACACATTTGTTTAGGCCGTAAACTCCAAACTCTTGGAGTTTTGGGACATTATTGTTGCACAATAAACCCTAGGGCATCCTCTCTCCTGTCATCTCCTGAATTACTAACTTTAAAACACTAGAACTTAATCCAAAAAGCCTGAAAGTTAGCAGAAACTGTTCTGACTCTTATTGAAGTGAGAGGTTGTACAGAATAGAAATTTCGGTTTGTCACAGTATGTTACAACCTCCCTTCCTCCAAGGCCCAAATCCATACAAAGTCCAAAAGGCATCCAAGCCTAACTACAAGGCCTCTAAGGCCCAATATGGCTCAAGAACACCCAACATGACCTTAAGCCCATAAATGACTTGATACAATATGTAGGCCTGAGGCCCAACCTAAAAAAGTCCAAAGCCCAATCAAAACAGGAGCCCAAAAGTCTTGTAAGCCCATAGACAGCATACTCGCGGCGTATATGGCTCGTACGCCCAGCGTACGCTGATGATCCAAAATTCGGGGCACTGGCTCATTACGCTTAGCGTACTCTAGAGTACCCCTAGCATACTGGCCAGTCTGCCCATTTTTGTTCCTAATTCTTAATCCATTGCTTCTTCCCAAACTTCCTTATTCTTTAAAACCACCAAAGAACACCTAAACACTCAAGGTAAGCTCAAAAATGCACTCAAGAAGGCTAGGGTTCGAGATTGGCGCTAAAAGGGAAATGGAGGCTGAACGGCTAATGGACTTGAGGGACTTAAGGTCTTTAAATAGGGTGAAAACCCTAAAAATTAGGGTTTTCCCCTGGCTTGAGTACGCCCAGCGTACGTCGGGATCACCCCGATGGCGCGCATGCAAGGAGTACACCGTGCGTACCTAGTGTACCTCCATCACATTTTAATTGAATTAAAATAGATTAAATCATTAACTTCATACTTGGCGACGCGGGTGCTACAACAAGTGCATGAAAAAATCAATACACAAAAGCAAAAGTAGAAGTCACTTTTCTTACAAGCATAGAGGAATAATAAACAATTCAACACTCCAACTAGTCATGCCTTTAATCATATTAAACTAGAGACTTGTAAAAAGCATGGTACAAGTAATAAACAATTCATAAAGCAATCTTGTTTCCATGCCTTAGAAATTCGGCCATATAGAAGAAAGAAGACAAAAAAGAAGTGTGCATTAATAACCATGACTAGCTAGTTGTATCTTAACCAAATGATTACTCAAAGTAACCAAAGTGTTGTACACAACATTAATATTCATACCATATGATATATATATATATATATATATATATATATATATATATATATATATATATATATATAACTAGTTTTCTTCTCTTTATTATTATTTCCTATAAATAATAATTCCCAATATATTGGTAAATATTATTTTCATAAAATAATGTATTTCCAATTAAAGCAAGTGTTGATATATTTATTAATAATCAAATTATACTAAAAAATAATCAATTAGTGGTAACTTGTTATAAGGTGTGACCCTATAAGATCATATGTTATTAGCAATATCATCCTGTAATGACTCTTCGGCATACAAAACGATCTTTCAATCTCCCACGAACACAAGACTCATCATAGATTGATATAGAAAGTGGTGAACGTCTAGCAAGATTTCACTTCCCCCAATAACATACGACGAAGAATGTCATTCATTAACATCCAATTCCTAAAAGCTCAAAGCTTCAATTGATGTATAAGGTAAGTTTATCAATTATCCCTTTGTTACATACATCTTGTTGAACATGGGACTTGGATCGCAATCAATCTCATTTGGTGTTCAACTTTGGGTACCATGGTAGATTTCTAGCTCTCAACAGATAAGAGGAACAAACCACATCTTGAGTACATAAGCATCTTGTATAGTTTACACCATACCTGAAAATGGATTTTATATTTGCATGTTGAAGGATGTAACAATCGGTTTCTTCAGGTAAAATTCATTTCTATTTTTAATAAGTCCTTGAGTTTGTGAAGTTGGCTCCTGCGCGAGGCGTAGGATAGTCTCCTACGCAACACGTATGAGGGAATCTTAATTCGGGGATTAATAATCTACCCCTGCGTAGATCAAGCTACGCAACACATAACGACCCAGAACAAAACCCTAATTTTGGGGGTTTAAGCCCTATTTAAAGGCTCTAATACCCTTGATACCTTTCCATCATTAGCCTCCATCCTCCCAAACGTTCCCTTTGGAATCCTTATTCCCTTTTGGTCAATATGTGAGATTAAGAGTATTTTCTGTATGCTTTTTGAAGAAAGAAGAAGGTGGTGGAGTTGCTTAGAAGCTTGAATCAACATTGGATCTAGGTCCCTCATCCATATCCAAGAGGTATAAAGTCTCCACCTTGATGAGTTTTTATGATAGATCTAGCTTAGCTTTAGGTTTTCATGCTTTTGTCCCTATAACCATGGTGTCTATGAGTAAGAGCTACTCCAGACCATTAAAGAGTCATTTCCAGACATTTTTAGGGTTGTTAAGCCATAAAGTTGAATGCTTGGTCACTCCCATCCATCCATGCATGTGTTTTTGAGCTTTGAATAACATTTTTGGACTTAGATTATGTGTTTGTACCCTTGATATGCATGAAAATTGATAAAGTCAGAGACTTTATCCATTAAGACGTTCATCTAGTGCAGATCTACAAGTTTGGTGGTTTAACTTTCTTTATTAAGAGCTTAATGATTAAGTTGGGATTTAGCTTATTTCGTAGGGCGTAATTCTTGTTACGCAGCGTGTAGCCTTATTTTTCCCCGATTTTGCCCCCTTGGACTTTGCACAGTGCATAGAGCTGTAACACGTGGTGTAATCTGGCTGAATGTTAACTTTTGACTTTTTGACTGTTGATTGTTGACTTTGATCAAGTTTGACTTTAGGTTATTTGGGGTATTTTGAGTAGTAGAGTGATGCTTGGTCCCTGTTTGTTGTATATGTGTAATATCCGGTTTCCAGAAGTTGCAAGTTTAGGAATTATGGGCATTAATTGATCAAGCTAGGGCCCTAGACTTCAAAGGATTTGGGTTCTAGGCCCATTCAGGAGCGGATTATATATATATATATATATATATATATATATATATATATATATATATATATGATCCAAGCTTTGGGTTCAGACTTTGGAACCCAAGGGTATAATGGTAAAAGTGACGTTTTAGGCTTTTTATTGAATTAAGGATTCAAGTTCGGATGGTTTTAAGTTAAAGAAGATTAGATGAGATTGTAGAGCTTATTAATACCTTTACGAGCATAATAAAAAAGATGAAATCAGAGTTTGGACGAAGAAGTTATGGCCTTCATAAGTTTGAATGGGTAAGGGGTTGGCCAATACGCTGGGCGTACAAGGTATGTACGCTGGGCGTACTTGGCTGTGTGGATCGTGGAGGTTCAACTTGGTATGTTGGGTGTACCAGGAGTACGTTGGGCGTATGCAACCCAGACTTAAACCCTAATATTTGGGTCTTGGACCCTATTTAAAGACCTTAACTTATTCCAAACCCTTATTACCTTCAACCTCGATCCTCTCTAACCCTAATTTTGAAACCCTAACCCCATTTGTGAGATCCTTGAATTTGTGAGTGATTTGGAGTGTTCTTGGTGCATCTTGGGGAATAAGGAACTCATTGGAGAAGTGTTGGTTTCATTAGAGCTTGTAGATCCAGACATTGTTCACCTTGATATTTCTTCTGGAGGTATAAAGCTTCAATCTTGATGGTTCTTTTGTAGATCTAGTTTTGGGTTAATTTTCCATGATTTGGTCCCATTGTTTTGGTTCTTGTGAGTATAAGCTATTCTAGAGCTTAAGGGTGTCATTTCTTGTTAGATATGAGGTTCATGTAGCATAAAAATTAGATCTTGATGAGTATAATTCTTCCATACATGAGCTAGTGGACTTTTGATGAAGTTATGGATTTAGAGCTTTGGTTTTGACACCATTAAGCCATGCAAATTCATAAACTCAGGAAATTTATGACTTAAGACGTCCCAAAAGAATCAGATATGGAAGTTAGATATTTTGTCTTAAGGCATTGAGAGCTAACATGGAGTTTTTGGGCTTCAACGTCGTACGCCGGGTGTACTAGGGGTGGTAGGCAGGGCGTACGCACCAAGGTGCCATAATGGGCCATTTTTGGGCCTTGTGTCTTTTGGGATTTGGGCCATGAGTTGTTAGGTCGGAGATGGGAAGTGGAAAATGGTCTTTTACCCATTAGTATGATAATTTGAATTGGACCTTGGATTATGAGAAATTGCCTTAATTATTGATTAGGAATAATTTGGATGTGTTCAGTGTGAGGAGCCCGATAGTAGCAGCGCGTGTGATTCGGTTATCTTTAGATTGAGGTGAGTCTCTTCACTATACTTGTGGGTCAAAGGTACCAGTGTCGGCCCACTATATTATGTTTGTAGGATGATAGTGGTCTTTGTGACACTTATTGTTATGATTGTATATGCTTGTTGTCTTCGTGACTCATATTGATATGATTGTATGCTTAGCTATTGGGGTGAAATAGAACCAATGCCGATTGAAAGAGACCGAAAGTGGTGAAATAGACCCAGTACCGGTTGAAAGAGACTGAAGGGGTGAAATAGACCCGGTACCGATTGAAAGAGACCGAAAGGTGGTGAAATAGACCCAGTACCGGTTGAAAGAGACCGAATGGGTGAAATATACCTAATTTATTTTTGAACTGTTTTGTATGTATGGTATGTGGTAATTTGGGGAACTCATTAAGCTTTTTGTTTACGGTTTTATGGTTATGGTCTCAGGTACTTCCAGTTCGAAAGGGAATGGCCCGACGTGACTGCACAACATCCCCCAGAGTTTATTTTCGTGTGACTGTTTATGATTATACTATGATATTTAAACAATATATCTATTTTGATTGGTTTTGGAACAACTCGTTTTTATGGTTTAATGTTTTAAAAATGAAAATTTTTCCTTGAATTTTTGGGACGTTACAAGTTGGTATCAGAGCCTTGGTTTGAGGGATTCGGGCACTCTCTCCGGTGTGACTGAACTTAAACTGAGGGATTGGTAATCTTTTGAAAGGAAACAAATTCTAAAAAGATTTTTATAAATAAAAATGGTTTGTGATGCGTGTAATCAGCCAAAGTTAAGTAAGTGATTCTCAGAATACCCATACATGTTTATATGTTATATGATATGAATGCTTGCATGCTACGATAAGGCTAAGGATACTTTCAAGAATTGCATGATAGATTTTCCTGATATGTGATACCTCGTAACCTAGGAGGAATTAGACGCTATGCTAGATTTAGAATATGTATTGGTAGGAATAATTGCTAAGTGTATTCTCTAACAATTATATGCGATTAGGATCCTATATCCCCATAATGACTTATTTAGCATTATTTCCTGTTCCTTTTCTGGTTGTGGTCCTAGGGTAGAGTCTTTTATTCGAAAGTCTATTTGATCATGTATTGTGTATAATTTGCATGCATATGGCAACCGACAGTGAGAGTGGAAGTTCCTAGCATGGTAGTAGTAAGTGGGCTAAAGATGCTCTTTGATTGGTTTATGGCTTGGAGTGTTACTGCATGAATGTTGCTTGCTTTCTGCTTTGTGGTACTCTCGATGATGTGAGTTAACTATTAAGTGAATATGTTAAGTCACATGCTGCATAGGTTAAATAATCTCAGAGTGATTGATTTATCCCTACTGCACAGCTCTCGTCTGAGCCTAACCGTTGTAGGGATGATTCCTTTAGTCAAAGGATTATTTAATCTGTGTGGCATGTGATTGTATTCATAAACTAGTTAGCTGACATTAGTGGGAATTCTTCAGCAGTTGATGGCAGGGTGAGGTCGGGAACCAAGGAGAACCTAGGAAGTGCTTTAGTGGATTTGGTAGCGTTGTTTAGTGGGTATTTCGAATACCAGTTTGAGATGTGACTTGGAAGATTCGGGCTAGTACTTTAGAAAAGTATGGATAGGTATGGAAGGTAGTATTGGTCTCGTACTACTGAAAGCACAGGATCCATACTCGAATCAAGTATGCTCACGAAAATGCTAGGAACCTTGTAGGATGAGGAATTTTATGGGTATGACCTGATTATTGTATGGTTGCTTTTCAGTATGGTGAAGAGCACTCATGGAGGTGGATCTGGTTTAGGTTCAAGTGTTGGCATCGAGTCGATGAATGAGCAGATGCGAGAGTTTATTTTGTCAGAGATCACCCGCTGTATTTTGGAGCAGACTCTTATGATTTTCGGCACAGTCAAGGAAGGGATCTTGTAGATTATGGAGGAGCGTGTAACGCCCTGTTCCGAATCGTTTCCTATTTCAGGGTGGTGACCAAAGATCGGGTATTATCAGGCTTAGGACCTTCGAGGAAAGGAGATATGGACCCATTTGGATGTGGGTGACGTAAATTTAGATGATAAGGGTGTTCGGTTTGAGTTTTGGAGCCAAGGGGTATTTTGGTAAAGTGTCAGCTCGGACTTTTATGGAAAAGTTATGTACTTCGGTTGAATTTAGGGTTTAAGGAAAAACCCTAGTACGCGGGGCGTACATAGGGAGTACGCAGGGCGTACACTGGCGTACGTTGAGCGTACTAAGTAGACTTGGTCGCGGATGAGAGGCCTCATACGCTGGGAATACGAGGGTTACACTTGGCATACGAGGAGTTTAAGAAACCCTAATTTGAGTGTGATGCACCCTATATAAAACCTTAAATCCCTAGGGTTGGCCTCTTTACCAGCCTCCATGCCTCCTAAACCCTAAAATCGACCCTTAGCCTCCATTGTTGTGCATTTGAGTCCTTGAGAAGGAAATTGGTGTTTGTTTGCTCATTTTGGAGAGATTGAAGAAGGTGGAAGGTTCATAGCTTGGTGGGAAGCTTAGAGATCCAGAATCATCACTCATCTTGCAAGCCTTTTGAGGTATCAAGTTCATAACTTGGCGTTTAAATGCTAAGATCTCTTATTGTCTTGATTTTCATGATTTTGGGTCCTTTTTTTGGGTTGATTGAATAGTTAAGACGTTTGAAGGGCTTATCCTTTTAGATCTGAGCTTGTTATGAGGTTCTTAAGCATAAAGGTGCAAGCTTTATGGGGTTGATGGTCACATGCAAGCATTAAGTCATCTATTAAGTCCTTTTGAGCTTTAAGAGCTTCATTAAGTCATGCATGCACGTAAAGTTAGCAACTTTACGTGATAAATCAATCCAAGGAAGTCAGATATAGGTTTTGGAGTAAAGCCTTTATGGAATAAAATTTAAATCTGGAAGATGGTTAAATGCGAGGGACGTTGGACGTACAAGCATCTACGCTTAGCGTACAAGCCCTTAGGCAAGTACGTTGCGCGTACGAGCTGAGTACGCCCCGCGTACTCAAAATAGTGGGCCTCAGATCTTTTGGTCTTCGGTTTGAGCAATGATTTTGGGCTTAGATGTTTAGGGCTTTGTTGGGCCATCTAAATTCTGGTGTTTCGGGTTGGGAATATTATTGGGCCTTGGTTTTAGGCCATGGAAGGGATTTGAGCCCAATTTGGAAAATTGGGCCATGTTTGAGCCTTGTATGATTATTTGGTAATTGGGCCTTTTGGATTGTAGGATTGGGCCCAATCTTGGTCCAAACTAGGTAAGGGGCAAAATGGTCATTTACCCTAATTATGGTCAGATAGTTATGGACTGGAATCTATTTATTAATTGAATGTTATTTGATGTTGATAGCTCGGGGATTTGTTGGACCAATAGCCAGAGATTTATTAGTGTGATTCAACGGTTCGAGGTAAGTTTCCTCACCGAGTTTAGCGGGTCTAAGGCACCAATGTCGGCCCTTGTTATTTATGTTAGGATGCTAGGAGTATGCATGACCCTTGCATGTGATATGCATTGCTATGTATACCAGGCGGGGCTCGATGCCAGGCGAGGCCCGATGACTGTATCGTATGCTATTAGTTTATGATCATTGTATGTGTTAGTATGATTATGTGATATATTTCTATGTGTATAGTGGGTGGGGCCCGATGTCAGGTGGGGCCTAAGAATAACAGATATGTATACCGAGCGGGGCTCGATGCCGGGCGGGGCTCGATACCGATGGAGGTTGGGGGCCCAGTATGTGATTTATTATGTACGGTATGGGGTAGTTTGGGGAACTCACTAAGCTTTGTGCTTGCAGTTTTCAGTTTACGTTTCAGGTACTTCTGTTTTCAAACGGAATAGCTTGCAATGATTGTAGAGCACACACCATATGTTTCCGCATTTTGTGAATTACTCTGATAATGATGATGTATTGATAAAACTTTGATTACGTAGGCTTTTATGAAAATGATATGATTTACTATTTTAGTAACTTAAAAATGAAAATTTCGGGTCTTATTTTTGGGATGTTACAAGTTGGTATCAGAGCCTTGGTTTGAGGGAATCAGACATACTATCGGGTATGTCTGAACTCAAACTGAGGATTTGGTAAAGTTTTTCAAAAAGAAATGTATTTTTAAGAAAATAGTTTTCTAAGAAAGGTGTGGTGCATGCAATCAGTCGAGCTCAAGTAAGTTTCTCCAAAAATACCTAGACATGTTATTTGATATGATTTGATTTATGAATATGTGAATCACATGCTAGTTAGGGCTGAGGATCTGCTCAGTGGTTGCATGATTGAATACTAGGAGAGATGCATTGTATGCCTATTATATGAGTTTGTAGATTTGCATTCTAGTTCTGAGATTGGCCTGATGTGTGATGCCTTGTAGCCTAGGAAGAATGGGATGCTAGTATGGGTATAATTTGTATGCGTAAGGCAATCGACAGCGAGAGTGGAGGTTTCTAGCATGGGTTGTAGTGTGTGAGTTTGAATGTTCTTTGGTTAATCTATGTATTGGAGTGCTAATGTACGAATGTTGCTTGCTTTGTGCTTTTTGGGACTCTTAAGTGATGTGAGTTAGATGTTAAGTGAATATGTTAAGTCACATGTAATAAAGGTTGAATAATCTCATAGTGATGGATTTGACCCTACTGCACAGCTCTCGTTTGAGTCTAACCGTTGTAGGGATGAGTCTTTTACTCGAAGGATTATCTGAGCGTTGTTGCATGTGATTGTGTTCGCGAAGTAGCTAACTGGCATTATGAGGAGTTCTTCAGCAGCTGATGGCAGGGTGAGGTCGGGAACCTAGGAAAGCCTAGGAAATGCTTCAGTGGTGTAAGGGTCGAATTGTTGTAATTAGTCGAAATGTATTTTGTACTCTTCGAATGTTTTGTAATGTATTTTGCTAGGGCGCTTTTATTCGAAGCTTAAGTGTCTATGCCTTAGCATATTTTTTGTACGCTTTGAGTTCCCTATAAATAGGGTTATTTACTAGAGTTAGATAAGAGTTTTTACAGACTTGTCTATTGTACTCTGTAAACATTCGAAAGCGTAATAGAGCTGAAACAAGATCATATTTACATCCGGTGTTCAATCTCGCATTCATACTTGAATTCATACTCTGATTAATTCTATACTCGATTCTTTGATTCATTAATTGGTATCAGAGCAGGAATCACATATGTGATCTGATTTTCATCCATTCAAAAAGTTTTTGAATCAAATTTTTGGTTCGAAAGTTTCCGCACTTTTTTATCGTGAAAAATTGTCTAGATCTTAGTCTGTGATTTGATTCTGCATTTGAATTGTTGAATCGAGTGTTTTTCTTTCAATTCCGATTTGAATTAACAAGTTTGTTTTCAATTTTCCAATTCTTCTTAAAAAGTTTCAAATTCAGCTTCCGTACAACAATGGCGAGTTCGTTTTCTCATCTGTTAGGATCATCAACCAAAATTCCAATGTTAATCCCTGAATATTATGATCAGTGGGCTGATCGTATGCAGGATTATCTGAATGGTCTTGATGAAGAATTATGGTCATGTATCACTGGAAATGTCAATGTTCCAGTGAATGTTCAACCAATTGGATCGTCTTCTACAAGTTCTGGAGTTGATAATCAAACTGATCGTCTGAAGAAACTGGAAAAGAGGTGTATGAGAGAATTACGAGGAGCTTTAGCTCCAGTTGTGTACAACTATATAAGGAGTTGTACAACTGCAAAGGAGATCTGGAACAGTCTGAAAGATAAGTTTCAAGGAAGTGAGAAGACGAAAATCAATTCAGTCAAACAGTGTTTGGTTGAGCTGAAAGATTTCAGACAAAAAGAAGGTGAAACAATCGAAGTTTACTATGATCGACTGAATGAGTTAATCTATCGTTGTAATCACCATGGAATTACCAGGACTTCAATGGAATTTAATCTCATCTTTGTGATGGGTCTTCGAAAAGAATGGAGAAGCGTTAGTATGATGGTGAAGAATCAACAAAGTTTTGATACATCAACTCTCAATGATTTGTACAATCAGTTGAAAACACACGAAACTGAGGTAAATGAAATTGCTGAAGAGACGAAGCTAAATTTGGGAGGTCCATTGGCACTTGTGTCAAGGATATCTGAGAAAGAAGCAAAAAATGGTGATTCTGAGGAAGAAGAAGAATTCATCAAGAATTCAGATGATGAGTCAATAGCTTTTTACTCGAATAATCGTGTTAAGAAGTTTTTCAAAAAGCCGTTCAATCCGAAAACTGAGCTTGCTGAGGTAAAAGGAAGTGTTGTGAGTAAAATTGCTGATGAGGAGAAAAAGAAAGTTGAGAAGAAAGATTCGAAAATGTCTGAAGGAAAGATTGAGAAAAAGCTGAAAGGTGATGTTGGAATAGATTGTCATTATTGCAACGGTGCTAATCATCTTGCGAATGACTGTATGCTTCGAAAGAAAGATGAGAGGAAGAATAAAGTCAAGGATGAGGCGTATTATGCAGAGAGGCTTGAGGAGGTTCGTGCGAAAGCCAAGAATTTGTCATTGGTTGCAAAGGGTGAACATGAGGATGAAGATGGAACTTATCAAATCTGGTCATCCGGATCAGACGATGAAGAAATGCGAAATCCAACACATGGAGCGTTGTATGCGAAAATGGAGGAGGACTCAGAAGATGAGGAATTCGAAGTGAAAGGACGATGCTTCATATCCAAAGCGGCAGATAAATCTCCAATGACAACAAAGGTACGTAAAATTCTCGAATCTTTTAATATTTCTACACATGCTTATGATTATGAACTAATATCTTTTGATGAGACAGTTACTTATTTTGATTCAATTGTTGTGTCTGCTAGCAATGAGGCCAACAAATTGTCCATGGAGTTATTAGAGACCAAAAAGAGATTAGACTTGAAAATAAGCAAAATTGAATGTTTGGAATTACAAATAACAAATATTATGTGTGATAGGGATACTTTAACGAGTGAAGTTAAACTTTTGCTAGCACAAAGAAACATTTATTGTAATTCTGCTAAAAGACTTTATGGCAAATTAACTGATTTACATCATTCCTGTGACATAAGTAAAGAGCAACATAGAAACTTACTACCTTTTCTACCATTCGAAAGAGCTAAGGTAGATAATATTTCGTATGATTGTGAGCAAATAATAGCTAATTTTGACAAAGTTCCTGATGATAGATATAAATATGGAATTGTCAAAATTGATGAATGTCTTGATGCGAATGAATTAGTTAACATCGTGAATGATACTTTGACGAAATCTGAACAAATTCAAATTTTGAAAAAGACTGAGAATTCAACATCTGATTCTCAATCTAATTTTGCTGATATTGAAGATTTTTCTGACAATATTAGTGAAATTAGTGAACTTGAAGATGTTGATTGTTCTCAGTTGTCTGTTGTTAATGTTGCATCAACATCTAAAGGGAAAGAAAAAGTTAAGGATTTGATGGTTGAAAATGAAACTGATATACCTTCAACTTCGAAAGTTTGTGATATGAACTTCGTGGATCTCAAAGACAGTCAAACTGATGATAGTGATGATGAAGATGAAGAGAAAATTTCGAAGGAAAAGAAATCTTCAAAGGAAGAAGATATTCCTCGAATAGTGGTTGATCAAGTGTATGGTGATACACAAAAGTTCGAAAAAGTAATGAATGAAAAAGGTGAACACTATCTTGAAACAAATACAGTGGTTTATCCAAATTTCAAATGTACAGATGATGTCATTTTTCCAAATCAAGTTTTCGTAACTACTGGAAATTTTGAGAATATCAAACCAGAATTAAAGAAGTTAGTTGAGGAGGATAATTCAAAAACAACTGATGAAGGTTTTTTCGCAAATCAAAGCACAATTGAAAACAACTTAACAAAGAATTCGTATGTGTTCCAACGTCAAAAACCACAAAGAAAATGGGTTGAAAAATCAAAAATTGAAAAAGTGAATTCAAAACAAGTTGAAAAGGAAAATCAAAATGTTGTCAAACTAAACTCTAAGGAATTTAAAGATCAAATTGACAAATTTTCGAAGGAAAACAACATTTCAAAAAGACAAGCAAGAAAGAAAATATTTTGGCAAAATGTTGAGTCTCAAAAGATGTCTGAATCACAATCACCCAAAAATGTTTTCAAAGCTAAAAATTCCTCTTTTTCAACAAAACATCAACGTTCATCACACTCAATTCATTCAAGGTCTGAAGTGAATAAGCAACCAAGGTTTTCGAAAGTTTCAGAAACTAACAATTCAAGAACATTTCCAAATAAATCAAATCCAAATCAAAAATTCTTTCAACGTCAACATTTTAAATCAACAGTTGATACATCATATGCTCAATCTTTTCTAACAAATCCAAAAGTGGATTTTGTTCCTCAAAAGCCAAATTTTCCTAATAAAACGAAGAGAGAAACTATGAAAATTTCACGAGAAAAAGGAATGACTTCAAGGAAGAACATTGATCATTGGCTTGAAGGCAAAGGAAAGATGTATCGGTCTAATACATTTTCAAAGGAGCAAATTCACGAAGCATATGAGAAGTATGTGAATACTTCATCAAACGGCAGTTCATCTTCTAAGGATTCGAACATATCCGTCAAAGCTTGGAAACCAGTATCAAAAGCAAAGAATGTTCATTCACAAACTCAGAATTCGAAGAGTAATGTCAGTGAACATTCGAAACAATCAAAAACTTATGTTTCGGTTCCTTTAAATGAAGATGTAAACTTAATTGATAGTCTCAAAACCAAAGTTTGTGATTGGGTTAAAAGTTCTTCATTTCATTCGAAATTGAAATCTAATTTCCAAGGACCCAAAAAGCCTTGGGTACCTAAATTTTTTCACTGATTGTAGGTACTATGTGACGAGCAATATGATAACAAGTGGTACATCGATAGTGGTTGCTCTTGTCACATGACTGGGAAGAAGGAAAATTTACGTGATTTTCGAAGTCTAAAAAATGCTGGAGTAGTGAAGTTTGGGAACAATAAAAAATGTCAAGTCAAAGGATATGGGAAGATCACGAATGGAAAATTCACTGTGAATCGTGTTGCATATGTTGAAGGTATTCAACATAACTTGATAAGTGTTTCTCAACTTGTTGTGGGCACTGGCAATCAAGTTCTTTTTAACGAAGAAGGAAGTGTTATTTCGAATGTCAACACAAAAGAAGTGTTACTGAAATCCAAAAGGAAAGGTGACATGTTCACTCTGGACATCAATCCGATAGTAGGGAAACCTGCTATATGTCTTCTTTCGAAAGCAACAGCAGACTTAAGTTGGCTATGGCATCGAAGACTTTCTCATCTCAATTTTCGAAACATCAATAAACTTGTGGTACAAGATCTGGTAAGAGGTTTACCTGTACTTAAATTTGACAATGATTCGTTATGTGCAGCTTGTGAAGTTGGCAAGCAACATAAACAAGGTCATCCAATTACGATTGATTCGAAAATCGTCGCACCTTTGGAGCTCTTACATATTGATTTGTGTGGTCCTTCGACAGTTTCAACTGTCAACAAGAAAAGGTACATTTGAGTTATTGTTGATGATTTTTCCAGATTTACGTGGGTTTATTTTCTCAGGCTTAAATCCGAAGTTGCACAAATCATGATTGACTTTATCAAAAAGATGGAAACAACATTGAAGAAGATTGTTCGAAAAATTAAGAGTGATCATGGAACTGAATTTAAGAACAATATTCTTGATTCATTTTTGGTGGACAAAGGGATTTCACATAATTTTTCATCTCCATACACACCACAAAAAAATGGTGTTGTTGAACAAAGAAATAGGTCTCTATGCGAAGCGGCAAGGACTATGTTGGCATATGTGAATCTTCCATAATACCTTTGGGCTGAAGCAGTATCCACAACATGTTTTACTCAAAACAGATCTTTCATTCATCGTCGTTTTAACATTACTCCATATGAAATTCTCAACAATCGAAAACCTAACGTAAATTTTTTTCATGTTTTCGGATGCAGGTGTTTCATTATGAATCTCAAGGATAATCTTACGAAATTTCAAGCAAAAGCAGATGAAGGGATTTTCTTGGGATATTCACATAATTCAGTCGCATATCGTGTGTTGAATAAAAGAACACGAAAAGTTGAAGAAACTTTTAATCTTACATTTGATGATTACTACATTAAACAAACTACCTCACAGTTTGAAAATCATCCTATTCTGAAAAACATACAAGATGAATCTGAATCCTCACAAACATTAGATATTGATTATGATTTAATTTTTGGAAATTCAGATCATGCTATTGATGCTGAAATAAATGCAAATGATAAACATCTCTCTGAACTAACAAAGCTTACCGATGATTCAACATCAACTTCTCCAGAGAAAGGCGAAAGTATGCAACACAATTCAGTGGAGGGGGAGCACTTGGATTCGAATACTTTAGATGAGGAAGAGCATTCTTTCGAGGGGGAGAAAGAAATATTGAATGATGATGTTGAGGGGGAGCATAATGTTGAGGGGGAGCATTTAGAAAACATTGAGAATAATAATGATATTGATGATGTTTGTTCGATTGCAGGTTTAGAGAATGATGATATGTACGAAAATGCACCTTTGGAATTTGATCTAGCATATCCGCCAATGGAAAAGTGGACAAGAGATCATCCGAAGGATCAAGTAATTGGGAATCCACAAGAGGGAGTTTTAACAAGAGCTCAAATTCGTGCAAAGAATGAGGTATTGAATACTCATCAAGAATTTTGCATGTTCAATGTTTTCATCTCTAAAATTGAACCAAAAACAGTTAAGAATGCAATGGAACACTCAGATTGGGTTGTTGCAATGCAATCTGAATTGTCTGAATTTGAACGAAACAAGGTTTCGAGATTAATTCCTAAACCTGAAAATGTTTCGATTGTCGAGTTAAAATGGATTTTCAAAAATAAAACCGACAAAGATGGAAACATTGTTCGAAACAAAGCCAGACTTGTAGTTAAAGGATATTCACAACAAGAAGGAATCGACTATGAAGAAACGTATGCCCCTGTCGCAAGACTCAAGGCGGTTCGTATATTTTTGGCTTATGCAGCTCACAAAGACTTTGATGTTTATCAAATGGACGTGAAATGTGCATTTTTAAATGGAGAACTTGAAGAAACAGTTTACGTGGAACAACCCCCAGGTTTTATTAACGAAGAATATCCAAATCATGTTTATATTTTAGATAAGGCAGTTTATGGTTTGAAACAAGCACCACGAGCATGGTATGCAACTCTTACCTCATTTTTGAAACAATCTAAATTTAAACAAGGATCTGTTGACCCCACATTGTTTCGAAAGAAAGTTGGGATTCATCTAATGCTTGTTCAAATTTATGTTGATGATATTATTTTTGGCTCAACTGACCCTGCCTTGTCTAGAGAATTCGAAGATCTGATGAAAAGCAAGTTTGAAATGAGCATGATGGGAAAAATCAATAATTTTCTTGGACTGAATATTCGTCAAAACAGAGAAGGGATTTTTATTAATCAGGAAAAATATACGAAAAATCTGCTAGAGAAGTTTGGATTGACGAATAGTACAAAGTTACGTGTTCCTATGGCAACTGGCATAAAGTTGACACCTTCGTTAGATAAACCTGCAGTTGACCTAACTCTTTACAGGAGCATGATTGGTTCATTACTTTATCTTACAGCAAGTAGACCTGATATCATGTTTTCTGTGTGTAATTGTGCTAGGTATCAGTCTAATCCACGAGAACCACATCTCATTGCTGTGAAGAATATCTTTCGTTATCTTAAAGGAACAATTTCGTTAGGATTGTGGTATCCTTCGAAAACTGGATTCTTTGTACAAGCATATTCGGATGCAGACTTGGGTGGTTGTAATCTTGATAGGAAAAGCACAAGTGGTGGCTGTCAATTTCTCGATGGCAAATTGGTGAGCTGGCAGTCGAAAAAGCAAACATGTGTCTCAATCTCAATAGCTGAAGCAGAATATGTGGTTGCTGCTGCTTGCACTTCACAAATTATATGGATTCAAAGTCAATTGCGTGATTATGCAATCAATATGAAAAAGATTCCATTATATTGTGATTCTCAAAGTGCAATAAGAATTTGTCATAATCCTGTGCAGCATTCGAAGACTAAACATATAGCACTTCATTATCATTTCATCAAAGATCACGTGGAGGATGGAAATATTGAAGTACATTTCGTGAAAACAACTGATCAGTTAGCTGATATTTTCACGAAACCTTTAGATGAAAAATCCCTTGTAAAAATAATAGAAGGGCTTGGAATGATCGATGGAAATTCTGTTCCATGCGAAAAAGGAAAATGATGGTTGACGAGGAATGAATCAGAGCCGCTGAATAAAAAACAATGCAAAGTCATTCAGCATTCAGAGGTTACTGTTCATAGTCAACGCTTCGACCCCTTCGAATTCGTAAATTTGTCACTTATTTTAAGGGTTGATTCAGAGGTTACTGTTCATAGTCAACGCTTCGACCCCTTCGAATTCGTACATTTGTAACTTTTCAGGGGATGATAAAATTTCGTGTTTTTGCAACAAGTACAGTATATTTTCATTTTGAAAAAAAAAATTAAAAATTCAAAAAGATCTTCTTTTGTTTTGTCATTTAATTTTCAAAAATTCAAAAATCCAAAAAGATTTTCTTTTGTTTTGTCATTTCATTTTCGAAAATTCAAAAATCCAAAAAGATTTTCGTTTGTTTTGTCATTTAATTTTCGAAAATTCAAAAATCCAAAAAGATTTTCGTTTGTTCGATCTTTACTTTCGAAAAATTAATACAACAAAAATATTTTGATTCTTATTTCTTTTTAGTATTTTTTTTGCAGATAATCATGAAGATACAGAGTGAATTATGCTAGCAGTTCTAGGGTCAGGTACATTTTTCGTATGAATCGATAAATTTTTCATCATTTGCACTAGTTAAGTTGTCCCTAGAAGCATGCTGCTGCATGTTGTCCAAAAGCCTCCAATGACTCAATGTGTGTGTACGAAAGTCTTAATGAAATTATTGATACGAAAATTTCTTCCCAATCAGGATTATATTCACATTAGTCTCTGAGCTACCTGACTCTTCTCAAAATGAGTTAAGAGTTTACTGTTTGGTCCAAATATAACAGAGGTACTTTTCGTGTCTTAAATCAATCTTTTTCATCTATAAAGTTCTTACACGATCACACACAAAGACATATGTCCGAGAGGTCTCTGATCAAACCCATCGAGACTTAGACATATCAAAAATCTGTGTTTATGATCTGACATCATGAGACCGTGATGAAAGTGAAACCCAATTTTCACTACACTTTTAAGGAATTGACGGGGAATAATGTTCCAGATTTTCACGAAACTTTTGTTTCAGTACCAAAATTCGAAACTCCAAATCATATTCATTTCGAATGAGTGGTCTTGATCAAACATTTGAAACCCATGATGTTTGTTACCCAACAAGATCCCGCACAAATTTTTGTTCTTGAATATGATTTCCGTGTAAGTTTCATTCGAATGTCAAAGTCATTTCAAATTTATCAAAGCAAACTTGTCACTGACTACACTGGTCAAACAAGTAATTTCGGTTACAATTTATCACCTTATGTTTAGGTTGACATGTAACGAAATTTTTGAACTACCCATGAAGCTTAATAAAAGAAGCCCTTCGATACTTATCAACAAGTATTAGATTGTAATTCACGGGAACCCACACAAGCTATTGATCATTTCTCTTAATGATTAATGAAGTAATGTTTTCCCGGGATTTCATCTGCTTTTGTGTCAAATTGACATTTTGACATCACAATATCCCATATTTTTCTTATCTTTGTTTCTTGTCTACATTCTTTGGAACACTGCACTCACGAAATCCTTGAGGTTCTGAGTAATACCAACTCAGGCTGATGATTTCAAACATCTGGCATATGACTTCGCTTTTCATCCAAAAAGTGAAAGAGCCTTGCTTCCATTCGAAGGGTTCTGACGGTTACAATATTCTTGGGGATAACAAGACAGACTGTTTATAAATGACGTATGGTATTCTGTCCGATTTTCAAGGCGATGTGACAGCTACTTTTTGACGCATGGCTACTTTTACGCAGTAATGGTCTGATTTTCAAGGTGCCACGTCGGATATCATTAATTACCTATCCCGCTTCAAATTCAAACTTCAGGGTTACATATAAAAGGGGATTCAAGGGTTCATTATCAGTTTACTCGATCAAAAAGCAAAATTCCCAAATTCTCTGATCATCAAAATCTTCAAACCCTAACAATGGCGACTTCTTCTCATGTTGATTCTCATACCACTGAAGATGCCTCTTCATTACCATTAATGAAGATTCTAGCAACAAACTATCACTTGGAGGGTGATGTTTCTTAATACCCGGAAGAATTTAAGATGCTAATCGTTGCTTTGAAGAACTCTGTTTTGTCAAAGGCGATGTTCAGTTCATTCTATGTTCCAATGTCATGGCTGTCTCAAGCAGGATCTATTGCTACTTACAACAAAGCTTCTGATACGATTACTTTTCATCTGGTGAATGACAAAAAGGTCAGGCTATCCAAGAAACTCTTTTGTCAAATTCTTGAAATTCCGAATTCACCTCCATATGTTGCTTTCACATTCCCTCAAATCGTTAACATGTTTAATGAGATGGGATATCAGCCTCCATTGTCTAAGATCAATGATTTTAAGAAATCTGGTCTTCCGCGACTATGAAATTTCTTATTTGGAATCTTTCTACGATGTTTAACTGGGAGAACAGTTGGTCTTGATAAGGGAAGAATGGAGGTTTATGCAATGGTTGCTGGCATCTATTATGATCTTCAAGTGGACTATTCTACACAATTATGGAAGGAATTCCAAAAGGGTGTAGAACATACAAATGCTATTCATGGTATTTCGTGTGCAAGATACTGGAGCCTGATTTTGCAATATTTTTACAACAAGGAAGGGATTTTGGTACCCAATGATGAAGAAAAGGCCGTTTTTCAATCGTACCACTATCCGAAGGATGTCTCAGATAGTGCTGAAGTTTTTCCATCAGTTGCTCGTATTCCCGATGCAATGCTTAAAAGAGTTGATCCTTCGAATTCTGTCTTGGTGGCATATTTGAAGACCATTGATTCTACAATCGAAACTGGCATCCTATTGGGAAGAGATGATAAGAAATCCAAGAAGACGAAGAAGACTGAAACCGAGTTAAAATCTTCGAAATCTCCAAAGAAGAAGCCTGAAACAGTTGAAGTGTCTGTTGCTGAGACTCAAGTGATTGAGCCAATTATTGAAGAAACACAAGAGAATGTAGTCATTCCTTCGAAGACTGGTATGTTTCGAAGAATCAAAATGAAGTCAACCCATAAAAGCAAGTATCCTACACATAAAGTGGTTCGAAAACCTCAAATCACTCATCAAGGTGTGTTAATTCGAGAAGTGCCAGCACCTGTTTCTCCGGTGTCCAAGAAACAAAGGGCTGAGGATATGGCAAAACATTTGTCAAAGAAGAATAAGAAGAAGGCTCGAAAACTCGTGATTTCTACTGAGTCCACAGAGGATGATGATGAAAGAATTCCAGAAACCCCAGAGTTAAATCCTAATGCAGGAAGTTCAACTCCTGAGCAGACAATCATCATACCACCCAAAGATTCGGTTGCCAAATCAGTTTCTGAGGCGGTACGAACTTCAGGCATCCCTGCAAACGTATCTGATACGGATGCAAATGTCAATATGGGTGATGGAGGTTCGAAAAATGATGATCAAGATAAATCTACTTTTGCTCCTTTCGAAAATATTGTTTCTTTATCATAATCCACTATTCCCATTACATCAACCACTGATTCCCCTACATTCGAACACATTATCAATCAACCATTCACTTCTATTTTTTCTTCTCAATCCACTGACACACCCAAACCGACTTCGAATGCTCAAGAAACCATTTTTATGGAGACAAAAACTGATACTGAGGGGTTTGGAGGTACGTTTGAAGAATTCGAATTTCATGAAGAGGAAGAGGCGTTTCCAGATCATATGCTGATGACCATGAAGCAATTAAAAATTTTGAATCAGAAGTTGAATTCGATTATTCAATCTCAAGCTGATCTGGGGGTGGTTCATCTATTTCAAGTTTGGAGGTTGATACTATGTTGAAGATGTTCGAAGCCAGAGTTGTGAGCAAAGTATCTGAAATGATTACTGACTCTGAATCTCGAATTTTGGAGAAGGTTGATTATAATGATCAAAATAATGAACTTCGGATCAAATCTCAATATTCAATGTTTACCAGTGATGTGAAAAATTTGTAGAATGTCACAAAGGAAAGGCATGTTCTTTTTATTCAAGAAGTGAAGAAAGTCAGGGAGGATCTAAATTTGCAGATTCACGAACTTCGTGAAGACATGCAAAAAGAAGTTGCTACTGTTCAACAAGATTATGCATCCTTGAATCAGAAGGTTGATATCGTTTGTGACGTTGTCACACGATTTGTTAAATTGTATGAAAATTTGAGTCCACAAATAACTTAACTTTCAACATCCGAAAGTGCAAACTTTGAGGAAGTGATTACTTTGCTCAAGGAGTTAAAAGAAATTTCTAACAGGCCGATGTCTTCTTCCCTGATTACTCCTGAATTTTTATCACAAAAGTTTATCCACTTCGAAGCCATTCTCAACAAGCAACTTGCTCTTCTCTTTCACATATCAAGCCTTCTTCCAACAACAAATGCCCCACCTGTTTTCACAGGGGTGCAAGGGGGAGAAAGAAAAACTAGTGAGTCGAAGGCTAGTGGTGAAGATGCGAAAGTTGTAGGAAAGGTTTTTTCTTCGAAGATCCCAACAACAAAGCCAGTTATAGTTTCTGTTGGGATGGTTACTTCAACAGTTGTCAAAACGTTACCTATTGCAAGACCTATTTCGAAAGGAATTGTGATTTGTAAATCTACAGAGACTAGTGAGAGTGGTTCGAAACCAAAAGAGGCAATTGACAATCCAGTTTTGAAAGATAAAGGGAAATCAATTGTAGTGGAAAAGTCAAAAGAAGAAAAGAAGGATGCAGCAGAAGCTGAAATTGAAAAACTGAGGTTGATTAAAAGCATTATGGCTCAGCGTGCTGGTGATCCGAAGGGAATGGATAAAGGTGATCCATCCAAACACTACAATTACGAAACAATTGAGGCCAAGGTAGCATATAATCACATGTATTCGTTTGAAAAGAAACCAAAACAAAGTTATTTAGTTACGAATACTGATGCAAGCCAGTTGGATTTTCCGATAAAAGAAATGATGTTCATCATGCCTCAGTTCAAAGCTGAAAGAAATTTTAAAGAAAAGGATGAAGGTACTCACATGAAAATTCTTTTTCATGCTGTTCTTGCAAAAGCCCCTGAGGAAGTGTGGTCATTGGTTAAAATCAAGAAAGTGATCAGTATGAAAAAGGATGTGGTATTCGAAAACACAGTCCAGAACGTTAAGTATGTAGTTGCCAAGGCAAATGGAAATATTTGCGAATTTACGATTGCTGATTTTCCATGAATGAACTTGTATGATCTTATACAAGTTGCATTGCTTTTGAAAGATAAATCATTTTCATTCCTTCAAAACACTGAACCAGATGAATTCAAGCTTGGGGTTGCTCACATGAAGATTTTCATCGAAAACTATTATGAGTGCTTAGCACTAACAGATGTGGAATTAGCTACTGCCAAAGGAATGGAAATAAAAGCACCAATGGCACCGACGAAGACTCAAGCAGAATTGAAAAAGTATGTTGATGGTGAAATCTGCTTGAAGCCGTTTGGAATAGTATTCGCAGGAAAAGACAAAGCTGGAAAAGCTAAACGGTTTTTATTCCAGGCATGCGAAGTGGAGAGATATTCAACGTCTCAATATATGAACTTAATTGTTCGTATGAATCATTGCAAGAAGAACAATGAAGGAGATAAGAAAGAGCTGAAGAAGATTATCTCCTGGTACACGGAGATTCGAAGAGTGTTACTGTATTCCATCACACTTCTTACAAATTAAGGATTTCGACTATGATTACAAAAGGGGGAGATTGTAAGGGTCGAATTGTTGTAATTAGTCGAAATGTATTTTGTACTCTTCGAATGTTTTGTTATGTATTTTGCTAGGGCGCTTTTATTCGAAACTTAAGTGTCTATGCCTTAGCATATTTTTTGTACGCTTTCAGTTCCCTATAAATAGGGTTATTTACTAGAGTTAGATAAGAGTTTTTACAGACTTGTCTATTGTACTCTGTAAACATTCGAAAGCGTAATAGAGCTGAAACAAGATCATATTTACATCTGGTGTTCAATCTCGCATTCATACTTGAATTCATACTCTGATTAATTCTATACTCGATTCTTTGATTCATTAAGTGGGTTTTGTTGCGCTATTTATCTAATGTTTTGAGTATTAGTTTGAGAAGGTGACATGGAGGATGCAGGATGATTCTTGAGGAAAGTATGGATAGGTGTGGAAGGTAGTATTGGGCCCATACTACCGGAAGCATAGGATCCATAATCGAATCAGGGAGAGTCTTGGAGAATCTAGGAAGCCTGTGGGATGAGGATTCTTGAGTATGTTCTGATCTTTTTCATGTTATTGTTGAGTGTGGCTTTGAGCACTTAGGAAGGGGTTTCAGGTTCTAGTTCCGGATCAGGTGCAAATACTGAGTCGATTGATGAGTACATGCGGGAGTTCATTTCATCGTAGATTTCCTGCGGTATCCTGGAATGGACTTCTGTGATCTTTGGTTCAGTCAAGGAAGGGATTTTGGAGCTCTTGGATGGTTGTCTTGGGATCTTTCAGGCCGAGATTATAGTGGGGCAGTTGGGGGCTCAGCTGTAGACCAAAGCTTGTAGACCCCTAGAATCCTTCAGGAAGGAGTATCCTATTGCTAGCTCTCGTCGTTTGGGATCAAAGGTGGATTATGCACCATGTATGCAGGAGAGTCGACCACATGATTGGATTGTCGTGGGGGTCTTGCGAGCTTTACGCGAGGAGTTACCCGACATCTTTGGGCGCGTAATTGATAGATTGGTCGCTAGGTTCGAGGGTCGGACCTCGGTTGTTCATGCGGTTAATGGGATGGTCAGAGTAACCCAGGAGCAGGAGATTGGGTCAGATAGGCAGCTGGGGAAGAGGAAGCAGACTCATGGTCTAGCTCGGTGATTAGAGCAGTTGGACGTTTCCAGAGCTAGTGTTAGAAACCCGAGGGGCCGTGGTGATTGCACGAAGGATAAAGGGGCATATGAGGATGTGCGCAGCAGGTCTAAGTGTAGCAGGTGCTTTTGTGGGTATGTCATCTTCTACTTTCTTCTTGGTTCTTATAAGAATTGCTTTAGAATTTTGCTTTGATTTGGGTAAGCATTATCTCTGGTTTGGTTCTCTGTTATTATCTGGGTTGTATCATCAAGGGTTATTATATTCCATTTTTCATGCCAAGAGTCGCTAGTGGGTCCTATTTTGATGAGCGGGATTCAGTTGTTTCGGTTCTTTTTTGGGTTCAGTTCAGGGGTTTTGATGTAGAGATCTTTAGTCGAGTCAACAAGGTTAGTTCTGCAGCAAAGTCAGAGTTCAGTTGTGTTAGCATTTGTTTCGGTATGACCGTCAGTTGTCCGTTGAAGAAAATTTGGGTTCAATCACTACCATTGCTAGGGAAGGAGCGGTGGCAAGGAAATGGTGGTGTGGGTCGCACGAGTTGTTTGGTCATTGGAAGTGCCAGGGGAATTTTATTATCGCAAGGATTGTAGATGGTTAGAATTCAAAAATCCATTTGAGGATGGGAAGTTTGGGTGAAGATTCTCCAGTTCAGTGCAAGGGTTATGGTTTTAGTCACCAACATAAAGGACTCAAAGATTTGGTGTGTTATCATGGGAGGTGATTGGGATTATCGGACTTGCTCAAATTTCAGAGAGTATTCTTCTGGATTTCAAGAGTTTGGGGCGATCATCGTGATCGGCTAGTAATGGAACACTAGTATTGGTAAGCGCAGATCATAGACGATTCATGTATATGAAGATAGGATGGGTTGGGAATCCATCAAGTTTCATGAGGTATAAGAGCTTCGACAAATCCAAGTGAAGGAGAATCGATCAGAATTTCTGAGAATTGGTTCGGGTGTGGAACTAGGGCAAGTTTCACATCCTGGTCAGGAGGAGAGACGACCCGAGTTGCCGTCTGTATGGGAGTTGTATAGGTTGGAAGTTCAGGAAACTTCCAACAATTGGTCGGCGTCTTCTGTGTTATGCATAGCCGGCTTGTGGATGGATCCATGTCGAGGGTTGTGTTAGAGTCTCGCTGCCTGTTCTTGTTTGATGAAGGCTTTAGGGTTCGAAGCATAACCCGAACACCTGTTTGGATGCAGTTGGATGCGGGTTTCGACTCTGGATGAGTGGAGTTGTGATGGTTGGTTACAAGTGTTGTAGGACTGCGACGAGATCGTAGCATTCACCGGTTTGGAGTTGACTATTGTTTAGAGTGGTCATGAGTGTAAAATGGGGGATCAGTTCATGCCTTCAGCATGACGGTCAGGATTATCGAGGCACATTTCTCTCTTTTAGGTTGAGGACCATTGGGGTCCGAGGCGGAGTCAGGCATGTGTAGCTCTAGATGGGTGGGACCCGTGGACGAAGCCGCTTCGTGGTATAGTTTGGGGTGGAACCCGTGGGCGAGGCCCGTGTGTATATAGGAATGCAGGTGGGACCTGGTACACACCATTGGGTCAAGGTTTTGGATCTTGGTTTGCAAAAATTGATTGTGTGGTCAGTGGGTGGCGTAGAGGGATTCCTAGGCTAGGATATCCTTGTCATTTGGACTCTTGGGAACCTGGTGGCTGGTAGTCTCAGAGAAGGTTTAGGATCCTTTATATCCCAGTTAAGTAAGGGGTTGCCATGAATCAGAAGGTTTCGGGTGAAATGCAAGTGTAGGTCTTTGGATCTCGGGTTATGAGTTAGGTACCGAGTTGGTTCTTGGTGGGAACACGCATTGGGAATCACAGGTGTTTATGTGCAAGGTCTTCATTTCTATAAGAATCGAATTAAGGGATCTGTATGGCAGGGACATCAGTTGATGGGTTCAGGATTAAAGGATGGTTTTAGTTTTGAGGGTAGATCAGGCTCTTGTGAAGGTGTTTTGGTTTGGTTCTATCTGTGTGGGGATCAGACAAGTATGGGGTTTCAGGATTTCAGCAGCGGTAAGTTGGTTTGGTAGTTAAAGGAAGCAATGTCTTGTTCATCACTAGAAGGTTTATCTCCCATTTTGTCTCGCGTTGTTCATTATTTTCATGGAATTGTTATCATTAGGATGAGCCTACCCTCGAAGGAATATTTTCCCCTTTGGTCATGTGAAAGGTTGTTGGCAACAACGTATGGTCTGTGATTCTGTTTTCTAGTGGGAACCTCAGGTTATCAGTAGTTGAGTAGTCAGTTTGGGGGATAAGTGGAATGGACTTAGCAATGGTTCAGTATGGTCGGTCTGTAAGGGATTCAGACCAAGTTGAGACTTCATATTTCAGGTTGAGTAGATGTGATTATTCTGCGTGGGATTGTTTTCGGCTGAGAAATGATTCATTCATATTCGGGTTGGGAGAACCCTGCTAGGGTTCGTTTCAGTCGCCTTTGGGGAGGCTGTGGTATGCTCGGGGTAGTGTCCGTGTTACTCAGGTTGGATGGCGTGTCATGGATGGTAAGGAATGATTTCGAGGACGAAATCTAATTTAAGTGGGGGAGAGTTGTAACACCCAGTTCCGAATTGTTTCCTATTTCGTGGTGGTGACCAAAGATCGGGTATTATCAGGCTTAGGACCTTCGAGGAAAGGATATCTGGACCCATTTGGATGTGGGTGACGTACATTTAGATAATTCGGGTGTTCGGTTTGTGTTTTGGAGCCAAGGAGTATTTTGGTAAAGTTTCAGATTAGACTTTTATGGAAAAGTTATGTCCTTCGGCTGAATTTAGGGTTTATGGAAAAAACCCTAGTACCCTGGGCATACATAGGGAGTATGCATGGCATACTAGTGTGAGTCCGAGTACACGGGGCGTACACTGGTGTACGCTGAATGTACCAAGCAAACTTGGTCGCGGATGATAGGCCTCGTACACTGGGCGTACGAGGGTTGCGCTTTGCATATGAAGAGTTTAAGAAACCCTAATTTGAGTGTGTTGCACCCTATATAAAGACCTTAAGTCCCTAGGTGTAACATCCCAATATTTGTCATTTATAGTCCCTGGGGATAGATGGGTGAAGCCATGAGAAGCATAAGGGTTAAATTGCAATTTTTGGATCAAGAGGAGTACGCTGCGCGTACATGAGGGTATGCTGAGCGTACTAGACGCGCCCTAGTACACTGGGCGTACACTTGTGTACGCTGGGCGTACTCATGACATAAGGAAACCCTAATATTTAGGGTTTGAAAGCTATATAAACGTCCTTAAGAGCTCAAAACCCTCCCTTACCTCAGCCTCCATACATTTGAGCCGTTTTCCCCAAACCCTAATCCTTTCCTTGAGTGTGTAAGCTTATAGAGGGTATTTTGAGAAGTTTGATAAGAAGGTGTTCCATCAAGGAGTTGAAGAAGGAGGACAAGCTTGTAGATCTGAAGTTTATTTGTGCTCTAGAAGCTCCAGAAGGTAAAAAGCTTCAAACTTTATGCTTGTATGATGTAGATCTTGCCATGGTAGCTTTATGGAACCATTTCTTGTCCTAAAAGTCCCATGTTGGTGCATGATGTGATTTGGACAAGATAAGTTGTCCTTTCAGACCCTTGAAGAGGTCCTAAGCGATAAAAATGAGGTCTCAATGGCTTAAGATATCCCATGCATGTAGTAGAAAGGTCTTAATGGATTAAGACCATGGATTAAGAGCTTTCTAAACGTCCAAAGTGATAAAGTTCGAGACTTTATGGTTCTAAGACACTTTTGGTCGATGGATCTGAAATATGGGCTTAAGTGCTTAAGCCATTAAGCACTTATTAGGGTTTTGGCAAAACTCCGCGTACGCCCCACGTAAATCATGTACACCCAACGTACTAGGTCAACCACCCCGATGGTGGTCAACTTCAGGCAGAGTACGCCCCGCGTACGTCCTCTGTTGGGATTTTGACAAATTGGGCTTTAGGATTGGGCTGTTGTTGGACTATTTGGACTTGGGCCTTGCTGGGCTTCCTGAATAATGGTGTTTTGGGCCAGTTTTGAATTTGGATCTTAGAATAAGGCCCAAATAGGGAGTTGGGCCCAATTTGGAAAATTGGGCCAATAATAGGCCTTGTATATGTGGACTTGTGGATCATGGATTTGGTATTGGGCCTTGGCCCAAATTAGAGAAAAGGAAAAATGGACTATTATGCTTTGTGGGACCCTTAGTCAAGATTTATATTCCATGTAATGACATAGTGTTTACTATTTGGATAGTTTGGGATTTTTGGTGAGAGAGCGATTCGGGGATTTGATTCTTCAGTTCAGATCGACATTGCGAGGTGAGTTATCCTCACTATACTCAAGGGTCTAAGGCACCAAGGTCGGCCCTTTGATTTGTTATTTGGAATTGTTACCGTTGTGATATGTTAGCTCGGTATACTGGTAGATAGGATGGTTATATGCTAGTATGATATGTTAGATCGGTATCCTGGTAGATAGGATGTGGTGATGCTTAGAGACCTGTAGTTGGTCTGAGTGTCTGTATACTGTTAGGTGATTACCTGTTATGTGTGCACATGCTTGTTATGGTAGTTGAGGGTATTCCATCCCGAGGATGAGTGGACCCTAGTATGTTGTCTTTATTGACCGTTAAATGATTATCGTATATAGGTGCACATGTTTGATTGGTTTTGGGCATTCCATCCCGATGGTTGTGGGCCGAGAGTATTCCATCCCGATGGATGATTGGACTCGTAGTATGTGGGCATTCCAACCCGATGGTTGTGGGCCGAGAGTATTCCATCCTGATGGATGATTGGACTCATAGTATGTGGGCATTCCAACCCGATGGTTGTGGGCCGAGAGTATTCCATCCCGATGGATGATTGGACTCGTAGTATGTGGGCATTCCAACCTGATGGTTGTGGGCTGAGAGTATTCCATCCTGATGGATGATTGGACTTGTAGTATGTGGGCATTCCAACCCGACGGTTGTGGGCCTGGGGTATTCCATCCTAAGGATGATTGTACCCATAGTATATTGGCATTCCAACCCGATGGTTGAGGGCCTGGGGTATTCCAACCCGATGGTTGATTGGACCCATAGTATGTTGTTTGTTGTTATATGTGTATTGTTGTGCGTATGTGTATTTTGGGGGTAACTCACTAAGCCTTCGAGCTTACATTTATCGATTATTGTTTCAGGTACAACGGATGACCACGGGAAGGCGAAGGCGTGACCGTACACTTCCTCGAATTATGATTATGATTTATGGGAACTCTGATATGATACTATTTTGAAAACGAATTGTAATAACTGAATGATTTCAAATGCTTTAAAAATTTTAAATTGGCTTGAATTTTATGGGTGTTACACTAGGGCTGGCCTCTTTACCAGCCTCCATGCCTCCTAAACCCAAAAATCGAACCTTAGCCTCCATTGTTGTGCATTTGAGTCCTTGAGAAGGAAATTGGTGTTTGTTTGCTCATTTTGGAGAGATTGAAGAAGGTGGAAGGTTCATAGCTTGGTGGGAAACTTAGAGATCCAGAATCATCACTCATCTTGCAAGCCTTTTGAGGTATCAAGTTTATACCTTGGCTTTTGAATGCTTAGATCTCTTATTGTCTTGATTTTCATGCTTTTGGGTCCTTTTTTGGGTTGATTGATGACTTAAGACGTTTGAAGGGCTTATCCTTTTAGATCTGAGCTTGTTATGAGGTTCTTAAGCATAAAGGTGCCAGCTTTATGGGGTTTATGGTCACATGCATGCATTAAGTCATCTATTAAGTCCTTTTGAGCTTTAAGAGCTTCATTAAGTCATGCATGCACGTAAAGTTAACAACTTTACGTGATAAATCAGTCAAAGGTAGTCAGATCTAGGTTTTGGAGTAAAGTCTTTATGGAATAAGAGCTTAATGTGGAAGATGGCTGAATGCGAGGGTACACTGGGCGTACAAGAAGGTAAGTTTAGCGTACAAGCCCATAGGCAAGTACGCTGTGCGTACAAGCTGAGTACGCCTCGCGTACTCAATAGACTGTGCCTCAGATCTTTTGGTCTTCGGTTTGGGCCATGATTTGGGCTTAGATGTTTAGCACTTTTTTGGGCCATCTGAACTCTGGTGTTTCGGGCTGGGAATATTATTGGGCCTTAGGTTAATTCCGTGGAAGGTATTTGGGCCCAATTTGAAAAATTGGGCCATGTTTGGGCCTTGTATGATTATTTGGTAATTAGGCCTTTTGGATTGTAGGATTGGGCCCAGTCTTGCTCCAAACTAGGAAAGGGGTAAAATGATCATTTACCCTAATTATGGTCAGATAGTTATGGATTGGAGTCCAACTATTAATTGAATGCTATTTGATGTTTCTAGCTCAGGGATTTGTTGGACCAATATCCAGGGATTTATCAGTGTGATTTAGCGGTTCGAGGTGAGTTTCATCACTGGGTTTAGCGGGTCTAAGGCACTAATACCGACCCTTGTTATTTACTTTAGGATGCTAGGAATCTGCGTGACTCTTGCATGTGATATGCGCTGCTATGTATACCGGGCGGGGCTAGATGGCGGTCGAGGCCCGATGACTGTATCGTATGCTGTTGTTTTATGATCATTGTATGTGTTAGTATGATTATGTGATATATGTCTATGTGTATAGTGGACGGGGCCCGATGTCTGGCGGGGCCTAAGAATAATAGATATGTATACCGAGCGGGGCTCAATGTTGGGCGTGACCCGAAGCCGAGTAGGACTCAATACCGAGCGGGTCCCAATGGACGGTGGGGGCTAGTAAGTGATTTATTATGTATGGTATGGGGTAGTTTGGGGAACTCACTAATCTTTGTGCTTACGGTTTGCAGTTTACGTTTCAGGTTCTTCTGTTTTCAAAGGGAAGAGCTTGGAATGATTGTAGAGCACATACCACATGTTTCCACATTCTGGGAATTACTCTGATAACGATGATGTATTGATAAAACTTTAATTACCTTGGCTTTTATGAAAATGACATGATTTACTATTTTAGTAACTTAAAAATGAAATTTTCGGGTCTTATTTTTGGGATGTTATAGAGCCTCAGGACGCATACCGTTCTGGGATTATGGAGTTACTGGATGAGCGACTCGGGGACTTTCATGCCGAGATCGTGGCAGGAGAGTTTGGAGCACGGACTCCCTATTTTCGGTAGTTTAAGGCTTGTGGAGCTCCAGAGTTCTTTGGGGCTAAGGATCCCATTGCTAGCCGTCGATGGATCGCTAACAAGGAGAATGTTCAGCGGACGAGTTTTTTCCCTGAGGGGGAAAATGTGGGATTTACATATTATCTTTTGAAGGACCGAGTTCGCGTTTGGTGGGAGGAGGTCGGGAATGCATTAGGATCTACGACCGTGGTGGCCATTTCTTGGGAAGAGTTGTCACGAGATTCCACGAGGAGTTTGCACCAGCGATAGAGGTGCAACAGTTGGCGAGGGAGTTTTAGGACCTTCACCAAACTACTGATACTGTGGTAGAGATCACTACCAAGTTTCGGGAAAGGGCTTTGTTGGTTCCACAGTATGTGACAGACGAGGAGATGAAGAAGGCGAGGTGTCATGATATGTTGAGGGACGACATCAGGGAGTTTTTGAGCTTATCAGGTTGCAAGACCCTGACTGATATAATTGCTAGAGCCCAAGAGCAGGAGATTGATTTGGAGCACCTCGGGAAAAGGAAGTCAGCGCGGATTTAGATCGCAGTGGGCCAGACGAAGAGGCCTAAGACTCAGGATTCGCATATGGGAGGCCATCAGGGTCGGGGTCGTTCCGCCAAGTGTTGGAGGACTCATGAGGGAGGATATCGGGAGACAGGAAGGGGATGTTTCAGTTGTGGGCAGATGGGTCATTTCAGTAGGGATTGCCCTTGAGGATCGGTTCTGATGTGTTTTCACTGCAATCAGGTGGGCCACGAGAAGGCCGATTGTACGAGGTTGATGAGTGGAGCAATGAGGGCACCTGCTCCAGCTACATTGAGGATTAATGATGGATAAGAGGGCAGGACGGAGGCTCCAACTGTGAGGAGTTGAGCTTTGCAGTGGCAGACAGGGGAGACCAGAGTTTCATCAGATGCTATCGCGGGTACGTTATCTTTTGTTTTCCTCGTGCTTTATTATTTGAATACATGTGCCTTTGGATCATGTGTTTGTATGTATAAGACATTATCTTCAGTTTAGTTTCCTTGTAATTTCTTGGTTAGTATTAACAAGGGTCGTTATATGCCATTTTTCATGCCGAGATTCATGAGTGGAGCACATATTGTCGAGTTGGATTTAGATTGTCGGGAATTTTGTTGTGGGCCCTTGGTGGAAGTGAATTAGGGGCACCGCTTGGAAGATCGGTAGTCAGATCAGCGTGTTAGTTCAACAATGGGGTAGAGGAAGTCGTAGTGTAAGTTTTTTTGCCTGTTGGAATTCAAGATAGTTGTGGGGTGTAAGGGATCGATCAGGATTCGAGTGCAAGAGAGTTGTCGTCGGGTTGACGTTCTCAGGTTGTGAAGGTAGTCCTCGCATCAGAAGCTTTAAGGAAAATATTACATAGAAGCTGGTTGTTCCATTCTGGGACAATGAGATCGGAGTTCAAGGTGTTTGTGTCGATCCTGAGGAATGTCAGTCGATTGAGACAGGCCTTTGATCTGATCGCTACCGCTAGTAAGGTAAGAGCGGTAGTGAGTGGGTGTTGATCTTGGTCGCCTAATTTCGTTCAGACTCTAGGATTGTCAATGAAATTTCGAAATTTTATATGTTGAAGATGTTTATAATGCATAAACCCTTCAAAAACTGGGTTGTTGCGTTGGTGATATGGCCTTTCAAATAAATTGGTTAATCATTCATTGTTCTTAGCGAGGTTGTCAGGGTGTAGATAAATCCAAGTGGGGGAGAACCGTTTGGATTTTCGGGGATAGTCTCAACTGCAGAACGAGGAAGAGTTCCACATCCTAGTCAAAAGGAAAGCAAGTCCAAGTGGCAAATATGTGTTTGGATCCAGGTTGAGAGTTGTGTTAGAGCCTCTCTACCTGTTCTTGTCTGATGAAGGTTTGGGGGTTCGAAGCATGACCCGAACACTTGATTGGGATACATACGATGTGGTATGGACTCGTGTTTGATTGTGGGTTGGTATGGTAGAACGAGAGCAAGACCATGAGTTGGGCTCATGGCTGATATGGGAGTGTTGTAAGACTACGGGGTAGCCGTAGCATAAAAAAGGATGATAGGCTGTCAGGGCAGTGTTGTAAGTCTACGATGTAGTCGTAGCATTCACTAGGATGAGGTAAGCCATTATAGGAGTGGTTTTTAGGATGAAGGAGGATCAACGAATGTCTAGGTCGAGGTGGACAGTATTATCGATGGACCACTCCTTGTTTAGAATGAGGATCGTTGGATCTGAGGCGATGTTGGGCTTGTACAACACTCGAGTGGGTTAGACCCGTGGGCTAGGCCCGTTCGATTTTGTAGATTGGGAGAGACCCATGGGCGGGGCCCCTTTGGTTATGATGGTATGGGTGAGACCCGATGGAAATTTGATTGAACAAGGTATTGGCTCATGTTAGGGTAGGATGACTCTGTGGTCAATAGATGACATTCGTGTGGTAGTTAGGCTAGGGTAGCCCTTATCAGTTGGACTCTTAGACGTAGCCTTATGGTGGGACCAAGCAGGAGATAGTCAGTCTTAGCGGGTTATTGGGGATTTATATCCCAGTTTAGTAGAAGTTCTCCACAGAATCTGGAGATTTCGAATAGAATGCAAGTGTGAATCCTTGGATTTTGGTTTGTGAGTTAGGTTCCGGTTTGGCTCAAAGGAATTAGACTTGCATTAGAAGTCTCTTTGATTATATGAAAGGCCTTTTCGGCAGCAATGTATGGTCGTGAATTCTTTCTGCCATGGGTATCAGCAAGATAATGTAGGTTTGTAAGGATTTCTTTCGATTCAGGTTGCAGAGTGAGGTCATGATGGTTGTGTTCGAAATGGTTCGGCCTGTGTGGAGGTCAGGCACGAATTTGGATTTTCGGGTTCTGGCAGGAAAATGATGGTTATTCTTCCTTATTTGAAATTAGTGGAGCGATGATTCGTTCTCCATCAGGACGTGTGAGTCCTCCTAAGGTTGGGTTCGATTGTAGCATTGGAAGATCATTGTGTGTATAAGTTAACTTTTACCCAAAGCGGGATTCAGGAAGAACTGGTCGGTTCGTCTAGTTGCCCGGTAAGTAGCAAGGAGTGATTTCGAGGACGAAATCCAGTTTAAGTAGGGGGGAGTTGTAACATCCGGTTTTGAGAATTTCCAAGTTCAGGAATTATGGTCATTAATGGATCAAGCTAGGGCCCTGGACTTCAAAGGGTTTGGGTTCTAGGCCCATTTGGTAGTGGATTATATATAGGTTGTGCGAGCCAAGCTTTCGGTTCGTACTTTGGAACCCAAGGGTATAATGGTAAAAGTGACGCTTCAGGCCTTTTATTGAATTAACGATTCAAGTTCGGATGGTTTTAAGTCAAAGGAGATTAGATGAGACTTTAGAGTTTCTCATTACCTTTTCCGAGCATATTAACATTGCTGAAACCGGAGTTGGGACGAAAAACTTATGGCCTTCGGAAGTTTGAATGGGTAAGGGGTTGGCTAGTACGTTGGGCGTACAAGGTATGTACGTTAGGCGTACAACTTATTCCAAACCCTTATTACCTTCAGCCTCCATCCTCTCTAACACTAATTTTGAAACCCTAGCCCCATTTGTGAGATCCTTGAGTTTGTGAGTGCTTTGGAGTGTTCTTGGTGCATCTTGGAGAAGAAGGATCTCATTGGAGAAGTGTTAGTTGCATTGGAGCTTGAAGATCCATACCTTGTTCACCTTGATCTTTCTTCTTGAGGTATAAAGCTTCAATCTTGATGGTTCTTTTTGTAGATCTAGTTTTGGGTTAATTTTCCATGTTTTGGTCCCATGGTTTTGGTTCTTGTGAGTATAAGCTACTCCAGAGCTTAAGGGTGTCATTTCTTGTTAGATCTGAGGTTCATGTAGCATAAAAATCGAATCTTGATGGATATAATTCTTCCATGCATGAGCTAGTGGCCTTTTGATGAAGTTATGGATTTAGGACTTTGGTTTGGACACCATTAAGCCATGCATAGTCATAAATTCAGGAACGTTTTTACTTAGGACGTCCCAAAAGAATCAGATCTGGAAGTTAGACGTTTTGTCTTAAGGTATTAAGAGCTAAAATAGAGTTTTTGGGCTTCAACGCCGTACGTCGGGCGTACTGGGGTGGTACGCGGGGCGTATATACCAAGGTGCCATAATGGGCCTTTTTTGGGCCTTGGGTATTTTGGGATTTGGGCCATGAGTTGTTGGTTCAAATATGGGAAAGGTAAAATGATCTTTTACCCATTGGTATGATAGAATATGAATTGGACCTTGGATTATGGGAAATTGCCTTAATTGTTGATTAGGGATAATTTGGATGTGTTCAGTGTGAGGAGCCCAGTGGCAGCAGCACGTGTGATTCGATATCTCTAGATTGAGGTGAGTCTTTTCACTATACTCATGGGTTGAAGGCACCAATGTCGGCCCACTTTATTATGTTTGTAGGATAATAGTGGTCTTTGTGACACTTACTGTTATGCATGTATGTGATTATTGTCTTCGTGACTCTTGCTGATATGATTGAATGCTTAGCTGTAGGGGTGAAATAGACCCAATACTGGTTGAAAGAGACCGAAGGGGGGTGAAACAGACCTAGTTTAGTTTTGAACTGTTTTGTATGTATGGTATGTGGTATTCTGGGAAACTCACTAAGCATTGTGCTTACAATTTTATGGTTATGGTTTCGGGTAGTTCCAGTTCGAAAGGGAAGGGCCCAACGTGAGTGCACAACATACCCCAGAGTTTATTTCCGCATGACTGTTTATGATTTTACTATGATATTTAAGCAATATATCCATTTTGATTGGTTTTGGAACAACTCGTTTGTACGGTTTAATGTTTTAAAAATGAAAACTTTTCCTTGGATTTTTGGGACGTTAAATATGTAACCTATAGAGCCGGTATTTGGAGCACTGATCAGTTCAGCTATCTTTTGGACGTTGGGGTGAGTTTTTCACTATACTCGTGGGTCGAAGGCAAAATGTCAATCCACTAGATTGTGTTATGTATCCTTGTGTATAGGTTGTTGATATGTTGTAGTGATCTTCTAGATTGGTGATCTATATGATTACTTGTGCCAGTTGGTTATTTGTTTATGTGCATATGTCGACATATTGTGGTTGGGTTGAGGCAGTCCTGCTTTGTGCTGAAGGCCAAGATACCTGGGAGGTCCAGTTGACACTCTAGGCCCAAGGGATTGGTCCAGCTTATAGCTGAAGGTTCAGGTGACGGTCCAGCCTTGTGTTGTAGGCCTTGTGTGCATGTTTTGTATATGTATTGTTGTGTGGGGTATTTTGAGGGAACTTGCTAAGCTTTGGCTTACAGTTTGATTTCATGGTTTCAGGTACATCAGATGATCGGGGCAAGGTGAAGGTGTGATTGTGCACATCATCCTTGGATATTATATTGAAAGATGTTTTTGAGTACTCTAATTTGATGACTATGTTTTTGGAAACAATGTTTTGTATTACTTATGGATTACAAAAATGGTTTTGAAAATGAAATACTTTGCTATGATTTTTGGGAAATTACAAGTTAGTATCAGAGCCCTAGTTTGAGAGAATTGGATGAATACTTGTGTGATTCCAGACTCAAACTAAAGTTCTGCAAAATATTTTTCAAAATTAACTCTAAAATGATCAACGAAGTGGATGTGATGTGTACAATCAGCCAGAGCTAGCAAAGTATTCCCCAAGATACCCACACTTGTTATGTGTATTGATGATATGATAGAATTGCATGCTAGTATGTAGGCTAGGGATCTTCAGGAATTGCATGATAGATTTGTCTGATGTATGATGCCAGATAGCCTATGAGAATTTCCTGATATGCTATGTGGAATTGACATTATTACTATGGTTGCCTAGTGTGTGCATCATATTTGTACATAACTAAGATTTTATAGCATGAGAATGTTTAATTTAGCCTTATTTCATGTTCCTTGTTTGGTTGTGGGCTTAGGGTAGAATCAAGTATTCGAATATGTATCAAATCCAATGTTATGTGTGATTAGCATACACGAGCGGCTGCAGGGTTAGAGGAAGTTTCATGAGTGATTATGGTTTGTAGTGGGCCAGCTTGACGAATGATTAGCCACTCTCAAGAGAATGAGTATAGGATGTATGTGTATCCTTGTTTTTGGGACTTGTGGTTAGGTGGTCCATAACAATCCTTGAGAGAGATACGGGTAGGTATGGAAGGTAGTATGGGCCCATACTACTGGAAGCACATGACCCGTACCTGTATCAAGGAAATCACGAAGCCCCCAGAGTTAGACGGGGTCAAAGACCAGATCGTGGCAATGAGGTGGATATTTGATGTGGATGTTTATTTCTTCACATGCTCGTGCCCAGAGGTCTTTAAGGTCAAGTTTTCCTTGAACCTTATTCGATTGGGGGCGAAGGATTGGTGGCAGCTGGTGACCGGTGCTTATTATTCTGTAGAGATGGTCGTGGTGACTTGGGAGCAGTTCCTTGATATATTCTGTGTTGAGTATGTTCCATTAGTCGAGAAGGAGAGGTTATCCCAGGAGTATTTGTCGTTGAAGCAGATGACAGAGTCGGTGACGGACATCACCAAGATGTTTACTGAGAGAGCTCTTTTCTGCCCCGAGTATGATGCTTCAGAGTAGGTTCAAATGTCCCGCTACTTAAGCATGCTCAAGACGGAGATCCACGGGTTTGTTTCGACCCAACGGAATAGTTATCTCTCAGCGTTGCAATCTTTTGCTCAGAGGAGGGAGATTGAGATTGAGACCCATATGAGAGAGAAGAGGCAGACCCCAACTTAGTCACAACCAACAACGAAGCGGTTCAAGCCTACTGATTCATGATCTGGAGGTCATAGGGGCCACACGTGTGGCAAGTGTGGAAAGATGCATGAGGAAGCATGTCGATCAGCTGTTGGGTGCCACAAATATGGCAAAGAGGGTCATTATGCGAGGGATTATCATTAGTAGGCCCTACCGCCGAGTACTAGGATTTGTTACCACTATGATAAGGTTGGCCATGTGAAGGTCAACTGTCCATTGCTCACTGCCAGACCGGTTCAAGCACCGACCCCGACCACTCCTCAGATCATAGGTGGATACCAGGGGAGGGCCAAGGCCCCGAAGGCCAATGGTCATGTATTTCATCTCACATCGTAGGAGGCCAGGACGGCATCAGATGTCGTTACTGATACCCTGTTAGTGAGTTCTCTACCAACTCTTGTGATTTTTGACTCGGGTGCGAGTCGGTCTTTTGTGTCTCAGTCATTCAGTAGAGATTTTGGCATGAATCTTGGGGATTTGGAGTGTCTGTTGCGAGTTTCCATAGCCAACAAACACAGGGTTTCTGTTTCGAGTGTTTTTTGGGATTGTACTTTGGAGATATTTGGGGTATATTACCCGATTGACTTGATTCCCATCCCTATGGGGGATGTGTGTGTGATTGTAGGGATGGAATGGTTGAGCAGATTTGGAGCCATGATCGACTGTGAAAGACAACTAGTGGTAGTTCAAACCCCAAGTGGGGGAGAATTGATTATCTATGGCGAGGGTACCAAGGTTGGTTCAACCTTTTATTCAGCTTCCAGGGCTTGGCAACATCTTCAGCATGGGTGTTTGGGTTATCTCACTTACGTGGTCGATACTCGAGATGAGAGGAGAGTTTTTGTAACCTCCCAAAATTTAAGACTAAAAATTTCATTTTAATTAATAAAACCATCATTCAAAAACATTTTCACGGAACCATAATAGAATCAAAATGTAATCAAACATCCAAATACATCAGAGTCAAACAAAATACGGAACAATCATGGTGTGTGTGATGCGATCACCCCGATCTCTTCCCTTTCGATCTGTAAGTACGTGAAGCATAAACTGAAAACCATAAGCACGAAGCTTAGTGAGTTCCCCAATATACCACATACCATACATATCAAACACATAATGGGCCCCGCCCAACATACATACAAATACATAAACACATGCAAGAATCACAAAGATAAATAGCTTACAAGATAGTCATCATGTCCCGCTTGGCATCGGGCCCCACACGGTATACATAACAAATATCATACATGCAGAGTTACGCAAACAACTAGCATCCTAATCATTATAAACCATGGGCCGGAATTGGTGCCTTCGACCCGTCGAACACAGTGAGGAAACTCACCTCAAGCTGTTGAATATCTTGGAAAAAAGCTTGGACTGTTGATTCAGACAAATCCCCGCACTAACATCATCAATAATACCCAATTAATAATTGGGTCTTAACCCATAAGCAAGAATCTAGTTCACTTGTCCAACATCCAGGGTAAAAGACCATTTTACCCTTTTTCCTACTTGGCCCAAACCAAGGCCCAACCCAATTGCTCCTAAAAGCCCAAATTCCTAAATGGCACCCAAAGCCCAATATGGCAGAATTTAAGAAGGCTCAATATCCAACAATAGCCCAAAGTCCATAAATGATCCATAGGAGTTAAGGGTCCAACCCCAATCGAAACATAACCCAAATAACTCAAGCCCAAAATTCATTCGGCCCACAGACTAGCATACGCTCAGCATACCAGGCTTGTAAGCCCTGCGTACACGATCAATCCAGAAACATGCACGCACTCAGTACGCTCAGTGTATCAAGGAGTACGCCCCGCATACTGGCCTGATCCCAAACCCTTGGCCAAATGACTTAACCAATTCAGAACTTATCCTCCAATCCACAAAATAACATCATATTAAGGTCCTAACCCATAAAGTCGAAGACTTTAAGCCTTTGCATGGCTAAAAATACCCCAAGGTCCAATTCTAGCATCTTAAATCCATAAAGAGAAACATCACCCTTGCATGGTTGAACAAAACCCAACAAGTTATCATTTTTATGAACAAGGGACCTGAGAAAAGCCTAGATCTATCATCCCAATTTGCTGGGGTAGCCCATACTCCCAAACAAAGTGTAAAGGGCCCAAAAATGCATAAACAAGGCCCTAAACTAGATCTAGCAAAAGAAATCATCAACTTGAGAGCTTTATACCTCAAATAGCTTGAAAAGTTGATGATGGTTCTGGATCTACAAGCTCAATCCACACCAAAGCAACCTCCAAGCGTTCTTCTTCCTTCAAATCACCAAAAACACCACCAAAACTCACTTCCACGCTCAAAACTTACAAATGTCGCTTAGGGTTTCGTTCTTAGGGTTTAGGGGAGTGGAGGCTGACCAAAACATACCACCAAGGCAACATAAGTTGTTTAAATAGGGCACAAACCCTAAAAATTAAGGTTTTTTCCTTACTTAGCGTACGCCCCACGTACTCCCACGTACGCCCCACGTACTCCCACGTACGCTCAGCGTACGTAGGCGCCTCCGCGACCAACTAATGAGCCAGTACGCCCATCGTAATCGGCTAGGGACTAAATGAGAAGAATTCAAATTGAGGGTTAAAAAGGAACATACCACTAAGTCTCGAATGTTACAGTTTTGGTCTCAGATGTGCCTATAGTCCAAGAATTTCCAGATGTATTTTCGTAGGATTTACCCAGTGTGCCTCCCGTGAGGCAGGTGGAGTTCAGGACCGATCTGATCCCCGGTGCGCCCCGATTGCTAAGGCGTCATATCGACTTACCACCAGAAATGCATGAGTTGTCCTTGCAGCTTCAGGAGCTATTGGTCAAACAATTTATCAAACTGAGCAATTAACTATGGGGAGAACCGATTCTGTTTGTGAATTAGAAGGATGGGTCTCATCGTATGTGCATAGATTATCGAGAGTTGAACAAGTTGACGGTGAAGAATCCTTACCCACTCCCTAGGATTGATGATCTCTTCAATCAGTTGCAGGGTGTATCTTGGTTCTCCAAGATTGATCTTAGGTAAGGTTACCACTAGATGAGAGTTAGAGTGGAGGATGTGGAGCAGACAGTGTTCTTGACCCGTTATGGTCATTACGAGTTCATGGTTATGCCGTTTGGGCTCACCAATTCACCGAAAACATTCATGTATTTTATGAACTGGGTATGCGGGCCAATGCTCGACCGATAAGTTATTGTATTCATTGATGATATTATGGTCTACTCCAAGACCACGGAGCAGTATGAGGAGCATCTTCAAGAGCTACTGGGAGTACTGAGACAGGAGAGAATTTATGCTAAGTTCTCCAAGTGTGAGTTCTGGTTACGAGAGGTCAAGTTTCTAGGATACCTCGTCAACCAGAATGGGATTCTATTCTAGCCAAGATCGAGACGGTGATGTAGTGGGAAGTCCTAAAGTCCCCATCTAAGATTAGGAGTTTTATGGGGCTGGCTGGTTATTATCGGAGATTCATTCAGGATTTCTCCAAAACTGTTGTTCCTCTGACTTGCCTGACGGAGAAGGGTGTGGTTTTCCGTTATGGGGGCTGAGCAGCAAGTTGTGCTTGATACCCTGATGAGGAAGTTATGTGAGGCTCCGATATTGAACCTCCCTTAGGGTGTTGAGGATTTTGTAGTATTTTTTGATGCGTTGATCACAGGCTTAGGGGCAGTACTCATGCAGCGGGGCAGGGTCATAAGGTATGCATCCAGGCAGTTGAAGCCTCATGAGGTTAGATACCTGACACATGATTTGGAGTTGGGGGCAGTGGTGTTTGCCCTAAATATTTGGCAACATTATCTCTATGGGGTCTACTGTACCGTTTACATGGATCATAAGAGTCTGAGGTATCTTATGGATAAGCCGAATCTGAATATGAGGTAGTGCATGTAACTTGACGTGGTCAAGGATTATGATTGTGAGATTCTTTATCATCGAGGGAAGGCCAATAGGGTCGTCGACGCCTTGGTCCACAAGGTAGTTGGAGCCTTTGATCGAGGACTCTGTTTGAGGATGATCATCAACTCACCACTTTTGTATTTGATCAGAGAGGCTCAGGATGAGGGAGTTAAGAGGGATAATTGGAAGAAGGAGAGGATCATGGGCCAGATTAGTCGGTTTTCTATTGATAGTCGAAGGCTTTTGACCCAATGTGGTCGGGTTTGGGTCCTAGTTTCGGGCGGGGTCCGTCAGACATTGATGGAGGAGGCGCATAAGTCCAGGTTCTCGATTCACCCTAGAGCCACAAAGATGTATCGACACTTGAGACTTAGTTATTTGTGGTCATGCATGAATCGGGAGATAGCATGGTATATGGAGAGATGCTTGAACTTCCGGATGGTCAAGGGAGAGCACCAGATACCGCATGGCAAGCTTCAGCTTTTGGAAGTTCCCATGTGGAAATGGGAGAAGATCTCTATGGATTTCATCACCAAGTTGCTGAGGATGGCCAAGGGATTTGATGCGATTTGGGTCATCATCAATCTTCTGAACAAGAGTGCCCATTTTCTTGCCATTCGGGAGAGTTCGTCGGCCGAGAAATTGGTCGATGTGTATTTGCGCGAGATTTTCGCTCTCCATGGTGCACCGGTTTCGATTGTATCTAATCGTGATGTGTGGTTTACGTCTTGGTTTTGGTAGATATTTCATGAAGAGTTGGGTACTAGGCTTCATTTCAGTACGGCTTATCACCCTTAGACTGATGGTCAGAGGGAGCGGACCTTTTAGACGCTCGGGGATATGCTCAGGGCTTGTGTCATCGATTTTGGTGGGAGTTGGGATTCCTACATTCTCCTAGTTGATTTTTCCTACAACAACAACTATCACCCTAGTATTGGTGCACCGTTGTACGAGCTTTTGTATGGGAGGAAGTGTCGTACACCAGTTTGTTAGGGAGAGCTCGGCCACAGGGTCACGGGGAGGACTGAGATGGTCCTCCAGGTGACGAAGCTCATCCAACAGATCAGGCAGAGGTTTCAGATGTAACACTCGTGTTCCTAGCCTAGGCATTAATATTGAGGTGATAGTCTAGGTTAACCTTTGTGACTCATTTTGAAGAAATGAAAAGGAATTATGTGAATATTATGTGTTTTATGTGTTTTATACTTAATTACTAGGAGTTAATTAATCAAGAATAAAAATGAGCGTCGAAAATAAATATTAGATAAAGCCGATATTTATTAAGAAAGTTGTCATGGTCGTTGTAACGTCCGTGTTTCTAGACTAGGCATTAATATTGACATAATGGTCTAGGTTAACCTTTGTGACTCATTTTGAAGAAATGACTAAGGAATTATGTGAATTCTATGTGTTTTATGTGTTTTATGCTTAATTACTAGGAGTTATTTAATTAAGAATAAAAATAAGCGTCAAAATTAAATTTTAGATAAAGTCGATATCTATTAAGAAAGTTGTAGCGGTCGTGACAAGGATTACGGATATATAAAGAATGCCGAAATCCGAGTTATAACGAAGAAGTTATGACCTGTCGAAGTTTCACGACAAAACCGGCTCGGTGCTGAATGTCGTAAAAAGTGAGTTTTCGATAAACTACTTTTTAGCCTTAGTAATCTAAACGAAACTTGTAGTGTTGGTTAAACCGAGAAGTTCGATAAAAAGAACGCCCGAATCTGACTTCGTATGAGGAAGTTATAATTTTTCGAAGTTTCAGCTTAGCAGTAGACAGCTAAAAACTCGAAATTTAGATCGAGTGATTTTTAGCCGACACAACCTAAACGAGAATCGAAGGTCTCGTAAATAGTAGCACAACGATAAAAAGTCTGACGAAAACGGACGTCGGATGAAGAAGTTATGAATTTTTAATGGATTTCCTGTCCCGGTCTGTTAAAAATAATAATATAAAAATTAAAGTCAAAATTAGCCGACGAAGTCTAAACGGAAGTTGTAGAGCGTAATTTTACCTATGCGTGCATATAAAGAACGTCAAAAACAGAGCTCGTATGCGAAAGTTATGGATTTTAGAAGTTTTTGCACAAAAACCGAGAAAATTCGCATAGTCACGAGTTGCCACGTCACCCTCGCCTCGCATGTGCCACGTGTCCGAAATCTGTGACTCATGCGAAGCCACGTGGCGAAGCTGCTGAGTCATCCGAGCACATGGCCTTATCCGAAGCGGTCCAGTAGCCATGCGACACGTACCCTCTTAGCACGAGACCGAACCCTCGCTGATTGCCACGGTGCCTAGGCTTCGGACCAGTAGACCTCGGTCCAATAGGAGACTGCCAGCTAGCCTTCGCAGGTGCGACCCACGTGCAGCCCTCGTGCGAGCCTCCTCTGCGAGCCGTCGGATCCGCGGAGCGTGGCCACTTCTCAACCATTGGATCAGGAGGCTCGGCCCTATAAATACAAGGGTGCGAGACCTCCCGGGGGTACTTTTGAAAATTATCAATTTTAGCCCCTAAACTCATATTTCTTTCATATTATCATCCCCCGAAGCCCCGGTATCAATTATAAGCCCCGGAATACGCCACGAAGTGCCCGTGAAGCCCGGAAAATTTATCTTTTCGGTTTCGAAGCCCGACTTTTGCAGAGCCCGGTTTCTCAATAAAACTCCCGGTTTTATTAGAAACGATCGTTTTAGGAAACGAATTGTTGCCCGATTTTCAATAAATCAGGTGAGTGTGTAGTTACTTTCACCTTACACATAGATATGAAGCATTTTACATAAAATACGTGTTGTGTGAATATATATTGTTTGTTTATTTGAGATGGGTGTTGAAGGAATGATTTATACAGATTTTTAAATAATTTAAACTGTTATGTATTTTAATTTACGAAAAATGTTGGGTAAAACATGGGTAGATGAAATAGTGGGTGTGATGAAAGGTGAGTTGGATAAAGGAGATGATCAGTAATATTGATCATGAGTTGAGGGTGAGTGGTGAAATTTGAGAGAATCACTTACCCAAAATGTTGGCCCCCGTCATTCAGCAGAGTATGGATGACAACCCTGGACTATTCTAGACAGTCTGTGGAACACTAGCAGGCCCGCAACCTGTAGGTGTAATGAACTATATGTTCATTTGATGTACTCTAAAAACCCATTGACATGTATTGCAGGGGGGAATACCTGTAAATAATACTGTCGATAAATGAGAGCTATGAACTTAGCACATGTTGAATAAACCTTGGCAGCTATGGACTTAGTGCCTATTGTATAAACCCTGGTGATGGTGTGACCTTGTGCCTATTCCCTAAGATGAATCCTTAGGAAGGAGTGATAGTTGATTCTTAGGTTAAACCCTTAAGAAATAAATAAGATATTGGGGTTGGGGTAATTTGGTTGATTGTTTGATGTTTAAGTACAATAAATTTATTTATTGTGGGTTGAAAACCCTATATGCTCACTAGGCTTCCAAGCCTGACCCACTCAGCTTTTTATGATTACAGATAGTGGACCCCGAGCATAGTCGGATGATGATGATGAGTGATTTATGGATTATAGGCCAGTAGTTATAAATAACTGTTGTAAGGCTTATAATGTCTTGTTTATGCTTTTGATCTGTATCGGAACATGACATCCCGAGGTTTTAATATAAAAAGGAAATTATATATTTCTTAAAGAAAGGTTTTGATAAACTTTTATCATATGTTGTTTTGGGGACCAATTCCGTAACATCTTTTAAAAAGATTCTCTGATTTTATTTTAAAAAGCATAAATTAAATCGGTCTTTTCTGGCCGAGAATTTAGGGGATGTCACAGTCGTGACAAGGATTACGGATATATAAAGAATGCCGAAATCCGAGTTATAACGAAGAAGTTATGACATGTCGTAGTTTCGCGACAAACCGGCACGGTGCCGAATGTCTTAAAAAGCGAGTTTTTGATAAACTACTTTTTAGCCTTGGTGATCTAAATGAAACTCGTAGTGTTCGTTAAACCGAGAGTAGGTATAAAAAGAACGCCCAAATCTGACTTCGTATGAGGAAGTTATGATTTTTCGAAGTTTCAGCTTAGCAGTAGACAGCTAAAACCTCGAATTTTAGATCGAGTGATTTTTAGCCGACACGACCTAAACGACAATCGAAGGTCTCGTCAATAGTAGCACAACGGTAAAAAGACAAACGAAAACGGACGTCGGATGAAGAAGTTATGAATTTTTAACGGATTTCCTGTCCCGGTCTGTTAAAAATGATAATATAAAAATTAAATCAAAATTAGCCGACGAAGTCTAAACGAAAGTTGTAGAGCGTAATTTTACCTATGCGTGCATATAAAGAACGTCAAAAACGGAGCTCGTATGCGAAAGTTATGGATTTTAGAAGTTTTTGCACAAAAACCGAGAAAATTCGCATAGGTGGACTTCGGCCACGTCACCTTCGCTGTATGAGTGCCACGTGTCCGAAATTGATGATTCATGCGAGCCACGTGTTTGAAATCTGATGAGTCATCCGAAGCTGTGGCGCATCCGAGAGTCCGACGCGTGTGCCTCGGTGGCGAGCCTCGCATCCGACGCGTGTGTAGTGACTCATCCATTCGAGCCTCGCAAAAGCCACGAGCCCACCCACCTCGGACCCGGACTTCGGTCCAATCAGAGACTGCCAGCGAACCCTTCGCATGCGCAGCCCACGTGCGAGCAGGTGCTGCAAGCCTTCGGATCTGCTGCCACCTGGGAGCTTCTCAGCTGTCCGATCAGAAGCCTCCCCCTATAAATAGAAGGCTGCGAGCCTTCTTGGATACATTTGGAAATTTGCCAGTTTTAGCCCCTTTCTTCATATTTTCTTCATTTTAATATTCCCCAAAGCCCCGGTATCGATTATAAGCCCCGGAATACGCCACGAAGTGCCCGAGAAGCCCGGAAAATTTTATCTTTTCGGTTTCAAAGCCCGACCCTCGCAGAGCCCAGTTTCTCAATAAAACTCCCGGTTTTATTAGAAACGAACGTTTTAGGAAAAGAATTGCTGCCTGATTATCATCAAATCATGTGAGTGTGTAGTTATTTTCACTTTACACATAGATATGAAGTATTTACCTTAAAATACGTGTTATGTGTAAATATATTAATTGTTTATTTGAGGTGACTGTTGAACAGATGTTTTATACAAGTTTTAAACTGTATATGTATTTTATCTACAAATATGTCGGGTAGAACATGGGTAGACGAAATAGTCGGTGTGTGTTAAAATGGTGAGAGGCCTCGGTGTCGGTGTTGTTGTTGTTGTTGGCAAAGTCGTCTAACGGAGTATAGATGACGACCACAGACTTTTCTAGACAGTCCAGTGGCACACTAGCAGGTTCGCAACTTGTAGGTGTTGGTGAACTAAATGTTCGCTAGCGTACTCTAATCCCCCTCATGGTTGCCTTTAGGACATGTATGGCTGAGGAAACCCCTTAGCAGTAGTGTCCATCCCGATAATATTCCTTAGGCTAGGTCCCTTGTGATAGGTGTTTAGGGACGTAAAGTGAGGACAACGGGAATGGGTAATCAGGGTTATTGTGGATTGGTGAACTTAATAAGTTAATTATTATTGTGGGTTGAAAACCCTATATGCTCACCAGGCTCCCAAGCCTGACCCACTCAGCTTTTTATGTTACAGGTAGTGGACCCCGAGCATAGTCGGAGGACGATGAGAGATTTTTGGATTATAGGCCAGTAGTTGTAAATGACTGTTGAAAGGCTTATAATGTCTTGTTTATGCTTTTGATCTGTATCGGAACATGACATCCCGAGGTTTTGATATGAAATAAAAGTATACATTTCTTAAAGAAGGTTTTGATAAACTTTTATCATGTTTTGTTTTGGGGACCAATTCCGCAACATCTTTTAAAAAGATTTCTCTGATTTTATTTTAAAAAGCATAAATTAAATCGGTCTTTTCTGGCCGAGAAATTAAGGGATGTCACATCAGACAACTCAAAGCCGACAGAAGAGTTATGCTGACAGGCGACTATCCGAGTTAGAGTTTCAGGTCGAAGATATGGTGTTACTGAAGGTATCACCATGGAAGGGTGTCATACGCTTCCGGAAGAGGGGCAAGTTGGATCCCCAATTTATCGGATCGTTCTGAGTAGTGGCCAGAGTAGGCAAAGTGGCCTACCGAATAGATATGACTGAAGAGCTTAGTCAGATTCATAACACCTTCCATGTTTCTCAGCTTCAAAAGTGTGTGGTTGACGATTCGGTGGTGGTTCCTTTAGATGACATTCAGGTCAATGAGCGCCTGAATTATGTAGAGAGACCAGTGACTATCCTGGATAGGAAGACGAATGCCTTGCGCAACAAGGTCGTACCTTTGGTCAAGGTTCAGTGGTAGCATAGAAAGGGTTCCGAGTGGACGTGGGAGCCCAAGTCAGAGATACGTGAGCATTACCCGAAGTTATTTGCAGCTGACGATTTTGAGGACGAAGTCTAGTTCAAGTGGGGGAGATTTGTAACACTCGGTTTCCTTAGGTAAATTCATGTATATTTTTAATAATTCCTTGTGTTTGTGAAGTTGGATCCTACACGGGGCGTAGGATAGTCTCCTATGCATCGCGTAGGAGGGAATCTTAAAGCGGGGATTAAATGATCTACGCCTTGTATAGATCAAGCTACATAGCGCGTAGCGGCCCAGAACCAAGCCTTAATTTCGGCGTTTTGAGCCCTATTTAAAGTCTCTAATGCCCTTGAGACCTTTCCATCATCAGCTTCCATCCTCCCAAACGTTCCCTTTGTAACCCTAATTCCCTTTTGGTCCATTTATGACCTTAAGAGTGTTTTTGTGTGCTTTTTGAAGAAAGAATAAGGTAGTGGAGTTGCTTTGAAGTTTGAATCAACATTGGATCTATATATTCATTTCCCTTATCCATCTCCAGGAGGTATAATGTCTCCACCTTGATAAGTTTTTATGATAGATTTAGGTTTTCATGCTTTTGTCCCCATAACCGTGGTGTCTATGAGTAAGAGCTACTCCATACCATTAAAGAGTCATTTCCAGATGTTTTTAGGGTTGCTAAGTCATGAAGGTGAGAGCTTGGTCACTCTCATCCATCCATACATGTGTTTTTGAGCTTTGAATGACCTTTTGGACTTAATTATGTGTTTGTACCCTTGATATACATGCAAATGGAAAAAGTTAGAGACTTTATCCATTAAGATATTCATCTAGTGTGGATCTGGAAGTTTGATGGTTTAACCTTTTGTATTAAGAGCTTAATGATTAAGTTGGGTTCAGCTTATTACGCGGGGCGTTCTGGCTACATTGTGCGTAGCCTCATTTTTCCCAATTTGCCCCCCTTGGACTCTACGCAGGACGTAGAGCTGTTACGCATGGCGTAATCTAGCTAAATGTTGACTTTTGACTTTTGACCATTGACTGTTGACTTTGACCAAGTTTGACTTTAGGTAATTTGGGGTATTTTGAGTAGTAGATTGAGGCTTGGTCCCTGTTTGTTGTACAAGTGACCTGTAGAGCAGGTATTTGGAGTAGTGATCAGTTCAACTATCTTTTGGACCTTGGGGTGAGTTTCTCACTATACTCATGGGTCGAAGGCACCAATACCGGCCCACTTGATTATGTTATGTATCCTTGTGTATAGGATGTTTCTAGGTCGTAGTGATCTGTTAGATTGGTAGATCTGTATGATTACCTCTGTCAGTTGGTTATTTGTTTATGTGCATATGTCGACATATTATGGTTGGGTTGAGGCGATCCAGCTTTGTGTTGAAGGCCAAGATACCCGGGCGGTACAGTTGATACTATAGGCCCAATGGAGCGGTCCAACTTATAGCTAAAGGCTCAGGTGGCGGCCCGGCCTTGTGATGTAGGCCTTGTGTGCATGCACTGTATATGTATTGTTGTGTGAGGTATTTTGAGGGAACTCACTAAGCTTTGGCTTACAGTTTGATTTCATGGTTTCAGGTACATCATATGATCGAGGCAAGGCGAATGCGTGATTGAGCACATCATCCTTGGATATTATATTGAGAGATGTTTTTGGATACTCTAATTTGATGACTATGTTTTTTTTGGAAACAATGCTTTGTATGACTTATGGATTACACAAATGGTTTTGAAAATGAAAATTTTTAATATGATTTTTGGGACGTTATAAAGGATCATCATTTGATCATATCAAATCACATCACTCCTTACACTTAAGTCCCACTATGTATCTCAGGTGTTAAGGATACAAAGATAGTACCTTTTAATCAAGTGTCACTCACAAAAGTGATCCATGGGGTGATCTTGATTCGGGTCCGTCCAGTATCAATTCTATTATAAATACCTATGAAACTTGGTTACAACCACTTGCGTACTTTCATCTGGTGAGAGTCAACCAATCCAATTGATATTAGTCTTACTTCATAATTACTCTCATGATATTGCCATATTTATATATATTTTTAGGCAATATTTATTTACATTTTTATTAATATTTTGGTTATTTGCATAGAATAATGGTACTTATAAGGATAAATTGTTATTTGCAGCCAAAGTAAAGCATTTTCGAAGAAAGGGACTAGAACTGACAATACTTGGAACTTTGGAGGCTTGAAGGGAAGAAGGATGAAAAACTCAGCAAAAAACGTACTCACGACGTGAATAGTTCATGATTCATGACGTGAGCAGAGTGTTCTAGAAGATATGCATCCGGGTGAAAGAGTCCTTGTAGAATACATAAAACTCGCATTCACGACGTGAACCCGGTAAAATCAGATACTATAAATTCTCTTGCTCATTACGACTTGAGAGGGGCTTTTGGCTGGAGAAAAGGGTTTCAGAAGACGAATTTCAGCAGAAGAAAAGTATTGGAAGAAGGTTTTCAACACCAAAAGAGTAGAGGTTCATAATTAGTTTAATTGTTGATACTCGAACATGTCTTATACTTTGATTTATGCTTGTTTATTTGCTAGTATGTCCAGCTAAATCTAGCTGCTTCTGTTAGCTAGATGAAGCTGGATCTCATGGTTTTGATGCATTAGATTTGACTTTACTTGTTGGTAATATGCTTGTGTTGATTGATTTTACCTAGCATGTGTAATTTAATATGTGATTGCTTTAAATTCTTATTCTGTGTAGTTAGTGAATACAAATCTGCATGAATTTGAATACCTAATAATTCAGTGAACACTAGTTTATTAGAGCTAAGATCAAACCAATCTTAGATAAGTAATTGAATCATTGAATTAAGCTATGCTAGAGAACTCATATTATGACTGTAATTGTGTTTTGATTAATCAATTTTACATGGCTCCAATCTTATTCAATAATTAATTTTATGTTAACTATTGTGTGACCATACATAGACTTACATGAATCAACTAAAGTTAGTAGATTTAGAACTAAATTGCTAATACTATCTTAATTGGTACCAACAGTAATTGTCATAGCTAAATTATAAACCATTGAGGGAAAGTGGATTCGAACTAACAGAAGTGTTTTTAGTAATTGATTGAATTTGAGTAAAGTTCGTCTGATCTTGTAAAATCAGATAAAACCCTTTTAAGCTGTTAATAATTAGATTAATTTAGTAGTAAGTAGATTAATTAGTTAACACCGTTCCATGTGATCGACACCCGACTTACCCAACTATTCTATAATTCGACTAGGTACACTGCCTAGGTGCATTTTAGTTAGTTAAGTTAGTTAGGTTATAAATATAAAATTAGTGGGTAATTTTGTGCACATCAAGTTTTTGGCGCCGTTGTGGGGTAAAACCTGCAAAGAGTTATTTTTTTTTTCAGTTTCAAATTTTTTTTCTGCATTACAGAACTCACGACGTGAATCCTGTGAACCTAGTTTTCTTTGTTTTTAGTTTGCTTTTCTATTTTAGTTCAGTTTTACGTTTTTATTTTGTTTATTTTTTCAGGAGTACATGACCAGAGGGTCCAATACACCTTTGGTGACACCACTTGAAGATCCAGAGTCAGCCCTTCACAAAAAGAAAGATAAGAACGTAAAGGAAGATCAAAAACCAATAAAGACACCCTTACAAGAACTCAAGTCAGTGTTCTCAAAGAAGTCGGGGAAGAAAACGGGAGAGTCAAGTTCATCTTCAAAGGAAAAGAGCAAAGTTGAAAACTTAGATCAAATACCTTTCCCAACCGAATCCGAGTACGACTCCGAGATTGAGTTTGGACTTTATATGAGTGAACCCGAGAACGAGCCAAGAAATGAGATGGAAAACATTGAAGAAATTTCAATGGGAGCTTACAAGAAGCGAATTCGTGAAGATGTTGGTACAGGTTTAGTACAACCAGCGATACCTGTCACTGCCACATTTGAGCTGAAGGGACATATCCTCACTGCACTGAAGGATATCCCATTTTATGGGAAGGATCATGAGGATGCATTTAAGCATCTAGATGAAGTCAACGGCATTGCTGACTATTTCAATGTCCCAAATGTTAACAGAGACACCATCTTACTAAGGATGCTACCAGTCACTTTCAAGGGAGCTGCAAAAGACTGTTTGAAAGCACTTCCTCCTGGTACAATCACTACTTGGGCTCAAATGCATGAGAAATTTCTAGATCAGTTTTGCCCACCTTCCAAAATAGCTAAACTCAAGAAGGCAATAGCCAACTTTGAGCAACAGTCGGGGGAGTCACTATTCGAAGCTTGGGAGCGCTACAAGGGATTGTTAAGGAATTGTCCTCAACATGATCTAAATGTTCAACAAGAGATGTCTATTTTCTATGATGGGGTCAATGTTATGACAAGACAACTCCTTGACTCTCAAGGGCCATTGACAAAGAAGAATCCAAGGGAGGTCAAGGAGTTAGTTGAAGAATTCGCAAGACACTCTCGTGAGTACCACAACCCAAGACAAGATGGAGCAAAAGGAAGTGGGGGTACGCATTCTGAAGAAATGGCTGCTATAATGGCGATGCTCAATACTATGGACCGGAGATTGACACAAATGGACCAACCAATTCATGCAATTAAAGTTGGGTGTGAACGATGTAATGGACCACACTTGACTAAGGATTGCAACTTGGATGAATATGGGAACAAAAGGGCTCAAGTTTGTTACTCGAGTGGGGATACGTATAATGAGGATTGGAGAAAACCAAAGGAAGAGTGGTTGCCATATGATGAATACAAGAAGCAAAAGGAAGAGAAATTTAAGCAGACAGGCCGAGGCTTCTATCAAAAAGAGCAACCACCAGCCAAAAACAAAGTAAACTTGGAAAATATTTTGACCCAATTTATGGAAGCATCCGAGAAAAGGCATGATGATACCGATGCAGTGCTAAAGGAACACGTGAATATGATGAAAGAACAACACAAAATGATGATTGACCAGCAAGCTTCCTTAAGAAATCATCAAGCATCGATTCATAGTTTAGAAGTCCAAGTTGGTCAACTCACTACTTTGGTGAACAACAAATTATCCTCACAACTTCCCGAAAAGAAAGCTCAACCTCATGTTATGGCTATTGATACTGAAGAAGAGGCAATCTCTGAATTTTTGGAGGCACTAGAAGTGAACCCAAAGCAGCCCGATCCAAAGCCAAAGAAGCCGAAGCTCAAAAATGAAGACATTGTTGAAACACCAGACTCACGTCGTGAGCCCTCTAAGCTCATGTCATGGGCCCGGTCTGAACAGAAAAAGTCAGAATCCGTTCCATCTTATAAACCGCCTTTGCCATTCTCGTCTCGAGCACATCTTAGTCCACTGGAAAGGGAACATCTGGATTTCATTCAACAAATAAAGGGTATTCCTATTAATACTCCTTTTATTGATTCACTTTCAAAAATTCCAGAATACGCTAAGTTCCTACAATATCTAATAGACACTCGACATGAATTGAAGAAGAATTCTAAAGTGATTCTTAGTGAGCAAAGCTCAAAAGCTGTATTGGGGGAGTTAACTAAGAAGATGGGAGATCCTGGACGCCTCACTCTTCCATGTGAGTTTGGAAACAATTTGAAGACTTATGCTTTAGTCGATTCTGGGGTAGCATAACTTTGATGCCTTTTTCGTTCTACCAAAAGTGAAATATCCAGAAGATAAAGGCAACAAAAATGACCATCCACATGGCTAATCGTTCGGTGACTCACCTGAGGGGAATAGTTGAAGACATCCTTGTTAAAATTGGGAAGTTTGTTTTCCCAGTTGACCTTGTCATTATGGATATGAAGGAAGATGCAAATATTCCAATCATTCTTGGTCGCCCTTTGCTAAATATTGTTGGCGCTCTAGTTGATGTTCGTAAATCTAAGCTTACATTGAGGGTTGGTGATGATAAGGAAGATTTTGGAATACAAGATGGATTTCAAGGATATGATGTTAAAGGTGAAGTGTTCAATATTGATGAAGATAATGAACTTGAAGAATTAGAAAAACTCATGGAGGAAGAAATCAAGACAATTAATCAAGTTAAACGCACTAAACCAAGAGCATCCGTTCCATTTTTCGTTGAAGTCATTGCCTACACAAAACCAACATCTTTGACAAATGAGGAAAGAGATGAAATGTCGAGTGATGAAGAAGAAGTTACATCAAAGGTGACTAGTCCAGTGGTGAAGGAAAAGAAGGTCCTTATTGAGCTAATGAAGAATGAAGAAAAATTGGAAACAAAAGGGACCAAAAGGAAGTATGATAGAGACGAAGTCAAGGCTAAAAAGGAGAATTCTAAAAAGGCGTATATTCGTCGAGTTCAAGCTTACAAGAGACGTTTCAAGGAGCAAAAGGTCCAGCTGGTGATGGACTCTTCTGATGATTCAACGTAGGAGGCACGGAGTCCAGCTCAAGACTCCTAAAAAAGAAGCGCTTCTCGGGAGGCAACCCCAGTTTGGTTTGCGTTTTCTTTATTTTTCTATTTAGTTTTTAGTTTCTAGTTTATTTGGTTTTAATTTGTTTGAGAACTTTAAAACACTTGTTGGTTTATTATTATGTTACTTTTATGTTCTTTTGGTTGTTTGATTACAGCTTGCTAAGGAGTTTTGGGAAGGGAGTAAAGTCGAGTCAAGAGTCGTGTTCGTTTAGACAAGTGTCGTTAGAGTCTAAGAAGTTAAGAATCGAGACCCACAATTAAAAATAAGTGTGGGGTGAGTCCAGAGAGAGGATTAGTGTAGAGAAGAGTCATAAAACCAACATCTTAATCAATTAAGACATTTGTTTGAAGTTACGAGGTGAAGACAGAACAGTTTTCTGTATGTCCAGTACTCACGTCGTGACTCCCTACAATTCACGTCGTGAGTCAAGTTTTCACGGGGTTCTACTTTCCACGATTTCTCGGTTTCACGTCATGGTCCTTCTTATAATTCACGACGTGAATCATGTAGATCCACAAAGATGAAGCCCATTGATACATTTTACCACATGGGTCACCACTCATCTTCTTGGGATTGTTATGAAGATTACTTTGGCTCAGTTTCTTTACCATTTAATGTGGCGTATGCTTTCCCACATTATTCTTTTTGCTTGGAGATTTACAAAACCTTTGTTGAAGTTTGAAGCCTAGATTACATATTTTATTGACGCTTATTATATCTCGCAATGATCAAGATTCAAGTTCATATTTCGAAGAAGTTCCACATTCGAGATGCGCATTTTGTCCACATTTATGGAGTTCGATCACACCACTATCCCAGGGGAGTCTGTTCCTTTTTCTCCCTTTTATTGCTTTTAATTTAGTTTATGCATACAATGAGGGCATTGTATGTAATAAGTGTGGGGTAGAAGGTCGAAAAAGTAAATTAGTAAATTGCTAGAATCTTAGGGAATTTAAAATTTTTTCACAGATTTGGAATAATAATCTAATATTAGTTCTAGTAATAATAATTTGAACTTAAGTTGCTAGTATTGCATTGGGATGATCTGATGAGAGCTCAAATGTTTAGTTAAGCCGATACACGTTATAGTGCATTTGTGGCCTCCTTTATTCTAGTGAAATCATGGGACAAAAACATAACCTCGCTTAGTTTGAGGGATGCAATATGTTTAGCAGCCTAAACTTGAAATGTATCCAGGAAAGCTTATGTAGTCATTGCACATAGACTAATATCTTAACCAATAAGGGTTGAAGTGAAGCGCCTCTGCTTAAGCATGTAGGTTTTTGAGTGATATAAAAAAGTGAGTACATGTAAAAAAAGAGAGAGAAATTACCGAAAAGTGAAAATTTGAAGAATTCTTGGAGCATAAAAGTATCAAAGTATGAAGATCAAAGATAGAAAATTTTGAAGTTTCAAAAGCTGAAGATATCAAAATTACACAAAAAGTTGGTGAATTCAAAGAAATCAAAGATCGAAATATCAAGAAGTGAAGAATCCAGGAGCTCCATATTGTGGTATCTTCTAAAAGTTGTAATTCTCTAGTTTATGTATGCTTGGGTGGCTTTACAAAAATACCTTGAGGTTAGAAAGTTTTATGCGGATGGATTCGGAGGGTTGCATAAAATGAGCATTGTTCGAAAAAAGTGGGTGAGTGTTTATGAGGATTGTGAGTATTTAGAATTGAGGGGGGTTATTTAGGAAAAACTTTAGACACAAATGCATGCGTTGAGGTCTTGGCATAATGGCTGAGTTTGAGTTGGATTGTTCTATGTGATATTTGTGATCAAGGTTTGAATTAATAATTAGATTTGCTTGAGGGAAAGCAAAGAACAAGTGTGGGGTATTTTGATATTGCCATATTTATACATATTTTTAGGCAATATTTATTTACATTTTTATTAATATTTTGGTTATTTGCATAGAATAATGGTACTTATAAGGATAAATTGTTATTTGCAGCCAAAGTAAAGCATTTTCGAAGAAAGGGACTAGAACTGACAATACTTGGAACTTTGGAGGCTTGAAGGGAAGAAGGATGAAAAACTCAGCAAAAAACGTACTCACGACGTGAATAGTTCATGATTCATGACGTGAGCAGAGTGTTCTAGAAGATATGCATCCGGGTGAAAGAGTCCTTGTAGAATACATAAAACTCGCATTCACGACGTGAACCCGGTAAAATCAGATACTATAAATTCTCTTGCTCATTACGACTTGAGAGGGGCTTTTGGCTGGAGAAAAGGGTTTCAGAAGACGAATTTCAGCAGAAGAAAAGTATTGGAAGAAGGTTTTCAACACCAAAAGAGTAGAGGTTCATAATTAGTTTAATTGTTGATACTTGAACATGTCTTATACTTTGATTTATGCTTTTTTATTTGCTAGTATGTCCAGCTAAATCTAGCTGCTTCTGTTAGCTAGATGAAGCTGGATCTCATGGTTTTGATGCATTAGATTTGACTTTACTTGTTGGTAATATGCTTGTGTTGATTGATTTTACCTAGCATGTGTAATTTAATATTTGATTGCTTTAAATTCTTGTTCTGTGTAGTTAGTGAATAAAATCTGCATGAATTTGAATACCTAATAATCCAGTGAACACTAGTTTGTTAGAGCTAAGATCAAACCAATCTTAGATAAGTAATTGAATCATTGAATTAAGCTGTGCTAGAGAACTCATATTATGACTGTAATTGTGTTTTGATTAATCAATTTTACATGGCTCCAATCTTATTCAATAATTGATTTTGTGTTAACTATTGTGTGACCATACATAGACTTACATGAATCAACTAAAGTTAGTAGATTTGGAACTAAATTGCTAATACTATCTTAATTGGTACCAACAGTAATTGTCATAGATAAATTATAAACCATTGAGGGAAAGTGGATTCGAACTAACAGAAGTGTTTTTAGTAATTGATTGAATTTGAGTAAAGTTCGTCTGATCTTGTAAAATCAGATAAAACCCTTTTAAGCTGTTAATAATTAGATTAATTATTAGTAAGTAGATTAATTAGTTAACACCGTTCCCTATGATCGACACCCGACTTACCCAACTATTCTATAATTCGACTAGGTACACTGCCTAGGTGCATTTTAGTTAGTTAAGTTAGTTAGGTTATAAATATTAAATTAGTGGCTACTTTTGTGCACATCATCTCACAATTATAACCGACTATGAACTTTTAGAATAATAAGATTATTTATTGATTAAACATGTTATTATAAAACACAACAAGTATTGATGTGATGATTATATCTCAATATATCAAAACAATATAGTAGTTGTTGTCTTAATGTTCCAATATCCAAATACTAAATTTAAATCAAAATCCCATTTCTAGAATAATGAAGTCCTATGGCAGAAGTGTGACCACTCATACTTAGCTTAAAAATACGACTTCATTAATGGGTCCGACTAGATTTAATTTGTGTGAATTTTGCGAATACTATCATCTCCATATTTGACTATATTCTAAGTATAGTTAAATATCTTGGAGAATACGATTGGTGCTCTGATGTGACATAAAGTCTCTTAGCTTGGTTAAGTATACTCTTGAAGTCATAAAATATTTCTAGGTTATCCATGAATGGAAGAACTAAACCTAGTTTTTCAATGATCTTGTTCATCCGATCATATTTAATTTCAACTTCTAAAGTAGCAGTGTATTCTTATTTAGTAGATTGTGCAATTATGTTTTGCTTGGACCTCATTCCTACAAAACTTACTCTTTATTCCATAATGAAGTCATAATCCAATCATAATTCATATATATATATATATATATATATATATATATATATATATATATATATATATATATATTGAAGTTAACATATTGTATAGCTCTTTACATAAAGATATTCTTCTAAATTGATTATCATATACCTAGTCTTGTGCATAATATGACATAAATGATGAGTTCATTTGCCAAACAAACTGAATATAAATCATTTTATCTAGCTTAAACTTATGTGCTAGGTCCTTTTGAGGCTAGCTCAAAATGGTGTCATGTGACAATGCCAAGAATCCTCCACAGGAATCTTCTATCTTGATCTCTTTCAAGACATTGTCAATATATGCATAAACATTTTTAAACTTTAACATTCATTTTTATCTATCTCTATAGATTTTACATTTCAAGAACGTATCTTGTCATTCCAAAGTCTTTCATCTTAGAAACACATTCCGAGTCAAGGTGAAAAAACCTGACATGGTCAGAATATAATTTCTCATGATTAAGTATGACTCATTCATACAAGATTATGAGTATCACTATGCTCCTACTAGTTCTTAGTAAATACAAATATTACCTTCATGTTGATATAAAAGTACACCTTGTATTTATATATTAAAATGAGGATTTTAACCTTGATATGTTTGCTTTATATCCACAAGTGGATCTTAAGCTCTGCGTATTTTGGATCATTCTACAGATACAACTGGCCTAAAAATGACATCTATTTTTACGGGGTGGAAATCCCAACCCGAACCCGCCAACACAACCTGAACCTAACCTAATAAATAGCAAGTTGGGTTGAAATTTTGAACCTATTTAATTAAATGGGTCAACCCGTCTAACCCGTTTAATTAAATGGTTTGGGTTAGGGTTGAAATTCCTAACCCGTTTACAACCCGCCAACCCGTTTAAATCTTTAAATATTTTTTTATTTTCTATTTTGTTAGGGCCAGGATCCTTACGATATTCAAGATCCTCAAATATCCAAGATCCTCAGCTATATCAGGATCCCGACTAAAACCCGTTATTATTTTTATTAATATTTATAACGGTCATAATTTGTCTATAACTAACACGTGTGCAGAAGTAGTCAAGGGAAGACCAATTCTCAACGAAGAATCATCTCAACTATGCTAAATACCCGGAATACTTGGTCAAATAACGTTCATGAAGCTGGTCATAGAGGATCCCGGAAATATCGGACATCTTGTTGGCTATTTTAGACTATAAATTGTCATTTGTAATCTGCACACACCACACTGTTCTTTAGTCTAAGCTTACTCTACGAAATTCCTTACTCATTTCTTACTAAAAACTCACTGTAATCTTCATTTTATATCAATAAAATCATCAAGGCAGGTGATCATTATCACCTCCCAAGGTTTTATGTCGGAGATCCTAGCAAGGATCAAGGGCTTTCCTTGTAAACCATTGTGTCACTTTCTTTTACCATTTGCTATTACACAATCTGAACATCACAACCTCTCATTCAATTTGGTTGATTAGTACTTGTGTAATTTTTGATCAAAACAATTTGGCGCCCGCCGTGGGGCCGTGGTGTTCAAAATCCTCAAAAAAAATCATGTCTACACAACTGGTCCTCTCTTCGTCCTCTGCTCCTTCCATTCCAACCACAAACCTACCACCTCCTCCGAGTGGGACCCCTAATCAGAGGAAAACGCCCGACACTTCCAAGAAAAGCACCCCCTCAATCGCTAACCTAGGAAGTTTGGGATCCTCAGGGCTCCAGGATCCAACTGCCTCAGTCACTACTACAGAACTTTTCGCTATGATGAGGAAAATGACGCAACAGGTGATCCAACAACAGGAGGAGAATAGAACACTACTCAAAGAAGTGGATATGATGAAGGTGGAATTTCAGAAATCCCAGGAAACAACGCCCATAGTTGTGCAACCAAGGATCCTAGACTTCAATAATGTAGGATCCTAGGAAAATCGCCAGAAGAACATGATTCCTACCACTATGGCGTCATCCTGGGGGGCAACTATGGACAACCGAGCGTCCATGATCAATGATCTCAATGAGCCTTTCAACACTCCTAGAAACCTTGATTATAGTAACTTATTAAACATCAATACTATTAATACTAATTGTACTAACGTTGATGCAGGAATAAACCCAAACATGGCCAGGGAACTTCAACAATTAATACAAATTATCTCCAGTGTACCCGGAGTGGTCCAACCAATACTAGAAGCATCTCCTACTAGCCACAGGATCTCGAGATTTCCTCCCGTGATAGCCGATACCGAAGTTCCTAAGCGCTTCCAAACTCCCAGTATGAAGCTATACGATGGAACTACAGATCCTGAAGAGCATATAACCCAATACAGAAAAAGGATGGAGATCATTCCTATCCCAGGGTACTTGAAGGAAGCTTGCCTATGCAAAGGCTTTGGTTCGACCCTTACAGGATCAGCCCTCAAATGGTTGCTAAACGTTCCCCCGTACTCTATTACTTCATTTGAACACTTAGTCAATATCTTTAATAACCAGTTTTCTTGCAGCAGAGCCTTCGAGAAGATCACTAGTGATCTCTACCGGGTGGTTCTGGATCCTAAGGAAAAACTTAGGGAGTTTGTTAACAGGTTTGGCAAGGAAGGTCTGAGTGTAACGACCCAATTTTCAAAAGAAATTTTTCATTTTTAAATAGCCAAAACACTTTCCATAAATCATAAAATCGCAAATACAATTGTTTTCAAATTCATAACAATAACAATATTATTTCAAATCATCAGAGTGTCCCATAAAAGCGCCTGAGAGAGAGAGTGCATGTTGCGTCATCAAGCCTTGCCCTTGCCCTTAGGCTCAGATGTACCTGAAACAAATACACAACCTGTAAGGTAATGCTTAGTGAGTCCCCCAGAGCATACCCCACACAATCCACATAATCACATAATCATATTAGATATAAAAGCTACATAAACCACATAAGCCATGCATACAAACATATAGGGAAGCTATGGAAACCCTCCAGGGTCTTACACCTAGTGTCATTGGAACCCCCACATGGTCTTAACTGTAAAAAACCGGTTCAATTCGGTCATAGTTCGACGATCAAACCCCCGTGGGCCGCGATGCAATAAAGACCAATGGCACGTAGATTGGGGTCTCTTAAGTATAGGTGTTTGTAATTTTAATTTAACCAGCCGAGGTTTAACAAACTAATAAATTTTACATGGTTAATATATATAAGTTCAAATTTATATATATATATATATATATATATATATATATATATATATATATATATATATATAAATGTGTGTGTGTTAATTACCTTTGCAATTATCTAAATACATGTAGGATATGTAACGTGTATATATTCAAAATAAATATACACTTAAAATTTCGTGTTGTGTAAAAATCCTAAAAACCAAATACCTTATATACGTACATACACCAATACTTCTAATAATATATCAAATTCAAATAGAGGAATATACAAATACAAACAGCCAATGGACACTAATAAGATGACAGCCAATGGACACTAATAAATTGACAGCCAATGGACACTGTAGGGGAATGACTTTATTCCTTCCCTTTTTCTTCCTTATTTCCTGCAATCTATCAAAGAATCTCAAACACTTTTCCCTACATTGATTCCCATTAAAATAATCATCCATTCTTCCATTTTCAAAGACAATTAAACAGAATCAAAACAATCTTACCATTCTTCCACTTTCAAAGACAATTAAACAGAAACAAACATCGGAAATACCCCCCTCCCCATCGAATTCCCGTTCTTCCCCTGTCAAATAATCAAAACCCAATCACTATCGAAAATCTGTTGATCAAACTCCATACTTTGCAATCAAAATCACAACCACAGACAAAGAAAATTCGGACAATTCAACAAATGTGGAAGCAATCAAAAGTCAAATTGTAAGTCACAGGATCTTCTGTAAATCGAAACCCTTACAGTGAAAATTTGATCGATCCTTTGTATCTGCTTGCATCTTTGTTCCCAGCCAAGATCGATTTTTGTTCTTGATCTCGTGTTTATCTGCAACAAGAACCACATTTTCCAGTTCATTCTTCCTTCTCTTTTCACCATTGTTCTTCCTTCTCTTTTCTGTCAAACGAAACAACCAAACGTCCCAGTTAATCCATCGATTCCAGCCAAACACATACCTTATTCCAACCAAACCAAAACAGAAAGAAGATAGAAACAAGGAATTACCTGAGCATATAACCCCATCTACTCACCTGTTGAACGTCGACCAACAGCCTCACCCCGATGCTTCCATTTCTTTTTCCTTATCAGTCCAGCCAAGCACCGAAGGAACCTCCTTCCTCAATCGCTGCTTCTTCATGCCCTCATCTGTTCGTACCACATCGACCCTCGCTGCTGCTCCATTCCCTTTCTTTGCTTCGGCTTATCGAACCCAGGAGACCATATCGGTTTGTGAAGCCGACCGACAAACCATCGCTGCTTCTCCATCCCTCCTCTTTGGTCTCGTCGACCACCGACGATGCTCCCCTGATGGATTTACCATCATCGGGCCAAGTACCACCATCGTCGCCTCATTATTTCTTTGAATCAGATGAACCCCGGAGTAGCCTCTCCGACCCACCCACGATCGATGCCCATCGGTGCTGCTTCGACGGCGTTACGTTCCTTTCTCGTTCCCGATCAAGTGAAAGGAAGAAGGCGACTCTTCTGTTTTTGGAGCCTGTTAATCAACTGGAAACGGGGTAAGAGCCCTGATCCTTTTTGTAAATGGATTCACTTGTGTGGATCGGTCATGGAGCCCCGATAAAACCAATGAGTTTTGATTTTGACCCGGTCAAAGCTAAATCAAACTTGTATTTAAATTAAACAGAATTGGTCCCTTCCCCAGAAAAACCTAATAAATTAAGTCCTAATACCCTAGAACAATTTCAAATGCACATGTTTAACCCCTGTCTTGAGAATAAATCTCAATATCAGTCCCTGAAGTATGATTTTGGCAAAATCAAACCCTAGAGTTTATTCATTTTAAGAAAAACCACCATATACTTAATAATTAATACAAAACTACCATTTGGTTTATTAGGAAATACAAATATACTCGGTGATTCGTCTTACGAACGAGGTATGTCACGTAACAAATCTTATGACAAGTTTCTCAAAGGAATGCAAATACCGTACCAATGGAACTCACGCTTCAAGGGTGAGTTCATACCCCTACATTTTATATTTTTATTAAGTTTTAAGGGGGGGAATACAAGTTAAATCATCAATATCATAATTAAACGTTTTCAATAGATTACATCAGAAAAGTTGAACTTCAATCACGACCGGTTTTGGTAAACTTAAACATTTTAGTTTTCAAAACAACACAAGGTGCTAGTAGTTCAAGTTCTTGATTTTCAAATGGCTACTTGCACATCACCATACGAGTTTTCTATAATTTATACATAACTCAGTATTGGTATAAATATTGTTTTGTTTACGCTACATGTATTTGTAGTGCATTGTCATTTTGTTTAGTCTAATCTCCATAACTATGCCCGTATTCTTGAGGTACGTTATGGACAATAATAGCGCTATTGGGTTTACCACCCCACCTTGGGACGCTAAGGTGATTGATCGCACGTGGTTGAGTGTGTATGATGATTAGATGCTCCATCCTATATATATACGTATGTATATGTATAGGGTGAGGACTATTTGTTGTTGTTATCCTTTGTTAATCAACTTTCAATTCTATAAACCATTATCTCGAATACAATTGTTTGCCAATTTCAAAAGAAAACAAATACTATGTTTGTAAGTGAAAAGCATTTAATAATACAAAACAAAAACTTATGAACTCACCAACCATCGTGTTGACACTTTTTCAAACCACTTGTACTCTCAGGAAATCATTAAACAGGTAACCAAGTGTTGTTGAGAATGGGATGCTAAGACGTAAAACATTTCCTATCTTGTCCATGTATTGTAATTGATTTATAAACATGTAAATCATAATGATGTAACTTTTCAATTATATATATATATATATATGTTGGTTGTGTTTACTTGAATTACTATTGCAATTGTTGTTATGATATTATACATGAAGTCCTCCACCCCCGGACGTTTCCGCCATCCTCGGTTTGGGGGTGTGACAGATTGGTATCAGAGCACAGTTTATAGTGAATTAAGTGTATCAAACCACATAAGATATACAAACTATAAACACAATTGGGACTAATAGTCTCTGATTTGTGCATTTTCCAAATAAATATACCTTTAGAAAATAAATGTTTTTCTTAATTAAAGTATACATACCAACATTCATACAAAGAACAGGGTCACAAGTACAGAACAAAAATATTACGATTGTTGGACAACACAGGTGGGCTTAGAGACATATAGTCAAGTCGGGGAAGATGTAGCCTGATCAACTACATTATCTGGGGTTTGACTAGCGTGTGCCTAAGTACGTTTGTGAAGTTTCAACAACAAAAAAAAAAAAAAAAAAAAAAAAATCAATAGACAAACACAATGAAACTAAAAAGGGTATCAATCTATCAAGAGAAAAACACATACGATGTAGATTTAAAATCCACTAATTATAACAAAATGGCTAAAAGAAAAGGTAAGGACTAAGGATTTTTAAGTCCTCTCTTCTTATAAATAGCTTTGAAGCAAGCTTGCCTAAGCCTCTTTGTTCTTTCTGTCAATTCCATACCGGGCAATTTCTCCATCATCTTCTTGTGCCCTGCTAACGTCTCTACCTCCTCCTTTAATCCCAACTCCTAGTTTATTTTAGGTAGATGCAATACAATTTTCGTGTGAGTTCATGAAATTTACAATGAGTTAAGTTTATGTAAATATAAATCAAAAATCGTAGTAAAACAATTGATTCGATGTGGCATATGCCTAAGGCCTATGTTTATGTTATAAAGAAACTAATAATTAAAATTTTAGAAAATACCAAAACTACTTTGGTTACCAAGTGCATGCATACATGCATGAGTAATGAATAGAAGGTTATTAGAGTAGTTTACCTTGGCATTTTGAATGAGGGATTCAAGGCTCTTAAGTTTCCTATGAGGCCATCTGTTTATGTTTAGCTCCCTGCATCTTTTCTTCAATAATGTTGCCCCTATCCCTAGTTCCTTTGCTGCCATGATTATCGGCATCTCAAAGTACTTCGCTATCTCTTCAAACTCCAATGGTCTCAATCTATTTGCCACCTTACGGCCACCGTGAGCAGTGGTGGCAGCACTAGAACTACCAGTAGCATCACCACCGGGTTTGCAGTCTTCCCTGAAACTAACCGATGGTAAATTACCATCCTCCCAACAATCCCATAAGCTTATGTCTTCAAGGGGATCCAAATCGTGAAACTCATTTCTAGAAATGATGTTTTGATCTTGGTTAAGTACTGTGGAAACGTGCTGATCAAGCCCTTCTGGCAATTTTTCTGACAACTCGTAATTATGATGGTCGAGCATGTCACCACTGTCAGGAAAAAAAAAAAAAAAAAAAAAAAAAAAAAGCAAAACTCAAGATAATCAAATCCAACCCGATGAAATACTCTTTTGATCACTACAAATCCAAATCATGTTTTGATCAATATAGACAAAATCATTTTTCTGTGCGAAAGATAGGGTAATGAGTGACGTTTATATATACCTGAAAAGATCTTGATGATCAAAGTACGGAAACCAATCGAGGTCATATATGGGGTTTTGATGATCTGCAGGTGGATCTATTTGTGAGGGAGAAGTTAAAAGTTGCGGTAAGAATGTGATGATTTATATAAGTGAAGTAGGAGAAGTAATTAATAACAAATAAAGAGGAAGTGAATATAAATACTCGTTGAGCCGTAACTTTCTTCTTCCATTCACACACGTATAAGTATATACTGCTAAAATCTTGACTTGTGTGCCGCATGCATTTAATGCTTCACATGTCTACCCTGCAAATCCTTGACTTTGAAGCGACGTATCAGTTCCCATATACCTCAGATTAAATTCTTTTCACTGCATACTACAAGTCTTCAATCATGCAAAAGAAAACACGACTTGTTGTAGCTAAACTACTTACGTTCGTTATAATTATTTGACTCGTATAAACTTGGTTGCTATAAGCTGCTTTGTATGTGTATGCTAGTGTCAATTCATGAGGTCTTATCACATTTAAGTCCCTGGAATCAGTTCACACTAATCATTAACTCGTTTGAGTATATGGTCATCATGGATAACGCTAGCCAGAAGTAGACAACTCCTCACTTGCACGATTCGCTTGAGTGCATTTTACAATTTTATACACTATGTTTTTTTGATACATATAGTAGTCCCTAGGGCATAATTCCGTCATTAGGCTGGGGATATGAACTCATGAATGGGGACTTGGTACATCTACGAGTCTTGCATCACGTTTTATCAACAAATCGTGTATCTCATTTTAGCAACAAATCTTGTATCACATTTTAGCAACAAACTTTGTTTCCCCTGAGAAAATGACAGTTGCATCTCATTTGGGCAACATACTTCATCTCTCATGATAACAACAAGTCATGGTAATAGAATAAACTTGACATCATTAGTAGTTACGTCTCATATAACTTCTTGTAAACATCATACTTTGACATTACTACCAATATTCATGTAAATTTCTTTTGTGTTTCAGAATTTTAAATTTATGTTTGAGTGAGAATTAGGTTTAGTGAGTTGCATATTCATTAAGGAAGACCTCAACCGTATAAGGAAAATCTAGATTTATCATACCTATATAACATCTGGAAGAGAAACATGTTTTGTATTCAGTTCCCTTCTCGATTATAATTCTAACAATGTCATACTTTAGCCTTTTAAATGTACGAAGAAATGATTGAACCCTTAATTCCCATATCAGCAAAGTAGAATAAATCAATCATTCTCATCGCTATCAAACAACTTCATACCGCTAAATGTGAAAACCTAACAATATTGTAAACCATAAACAAGTCCATATATATTTTTCATCCATACCAAAACTTATCTTGTAGTCGATTATCCCTAATCAAAGCATCGTATGTTCCCCACGACGGTATACATCATTAACATCCTAAGTGGTTAAGACAGTTGATGATCAATCAAAATCTTTCGCATAGTAAACTAAGAATTTTAATTTCACAGACAAAATTAGCAAATCTAAGTTTAATTGACACAACTCATTGGGTTGAAATAATTCCTCAAATCTGATAAAATCCTTTTGAACCTATACCTATTCGTAAATGTGTGTGTGTTAATTACCTTTGCAATTATCTAAATACATGTAGGATATGTAACGTGTATATATTCAAAATAAATATACACTTAAAATTTCGTGTTGTGTAAAAATCCTAAAAACCAAATACCTTATATACGTACATACACCAATACTTCTAATAATATATCAAATTCAAATAGAGGAATATACAAATACAAACAGCCAATGGACACTAATAAGATGACAGCCAATGGACACTAATAAATTGACAGCCAATGGACACTGTAGGGGAATGACTTTATTCCTTCCCTTTTTCTTCCTTGTTTCCTGCAATCTATCAAAGAATCCCAAACACTTTTCCCTACATTGATTCCCATTAAAACAATCATCCATTCTTCCATTTTCAAAGACAATTAAACAGAATCAAAACAATCTTACCATTCTTCCACTTTCAAAGACAATTAAACAGAAACAAACATCGGAAATACCCCCCTCCCCATCGAATTCCCGTTCTTCCCCTGTCAAATAATCAAAACCCAATCACTATCGAAAATCTGTTGATCAAACTCCATACTTTGCAATCAAAATCACAACCACAGACAAAGAAAATTCGGACAATTCAACAAATGTGGAAGCAATCAAAAGTCAAATTGTAAGTCACAGGATCTTCTGTAAATCGAAACCCTTACAGTGAAAATTTGATCGATCCTTTGTATCTGCTTGCATCTTTGTTCCCAGCCAAGATCGATTTTTGTTCTTGATCTCGTGTTTATCTGCAACAAGAACCACATTTTCCAGTTCATTCTTCCTTCTCTTTTCACCATTGTTCTTCCTTCTCTTTTCTGTCAAACGAAACAACCAAACGTCCCAGTTAATCCATCGATTCCAGCCAAACACATACCTTATTCCAACCAAACCAAAACAGAAAGAAGATAGAAACAAGGAATTACCTGAGCATATAACCCCATCTACTCACCTGTTGAACGTCGACCAACAGCCTCACCCCGATGCTTCCATTTCTTTTTCCTTATCAGTCCAGCCAAGCACCGAAGGAACCTCCTTCCTCAATCGCTGCTTCTTCATGCCCTCATCTGTTCGTACCACATCGACCCTCGCTGCTGCTCCATTCCCTTTCTTTGCTTCGGCTTATCGAACCCAGGAGACCATATCGGTTTGTGAAGCCGACCGACAAACCATCGCTGCTTCTCCATCCCTCCTCTTTGGTCTCGTCGACCACCGACGATGCTCCCCTGATGGATTTACCATCATCGGGCCAAGTACCACCATCGTCGCCTCATTATTTCTTTGAATCAGATGAACCCCGGAGTAGCCTCTCCGACCCACCCACGATCGATGCCCATCGGTGCTGCTTCGACGGCGTTACGTTCCTTTCTCGTTCCCGATCAAGTGAAAGGAAGAAGGCGACTCTTCTGTTTTTGGAGCCTGTTAATCAACTGGAAACGGGGTAAGAGCCCTGATCCTTTTTGTAAATGGATTCACTTGTGTGGATCGGTCATGGAGCCCCGATAAAACCAATGAGTTTTGATTTTGACCCGGTCAAAGCTAAATCAAACTTGTATTTAAATTAAACAGAATTGGTCCCTTCCCCAGAAAAACCTAATAAATTAAGTCCTAATACCCTAGAACAATTTCAAATGCACATGTTTAACCCCTGTCTTGAGAATAAATCTCAATATCAGTCCCTGAAGTATGATTTTGGCAAAATCAAACCCTAGAGTTTATTCATTTTAAGAAAAACCACCATATACTTAATAATTAATACAAAACTACCATTTGGTTTATTAGGAAATACAAATATACTCGGTGATTCGTCTTACGAACGAGGTATGTCACGTAACAAATCTTATGACAAGTTTCTCAAAGGAATGCAAATACCGTACCAATGGAACTCACGCTTCAAGGGTGAGTTCATACCCCTACATTTTATATTTTTATTAAGTTTTAAGGGGGGGAATACAAGTTAAATCATCAATATCATAATTAAACGTTTTCAATAGATTACATCAGAAAAGTTGAACTTCAATCACGACCGGTTTTGGTAAACTTAAACATTTTAGTTTTCAAAACAACACAAGGTGCTAGTAGTTCAAGTTCTTGATTTTCAAATGGCTACTTGCACATCACCATACGAGTTTTCTATAATTTATACATAACTCAGTATTGGTATAAATATTGTTTTGTTTACGCTACATGTATTTGTAGTGCATTGTCATTTTGTTTAGTCTAATCTCCATAACTATGCCCGTATTCTTGAGGTACGTTATGGACAATAATAGCGCTATTGGGTTTACCACCCCACCTTGGGACGCTAAGGTGATTGATCGCACGTGGTTGAGTGTGTATGATGATTAGATGCTCCATCCTATATATATACGTATGTATATGTATAGGGTGAGGACTATTTGTTGTTGTTATCCTTTGTTAATCAACTTTCAATTCTATAAACCATTATCTCGAATACAATTGTTTGCCAATTTCAAAAGAAAACAAATACTATGTTTGTAAGTGAAAAGCATTTAATAATACAAAACAAAAACTTATGAACTCACCAACCATCGTGTTGACACTTTTTCAAACCACTTGTACTCTCAGGAAATCATTAAACAGGTAACCAAGTGTTGTTGAGAATGGGATGCTAAGACGTAAAACATTTCCTATCTTGTCCATGTATTGTAATTGATTTATAAACATGTAAATCATAATGATGTAACTTTTCAATTATATATATATATATATATATTGGTTGTGTTTACTTGAATTACTATTGCAATTGTTGTTATGATATTATACATGAAGTCCTCCACCCCCGGACGTTTCCGCCATCCTCGGTTTGGGGGTGTGACATTAACTACCTACCATGGGAACCCCCACATGGTCTTCCTGCCATGGGAACCCCCACATGGTCTTCACTGCCAAGCAAATATCATACAAACTAAATCATGCAAATATACTAGGATGTCATGGAAACCCTCCAAGGTCTTACACCAAATGCCATGGGAACCCCCACATGGTCTCAGTCTACTGCCACGGAAACCCCCCGGGGTCTTCCATGCAAATGTCATACTAACATAACGCATAATCAATCGACCATCCACATATCATAAAATGGGCCGGCCTTGGTGCCTTAGACCCATTGGTATGGTGAGAAGACTCACCTCTCGAATGCTGAACTGACTAGGTAAGATCCGATAAGTCCACACACAGCTCCAACTCCATTACCTATAAGCATCATTGTGATTTACTTGTCACAATCCCGAAATACCATAAATACCCTCAAAGTCAACCCTGGTTAAAGTCAAGGTCAACAGTCCATGTTGACCTTAACTCATCAAGTGCATCCAACAACTCGTCGAGTTCCTTCAAAGAACATACAATCGAATCCTAAGTCAACTCGCCGAGTCACCTGATTAACTCGTCGAGTTCCTTAAATGTCCAGAAGACCAAAAACTCATGCAGACCAAGAACTCCAATCCTTCACTAAACTCACTCAGAATCTCGAAAATGGGTAAACCCTACCCGACTCGTCGAGTTGGCTAAGGCACTCGACGAGTCCCTTTAGCCCTTTTTGTGTTCAGTCCTTTCCAATGGGATCCAAGGTCCCAAACTTCAGATCCAACTTCTCCTAGTGTAGTTACCACGTAAAGTTGCAAACTTTACGTGTATTCAAGGCCTCACAAGGCTAAAACACCAAAACTAAGGTTCCTTCAAGGTTTTTGTGCATGGAAAGGGCCTAAGCTGGATAAAGTGAGCAACTTTATGTCATTGAAGACCTAGAGGTGTCCAGATCTGGAACCATATCCTTGTGACAAGTCCATATCCGAGGATGACACCCTTTTGGCACCAAAAGTGACATTTACTTCCAAGAAAAGAGATCTAATCAATTAAAGGTCAAGATAGTGACTTTATACCTCAAGATGGTTGCCAATACAGAGTAGATGTCAGATCTACTACTTCTCTCATTGTTCCTTCTTCTTCAAGCTCCAAAATCCTTCATAACCACACCAAAATCACTCTCAAAAGCTCTCTATCTCTCACTCAAGAAGGTGCAAGGCTCAAACTAGGTTTTCTCTGGGCTAAAAGACCGATGGAAGAGGCTGCAAATGAGCCATAAGTTCTTTAAATAGTGTACAAACCCCTGAAAATTAGGGTTTCCCTTTACAATGCCTACTCGTCGAGTCGGGGCCTTTCGACTTGTCGAGTAGATCCGAAGTCCCGCGTCCTCATAACAACCTCTACTCGACGAGTTGGAGCTCCCCAACTTGTCGAGTCCCAGCACAAAATCCTAAAACTTATCAAATTAAATAATACCTGGAACAGGTGTTACACTGAGCATCCCCAACATCGACATGGCCACCGCTGTGGAAGCCTTTAAAATGGGACTAAGAAAGGATTCATCCTTCTATGAAGACCTTGTGATGACCCCATGCAAAATATTGGATGAAGTCAGGTGTCGGACGTTGAGGTTCATAAGGCTCGAAGAGGATAGAAGATCCAAAAAAGAAGCAACCCTTCGGATCAATATGAGAACCCCAAAAGGAAGGTCGAATCCTCGACTCAAAGATCCTACAAATCGAAGCCCTATTCCAAACCGGATCATCACAAGGTTAATGCCCTTGAAGATGGAGGAGAATAAGAAGAGCTTCCTAAAATCACTGACTATTGTTTTTCTATGGATGTTTTAGATGTAATTCATGATATGAAGGATCTTAGAGATAAAGCAAGATGGCCAAAGAGAGACAGCAAGTCCACCGCTTGGAAAGACAAATCCAAATGGTGTGCCTACCACGAATACTTTGGCCACATGATGGAGGACTGCATAGCCCTATGAAAAGAAATCAACTACCTCCTTAGTAAAGGACACCTCAAAGAGATCCTCAGGAGAAAAAGAGAAAAATCCAAGGAGGACTGCCAGGATGATCACAGGATCCCGGAGAAACCAGGATCCCCACCCTCTGACGCTAAGATAATTAGTGTTATCTCAGGCGGATCTAACATCTGTGGTACCTCTTATTATCAGCCTAAAATACACGCCAAGGTCTCTAAAACAGAAAAGGAGGATAGACCACGGAAGAATACCATGACTAGCAGTTAAAAAGAAATCACATTTGACGAGACGGACAGGGAAGGAATTCAGGATCCTCACCATGACGGACTCGTGATAACACTGTACATGGCCAACCATTTCGTCAGAAGGATCCTTGTTGATGGAGGATCCTCGGTCAATATCGTACTCATAGACGCGCTGAAAAGAATGAACATCCCAGAATCAGAGATAGTCAGGAGATCCTTAGTCCTCATAGGATTTAGCGGGGAAACAAAACACACAATTGGAGAAATAAAGCTACCAATATACATAGAAGGGGTAAACTTTATACAAATTTTTTTGTTTTGTTGACACATTGTCTTCTTATAATGTGATACTAAGTAGACCATGGATCCACGAGATGAAAGCGGTTCCATCAACATACCATCAGTGTGTGAAGTTGCCCACTCCATGGGGAACAGTGAAGATAATGGTGATGGGTTTTGAGCACTATAACAATCCTATGGTGCACATACAACCCTAAAGCTTTGGATCTAAGTTTTCTCAAGTTATACATGCAATTTTCATTTATCCAAAGCATGAACCCTAACTAGCATACAATTTTGAGATTTACAACATAAAACAAGTTAGATGAATACCTCTTTGTTGAAGCTTGTAGAACTTGGCCTTTCAAGAGCTTAGTACCTCAAATGTGATACCTCAAATAAGTCACAAACACCAAGAACAATGGAGGATAGTGAGAGAGAGAGAGGCTAGGAGGCACCAAAATCGGCTAGGGTTTCTTCTTGGAAGTCTTGGCCGATTTTAGGGGTGCTAAGGGTTACATTTATAGTGTGGAATTCCTAGGGTTTTAACTTGTAAACCCTAATTCATCATGGACTCTTCACATATGATAGGCCCTTTGGACTAACTCTTCATGGACTTTCACATAGATTTAGTCCATCCCTAATCAACATGGATCATTAGCCCAAACTATATGTATTACTGATTTACCTAATCAGTCCCCGTTAATTTAATAAGTCTCTTTTGATCACTAAATTAATTCCAAATTAATTCCTGATCAATACCAATTAAACAATATGATTTCTCAATTAATATATTATTCTTATAATATATTAATAAATCACAAATAACCTCTTTCTCAAATATCCATCCTATCAAATTGCTCCGGTGAAGGCAACCCAAAAGGACCATGCTACTATCGGGTCAAGTACATACCAGTTATAGTTATGGGCTTAGACACCTAATCCAACAGTCTCCCACTTGGATAAGTCTAATAACTATAATTGCCAATGTAACTTCAAAATCCGATTAGCAATCGTAGCTCTCAAAAGCCGCTTTCCAACTCTGAACTAGTCAATGACTCGTCCTTTAGATAAGGGATCATATAATCCTATGTTCTTCAAGATATCGTGTGGACAAAGACATGGAATAAATTCATACTCATTATCCAACAGTTTGTTTCCCGATTTCTGATTTGTTTGACATAGAACTTAATTGAACACATCAATTGAGTCCTGACCGGGCCCGACACATAAGTCAAAACAAAATCATCGAGGGGCCCATGATATCGCTTTTAATCCTCTTAGGATAAAAGGAATAGATAAACTTCGACTTATATGCTTGTACTAACTACTTGTTCAAATATACACAACAACACGTTTTATAACATCAAGTTACTGATGCGTTTTCGTACTATCAATGCACAACCAACTCGTGATCAATAACTCATATATCTTGGTTTGAAGACTATATGATATTATCGTCTCACAATCACTCGTGATAAATTCCATGAAGTGATTCATGTGAGCGTGGATTTAATCCAATACTTAAATCTTATTTCAGGAGCACTCATGAACGTTGTAGCAACCTTTTGCTATGTCTAAACACTTTAGACAATCTACAAGCCAATTCATGACAGTCTAAATTCATAACCTACTTCCAAAGTATGATCGACTGTGGATAGTTCGAATAATCATATTATTCTGGAAGTCAAAACATTCAAAAGTGAAACATAAAATAAACAATTGACATAAGACAGTAAACTTTACTTATAAATAAAACCCTTATTATTTAATCATCAAATGTCAATTACATTTATTTATTACAAGTTTCTAACTCCCTATCTAATTACTAAAACTAATATCGTCCCTTAGGCCAATGCTCTTAGCATGCTGCAAATGCTTAACCCTACTCAGTCCCTTCGTAAGGGGATCTGTTGGGTTATCCTCTGACGATACCCTCTTCACTATGAGGAGTCCCTCTTCCACTCGATGTCTTATGAAGTGATAATTTTTGTCGATGTGCCTGGATCTGCCATGATCCCTTGGTTCCTTGGTTAAGGCGACTGCACCCTCGTTGTCACAGAAAATCTCCATAGGCTCCTTTGCAGCTGGTACAACTCCAAGGTCTCTGATGAAGTTCTTTAGCCATATTGCCTCCTTCGACGCTTCGCTTGCTGCTATGTACTCTGATTCGCACGTTGAATCAACTACAGTCTCCTGTTTGGAACTTTTCCATGTTATTGCTCCTCCATTTAGGGTAAATACCCAGCCCGACTGAGAGCGGAAATTATCTCTATCGGTCTGAAAACTGGCGTCACTATACCCTGTCACTCTCAAGTTATCACGCCCACCGAGGATAAGGACCCAGTCCTTAGTCCTCCGCAGGTACTTAAGAATGTTCTTTACTGCTATCCAGTGAGTTCTACCAGGATTCCCTTGATATCGACTAACCATGCTCAAAGCAAAAGCCACATCAGGGAGAGTACATGTCATAGCATACATGATCGAGCCAATAGCAGAAGCATATGGTACTCGACTCATTTATGCTATTTTGGCATCGGTACTCGGACTCTAAGTCTTACTCATTTTGGTATTGCTCTGGATAGGCAATTCTCCTTTCTTGGAATTCTCCATGTTAAAACGTTTCAACACCTTGTCCAAGTAGGTACTTTGACTAAGTCCTGTTAGTCTTTTACTCCTATTTCTCAATATCCTTATCCCTAGAATGTAAGCAGCTTCCCTGAGGTCCTTCATAGCGAAACACTTCCCAAGCCAGGACTTAACTTCTTGCAAGGTTGGAACGTCGTTTACTATGAGTAATATGTCGTCCACATACAACACCAGAAAGCTAACTATACTCCCACTAGCCTTGACATATACACAAGACTCATCCTCGCTTCTCGAAAAACCAAACTCTTTGACTTTCTCATCGAAACAAAGATTCCATCTGCGAGACACTTGCTTTAGTCCATAAATGGATTTCTCAAGCTTACACACTCTATTAGGGTACTTCTCATCTACAAAACCCTCTGGATGACACATGTAAACATCCTCAACCAACTTCCCATTAAGGAAAGCGGTTTGACATCCATCTTCCATATTTCATAATCATGAAACGTAGCTATGGCTAGAATAACCCTTATAGATTTGATCTTCGCTACTTATGAGAAGGTCTCGTCATAGTCAACTCCAGGAGTTTGAGTAAAGCCCTTCGCAACCACTCACGCCTTATACGTGTGTACTTTCCCATCCATGTCGGTCTTCTTCTTGAAGATCCACTTGCACCCGACCATCTTACGACCTGGTACATTTTCAACCAAGTTCCAAAATTGATTGTCATACATGGAATGAATCTCGCTGTCCATTGAATCTTTCCACTTTGCAGACTCTTGGCCCGCCATGGCTTCCTTGTAGTTGTTAGGTTCATCCAAATTTACTAGTGTGCTATCACTGATAAACGTATCACCTTCAGTTGTTATATGAAAACCATACAGCACAGGTGGAACACTAACTCTACTGGAACGTCTCAGAGGTAAGGACTGGTCAACTGGTTCAACAGGAGTCTCATCCTCAGGTTGAGTGCTAGTGTTAGAGGTTCCTTCATCACTTAACTCTTGAAGCTCTTCAAGGTCAATTTGCCTCCCACTATCCTCTTGGCATATGATTTCTCTTTCACGAAAGACACCCCTTCACGCTACGAAGACCATGTTCTCACTAGGTCTATAGAACAAATATCCAAAGGATTTCTGTGGGTAGCCAATGAAAATACAACGCTCACTACGAGGTTCGATCTTGTCGTGAGTCTCTCGTCTTACGAAATCCTTGCAACCCCAAACCTTGATATGCGCTAACGAGGGAACCTTCCCTGTCCACATCTCGTGAGGTGTTTTGGCAACCTTTTTAGTTGGGACTAGATTAAGATATGGGCGGCAGTCTCTAAGGCATACCCCCAAAATGAGATAGGTAACGAAACTCGACTCATCATGGAACGAACCATGTCCAACAAGGTTCGATTGCGCCTCTCAGCCACACCATTAAGTTGCGGTGTCCTAGGTGGCGTCAGTTGTGAAACAGCTCCACATTCTTTAAGATAGTCGTGGAACTCAATATAAAGATACTCACCACCTCGATCGGATCAGAGCATCTTTATCTTCCTGCCTAATTGATTCTCCACTTCTTGCTTAAACTCTTTGAACTTTTCAAAGGTTTCCGACTTGTGCTTGATCAAGTAGATATATCCATATTTGCTATAATCGTCGGTTGAGGTTACATAGAAGCGGTTAGCATCCCTTGTGGTGGATCTGAAGGGTCCACACACATCGGTGTGTATGAGATCCAACAAACCCTCACCTCTTTCACAAGTACCAGTGAAGGGTGACTTGGTCATCTTTCTGAACAAATAAGATTCGCACGTGTCATCCTACTTTAAGTCAAATGACTCCAACACTCCATCCTTTTGGAGTTAGGCTATGCGCTTCTTGTTGACATGTCCAAGACGACAATGCCACAAGCATGCCTTGTCCAAACCATTGGACGAGTGAATATGCAATACACTATTTCCTAAGTTGTCTACAACCATCACAGTTTTATATATACCATTACAACGCAATGCTTCAAAATAAAATTACCATTATAAAAAGCATTAATAGAACCAACTTCATTGTTAAATGAAAATCTAAAACCTTTTTTATACAAACCATGAAAAGAAATAATGTTTCTCGCCATTTCTGACAAGTAGCAGCAATCGTTCAAATCTAACCCTAACCCATTACTAAGCAATAAAGAATAAACTCCAATCTTGGTGACAGGCGACACTTTCCTATTCCCCATGATCAAGTTCATCTTCCCGTGATCCACATCCCTACTTCTTCTTAGATCCTGTAATTCAGAACAAATGTGAAAACCACATCCTGTATCAAGGACCCAAGAACTAGTATGTGATCAGTTTTTAGATTGAATAGTGTAAATACCTGCGAAGGTGGGTTTTATCTTCCCACCCTTAATGTCCTGCAAGTATTTAGGGCACCTTCGTTTCCAATGCCCTTTTTCATGACAATAGAAGCACTCTGCTTCCTTTGGATTGGATGGGGGTAGCAGAACCACCTTTGGATCCACTCGAAGAGGATCCATCATGAGACTTTCCTTTGTAATTCTTTGAAGGAACTTTCCTTTTCTTCCCTTTCCCACGTCCAATTGCCAGGACTGGGGCAGCAGCCGTAGGAGTGGGTACAACAAATTTGCATTTTAAACTACTTTCAGCAGTTCTCAGTAGGCCTTGAAGCTTGCTTAGAGTGACTTCCTCCTTGTTCATATGATAAGTCATCATGAACTGATCATAACAAGGAGGCAAAGAGTGTAGGATAATGTCAATAGCCAACTCTTCGTCGAAATTGACATTCAACTTTAGCAAGCGGTCCACATATCTTTTCATCTTTTGCAAGTGGGCCGTGATGGATTCTCCATCCTTCATTTTTGTTGTTATCATGGAGGCAATGATTTCATATCTTTCTTGTCGAGCACTCTGATGGTACCTTTCCATCAAGTCTTGGTGCATCTTGAAAGGCCAGAAGTCCTCGTAGGACTTCTGAAGCTTAGAATTCATAGTGGCTAACATGATGCATGACACCTTTGTCGCATCCTTCTCATGAGCCCTATACTCAGCCAGTTGATCAGGAGTAGCAGTTTCTTCATCAATCTCCTTTAGCTCTTTGTCGAGGACATATTCCTTTTCCTCGTTTCGAATGTCCATGCGAATGTTTCGAATCCAGTCATTGAAATTCGATCCATAAAAAATGACCCTCCCACATAAGTTCATGAGGGAGAAAGAGCCGAAAGAGTTTGAGTTTGAAGCGTTGTTTGAGGTAGACATCTGAAAAAGAAAGACAAGTTTCATTAGATAGAAATTCCTTAATATAACACCCAAATGAAATATTAAGGCTAGGACCCAAACACAATAATTCACAACTTAAAAAATGGATGTCGTAATCTAATTGAAAATTATTTGAAGGGAGGTAAATGTCGATTTACCAGTTTTCACCACCCAAAACCAAAATTTAAAAGAATTAAGTTTTATGAAAATCCTAGATCTTTGAGATTCATTGAACCTTTCAATGGCATGTTTAATCTCGATTATGCCCTTCAAGTTTGTGACTGTGATACCGAGGATCACAAACAAGGTGTGAATAACCATGCAAATATGAGTGGTAATCTCGATGTCATTTATCATCTAATCAACGTGCCGGTTAGCCATACACGCTCCATTGATCTATGATAATTCTCGAGCTACCCTTCGCCACCCTTGTTAGTCCAAATTAGTGTGTCGGTTAACCACACACGCTCCACTAACGACTTGGCAAGGTACAAAGTGCAATTACATGGAATAGCACCATTTTCACATTTTTCCTAAAGTAACTAAGATTGAGAATTTATGAAAAACATTTAGTTACTTTTATAATTATCATTATACTTTTCAATGAGAATTAATGTCCTATCTTACCCGTTTGGCTAACGACCCTCCACTAGTCACGGAAGTGGTGGGTGAGAGTGGACACCCATTCAATCGCCATTTTATAGGCAATTTTCTTATACCCCCCTTATAGACCAGCGGCGTGAATGAGGCCTACTAACGGTAAGACTGGCTGTCTTATACATATATATAAGTATTAAGTTATTAATATTAGAATAGTATAAGGGTTGAATTTAAAACTTTTAAAACTCTAGGGTTTAGAATTTAAATATTACAAAATCAAAACTTTTTAATCAAATTTTAGATTCCAAAACTTGAGGGCAAGTTTTGGAACTTTTCAAAACCTCTTAGATCAAATTTGAAAACAATTAAATTAATCATATAATTTATCTGTATCTCAAAATTTGACCTAATCTAATTTCATATAGATAGATAATTCAAATCAAATTCTACAAATACTTAATTTATCACATAATCAAATAATTATCTTAAAATTTGACAATAATCCTCCAATTGGATGAGGATAATCATTACCTTATCATAAAAAACGAATTTCATCAGTCAAAACAGTTTGTGGTAATGATCCTAATCCAATTCTGGCAAAAAAAAACCCCGAAAATCTGCAAACAGATGATCCAAGTCGTCGAGTCAGGCAATGGACTCGTCGAGTTGGCTCTACTCGTCGAGTTCTTTCATAGGACTCGTCGAGTCCACCAGTCAGACATGCAATTTTCATTTATCCAAAGCATGAACCCTAACTAGCATACAATTTTGAGATTTACAACATAAAACAAGTTAGATGAATACCTCTTTGTTGTAGCTTGTAGAAATTGGCATTTTAAGAGCTTAGTACCTCAAATGTGACACCTCAAATAAGTCACAAACACCAAGAACAATGGAGGATAATGAGAGAGAGGATAGGAGGCACCAAAATCGGCTAGGGTTTCTTCTTGGAAGTCTTGGCCGATTTTAGGGGTGCTAGGGGTTACATTTATAGTGTGGAATTCCTAGGGTTTTAACTTGTAAACCCTAATTCATCATGTGCTCTTCACATTTGATAGGCCCTTTGGACTAACTCTTCATGGAATCTCACATAGATTTAGTCTATCCCTAATCAACATGGATCATTAGCCCAAACTATATGTATTACTGATTTACCTAATCAGACCCCGTTAATTTAATCAGTCTCTTTTGATCACTAAATTAATTCCTGATCAATACCAATTAAACAATATGATTTCTCAATTAATATATTATTCTTATAATATATTAATAAATCACAAATAACCTCTTTCTCAAATATCCATCCTATCAAATTTCTTCGGTGAAGGCAACCCAAAAGGACCATGCTATTATCGGGTAAAGTACATACCAATTATAGTTATTGGCTTAGACACCTAATCCAACACATGGGGGATCAGCAAGAATCGAAAGAATGCTACAAAACCTCTATGAAATCTACGACCAAACCCCAACAAGCATAGCAATTAAGGCAGGGGGCACGACATGTTCTAGAGACAAAGGAACAAGACGTAAAGGAAGTGCCCCTGGGCATCGATGATCCTGAAGCTAAAGTCCTCGTAGGATCCTCAATGCCTGAGATGATCGAGCAAAATCTTTTGAAATTCTTAAGAACCGGAAGCAAGACATTCACATGGAAACACGAAGATATGACAGGTATAGACAAGAGTATTATTACTCATAAACTTAATATTGATCCTTCTTTCAGACCAATACACCAAAAGAGAAGGAAGTTTGCACCTGAAACAAATCAAATCATCCAAGAGGAAGTAGAGAAGCTCCTTAAAACAGGGATGATCAAGGAATTAAAGTCCCCAAGATGGCTAGCTAACGTGGTTGACGTACAAAAGAAAAACAACAAATGGAGAGTGTGTATAGATTACACGGATCTTAACAAGGCTTGTCCTAAGGATCCTTTCCCGCTACCGCATATTGAATCTATGATAGATGTGATGGCTGGCCATGAACTCCTGACCTTCATGGATGCTTCAGCAGGATTCCAACAAATCCAAATGGAACCATCAGACCAAGAAGATACTGCATTCATAACACCAACATGTATATATTGTTACACCGCAATGCCTTTTGGTCTTAAAAATGCAGGTGCAACATATCAAAGGTTGGTGAATCGGATGTTCAAAGACAAGCTGGGGGACACCATGGAAGTTTATATTGACGACCTGGTAGTGAAGTTGATGAAAGCCGAAGATCACCTCAGAGACCTTAAGGAAGCATTTGACATCCTGGATGAATAAAATATAAAGTTGAACCCACTCAAATGTCACTTTGGAATGAAGTCAGTCAGGTTCCTTGGATACATAGTAACCAAAAGAGGGATAGAAGCAAGCCCGGAACAGATCAAAGCAATCATGGAATTAAGATCCCCATCTTCAACAAAGGACATCCAAAGGCTAATCGAAAGAGTAGTAGCACTCAACAGGTTCATTTCAAGATCCTCAAAAAGGTGCAAGCCCTTTTACGATATCTTGAAAAAGAACAAGAAATTTGAGTGGAAGGAGGAACACGAGAAAGCCTTTCAGGAACTAAAAAAATATCTAAGCTCTGCTCCACTACTGGTGAAGCCTATAGATGGAGAACCACTTATTCTCTACCTCTCAGTATCCTCAAACACGGTAAGTGTCGTTCTGGTCAAGGATCTTAACGGGGATCAACATCCTATCTCTATGTAAGTAAAAGTCTCCTGGATCCTGAAACCAGATACTGTCACCTCAAAAAATTAATTCTTGCCTTAGTAACTGCTTCTACTAAATTAAGACACTATTTCGAAACATACACTATACATGTAAAAACTAACTATCCTATCAAGAATGTCATGAGAAAATCGGAAATGTCAGGAATGATGGCAAAATGGTCGGTGAAATTAAGCACATTTGACATCAGATACGAACCAAGATCTACCATAAAATCACAAGCATTAGCAGACTTTGTGGCTGACTTTAGTGATGATCTAGAAAACGAAGTGGACATTGAAGCCAAGAAACTCCTAGAAGATGAACATCTGGGAAAATGGACGTTGTTCACAGATGGAGCTTCAAATTAGAAAGGAACAGACCTAGGGATCATACTAAATCCGCCACAGGGGCACATCATACCCCAGGCAGTTAGTTGTGAATTCAACACAACCAACAACGAAGCAGAATACGAAGCACTCATCATAGGACTACAATTAGCTAAGGACCTTCAAATCAAGGATCTTCAAGTATTTGTTGATTCTTTATTACTAACCAATCACTACACTGGATCTTATGCAGTGAAAGGTGAAAAATTAGCATTATACCTAAAGGTACTCAAAACGTTAGCCTCTAATTTCGAAAACTTTAGCCTAACCCAAGTTCCCAGAGAGGAAAACACAGAAGCAGATGCATTAGCCAATTTAGGATCCCACCAGAGACGAAGATTCCTATAACCCACATAATAACCCCAGCCATAGAAATCCTCTCCGACAAATCAGAAGATCCTAAGCATCCGACAAGCGTAGCAGCTATTGAAGATCCTGACCATAGGATCCTTTCTCAAAGGAATCCCGACGAACAGGATCCTCAAAGAAGTCCGTGATCATGGACCCAATCCATTATGGAGTATCTCCAAAATGGCACAATCCCGATAGAAGAAAAAAGCGAAAGAGCATTCAGAACGAGAGTCTCAAGATTCGTGTTAATTCAAGGTAAACTTTACAAATAATCTATGGCAGATCCATACCTTAGATGCTTGGAAGATCTCGAAGCTGCAAAAGTCTTAAAGGATATACATGAAGGAGATTGTGGCAATCACACTGGGGGCAGATCCTTATGCTCCAAAATACTAAGAACAAGATACTACTGGCCAACCATGAAGAAAGACTCCTTTCTACATGCTCAAAAGTGTGATGCTTGCCAAAGACACAACAACATCCTGCATCAACCGGCATAACCTCTACATCCTATTATCTCCCCATGGCCATTCATGAAATGGGGGATGGATATAGTAGGAAAACTACCAGTAGCCCCAGGAGGAAAAGTCTTCATGCTGGTGATGACTGATTACTTCTCTAAATGGATCGAAGCTGAAGCTTTTGTCTAGATAAGAGACAAAGAGGTAGTATCATTTATTAAACGTAATATCTTGACCAGGTTCGGGATACCGGCTAAAATCATATGCCACAATGGATCCTGATTTATTAGAAAAAGGACAAGAGACTTTTGCACTAGCTGGGGATCAAAATGATAATGTCCAGTCGTGTTCATCCCCAAGCTAATGGTCAAGCGGAGTCCAACAACAAAATCATAGTTAACAATTTGAAGAAAAGGTTGGACAAAAAGAAGGGAAGATGGGCAGAAGAACTTCATTTCGTTTTGTGGGCAGATAGAACCACTTCCAAAGTAGCCACAAGTCAGACCCACTATTCTTTGGTGTTTGGGACAGAAGCAGTAATCCCTACTAAAGTAGTGATCCCAACGACAAGATACTTGTTGCAAGACCAAGAGAATAACGACAGGATCCTAGCACAGGATCTTGACACTATTGCCGAGCTTAGGGATCTTGCCAAAATATGCATTGCTGCTCATCAACAAAGAATCACCAAGGCTTACAATAGGAATATAAGGGTCAGAAGGTTTAAAATAGGAGACTTGGTATTAAGGAAAACATTCCAAAACACCAAGGATCCTAGTGCAGGAAAATTGGCTCCCAAATGGGAAGGACCGTATCTTATAGATGCTGAAGCAGGAAAAGGAGCATACTGGCTAGCAACACTCGAAGGAGACGTTCTACCAAGATACTGGAATGCTATACACCTCAAAGCATACTACATGTAAGTAGGGTCGAATGATCCACAACAAAACCAAGGTACATATGCTCTTTACCTTAAAACTTTTATTATTACTGATTTTCTCCTCGAATACATTACTAACTTAAGCATCGGAGGGGCATTAGCTAGACTAACGCCCACCCCTAGCTAACGTTTGCTATGCAGAACAACGTACGGTTAAGGATCCTCAAGAGTGAAGATCCTGAAACATCAGGATCCTCACAATCGAAGATCCTAAAACATCAGGATCCTCAAGTTTAAACACCCTGAAGCACAAGGATCTTGACACATGAAGATCTCAATACTTGGTAAAACTCCATTATATTTAACAATGTAATCTCTAAACTACCATGTACACAAGCTAGAGGCTGATCATCTCTCCCATGCTTAAGGGTACTTAATCCCCTCTAAGGTTTAAAGAGCTAATTACCTCTTTCATACGAACTAAGGTTCATACACCTCGCTTAGACGCATGATATCTAACTGTGGAATACGGGTAAGGGGATCATTTCACGATTCAGTGGCTTGGCAACCCTCTTATATTTGAACACAAGTTGAGATCCTTAAGGTTTATAACATTTTCATGTTATCAAAGATTGGGATTTTTTCCCAGAAATTACATAAGGTCTATAACATCTTCATGTTGTCACACGTTGGGAATGTTCCCCAGAGAATACAGTCGAATTGTAACATTTTCATGTTATCTATCCAATGAATTATATCACAAGTTGGGATCCTCCCCAGAATATAACATTAACATGTTATCTATTTTGTCAAAGTCTATAATCTAAACAGGCCGTTGGTAACATGGGAAACGTGAGCGAAGACCTGGAAGAAACATAAACATCAGCATGAAAAATAATAGGTATGATAGATTAATATGAATAATGCCTATGCAGAATCCTTACAGCTTGGGAAAATGAAGACAACTTCCCAAGAGCATCCTTGATGCTAAGGTTCTCTAAGCTGCAGTCTACAGCCTCAGAAGTCTTTCATTTTCGGGATCCTGAAGCCTTAACCGTAAGATCTATATGAGATCTCTTGGGAAGAGGAAGAATGGCACCTTTTTCCTGTGTAGATTTGATTGAACCACTGGTCATATCATCTTCATGATCTGCCAAACCAAAGCGGGCGTTGGACCGGGTAGTCTTAGAACCTGCCAGAGATCCCTATCAAGTCAGGATCCTCTAAAAAGACATATCTGATAAAAATAATGTTACCAGTGGCCATAGAAGCAGTAGTGGAGGAACCCTCTTGAAGACTGGAATATTCAAGCTTGAACGACCTCTCAACTGCAGGAAGTGTGAGAAATTTAGAAATTTTGTCCTCAAAGTCACCGGCGGCAGGAATAAGCTCCTCAAACCTAAACGCTGCATCAAAACAAACAAAATAAGGGAAGTAAATTTTAGGATCCTTGATATCTAAATTTTTGACCAAAACATATTTATTTAATATTATTATTTAATTGATCATTATATTTTGATTATTTTTTATTTATCAGGAATCATGATTTTTGATTACTTTTTATTTATCAGAAATCATGGGTCAGTAACTCTTTATGGAATTCGAGTTGGTAAAAGTGATAGTCAAGTAGTGTAGAATTTAGAAGTTAAACATTTATAATGTTTTATGGTTGTAAGCACTTATTTGTGTTTGTGTTATAGACATGTAAAGTTATTATTATATATTTTTCAAACTTGAACAATTATTATACATTATAAATTGTATGTAATTCTATTTAATGGATTATTTGAATTTTTAAAGGGTTTTTTTGTGAAAATTGAAACGGATCAACCCGGGTTTAACCTGTTTAGTAAATAGGTTGGATTGAAAAAACAATAAACATGTTAACCCGATTTTAACCAATTTATTTAAAAAGTTGGGTTGGGTTGAGAATTTTCAACCCATTACTTAAACAGGTTGGGTTTGGTAGATATTTTCAACTTATGTAATTAAACCGATCAATCTGTTTATGATCCAACCCAACCCATTGTCATCCCTATTTATTTTCAAATTTTGATTTGAATATAAAAAGAATAAAATAAAATGAAATGAAATTTAAAGGAAAGAAGGTACATGAAGTATAGAAGAAGAAAATGAAATTGAAAGAAATAAAGAAATAAAAAAATATGTGGATTTAAAATGATAAAAAAATATATTTATAATAGAAAATATAATTTAAAAAAGAAATATAAAACAAAATATTTTGAGCCGATTGGAGGAATCACAAGTTCCTCAATCCGTTTCGAAAGCCAAAATCCCTACCAGCCCGAAAAAAATGTAATCCCCCAGGCCCCAACGGTACCACCTGTATCGCGAGCCCAACCCACCTCCTCCCGAGCCACTCTCACGACCCATTATCAAATAGTATTTTGGTAAAATATTAAAAATAGAAAACCAAACTATCAAATAGTATTTTGGTAAAATATTAAAAATCACATTGACTAAAAATGTCAAATATAAAATTCTATTCGTATTTTTTGCAAATAAACAAAAGCCTAAAGCGTAGGTTACACGTCATGGCCATCCTACCTCGTCACCATACTCTTGTCTTGTCAGTTGCTTCTATTGGTGTCAACAAACACCCCCCACTCCTATTTACACTTTACCACTTTTATGTTTCAAATTTAATGCTCTATTGCCCCCCATAAAACTATGATTAGTGCTAAAGTAGCCTTAAAACTAAGAAAATACTTCTAATCAAACCCAATTTCGACCACATCTTCTCCAAATCAACGTCATATCCATAATGGAATAATCCATTACATCATTTCTATAAATTTTGCATCCATAAAGATGTCGAAAATTGAGGGTTAGCAAATTGCTTCATAGAGCAATGTACTTTTATAGGTATCAAGTTATTATAAATTGTAGAAAAACTTTATTGGGTTTAAGATATGAATAAAATAAAATATAGTGATAGAAAAACATAAATATATTGTTATTTTGTTGCAATTTACTCGTTTTCAAAAACTAGTTGTAAAACCAGATTAGTGAAAATGTCAAAAATTTGAGATTAATGTACAAGTTTCGTTACATAGAGTACAAATTACTAAAAGGGTATTACCCAAACATAGAAAGCACTTCATGAAGCCCATAAGAAGAAAGAAACCAAAATTATGAAGATATGAAGAGAAGACTAAAATGTAGGCAAATTGTTGAACTACTAATGATCAAAATGTTACCATTTAGCATAACTTTTTCTTCATGCATACGCTGCTCTTGATCTTCAAAGCTAATTAATAACAAGAATCATCAACAATGGCAAAATTCAAAGAAGCTTTCACACTTTATTCATTTCTATAACCAAGAACAGTCAAAAAAAGAAACTTATATATGAACACATGTTGACTATAAGATGCAAAATTAGCAGAACCCAAATGAAAAAGCTAAGTTTAATTCAAGATCTAAACAGGGAATTTCAACATTTGGAAATCAAACCCCCGTTTTGAAGAAATCAAACAGCAAGTATTCCAGTTATTAATGATTATACTTCACCATTGTTATCAGCATCATCCTTAGGCGTGTCTCTAATACTACCTCTGCAAAAATTCAACAGAAAGTAAGAAGATGATAAGAAAAACTGGAGTTTAGAATCGATGGATAGATCAATCAGATAACAAGATTGCTGAATTGTTGATCGGACGATTACCTTTGCGGTTTCGGTATCATCGGGAACTCTGTATAGGTCGGCGGTGATTTCCGTCAGCCACAATCCGGGAAACAGGGTCTGCATCGGAGAAATCAATGCAACAGTGATGAATATGATCGTGATCTTAAGGATTTGTAGTTTGAAGAAAGTGGGGGAGTTAAATCGGTTATGAAATTTCACTTACATCCAATTGCTTTTGAATAATCCTTGGTCGTTTCTTCGGCTTACGTGGAAGTCGCCGGCCGGCCATAGCCGTGAAATCATCTTCCAATTCACGGCGAGAAAGTGGAATTGAGAATTTGGGTCTGTCTCTCTTCTCGCCACTGGTAGTTACGGTGGCTGTAGCGACGCCACCGACAGGTCGGGGTCTCGGAGATTTGTTGCCTTCGTTTCTCACCGGAGATACATTAGGTTTCACAATATCACCATTGCCGTTGACTCCATTCGAAGGGGAAGGAGCTTTGCACGCAGCTCGTCTAGTCCTCAAATTCCACGGCCTCTCCGCCGGAGAAGTAGATGTCGTTGCAGTCGTTGTTGTTGTCGCCGGCGGCGGCGGCGGATCGACAAGAGTTTCTCTTAGAATCGCATCCTTCATCTTCCCGACCTCCGTCTGGAAATCGAACATCAGCTTCTCTCGAGTCGCCTCGATCTCACCGTCTCCGGCTCTCGCCTTCAATTTCTCCGACGAAGAAAACTTATAATAACTCTCCACCTTGCGATCATCACTTGATCTAAATCTTCTCTCAAACTCCATCTCCCTCCGCCGTGTTCCAATCACGGTGCCCCTTCCCCCATCACATCCACCGCCGCCGCCACTCTCCGACGATTGTTTGCGATCGACGGCGGACACGTCGCCCTTTGAATCCACCTTCATACACCGAAGAAGCTTCTGATTACCCCACTTCAAACACGGCAAATCAAAATTGTGCAGCCGCTTCAATCTCTCCATCTCTTCTTCCTCCACCGCTTCTCTTTCTCCGCCGCCTCTTCTCCTGCCGGAAAATACCATCAAAACCTCTCTGAATCTCCCTTTAATCAAAATTCGTGACAGATTATCAGGAGGGTTTTCCCTGGTTCTCCTCGTGTGTTTATGTGAAATCGCCGCGAAACGTTCATATATGAGGAGTCAAGAGGGGTGGAGGGTGCGATTTAACGTTCGAGGTGGCAGGTTCCCAGTGCTAATGTACGCATTATGAGTTTTGTGCGCATTTTTGGTGTGAGGTGAAATGAGAGGCGACTGAATTTCAAATATGAGTCTTCATATAAGCCGTTGATCTACACGTACTATTTTCTGCCAGCCGTTGGATTTTATTTTTATTTAATCATTTCTTATATAGGGATCCCCATTAATTATTCCTATAACAAGGCTTAGTTGCCGAAAGATCCTTGCACTTTGGTGTTATTGCAATTTAACCCTTCCAAATCTGGATAAAAACCCTTGTTTATTGTATAGATATAATTACTAACTAGAAAAGATTTTCAAACTTGTTATTTTCGAAACTTTTATTTTTAACCTAATTGTAATACATTATGGGATACTAATGAATTGATATGAGATTGTGTTACTAAGACCCTTTTGTAGACAAATAATGCTTATAAATTGAAGTTTTATTGTAACCCTTTTTATAAAAGTATTTGAACCAAGTTTGTAAAATAAATTGAAAATTAAGCCAAAACTGTAAAAAGATAAAAGGAAAGCTAAATGGGGCACGTAATTCGGGCCATGGGTGGGGCGGATATGAGGATTCCGAGTTTTATAACCCGCGCAAGAAACAAAAAAGACAAAATTACAAAATGGTCCTTGTGGTTTACCAAAAGTTACAAAGTCAGTCCCTATTAATTTTTTTTGATGCAAATGGTCCTTGTGGTTTGCGAAACTTGCAAAGTTGGCCCTTTTTACTAACACCGTTAGTAAAACGCCGTTAGGGACTAATTCTGTAAGGGCATTTTCGTCTTTTCAAGTATAGAATGACTGAATTCGTGACATTTGAGAAACCCCAGGGACCATTTTTGAAATTTGTTTGAAAAAATAAATTATTTTTGCTGAAGGTAGGGGGGGAAGGCTCGAAGCCGGGGTTGGAAGGTATTGCTTTGTAAAGTAAAGTAGCATGTTGGTTGCTTTTTGTCCGTTAATGTGAGGGTAATTTGGTCTTTTCAGGTAGTAGGGACTGAATTTGTCACCATGGGTAAACCATATGGACCATTTATGTAATTTTGGCGGTGGTGGTGGTGGTGGTGATGGCAGATGGTGGGTGGGTTTATGGTATTTGGTGAGTATTTTCTAACATTAATTTAAAACCAAAAAGAGAATGTTAAATCTGGTAAACCACAGGGACTAATTGTGTAATTTTGTCTAACAATAATAATAACAAAATTGACAAAAAAGTGCCACTTTATTGTTAAATCTTTCATAACTTTAATATATATATAACAATAATGATGAGGGACCATTTCTGCCAAAAGACTAAATACTAATAATATGTAATAAAATGCGAGGGTTATGAAAAATTCAAACCAAAATGAAAGGGTTGTTTGTGAACAAAAGCATAAAGATGAAGGGTCAATGTTGTAAGTTGGAGGACCAAAATTGACAAAAAAGATGCCACTTTACTGTTAAAATCTTTCATAACTTTAATATATATATATATATATATATATATATATATATATATATATATATATAATAATTTATAAGATTTATAAGGAAATTAGTAATCTAGCCGTTGTTTAGTTGTTTTTTTAAATAACCATAAAATTTTATGTATTTTTGAAAAATTAGCATTTGGTTTGGAATGTTCAAATCCGTATTTCGAAATGGATAAACATGTATAGTGATCCGACCCGGTAATATGGTTCCCCTATAAATAAATTTTGAACCCGCTTTTATTTTGGACTTCATTTCGAACTTGCATTCATTCCGGACAACATTTCAGACAACATCAAACTCAAACAATGTCTTCCTCTAGCAATAAAGTGATTTAGTTTTTTTTTGGTGTGTCTCGATATATTCGTTTTTTTTCTTCTAATTTGGTGTGGTTACATAGGCATTAATCGTTTTCCTTCAAATTAGAGTAGTTTTTAGGCTATTGTATGATTATATGTGAGAATATGTGTGAACTAGAACAACAAATCTAAAAAAAAAACTAATTCTAAAATAGTTCGTAATGACTCTGGGATATGAAGATCTTGTCAAGAATCTGTAGAACAAGTCTGGAATACATAGAATTATTTTGGAATGGTATTTCAGAATGCTTCAGTACGGAATAGAGTCAATGTAGTCCGGAATGTTCTCCAAAATATAGGTATTTAAGTCAGGAATGTGCAACAAACGCCTAGTTATAATTCCTTTTATTGTAGCATAAAAAAACATATGGTGTGGTTCACTACAACCTGCAGACCTGAATTGGGTCGAGAAATCATGACCCGTTTACACACACCACAACGTACGACCATGTTAGAGCAGCTTCTTTTGGTGCTTATGTTAACATATCGATGGGTGTCAATGTCACGTTTTACTATGTCATTATCTTATATGCAAGGAAGTTAGTACTTATCTTTGGGTTGACCTATATAAGCTTTTATTTCCAGTAAACGACTATTGGGTTTTCTTTGACAGGAAAGCTTTCTACCTTATTAACGACTTGCGATTCGGGGACTATTTCCCCGCTACTTAATCTTCGACACAGTTCAGACGGCGTGTCTTTCCATTTGTGTTTTCCTCAGAGTCAGTTAAAAGTTGTTGACATTATTCAGGTGTTTAATTACTCACTTCATCAATTACAAGATGCATATTCTGTGTGAGTCACCATGTTGTATATGTTAGAGCATTGATTTAATGGTAGATACTCTCGATAACTAGTTAATGATGAATATCTTGCACATATCTCTAATTTAAACGAGTTTAATAGGTAAATATATATATATATATATATATATATATATATATATATATATATATATATATATATATATATATATCAAATGATACATTTAATTTATAGTTATTAAATGTAATTGTTAACACATGTGTAACGTCCCATTTTCACATCAAAAATTTTCATTTTTAATTAAGGTAAAACTGCTCATTTTTAGAATACAAGTTACGAGAACCATTTATTTCAATTTACAATTATCATAAATCAAAGTAATATAATAACGCGGAATCCTCAAAGTTGTTGATGAGTGTGTATAGTTATACCTTCGCCTTCCCACAAACCGTTGATACCTGAAAAACAACAGTAACTGGGTAAGCATAAAGTTTAGCGAGTTTTACCCAAAATATCCCATACGACAAACATAATAGCATGCATAATGGGAACACAATCATCGGATTGGATTACCCCGGGTGTGTTGGTCTGCCACCTCAACCCAACCATTCTTCCTGAGCTTCCGTGCCTACGGCTTACAGCCGGCATGCACCAAGTATCTTGGCCTACAACACACAACATGACCGCCTCAACCTAACCCACCACCATATGTCAACATATAAACAATCTGTAACACTCCAGTTGTAACATCCTGATTTCCAGGAATGAGATTTTATGGATTTGCATGCAATTAAGGAAACCTACTCGACGAGTTGCAGGCCCCAACTCGTCGTGTAGAGATTAGTCAGGCCGCGTGATTTATGAGGTCTACTCGACGAGTTGGAGGACCCCAACTCGACGAGTAGGAGCTGGAAAATGAAACCCTAATTTCCAGGGTTTTACACCCTATTTAAAGGGTCATTAGCCTCCCTCTGCCTCCCTTACCGTCCTCCTTGAGCTCAGAAAACCCTAATCACGCCTACTCTCCATTTTTGTGTGATAAGAAGCTTGGAAGGTGGATTTTGTGAAGAGAGCTTGAAGTCTAAGGAGCTTGGAGCAAGTAGAAGCTTGTGGATCTGATTTCTACTTCATCTTAGCATCATCTTGAAGGTAAAACGTCGTTACCTTGACTTCTCTCTAGCTAGATCTCTTCATGCAAAGGTTTAGGGCTATTTCTAGTTTGTTATGAAGTTATCTCTGGTTTTGGGCATGATCTGAAGTTGTAACTTCAGATCTGGACTCCTCTAGCCCCTTATAGTCATAACGTTCCGGTGTTTAGCAAGTTAGAACCTTCCCCTTACCTAAAACCTCTTCCTTAGCTTGGTTTTGGCCTTTAAGACCTTGCATGCACGTAAAGTTTGCAACTTTATATGGTAACTATGCCTTAGGAAGCTAGATCTGCAATTTGGAGCTTTAGGGTAGATTAAAAACGTATGAATGAGAAATAGACTGAAGGGACCCGACGAGTTGCATGGTCAACTCGATGAGTCAGATGAAGATTGGCCGTTTTTGGTTTCTGCATGGACTCGGCGAGTTAGTAAGATGACTCGACGAGTTAGTTAGGGTTTTTCCCGACATTTGGACACCACATGGACTCGACGAGTTGTCTGGAAACTCGGCGAGTCGACTAGGGTTTGCATGACTTCTTGAGTTCTGAAGGAACTCGACGAGCCAGTTAGCTACACTCGATGAGTTGGGTCAACATGGACTGTTGACTTTGACCGTTGACTTTGACTTTGACAAAGGGTTGACCGGTTTGACTTCTAGGGGTATTTTAGTGATTTGGATTTATGGAAGTGGATTAGTTTGAGTTTGGAGCTGTACTTGGGGAGTTTGACATCATCATCCCGAACTACTTGTGAGGTGAGTTCTTCTCATTATATCAACAAGGTCTAAGGCACCAATGTCGGCCCTTTATGATTGTATCATGGTTATAGGATGGTTGTTATGTTAGTGATCTGTTAGATCGATATCCTGGCTATAGGATTATGCTATGTTAGTGATTTGTTAGATCGGTATCCTGGTTATAGGATGGTTGTTATGTTAGTGATCGGTTAGATCGGTATCCTGGTTATAGGATGGTTGTTATGTTAGTGATCTGTAAAATCTGTATGACTATCTGTACGATCTAGCTAGCTTATGATATTTATGTGCACATGATTGTTTGATTGAGGGTTTGGGTTGAGGTGGTCATGCTTTGTGCTTATGCCAACATACCCAGGGCGGACCAGATAGACTGCAGACCCGGTTAGGGCATACTAGTCAGGCCGAAGGCCCGATGAGCGGTCCGGATAGGCTGAAGGCCTTGAGAGGCGATCCAGACGTGCCGATGGCTCGGAGAACGGTCCAGATAGACTGATGGCCCTGCGAGACGGTCCAGTCAGGCTGATGACTCATTATGCATGCTATTTGTTTATATGATATGGTTATATTTGTATGGCGTTGGTATTTTGGGGGAACTCACTAAGCTTCGGGATTACAGTTGTTGATTATGTTTCAGGTACTTCTGATGATCGCGGGAAGGCGAAGGTGTGATCGTGCACCTCCTTATGTTTTATGATTTGATTACGGGATACTCTGACACTAAACCATTTTGAAAACAAATTTGTAATAATTATTGGTTTTGAATGATTCAAAAAGTTTTAAATTGGCTTGATTTTTATGGGTGTTACACGTTGGTATCAGAGACTTGGTTTGAGTGAATTGGAGGAAACACTCACGTGTCTCCAGTCTCAAACTAAGGACGAGGTTTTAAAATGATTTTTTTTCAAATGGTTTTCAAAATACTAAAGGAGGATGCAAGTGTACGATCAGCCGGAGCCAGTAAGTAGACCCCAAAATACCTTACAGATTATTTGATTTTGTGATATGGTAGAACAGCATTCTAGTACTAGGCTAGGGATTTTAGGAATTGCATGATAGAATTGCCTGATTATATGATGTCTGATAGCCTAGGGATTTTCTTATATGAAATTGACATCATTACTGTAGTTGCTTAGTGTATGCATCATAGTTGTACATAATTAAGATCATATAGCCTAATAATGTTTGGTTTGGCCTTATTTCCTATTCTTGTCTGATTAAGGGATTAGGGTAGGATAAGATATTCGAAAGTCTATAGGGTCCAGCGTTATGTATGACTAGCATACACTAGTGCTGCAGGGTTGGTGGAAGTTTCATGGGTGGGTTGTGCGGGTTCAGTAGGACAGTTATGAGATATTTAGCCTTCCTCTAGGAGTGAGGATTGAGCGCTCGTCATGCATACGTATATTGTTAGGGCGTTGTGATGATACTTGAGACAAATATGGGTAGGTGTGGAAGGTAGTATGGGCCCGTACTACTGAAAGCACAGGACCCATACGCGTAGCAAGGAAGTCATAACCCCTAGGGTTTTGTAGGTAGTTGGTTTTCCGTTATTGCACGGAATGTATGATATCTTCCTGGTATGTATTTTCAGTATGGTGGTTACGAGACGTATTGAGGCCGGATCTGGGTCAGGATCCGGAGCTGGTAGCCAGGATTGGACAGCGTTGATAGAAGATCGCGTCAGGGAGATCATACGGGAGGAGGTGATTGAGATAGTCTGGAGTCAAATTCCGGAGGTGTTTGGGTCTATTAAGACTGCAGTGGTTGAGTACTTTGATGAGCGTTATGCAACCATTGCTGAGACGGCTGCTGCAGCAGCTTCAACAGCTGTAACGGCGACAGGGGAGGAGCTAGTGGCCAGGATAGGCCGGTATTGTCCGTTGATCAAACACGGGAGATGGTTTATGTGGAGGTATCTCAGATTTTGCAAGAAGAATTGTTCGGTGTCATGAACCGGGTCACCGCCAGGGTGATCGCCAAGCTCGAGGAGCAAATTGCACCCTTGCAAGCTGTGAGAGACGTTGCTACTGGGAGGACTACTGGGGGAGTGCCGGTTGTGGGGTCACAACTAGGAAAGAGGAGGAGGGACTTTTCAGCAGAGGACGAAGAGTCGGAGGCTGCTGACCTGGGTACTGGAAGTCAGGAGGATCAGGAGGTGTGTGGAAAGTGTGGGGTAACCCATGGATTTGCTTGTCACAAGTTCAAGTGCTTCAAGTGTGGAGAGAGAGGGCATGTGCAATGGGATTGCAAGAAGGATCAGATATGCTTTCACTGTCACCAACCAGGTCATTTTAGGTCCAGCTGTTCTACGTTGGGGACGAAAGGATTTCAGATTCCAACGGTCATCGTTCCTCAGGAGGTCAAATTCGAGCCACAGGAAATCCCTGGTATGTAATTGGAAACCCCTATTCTGTAATAATATTATGGTCAAATTGTCCTTTATCAGTATTTGTCTTGCCTTGGAATCTTGTTGAGTATGGGTAAGCAACAACTTCGGGTTAGTTACATGTTTTGTCTGATCTATGTGATGCGAAACTTCATGAGACGTTAGGTCATTTAGAAGTGTCAGGAGAATTTTATTATCAAAGGGTTGTAGGTAGTTAGAGTTCAGGGATTCATCAGAGGATGGGAAGTAGAATGGTTGATTGATGGATTGGAATTTTATCATCTATGGCAAGGGTTGTACCCATTCAGTTTTTCCGAGTTTACAGGAGTGAGTAGGCTTGTGACCTTAGGGTCAGGTTGTATTTCCAGCTCGGGGTCCGTTGGTCGCAGGGGTTGGTGGCAGTATTTCAGCGCTGGTAAGCATAGGTGAGTCGATGTGGCATGAGTATCTTGCGAGGAAAGTTAGGTACCATATTCTTGGGTAGGTCGGGTGTCGGATTGTCATTTAGATTGCAAACAAGGACTAGTTCATGTCACCTGGGATCGAAAGGGAGTTTTCCTGCGTACCCTTGGGTTGGTCAGGGTAACCCAGGAGGAAGAAGTCAGGATTTCTTCGAATGCCTTTGAGAGTGTGACATCTCCTGTATTCTTCAGGATGGTATCGGGAATTGTATTGTGTTGAAATTTTGTTGTATTGGGTAAGTTATATCCCGAGTTGACTTTCTGCTATTATTGGGTTATTGGGAGTCGTTATATGCCACTCTACATGCCGGAAGTCTTTAGCTGAAATTCAGGTTTCTCTTGGGTTCCGATTGATCTGTAGTGGGAGGATCATTTTGCGTACGTTATCCATTTCATGGTTAGGAAAAATTGTACTTGGTTGAGCCGGTTTGAGTTGTGAGTTGATTTCTAACCAGTGGGTGGTAGTTAGAACCCTAAGTGGGGGAGAGCTGGTTATTTATGGAAAGAGCACCAGGATGGGTCCATGATTTTGGCTCAACAGACCTAGGGTGGCCCGGATAGACTGAAGGCCCAACGGGACGTACCAGTCAGGCCGAAGGCCCGGAGAACGGTCCAGACAGGTTGAAGGCCAGAAAAGGCGGTCCAGACATGCTGAAGGTTCTGAGAGCGGTCCAAATAGGCTGAAGGCCCGGTGAGGCGGTCCAGTCATGCTGAAGACTCTGTAGGTATTCTATTGGATCTGCGTCAGATATTGAGCATGCTGCTTTGTGATGATAACCAGTGGAACCGTATGTTGTCTGTGCTTGCTGGTTATCACCTATGGAATGCCGTTAGGGACTTTTGGTGGTTGTGAGGGAGAGCCTGAAAACTCTTGTGCTGCAACTTGTTCTATAAGGGAATCGTGCGGGGTAGGGTTTCAGATTCAGACTTAGATCAAGAGTTCGAGTGTTTTCCCTCTGAGGATTGTATGCAACTTTGTTTTTGAAAGAATTGCTTGGGTAGCAACTATGTGGGGCTCAGTGGTACTGGGGAATGTCGTCAAGGTCTGTGTGTTATCGGAAGCATCCTAGTCATGGGTTGTGGGCCTAGTGGTCGTAAAGGTTCATACCTTTTGCTTGTGGTGTTCTCGGGATTGATGCGTTGATGGAGGCCTGGCGAGTCGTAAATCCGTTGGTTGGATAAGGAAGCAGTAAATACTGAGGGGAGTATCGGTCAGGTATCAGATTGAATCTGTGAGATGTTGCCTCGTATTCCTGCATGTTTGCAAGTTGTTGTTAGGGATCGAAAGAGACGCGAAAGTTCTTGGCTGATCATCTTCTTTCGTCGCTTCAAAGATTGGAAATGGCATGGTAAAGAGTCAAAGGTTATACTAAGGTTTTGGTGTATCATATGGATTCGGATTGTGAAAGGTTCGCTATTGACCTGTTTGAGGGTCTTTTCTGCATCATTTGTGGTAGTTTCGGTCAGAAACTTGGGATGGATTCATGGTCGGCCATTTCGAGATGGCTTATAGTGGAAACTTGCGTCGGGGATCGCAAATGTATCCGTGTGAGGCATGCACTCTGGAGGTCAGTGAGGTAAATGGGGGGAACATTTTGGTTTGTGTGGTGAATCGTGAGTTACAGGCGAAAGGTATGATGTCATCTACGGGAAATCGAGGGTTGCTGGGTTAGAGCGTCCCTATCTTTCAGGTTCTGAGAACGGGGTTAGATCTTTCTCCTGATTATCTATGGCAACACATCGTGTTGGGAGAGTTGAGGCGGTCGTGCTCTATGCAGTAGGCCAAGATATCCGGTGCGGGCCGACTGTAAGTCGTAGGCACGGAGACTCACGAGGAGCAGTAGGGTTGCAGCAGTAGGCCAAGATACCCAGTACAGGTCGACTTTATGTCGTAGGCATGGAGGCCAGGAGGAGCGATAGGGTTGAGGCGGTAGGCCGACAAACCCTGAGAATTTCAATCCGGTGGTTGATTGGAATCAACATATTGATATTCCAACCCGACGCTAATCGGGCCAGTCATAGGTGTTGGTGGTTATGCGTTAGTACTTGACTGTTACTATATGTAGATTCGGGAGCTGAAGGAAACATTATCTTGTCAGCACAAAAGGGTTCTTCTCCCAATTTGCCTCCCATTGTTCGTGTTATCCCTGAAAATTCGGTCATTGAATGAGTTACCTTGAAAGAATATATATAATCTCTCCTCCAGTAGAGAATTATCGGCAGCCGCGTATGATCCATGATTGAGTTCTGGGAAGGACTCTAGGTTTTCAGGGTGTGATCCGATCCAGGAAGAAGGGAATATATCGGGTCATTTCGGGTTTTGCCAAGGTTGGCAAGGCAGCGTATCGACTGGGTCTCCTGGAGGAGCTCAGACAGATTCATGACACTTCCCATGTCTTGCAGTTGCGAAAGTGCGTGTCGGGTGAGGATGTCGTGGAATCATTAGGTGATCTTCAGGACGATGAGTGCCTGAACTACGTCGAGAGGATGGTGGCCGTCTTGTAACGAAGGGTAAAGGTTTTGCGTAGCCAGAAGATACCTTTGGTAAAGGTACAAGTGGCAGGATCGGAGAGGATTCGAGTAGGTATGGGAGCCGAAGGCTGGAATGCAAAAGCATTATCCGGATTTGTCCACTACAGCAGGCTTCGAGGACGAAGCCTCGTTCAAGTGGGGGAGAGTTGTAACATCCCGATTTCCAGGAATGATATTTTAGGGATTTTCATGCAATTAAGGAAGCCTACTCGACGAGTTGGAGGCCCCAACTAGTCATGTAGAGATTAGTCAGGCCGCGTGATTTATGAGGTCTACTCGACGAGTTGGAGGATCCCAACTCGATGAGTAGGAGCTGGAAAATGAAACCCTAATTTCCAGGGTTTTACACCCTATTTAAAGGGTCATTAGCCTCCCTCTGCCTCCCTTACCGTCCCCATTGAGCTCAGAAAACCCTAATCGCGCCTACTCTCCATTTTTGTGTGATAAGAAGCTTGGAAGGTGGATTTTGTGAAGAGATCTTGAAGTCTAAGGAGCTTGGAGCAATGAGAAGCTTATGGATCTGATTTCTACTTCATCTTAGCATCATATTGAAGGTAACAAGTCGTTACCTTGACTTCTCTCTAGCTAGATCTCTTCATGCAAAGGTTTAGGGCTATTTCTAGTTTGTTATGGAGTTATCTCTGGTTTTGGGCATGATCTGAAGTTGTAACTTCAGATTTGGACTCCTCTAGCCCCTTATAGTCATAAAGTTCCAGTCTTTAGCAAGTTAGAACCTTCCCTTTACCTAAAACCTCTTCCTTAGCTTGGTTTTGGCCTTTAAGACCTTGCATGCACGTAAAGTTTGCAACTTTACGTGGTAACTATGCCTTAGGAATCTAGATCTGCAATTTGGAGCTTTGGGGTAGCTTAAAAACGTCTAAATGAGAAATGGACTGAAGGGACTCAACGAGTCAGATGAAGATTGGCCGTTTTTGGTTTCTGCATGGACTCGGCGAGTCAGTAAGATGACTCGACGAGTTAGTTAGGGTTTTTCCCGACATTTGGACACCACATGGACTCGAGAAGTTGTATGGAAACTCGGCGAGTCGACTAAGGTTTTCACAACTTCTTGAGTTCTGAAGGAACTCGATGAGCCAGTTAGCTACACTCGATGAGTTGAGTCAACATGGACTGTTGACCTTCACTGTTGACTTTGAATTTGACCAAGGGTTGGCCAGTTTGACTTCTAGGGGTATTTTAGTGATTTGGATTTATGGAAGTGGATTAATGGTGGATGTAGGTGTTTGAGTTTGGAGTTGTACTTGGGGAGTTTGACATCATCATCCCTAGTTAGTTGTGAGGTGAGTTCTTCTCACTATATCAACAGGGTCTAAGGCACCAATGCCGGTCCTTTATGATTGTATCCTGGTTATAGGATGGTTGCTATGTTAGTGATCTGTTAGATCGGTATCCTGGCTATAGGATTATGCTATGTTGGTGATCTGTTAGATCGGTATCCTGGTTATAGGATGGTTGCTATTTTAGTGATCGGTTAGATCGGTATCCTGGTTATAGGATGGTTGTTATGTCAGTGATTTGTGACATCCCCAATTTTCTCGGCCAGAAAAGACCAATTGCGGTTATGCTTTTTAAAATAAAATCAGAGTAATCTTTCAAAAGGTGTTGCGGAATTTTTCCCCAAAACTTCATATGATAAAAATTTATCAAAGCATTTCTTAAAGAAATGAATTTTCATTATATTATAAAACCTCGGGATGTCATGTTCCGATACAGACCAAAAGCATAAAAAATACCATATAGGCCTTACAACAATTATTTATATCTACTGGCCTATAATCCAAAATCTCTCGTCATCATCCAACTATGCTTTTGTTCAACTACCTGTAGTATAAAAAGCTGAGTGGGTCAGGCTTGGGAGCCTGGTGAGCATATAGGGTTTTCAACCCACAATAAATAAATTTATTAATTTCATCAAACAACAATAAATTTATTAATTTCATCAACCAACAATAACCCTGATTACCCATTCCCGTTATCCCCACTTTACGTCCATAAACACCTATCATAAGAGACCTAGTCTAAGGATTTTCATCGGGGTAACAACACTGCTTAAGGGATACTTCTGCAGTTTCTTAAGATTTCACCCTAAGAATCCTCATAACGACACGATCTATACTCTCAGATCTAAAATCAACCTCTTTACCTAATCCATACTCCCGGATCAATAACTGTGCCTATTCCATACTCTCGGACTAGGAACAATTAACTATGTCTTAATCCATACTCCCGGATTAATAATAAATAACTATTGTCTTAATCCATACTCCAGGGTTAATAACAAATAACTATGTCTTAATCCATACTCCCGGATTAATAACAAATATCCATGTCTTAATTCATACTCTCGGATTAATAACAAATAACTATGTCTTAATCCATACTCCCGGATTAATAACAAATAAGTACGTATTAATCCATACTCCCGGATTAATAACAAATAACTACGTCTTAATCCATACTCCCGAAAAACATCTACAATTTACGAGCCTGTTAATATTCCACTGGACTGTCTAGAAAAGTCTGTGGTCGTCATCTATACTCCGCTAGATGACAACAACAACAACAACAACAACATCGAGACCTCTCATCATTTTAACACACATCAACTATTTCATCTACCCATGTTTTACCCAACATATTTGTAGATAAAATTACATATACATTTTAAAACTTGTATAAAACATCTATTCAACACCCATCTCAAATAAACAAACAATATAATTACACATAGCACGTATTTTATAGAAAATACTTCATATCTATGTGTAAGATGAAAGTGACTATACACTCACTTGATAAGATGGCGGTTGGACAGCACTTCGTCCTTTAAAATAATCTTTTTCGTTGAAACTTGGATGTTTTCTCAAAAACAGGGCTTCACGCGGGCAAAGTTTCGGCTTGAAAAACTCTTTTCTCGGGATCTTCGGGCTCTCCGGGACTTGCTTACGATGCTAGGATGATATAATAGGCTTGGGGGTATTTAGTGTAGCAAAAAGGAAAGTAGAGGGTGAGAGGAGTGAATTTTTGTAACATAAATACGGCTGGCTTCTGATCCTATTTATAGGAGGCCGAAGCTCCTTAGTACGCTGGGGGTAATGCTCCGGTACGCGGGGCGTACTGCCTCACACATCTCTTTGCGGGGCGTAACTTCGTTCGCTGGGCGTACGAAGGGATCAGCTCGGACGCGTCAAGGCTACGACACGTGGCTCTCATGCGAAGGAGTAGGGAGGGTGACGGACTCGAGAACACTTACACGAGTACGCTGGGCGTACTCCGAATTTTCAAACTTCAAAAATTCGTAACTTTCGCATACGAGCTCCGTTTTTGACTTCTTTATATCCACGCGTAGGTGAGACTGTACTCTACAACTTTTGTTTAGACTCCGTCGGCTAATTTTGACTTTATTTTAAAAGTTATATTTTTAACAGGCCGGGACAGGAAAAGTCCGTTAAAAATTCATAACTTCTTCATCCGACGTCTGTTTTCGTCTGTCTTTTTACCGTTGAACTACTATCAACAAGATCTTCGATTCTCGTTTATGTTGTTTCGGCTAAAAATCACTCGATCTAAAATTCGAGTTTCGGGCTGCATACTGCTAATGTTGAAACTTTGAAAAATCATAACTTCCTCATACGAAGTCAGATTTGGGCGTTCTTTTTATGCACGCTCTCGGTTTAACGAACACTATGACTTTCATTTAGATCACTAATGCTAAAAAGCACTTTATCATAAATTCACTTTTTACGTCACACAGTGTCGTGTCGGTTCTGTCGCGAAACTTCGACAGGTCATAACTTTTTCGTTATAACTCGGATTTCGGTATTCACTATATATCCGGAACCCTTGTTTCGACCACTACAACTTTATTCATAGATATGGGCTTTATCTAATATTTTACCTTCGACGCTTATTTTTATCCTTAATTTATTATATCATCATAATTAAATATAAGGCACATAAATTCACATTCATTCTTATTACTTCAAAACACGTTACAATAGTTTACCTAGACTATTACCTCGCTTTTAATGCTTAGCCCAGAAACACGGGGGTTACAATTCTCTCCCCCTTAGAATGATTCTGTCCCCAGAATCATACATCAGCAAACAAATGCGGATAGAGAATCATCATATCATTCTTCGTTTCCCAGGTGAGATTTGGCTCATTCGTATGTTTCCATCGCACAAGCACTAAATCGATCATCTTGTGTCGCAACTTCTTAGTCTTACGGTCAACAATTGCCTCTGATTCTTCAATTAACCTCTTACTATCATCCAATCTTAATTCAGAAATTGGAATTATGTCGGGAACTTCTCCCGTGAACTTCCTCAAATAACACACATGGAAAGTGTTATGAATACCATCTAGCTCTTCTGGTAGTTCTAGCTTGTAAGCTTGGTTCGTAATCTTCTGAAGAACTTTAAACGGTCCAATAAACCTTGGACTAAACATTCCCCGAACCACGTAACATACTTATCTTTGTCGGACTCAATTCGATATGACCTCTAGGGTCGGAATATCAATCATCTTTTTAGTCATTACCGAAACAATGGTAACGACACACTTGAATAAAAACGAAATCAATTACTAGCTTTTTGGTAACCTTGTGACTTTCCCTGATCCAAGTGTGAGTCCTGTGCTTCCATTAGTATAGGCATCTACTACTATTCACACCTACTCATACTCGTCCCAAGTATGGTCTTGCAGTTTTCCAAGTCACCATTCAAAAAAATTTCACATAATCATTTGACACATCAGGTAACAAAACGAAGGTTTATATTATTTCTTGAAACGATTACAAAGATGTTCTAGTTTACCTTATACTATGCCTATAATTGGCTACACCACATGTTACTATTCATATTGATATTTCATAACTTGATTTTTGGATATGAAGTCCTCATCCTTGATTCCTCGCATCGTCACCTGCTTCATCGAGGATCATTTGGAATGCCCTTGGCTTTGGCTTTGGCGGTTCATTTGGATTCATTGCCCTTTCCCTATTCGGGAAGTGTTGATTGAAGTGTCCTTCTTCACCACACTTAAAGCAGACTTCTCTCTGGGTTGTGCATTCAAGGGCATAGTGACCAATCCTCCCGCATTTGAAGCAGATCACCTCTTTAGGACATCTCCAAGTATGTTTCCTTCTGCATTTATCGCACCATCTTGCTTCACCTCCTCCTCCTTCGAACTTCGAGAATTTTCTTTTCTCGTTGGACCCTGAAGTTCCTTCCAACTTTCTTTTCTCGCCAACTTCAACCTTGCTGGCGGCTCTTCCCTTGATCATCTCTTCAACAGACTTGGCAGCCCAGATAGCTGCCTCCAGAGTAAGTGTCTGACGCACTGGCACTGCATACTCCCATGGAAGTCCCTTTGCGTACCTTTCGATTTTTGTCAGTTCGTCTGGGACAATACGCAAAGCAAACTCCATTTTATCTGTGAAGTTATTAGTGTATTCATCGATGGACATGCTTCCTTTTTTTAATGTCATAAATTGGTTCTCTAGCTCAAGAAGATTTTGGGCCGAACAATACTTGTGCTTGAAGTGCACCAAGAACTCTACCCAAGTCAGTTGCAGTGGCTCATTATGGCTTAGGGTCTTCCCCAGAGTGTTCCACCAGCGAACAGCGCCACCTCTGAACTGACGCACTGCAAATATGGTTTGTAACTTGCCTTGGCAACCACATGTCATGAAGGATAATTCCATCTCCGAGATCCAATCCATTACTCCGATGGGATCTTCCTTTCCAGTGAAAGTTGACGTTTTCGAAGTCATAAAATCTTTGTACTTGCATCCATTTCTCTCGACTCCATCCTCTTGGTTATTCCTCCTAACCACAAGCGATTCAGTTTGACCAACAGATCTACTGTAATTTCCTTCCTCTGACTGACTGTCATTTAATTCAGGTTGTTCAACAGGCACTGAAGATTCATCCCTGTTGTTCAACAAATGTCTCATTTCTTCCCTCTGTTCAGCCATCATAGCCCGTATCATGGCTTGAACACCATCCATTGTGACTGGCTCTGGTGCAACTTCTACCACAGGCACCTGCTCAATCACTTGGGGTTGAGGTTGCTGATTTCTATTAGCATTTCCAGCCCCACTTCGGGTTCTTGCCATTATGATCTATACACCAAATTAGGCGAATTTAAACCTTTACCCACGACAGATATTTAAATTCTCCTTATCACTCTGAAACGTTACATGCTAGTTCTAATATCGTAGTCATACGCTTAGTATCCTAAACACATAAGGTTTCCAGATCCGGTCGGCAACAGACCCTAGATCCAAACAAATAATATCATATGTGGAAAACATATAGCATTTAGCACATAAAAACATTTTAGGCATCTTTCCTAAAATATACTAGTGCTCGTGTCTAAAATATGGTAGACACTCATCTCACGATCATCACTTAGCATTCTAAGTTTAAGTCTAGAAATACTACAAATTCCTAGTTCGCTTAAACTAATGCTCTGATACCAACTGTGACATCCCCAATTTTCTCGGCCAGAAAAGACCGATTTCTTTTATGCTTTTTAAAATAAAATCAGAGTAATCTTTCAAAAGGTGTTGCGAAATTTGTCCCCAAAACTTCATATGATAAAAATTTATTAAAGCATTTCTTAAAGAAATGAATTTTCATTATATTATAAAACCTCGGGATGTCATGTTCCGATACAGACCAAAAGCATAAACAATACCATATAGGCCTTACAACAGTTATTTATATCTATTGGCCTATAATCCAAAATCCCTCGTCATCGTCCAACTATGCTCTTGTTCCACTACCTGTAATATAAAAAGCTGAGTGGGTCAGGCTTGGGAGCCTGGTGAGCATATAGGGTTTTCAACCCACAATAAATAAATTTATTATTTTCATCAAACAACAATAAATTTATTAATTTCATCAACCAACAATAACCCTGATTACTCATTCCCGTTATCCTCACTTTACGTCCCTAAACGCCTATCATAAAGGACCTAGTCTAAGGATTTTCATTGGGGTAACAACACTGCTTAAGGGATACTTCTGCAGTTTCTTAAGATTTCACCCTAAGAATCCTCACAACGACACGATCTATACTCTCAGATCTAAAATCAACCTCTTTACCTAATCCATACTCCCGGATCAATAACTGTGCCCATTCCATACTCTCGGACTAGGAACAATTAACTATGTCTTAATCCATACTCCCGGATTAATAATAAATAACTATTGTCTTAATCCATACTCCCGGATTAATAACAAATAACTATGTCTTAATCCATACTCCCAGATTAATAACAAATAACCATGTATTAATTCATACTCCCGGATTAATAACAAATAACTACGTCTTAATCCATACTCCCGAATTAATAACAAATAACCATGTCTTAATCCATACTCCTCGATTAATAACAAATAACTGCATCTTAATCCATACTCCCGTATTAATAACAAATAACTACGTCTTAATCCATACTCCCGAAAAACATCTACAGCTTACGAGCCTGTTAATATTCCACTGGACTATCTAGAAAAGTCTGTGGTCGTCATCTACACTCCGCTAGATAACAACAACAACAACAACGAGACCTCTCATCATTTTAACACACATCAACTATTTCATCTACCCATGTTTTACCCAACATATTTGTACATAAAAATACATATACAATTTAAAACTTGTATAAAACATCTATTCATCACCCATCTCAAATAAACAAACAATATAATTACACATAGCACGTATTTTATAGAAAATACTTCATATCTATGTGTAAGATGAAAGTGACTATACACTCACTTGATAAGATGGCGGTTGGACAACACTTCGTCCTTTAAAATAATCTTTTTTGATGAAACCGGGATGTTTTCTCAAAAACCGAGCTTCACGCGGGCAGAGTTTCGTCTTGAAAAACTCTTTTCTCGGGATCTTTGGGCTCTCCGGGACTTGCTTACGATGCTAGGATTATATAATAGGCTTAGGGGTATTTAGTGTAGAAAAAAGGAAAGTAGAGGGTGAGAGGAGTGAATTTTTGTAACATAAATACGGCTGGCTTCAGATCCTATTTATAGGAGGCCGAAGCTCCTTAGTACGCTGGGCTTAATGCTTCGGTATGCGGGGCGTACTGCCTCGCACATCTCTTCGCTGGGCGTAACTTCGTACGTTGGGCATACGAAGGGATCATCTCGGACGTGTCAAGGCTACGACACGTGGCTCTCATGCGAAGGAGTAGGGAGGGTGACGGACTCCAGAACACTTACACGAGTACGCTGAGCGTACTCCGAATTTTCAAAATTCAAAAATTCGTAACTTTCGCATACGAGCTCCGTTTTTGACGTTCTTTATATCCACGCGTAGGTGAGACTGTACTCTACAACTTTTGTTTAGACTACGTCAGCTAATTTTGACTTTATTTTAAAAGTTATATTTTTAACAGGCTGGGACAGGAAAAGTCCGTTAAAAATTCATAACTTCTTCATCCGACGTCCGTTTTCGTTTGTCTTTTTACCGTTGAACTACTATCAACAAGATCTTCGATTCTCGTTTATGTTGTTTCGGCTAAAAATCACTCGATCTAAAATTCGAGTTTCGGGCTGCATACTACTAATGCCGAAACTTTGAAAAATCATAACTTCCTCATACGAAGTCAGATTTGGGCGTTCTTTTTATGCACGCTCTCGGTTTAACGAACACTACGACTTTCATTTAGATCACTAATGCTAAAAAGCACTTTATCATAAATTCACTTTTTACGTCACACAGTGTCGTGTCGGTTCTGTCGCGAAACTTAGACAGGTCATAACTTCTTCGTTATAACTCGGATTTCGGTATTCACTATATATCCGGAACCCTTGTTTCGACCACTACAACTTTATTCATAGATATGGGCTTTATCTAACATTTTACCTTCGACGCTTATTTTTATCCTTAATTTATTATATCATCATAATTAAATATAAGGCACATAAATTCACATAATTCATTCTTATTACTTCAAAACACGTTACAATAGTTGACCTAGACTATTACCTCATCTTTAATGCTTAGCCCAGAAACACGGGCGTTAGATCTGTATGACTATTTGTACGTGCTAGCTAACTTATGATATTTATGTGCACATGATTGTTTGATTGGGGGTTTGGGTAGAGGCGGTCATGCTTTGTCTTTATGCCAACATACCCAGGGCAGACCGGATAGACTGCAAACCCGGTTAGGGCATACTAGTCAGGCTGAAGGCCCGACGAGCGGTCCGGATAGGCTGAAGGCCCTGAGAGGCGGTCCAGACGTGCCGATGGCTTGGAGAGCAGTCCAGATAGACTGATGGCCCTGTGAGGCGGTCCAGTCAGGCTGATGGCTTATTATGCATGCTGTTTGTTTATATGATATGGTTATATTTGTATGGAGTTGGTATTTTGGGGGAACTCACTAAGGTTCGAGCTTATTGTTGTTGATTATGTTTCAGGTACTTCTGATGATCGCAGGAAGGCGAAGGTGTGATCGTGCACCTCCTTATGTTTTATGATTTGATTCTGGGATACTTTGACACTAAACTATTTTGAAAACAAATTTGTAATAATTATTGGTTTTGAATGATTCAAAAAGTTTTAAATTGGATTAATTTTTATGAGTGTTACACGAGTCTAGGTAATCACCCTTCTTTCCTTTAAATGAAATTATTTTGCAAAAACGGTCCCTTTTTGTACGTTGGGCGTAATTAAGAGTATGCTTAGCATACTGTGGAGGAATGATCACGAAGGTGCACCATGTACGCGGGGCGTATGTGGCAGATGGCCAAAACCCTAACTTTCGGACTTGTGACCTATTTCAACACCCTTAAGTCATTTGGACCTCACCCTAGCCAACCTCCATCACTCTCAAACATTCCTAAAACCCTAAATCCATATTGTGTGTTTCTTGAGCTTGTGAGTGCCTCAAATATCTCATTCTTGGTGTGTTAGTTAAAGGGAAGAAGTGGAAGCAAGCTTGAACGAGGGAAAGGCTTCTGGATCTTGCATATAGAGCAGCTTAGGAAGCTTGTGGAGGTAAAAAGATTTCTCCCTGCTAATCCTTGTTACTTATGGAGCTAGGGTTTTCTACGTAGTCCTCTTTTGAGTTCATGAATCATCTCTTGGGAGTTTGAGCAACTCTAGGGATTAGGGAGGGTAGATCTGAGGTCCTTTAGCTTGTTCATGTCATAAAAATGTAGACTTGTTGGTTATTTTGCCTCCATGCATGAGTTAAGACTCTTGGAAATGTCTTAATGGGTTGGAAAGAGTTGTTGGGATCATATTGGGCATGCAAAGGCATAAAGTTGCCAACTATATGCATTAGGACTCTTCAAATGACCTAAATCTGAGTTTGGAATGTAAGGTCTTCATGCGTTAAGCACTTAATGGAGGATGTGCTAATTCTGTTTGTACGTTGGGCGTACTAAGCTGTATGATGCGCGTACATCCAATGAACCCAGTACGCTTAGCGTACTTCTGATAAACATCGGGCGTACGCTCAGTTGTGATAGTTGTGCTTCGGTGAACTTTGTGGACCATTTGGACTTCACTTAGCCTTGGGCCTAGACTGTTAGGATAATGTTGGACCTTGGGAATTGCTTTGGGTTTTTGGTGTTTTGATTGGGCCTTATTGGGTCATGTGGCCCATTATAGTTTGGACTTTAATCTTGAGCCCATTATGGTAGGATAGACTTTTGTGCTTGAATAGTGGGCCAAAGATTATGATGTTGGTCCCTTAGCTGAATTGTGTCATAAATCTAATTAGGTTAATTTGTATATTTATACAGTTAGAGATTTGGGCTAGTATTCGAGCAACTATCGTGTTCAGCAGACTGTGGTGAGTCTTCTCACCACACTCATGGGTCGAAGGCACCAAGACCGTCTAGGGATGTCAACGGGGGCAAACGGGACGTGGATTGTATCCCCCGCCCCCGCCCCCAATTGGTTTTGGGCTACCTTATTTGGGCTAAAAGAAGTTCTTGTTTGGGCTAAAAGAAACTATTTTTTGGGTAACAAATATTTATTTATAGCATAATTCTACATGTTACAAACAACTTAAAAACATGGTTTTTGTTGAATTTTGGTATGTAAAAATCATTCTATTGTTTATTTTATTTATATAATTAATATATGTAAATATATATAATTTATTAATGCCCCCCCATGGGGGTTTCGGGAGGGGACTGCCAACCCCCCCCCCCCCCCCCCCCCGCACCTGAAATTAAAACCGGGGTTAACCATGCCCCCGCCCCCGCTCCCGTCCCTGATTTTTTTCAGCAAATACCCCCATACGGGATGGGCCCCCCATGGGATCGGAGTCCCACAAGACTTTTTGACATCCCTAAGGCCGGCCTATTAATGGTGATGAGATGATTTGTATTGGTATATGTAATTGTTTTCTATTTGATTTATATGTGGACTTATGTGTAGACCATGGGAGGAGCCCATGGCATTTGGCAAGCCCATGGGAGGAGCCCATGGCTCAGGGATATAAGACCATGGGGGTAGCCTATGACATTCCAGTGAAGACCATGGAGGGAGTCCATGGCAAACTTATATGTGTATATGTGTGCATGGTATTATGTGATTATATGATTCGTGTGTTTTGGGAAACTCACTAAGCTTGTGCTTATAGTTTTATTGCATGTTTTAGGTACTTCTTTTGATAAGGGCAAGGGCCCAGCTTGACGGTGCAACATGCATTCTCCGCTGTTTTCACATTTAGTTTTCGTACTCTGAATTTTAAAATAATATGGATATGTAATGGGATTTTTGGACACCTTGTGGTTGATATTTATGAAATTAAAAGTTAAAAATTTTCTGTAAAAATTTGGGCTGTTACAAAATCAAGGATCAAGTAGGCACATAATACATGCAAATACTAATCATATAGCTTATTACCGTCAACTAGACCTCTCACAACACACTGCTTCGCTACCAGCTAACCTTCATGGAACGCATAACAATAAGTAACCAGATGTGAGATAGCCACCCGAATAGATGATCCTACTCTACAACCAAACAAATAATAGGCATCAAATACTAGATCAAGAGTTCTCAGGTTATCCTACACGATTACCTATAACCCCTAGGGCAGTCCATTAGACGATAACCACCATACCACTACTACTGCATCCTATCACACTAGGATATATATATATATATATATATATATATATATATATATATATATATAGCAGATCACTACAACATAACAACATTTTATACACAAGGATACATAACCAACTCTCCAAAGAATGTGTAACCATATTTGTAACACTCTGTTACGAATCGTTTCCTAATTCGGGGCCATGAACTGAAGATTAGTTATCATAAGTCTTTTGGCCCTGGGGAAAGAGATACTTAGGCCCCTTGGATGTGGATAATATAGATTAGGTGATCCGGGAGTTCAGTTTGTGTTTTGGAGCCCAAGGGTACAACCTTAAAGTGACAGTTTGAGCCTTTTTATGAATTTTGGATTTAAGCTCGGGAAGATTTAAGGATAAGGAGAGTTAATAGAGTTGTAGAGCTTCTCATTACCTTTCTGTGGATATATAGAACGTCGAAATCAGACTTAGAACGAAGAAGTTATGGCCTTCAGAAGTTTGATAGTTTTAGTCCAAGGCTGACTACGCGGGGTGTACGCTATAAGTATGTCAGGTGTATTGGGTCGAAGTCTGGTCGTGGAGGAAACCTACGTACGTTGGGCATATGTGGGAGTACGCAGGGCGTATGCTCAGCAGGGACAAACCCTAATTTTAAGGGTTTGTTCCCTATTTAAACAACTTATGTTGCTTTGGGTGGTTCTTATGTCCAGCCTCCACCTCTCCAAAGCCTAACAACGAAACCCTAATCCTCATTTGAGTTTTTGTGAGTTATTGTTGTGATCTTGTGGTGTTTTTTGATCATTTGAAGGAAGTGAATCTTGGTGGTGAAGCTTTAGTGGACTTGGAGCTTGAAGATCCAGAATCTTCATCAACTTTGCAAGCTATTTGAGGTATAAAGCTCTTAACTTGAAGGATCATTTGGTTAGATCTAGTTAGGGCTTGTTTGTATGCTTTTTGTGGTCCTTTAAGCCATGATTTAGAGTATGAGCTACTCCAGAAGCTAGGAATGGTAGATCTTGGCATTTTTGAGGTCCCTTGTTCATAAAAATGCAATCTTGATGAGTTATTTTGGACCACGCATGAGTTAGGATTATTATTATGGTTCTTTTTGAGTTTTGGGTCCCATTAAGCCATGAAAGGGTGTAAAGTTGCCAACTTTACATGTTAAGACACCATTTAGGATCAACTCTGAGAATTTGGTGTACTGTCTTAACCGTTTAAGCTCTTAATGGAGACTTGGGGTGACTGCGGAGTACGTTGGGTGTACCCAACTCGTATGTTGTGCATACTAGCGACGGAGGAAGTACACTGGGCATAAATCTGAGTACGGCGGGCGTACTCAGCTGCCATTGGCTTTTGCTATTTGGGCCATATGTGGACTAGTAGGGTTTTAGGCCTTGTTGGGCCAATAATCTTTCTAAATTGGGACATTATCAGGCTTTAGGACTTCTTGGATTTGGGCCCATAATGGGTTTTGGGCCTCATTTAGGAATTTGGGCCATATTGGGCTTTTGGAGCTATTAGGTTGGGCCTTGGTTATTGGGCCAAGTGAGGAAAGGGTAAAATGGTATTTTACCTTGAGAGTTGGACAAATGAATGAGATTCATAGTTATGGTCATGGCCCAATTATTAATTAGGTGTTATTTGATGGTGTCAGCGCGAGGATTTTTCTGGATCAGCAATCCGAGCATTTATCTGAGATATTCAACAGCTTTAGGTAAGTCTCCTCTCAGTGTTTAGCGGGTCGAAGGCACCAATGCCGGTCCATGAGTTATTATGGTTATGATGCTAGTTGTCTGTGTGAATCTTGCATGCGCTGTATCTGATATGTATTTCGGGGGGGGGGGGAGGGTCCAATACCAGGCGGGGCCTGATGAGTGTATTGTATGATGTTTGCCTTAGTGATTATTGCATGTGTTTATGTGTCTATATGTATACCGGGTGGGGCCTGATGAATGTGATGAGACGGGGCCCATTTCATATTATTGACAGATCTGTTTTGAGTAGGGCCCGATGTCGGGCGGGGCCTAATGGTCGTTGGGCATGGCCCTTTGTATGTTTGATATGTATGGTATGAGGTATTTCGGGGAACTCACTAAGCTTCGTGCTTAACGTTTTCAGTTTATGTTTCAAGTACTTTCGGGTCGAAGGGGTAGAGCTCTGGATGATCACATCGCAAACACCATATTGTTCCGCGTTTTATTTAACTCTGTTGTATTTGGATGATTATTGACATACTCTGATTTCATTATGGTTTTATGAAAACGATTTGGATGACGGTTTTATTATTATAAAAATGATATTTTTGGTCTGAAATTTTCGGACGTGACAAGCTAGTATCAGAGCCTTGGTTTGAGGAATTCAGGCATACTCTTGGGTGTGTCTTAACTTAAACTAAGGGTTTGGTAGATTTTCTTTTATAAGATAAAAGTTTATTAAAGGATTTTCTAATAACATAAAGGGGTGTGGTGCGTGCAGTCAGTCGAGCTCAAGTAAGTGATTCCCAGAATACTCATACATGTTTGCTATGTTATGAGATTTGCATGCTAGATTAGGGCAAAGGATCTGCTAGGGATTTCATGTTAAGAGAGATGCGTTTGTATGCCTATTGTTTGAGCTTTAGAATTACATGCTAGTATTGATTTCAGATGATTGGATATAATGGCTTGATTAGTTGGTACACTGGTTAGACTTTCTGATGCCCGAATGTTGCTTGCTTTGTGCTTTGTGGGACTCATACCGATGTGAGCTAATTATTTCATGAATATGTTAATTTGCATGCTGGAAAAGTTAAATAATCTCAAAGTGATGGGTTTGACCTTATTGTGCATCTCTTGTCTGAGTCCAACTGTTGTAGGGATGAGTCTTTTACTCAAAGGATTATCTAAGCTTTGTTGCATATGATTGTATTCATGAAGTAGTTAGCCGACTTTAGTGGGAGTTCTTCAGCAGCTGATGGTAGGGTGAGGATGAGGAACCTAGGAAAGCCTAGGAAGTGTTGTAGTGAGTTGCCTGTACTGTTTATCAGATATTTCGGGTACCAGTTTGAGAAGGTGACTTTGAGGATTCGGGATGATTCTTGAGAAAGGTATGGATAGTTATGGAAGGTAGTATTGGGCCCGTACTACTGAAAGCACAAGATCCATACTCGAATAGAGGAGAGTCACGGAGAATCTAAGAAGCCTATAAATGAGGGTTCTTTGGGTATGTTTTGATCATGTGTATGGTTGCTTCTCAGTATGGTGATGAGCACTCGTGAAGGAGGTTCATGTTATAGTTCAGGCTTAGGTGCTGGTATTGAACCGATGGATGAGCGGATGTGGGAGTTCATCTCGTCGAAGATCACCCGTGGTATTTTAGAGCGGGCTCCTATGATGTTTGGTACCATCAAGGAAGGGATCATGGAGCTCTTGGATGATCGTCTCGGGGTTTTTTGGGTCGAGATTACAACATGACAGTTGGGGGCTCATCGGGAGCTCAAGGCTTATGGAGCCCTAGAACCTTTCGGGGAGAAGGATCCTATTGCTAGCTTTTGTCATGAGGGATCGAATGTCAGATTTGCTTCATGTCTTCTGAAGGACAGAGCTCGATATTGGTGGGAGGAGGTAGACTTTGCTTTGGAGGACGAAGCGCTAGAGAAGATGACTTGGGATGAGTTGTGACCCGGTTTAGGGCAGGGTTTTCACCAGATATTGAGGTGCAACAGTTGGCAAGGGAGTTTCATGACCATCGCCAGACGGCTGAGACTATGACATAGATCACTGCCAAGTTCTGAGAGATGGCCTTCTTGGATCCACAATATGCAGTGGATGAGGAGAAGAAGAAGGTAACGTATCATGATATGATTGCTAGAGATCGAGTATTGGAAATTGATTTAGAGCACCTCAGGAAGAGGAAGCCAGAGGAGACACAAATCATAATGGGCCAGGCAAAGAGGCCCAAGACTCAGGATTCACGTTTGGGAGGCCAACAGGGTTAGGACGGTTGTGACAAGTGTGGGAGGACCCATGAGGGAGGATGTCGGGAGACAGGTCGGGGATGTTTCAATTGTGGTCAGATGGGTTATTTCAGTAGGGATTGCCCCGTGGGTCGGTTTCGATGTGCTTCAATGCAACCAGGTGGACAACAAGGAGGCCGACTATCCGATGTTGAGGAGTGAGCAGTGAGTGCACCTGCTCCGGTTGCTTTGAGGTTCACTGACGGTCGTGAGGGTAGGGCAGTAGCCCCAACAGCAAGGAGCCGAGCATTACAGTGTCAGTTGGGGGAGGCCAGAGTTTCATCAGATGCTATTGCGGGCATTGTCTCCGGTTTAGTTTTTCGGTATTGCCTGGTTAATAGTATCAAGGGTCGTTATATGCCATTTTGCATACCGAGAGTTATGAGTGGGGCTCGTTTTTTTGAGCTGGTTTTAGATGGTCAAGTAGTTGTTACGGGCCCCTGATGGAAGCAATTCAGGGGTATCTCTAGGAAGATCAGTAGTCGGACTACCATGATTGGTCCATCATCGGGGCAGAGCCAATTATAGTGCAAGTTCGTTGCCTTTTGGATTTCAGGTTAGATGTGGAAAATGAAGGATTGATTGGGATTTGAGTGCAAGTGAGGATATCTAGAGTCTATGTTCTCAAGATGTAAGGGTAGTCATCACATCAGAATCTTTAAGGAACATATCTCATGGAAATTGGTTTCCCCCTTCAGGGACAACAAAGTCAGGACTCAGAAGTACTTATGCCCCTCAGTATGGTTGGAAGTTGTTTATTGAAGGACTATTGGGTATGATCGCTACCGTTACTAGGGAAGGAGTGGGGGTGAGTGTATGATGATGGTCGCGTTTGGCAGAATTGAAAAAGGAATTTCAAAATCATATTGGTTGAACACGGTTAGAATGCAGAGATCCTTCGGTGAGTGGGTAGTTAGGTTGGGGATCCGTCCATTCCGGTAAAGGCTTTATATGCCACGAGTCGAGGTGGCTTAAATATTTGGAGTTGTATCATGGGAAGTACTTAGGATTATTGAGCTCATTAAGAATTCGGGAAGTGTTCATCTGGTTTTAGAATGTGTATGGCCGCTAAGGTTGGCTAGTAATGGAATGCTAGTTCTTGTAAGCCCTGGTTGTTAGCAGTTGGAATTGTTAGGTTGTGGGATGGATTGGGTATCCATTAAATTCTTTGTGGATTGGAAGAGCACGGTCAAATCCAAGTGGGGGAGAATCGTTTGGTCTAAGGGTTGCACAAGAATGGATATTCAGGTTTCCTTGCACATCAGTAGTGATGCATGGTGGGCATGTGGATGGATCTTGGTTGAGGGTTGTGTTAGAGTCTCTTTCCAAGTTGATGTTAGACTAAGGCTTCGGGATTCGAAGCATAACTTGAACCTTTGAGTGGGTATAGTCGGAAACGGGTTCGACTTATAATGATTATGGCTGGTTTGGTAGATGGATTATAAAACTATGGGTTGAGCCCATGGCAGCATGCAAGTGTTATAATACTACGGGGTAGCTGTAGCATACAAAGGATGATAGGCTGTCAAGGAAGTGTTGTAAGTATGCGATGGGATCGTAAGCGTTCACCAGAATGAGGTAGGACATTGTGGGAGTGGGAGTGGGACTAGGGAATGATCAGCGCATGCCCGGGTCGAGGCGGTCAATATTGTCAGAAGATTACTCTTAGTTGGTATGAGGAACATTGGAAATGAGGTGAGGTTACGTCTGTACAACACTCGATTGGGTGAGACCCTTGGGCGAGGCCCGTTCGATTGTGTAGTCTGGGTGAGACCCGTGGTCGAAACCCGTATGGTTATGATAGTACGGGAAGGACCCGGTGGAGATTGGTTGGGCAAGGTATTGGATTACATTTGGAGTGGGATGACTCTACGGTCAGTAATTGGTATTCGTATGATGTGTAGGCTAGGGTAGCCTTTATCAGTTAGACTCTTAGTAGGAGCCTAGTGATTGGACCAGGTATGAGGCTGCCAATTTTCAGTAGTAAATTGGGAATTTTATATTTCAATTTAGTGAAAGGTCATCGTGGAATCAGAATATTATGGATTAAATGCAAGTGTAAAATCTTTGGATTTTGGGATATGGGTCATGTATTGGGTTGGCAAATGGGCGGGACTCGCGTTGAGAGTCAAAAGATCGTTATATTATCAATTTATGGTTAAGGAATCTGTCAGTCAAATGTACAGTTGGATAGTACAGGACCAAAAGGACGTTTTTGCCAATTCAGATTGTAATATGGGGTCCTAGTGGTTATGTTCGGGATGGTCCTACTTGTGTGGAGGTCAAGAAAAGTTTTGGGGGTTTCAGAAACACATTAATGAGGTACTGGTTCGATAGTTAAAGGATCAATGGTTTGTCGTCATTAGGAGTATGATTTCTGACAAGGTTGGGGTTTGATGGTAGCCTTGGAGGGTCTCTAAGAATATGAGACAACCTTTCTGGTGGTGAAGCTTTGGTGGACTTGGAGCTTGAAGATCTAGAATCTTCATCAACTTTGCAATCTATTTAAGGTATAAAGCTCTTAACTTGATGGATCATTTGGTTAGATATAGTTAGGGCTTGTTTATATGCTTTTTGTGGTCCTTTAAGCCATGCTTGAGAGTATGAGCTACTCTAGAAGCTAGGAATGATAGATCTTGGCATTTTTGAGTCCCTTGTTCATAAAAATGCAATCTTGATGAGTTATTTTGGACCATGCATGATTTAGGATTATTATTATGGTTCTCTTTGTGTTTTAGGCCCCATTAAGCCATGAAAGGGTGTAAAGTTGCCAACTTTACATGTTAAGACATTGTTTAGGATCATCTTTGAGAATTTGGCTTAATGTGTTAACCGTTTAAGCTCTTAATGGAGAGTTGGGGTGACTGCGGAGTAAGCTGGGCGTACCCAGCTCGTACGTTGTGCGTACTAGCCACAAAGGAAGTATGCTGGGCGTAAGTCTGAGTACGTCGGGCGTACTCAACTGCCATCGACTTTTGTTGACTTTTGATATTTTGGTCATATGTGGACTAGTAAGGTTTTGGGCCTTGTTGGGCCAATAATCTTTCTGACTTGGGACATTAGCCTTCTTGGATTTGGGCCCATAATGGGTTATGGGCCTCATTTAGGAATTTGGGCCATATTGGGCCTTTAGAGCCATTGGGTTGGGCCTCGATTATTGGGCCAAGTGAGGAAAGGGTAAAATGGTCTTTTACATTGAGAGTTGGAAAAATGAATGAGATTCATAGTTATGGTCATGGGCAAATTATTAATTAGGTATTATTTGATGGTGTTAGCGAGAGAATTTTTCCAGATCAGTAACCCGAGCTTTTATCTAAGATATTCAGCAGCTTGACAGATATGTTCCGAGCAGGGCCCAATGTCGGGCGGGACGCAATGGTTATTGGGCATGACCCATTGTATGTTTGATATGTATGGTATCAAGTATTTTGGGGAACTCACTAAGCTTCGTGCTTAGGGTTTTCAGTTTATCTTCCAGGTACTTCCGGATCGAAGGGGTAGAGCTTGGATTCGGGCCCATTCGTGGTTACCGATTATGTCTATCCACGTACGACAGTCATCGGATAGGCACAACGCAGCCTAGCCAAGCTTTCTTTGAAATCAGACTCTTGGTATGCTTTTGTAGCTTCCCAAAACAAAATTTTGGCTCTCTCTTGTTTATCGATCTTTGTTTTTATATTCATCAACAAATGGTGACAACAAAGTCCATGATATGCGTTCGGAAACACGACTTGAATGATCATTTGATTGGATTGACTCTATTAGATATGATATCCAAAGAGGTCATGTCCCCAATACATTCTTGAATCTTGATAAAAACCATATCCACGAATCCCCACATTCTGCTTTTCCAACTCTTAATGATATCGGGAGGATTTGATTATTACCGTCCATGCCTACCCCTAGGAACATCATGCCCAAGTATTTCTCTTTAAGATGTGCTCCGCCAATGATAATAATAGGATGCAAAAATGTTTGAAACGCTCGAACCTACACAATAATTTAATAAATTAGCCATTAAATCGAATACACGATTATAACAATTCAAAGATATTTTGGATAATAAGTTTTTTATAACTAATTAAGGGTATATTTGGAATATTAAAAAAAACTCCTAAAAAACTAGTTTATATAGCTTTGAAAAAAACTAGGTTATAAACTACTTTTCGCCTTTTGGTTTCCCAAACATGAGAACTTAAAAAAATCGAAAAATAAGCTAGTTGTGACATGCCAAACACAGTCTTATGGTGGTGGCAAAAAAGAATTCTTTTTAAATGTTTTGATTAGCTTTTGTGGTACAAAAATCAATAAATCAATAAGTTAAAAAAATGTTTGACATAAAATCTCATTAAAATATCTTTTTTGAGGCTATCGTAGTTAAAAAAACAGAGTTTCAAAAAGTTAAGTTTTACATACTTTTTAAAAACTGTATTTTTTTAAAATTACATTTGAGTTTCCAATTTTTTTTTAATTATTGACTTTTAAAAAATTCAATAAGTTAATAAGTTGTTTTGAAAAATAATCTTAAACACTCATAAAAATTATTTTTTCATTTGTTTAAAATGACCTAAATAATTAAAATATATTTATCTTAAGCATTTGTGTTTTTTATTCTTAGAAATCAAATAACAATGATAGATGACAATATGTCAAAAATCTTGCATCGTTGATAACTCATTTTTAAGATTAAATTATATTTTTTTGCTTCAAAAAATGTTACACAACCTTTAATGAAAACCAAAGTTGTTAACGAAAATATTTTAAAACCAAAATTACAAAAAATAGTTTATTCAACAACCAAAAATCTAATTTAGTTGCGGTCAAAATCCATAAAGCCAAAAACAGTTTGATTTTTTTTTGGCCACTTGAAATATTTTCTTTTTCTAATATAACAATGTGTTTTTCCGATTATGTTATAATATGGGCAGAAAATTTGATAATAACTAATGAATATGAAAGTTTTTGGTAAACCTTGTTTTTTGCATGTAATTATTTCATCTAATTAATAAGAATTGGTTGAAATCTTTGTGTATTATCTTCAATTTGACATCCTTGATCACACATTCTTTCTACTTTCACTCTTTGAAATTTTATGTGATCAAACTCCAACCACTTTGGGTGTGTTTTTAATGGATTATGGTTGTCAAAAATCTCGTTAATAACACTCTTAAATGTGTTGTTAATTATGTTCAAAAATTGTTTAAAGTTATGGAATCAATGTTCCTTTTGTTGCTAGAATTCATGCTCATTGTTATCTCAATTGGTGTGATTATAGGTGTGGTACTTTTCTGCATAAAAAACATGTTTTGAACCATTCCTTAAGTTCTCAAAACATCTCCTAAGTGTTTTGCAAAGTACCTTGTTATTCTAGCAAAAGAATGTCAATGTTTAGCTAGAAAAACAATGCAAATTTTTGTTGTTTAACCTTGCATTTTCCGCCCTAAAACCTTAATCAAAATGGATGAAATAACCACCTTAATGTCACAAAAATATTTCCATAGTGTTCACCCAAAAAACATATTAGTATGTGTTTACATTAATTACTCAATTTAGGTATTAATTCACTTTTTCAAGGCCAAATGAGTGAAAATTAGAGTAATCTTAATCCTTTGGCTAAGGTCTTAATGTGTTTGATTGTTTGTTGCTTTTGGCAAAATTAGAAATCTTTACAGAATCGATGACATGTTGTAACGTCCCGGTTTCAACCCAAGTTTTTTATTTTTTATTTATTCAAATATATTAGATCATAATTACATTATGCGGAAACATGTTGTGAATACGCGTGTGTACAGTCGAACCTTGCCCTTTCTCACGTGTCACGAACCATTTGAAGTACCTGAAAACATTTATAATCAACTGGGTAAGCACTGAGCTTAGTGAGTTCCCCGAAATACTATATACCACAATACATATACATGCATACAACCAATGAATCACAATCCGTCAATAATATGTGTACTTGCGGCCTACACGCCATTTCGTTAACACGCGGGCCTATAGGATCCCGGCATCTTTGTCACTCCACCACCATCCCCTAACTAAATATAATATCATAACAATTACACATATAGAGACTAAACTTTAGATTCTATTAATACAGGCACATTCATGGACATGCATTGTAATACATAGTATAGTGAGATGTATTGTAATATATAGTAAAATCAGATGTATTGTAAGCAGATAGAGATTATACTATCAGCTCCACTCTAGTCACTCTCTATCCAAACATACATGGACATGTATTGTAATACATAGTATAATGAGATACCTCACCTGGACAGTTCCTCAAACGGTTGACAGACATCTGGACGATCCTACTAGCGATTCAACTGGTGGGTAACGCGCCAAACAAGTATTAACCTGTAATACTTTAACTTATTAATCATTGTGATAATCTGAAAATGAAAGCTATATCTTTCACTAATCCAAATGAATACTGAGATTTCTATCAAATAAGGATCAGCCAGGAAGGAAATTTGGGAGGTAGGACCATTTCGACGTATAGCCTTTCTGAAATCCAACAACCAAGCCAACGTGACCATTCTAGACATCTCTCTTGTAAGTAGATCAATCAGTATTATAACGAGAATTACTGGTAAATCTTATTTATACATTCATAACAATGACTATGAATATAAATATAAGTTACACTTAAAGCGTAGTAAGTGCAGCTTACCTTATAGGGAATTCTAGAAAAAACCCAAAAAGTCGCTGACAGAATCCCGACCTTAAAGCTCCTTTTTGTCGGGCTCCTAGAGATTCTAGTGCCTCGCTAATTTGCTCTAAAACTCAAAAATATAGGACTCGAGATGGGAGGGGTATTTTTAGAATTTTGGGAGTGAAGAAGGGATGAGGAAAAAATGAAATAACAGCATTGCTATTTATATCTAAGGGGCGCGTCGTGCAAGCCAGGGAGGCGCGCTGTCACACCCCCAAACCAGAATGGCGGAAACATTCGGGGGCGGAGGACTTTAGGTAAGTATCACAACACATGAAATATAGTAATCAAAGTACAAACAACCATTGTATTAATAAGTATAAGTTTTACATAAGTGTTTAAACATTACATATTCAAACACTAAAGTAGGTACAGTAGAAGACAAGAGTCGCGGTACGGTACTAGGTAGTCTTCTCAAAAGCTTCGGGAGTGTACCTGTCTACTGGATTCCTGAGAATACAAGTTATTTGGAAAGAGTAGATCAGCATTTAAGCTGGTGAGTTCATAAGTATTTTAGTTCTGTTAAGTATACCCTATGTTCTTTGGATAAGTTCACTGGTTTCTCCAGGAAATCCTATATTTCCTGAGGTGATTAACTGATAACCTCAATAGCTTCCCTCTGTAATTACTTAGTTTAGACTGATTATACATAACCCAATATCGAATGGACAACTAAATGGGTGTATCTGCCCTAAGTCCACAACCAAACAAGGAACAGGAAGTAAGGCGAAAGTCACACATTTCACTGTCAATCGGATATTACTTATGTATAACTATGATGTAGCAACTAAGGAATTATATAATTAACCACTAAAGGTTCTTTATGTTATACTAGTTTACTGAAAGTAAATGACTAGGTTCCCATTTGTAAAAGTGGTTTAATCCCATAAACCGTTCTCTTTGTATTAATGTTTTGTATTTGTATTCCTTTATGAAAACTTGTAACTGAGAGTGTGTCTGGCTCCACCAGCTGTTATTGAAAACTGTATTGAACCATTGTATTTTGTATTCCTTAAACTGGTACTTTGAAGGTATACTTTCGTTTAGTTGTTTATACACTAACGTATTGTTAATATCTTTTTAATGAGTTATTATAACCATACTATGACAGATGGCCTGAAACAAACGCTTTGTGGGCGTTTAAACTGGTGATAACAATTGCCACTCATAGGCTTATAAACCTGACTGTAGCTAGCAGCCTGAGTGCGGGGTTGTCAATCCCGATATAGATCTACACACACTTGTTTCGATCCCCGGCTGGAGATTATGGTTATAATGTCAGGGCTTTTCCTATGTTGTCTAAAATGAATTAAACAACCTGAACTTAGTGTCTCATAAAAAGCATATAAACGTTACATGTGTATTAGTTTTGAAAACCCAATCATTCTGAAATAATGATTGACAGTATGTTCTTGAATTAGAATTTCTAACATGTATTTGATAAGTGTAAACCCTAGATTTGTTCTGTATCAAAATCCTTGTTTCTTGTAAGACTGTGTATTCTAGTATACTTGAATCATGAATTATTGTTCTATGTATAAATTATACCTATTACAATTTATATGTACTTTCTGAATGTGTATTTAACCATGTTTGCATGTAATCCCTTGCGCAGCATGTTACAAAGGTAGTTAAACTGATGAAATAACTATTATATTTATATACATATACAATTTTATATATAAGTAAAATTTAAACGACACTCGGACAAATATATATACACATCCAAACAAGGAAAAGGACCCAGAATGAGTTATCAGTCCTAAGTCTTTTAAATCTCATATATATATATATATATATATATATATATATATATATATATATATATATATATATACAAATATAAATTTTGGGGAAAAATATAAGTTTATAAAAGAGTTTAATGTTTTGAGTATTTTTAATGATTTAATGTTGTTTTATCATGATTCGAAATCATGATTTTATAACACAAAATTCTTGTGTTATGCTTGTATTCCCCCCTTAAAACAGTAGAAATTATGAAAATACGGGGGTATGTACTCACTTGATAGATGGTGAATCGGACAGAGTTTCGTTTCACGAAAAAGAGTTTATTTGTCGAGAAACCGGCTCAAATCGGGCAGAGCTTCGACAGGAGAGAGGTTACTTCTCGGGAATCTCAGGGCTTCGAGGCTTGCTTAGGGTTCGAGACTTGATACCGGGGCTTTAGGGGTTGTATATGAGTTTGTGGAAGTGGAAAATATGAAAGAGAATGAAATTTGGGGTGAAAAGTGAACATTTCTCGGAAGCCCTCGCATGGCTTTTATAGGCCGAGGCCTCGGTCCAAAGGTGAGTCAGCTTAGGCGCGTGTCATCAGCAGCGAGGTCCACGGGGCAAAGCTTCAGACAGTAGGCTCGCAGTGGCAGGCTCGGATTAAATCAAACTTCGGTCCAGTAAGAGAAGAGCACGTGCGAAGGGGCATCCGAGGGGCGTGCGAGGTGATGTCCGGTGTGTCTCATGCGAGGCTGTCCGAGTGGGATTGGACCGCGGAGTTGGTCAAATCAGGAGGTGCCATGCAAGGCTTCGGTCCAATCAGCAGCCGCCACGTGCGAGGGTGACGTGGCATGCGAAATTGCCCGGTTTTTCCTATTTTTTTATTTTTGTGCCAAAACTTGCGAAAATCATAACTTTCGCATACGAGCTCCGTTTTTGGCGTTCTTTATATGCACGCGTAGGTAAAATCATACTCTACGACTTTTGTTTAGACTTCGTCGGGTACTTTTGAATTTATTTTTAATATTGTTATTTTAAACAGACCGGGATGGGAATCCGTTAAAAATTCATAACTTCTTCATCCGACGTCCGTTTGCGTCTGTCTTTTTACCGTTGTGCTACTTTTGACGAGCCATTCGATTCTCGTTTAAGTTGCGTCAGCTAAATATCGATCGATTTATATTTCGAATTTTTAGCTCTCTACTGCTAAACCGAAAATTCGAAAAATCATAACTTCCTCATACGAAGTCAGATTTTGACGTTCTTTTTATGAACGTTCTCGGTTTAACATATTCTACAACTTTCATTTAGATTGTTAAGGCTAAAAATCCTTTTATTGAAAATCCAGTTTTTAAACTGAACAGTATTTTGCCGGTTTTGTCGCGGGTTTTTGATTGGTCATAACTTCTTTGTTATAACTCAGATTTTAGTGTTCTTTATGTTTTTGGAAACCTTGTTACAAACTCTACCACTTGGTCCATACCAATTACAATTATTGATCAATTTATTTTTGACCAAAATTTGACTGGTGTCACATTATCCCCCCGTTAGAGGGAATTTCGTCCTGAAATTAAGTCTAAAGTGATACTCATGGACTAGGTCTAATCTTTCCTTTCCCAAGTGAATTCAGGTCCTTGGTTTGTAATCTAGTGAACCTTCACTAACGGGATGAGACTTAGCGTGGTTCTTTAGATTTCCCTATCCATGGTTTTTATTGGTTCTACTATAGAGTGTAGACTTTTATTTAACTTGATTTCATCGAGTGAAATAACAAGTGTTTTAGCGGGTAGACACCTCTTTAGATTAGATTTGTGAAAGATGGGATGAATGTTATTAAGTTTTTGGTGCTAGTTTAAGTTTAAAAGTACAAGACGGATTCTAGTAAGAACCTCAAATGGTCCTATGTACTTTGAGTTTTGTATTTCACGCTTTCTCAAGCGCATCTTGTCCTTCCTGAGTGAGACCTTCATATGACAAGGTCATCAATCTTGGAATTCCAAGAGTTTTCTTTTATCGAAGTCGTAGCTTCTCTGGTTAACTCTGGACGCTTCATGTCGCTTCCTGATTCGTATTTTGTTTTTGGTAGTTTCTCGGATGAATTCCAGATCAGCGAGGGTGTTGTGTGGAAATTGGATCTCTAGCTAGTTGCGTATTACCACTTTAGTCCAGTGCAGATAAAATCTGCACTTGTGACCACAGAAGGTTTCGAATGGATGCAACTTGAATGCTAGCGTGATAAAGGACTCGACTAATTGGTAAATGGGTATCCCATTCTTTACCATAGTCGATCCCATAGAATCATGATTACTCTGGTTCCTAGAGATTTTTGAGTGACGGCCTAAACTGGGAGATGATTCTATTATCTCAGTGGAGATAACAGATATTGGCATACCGTTCACTCACACGTTCTAGTTATCTTCTCTAATTGCCATATTTTCAGGTTTCAAGGCATGCTGTTGAGCCTCCTTACTTTGTGTGGAGAGATTTGAAAGGGTTATCATAGTCCATGATTGGCACTATGACTTGGGTACTCTTTCCGACTTAGGGTGTCAGCTACTATATTGGCTTTGTCGAGATGATAACGAATTTCAAATTCGTAGTCATTTAGTAGCTTGACCCATTGTCGTGGTCTCATGTCGAATTCCACCTGGTAGAATACATGATGTAGGCTTTTGCTCCGAAGTTCATGATCAGACTCATACTTGGCTCATCCACTATTACCTCGTGTATACAAGTCGTATATAATTTAGATTTCACAAAACGTTCGGATGGGTGACTCTGCCCCAGGTCCACAACCAAACAAGGAACAGGAGATAGGGCGGAGTCACACATCCTTAATCTTGTTAAGTCTAACTTATATACCATCCTCGTGTATACACTTAGCAGCGATAGATTAACTTAATGAGTTCTTAGTCTCTATTCTTGAACTTGACCTGCGGTACAATGATTTTCCTATGAGATCTATTGAGGTACTTCGGTAGTTACTGACTTCTATGACTACTTCGGTGCTTTTCGTTTGAAGTTTCCTGTCTACTGAGTAGGCTAGAATGGTGTGGTATCCTTCGCATGGGTATTTCTGAAGTTTTGAAATGAGAGACAACTTAAGGGTTTTGTGTTATGGATTGGAAGAGTTTCATCTTACGGCTGATTAAGGAAAAAGTTTTCTTATACAGCATAAGAATTTTCACATGGTAAGGGCCATGCCAAACCATGTCGAATGAGGATGTCAGAATTTTCTCGATGAAATAGATATTAAGTCGTTCTGGGATGAATGATTACTAGGATGATATCCTATGTACCTAAGTTTTTAGCGCTTCTGGTTTTATTCTGTTATTATCACGACGAACCCCTTTTTGATTCGAAATTGGCGGGTACTACCAATACGAGGGTTCTGATAATTTGAAATTATGAACTTTCATGAAACGATCCTTACTAGGTCTCTCTATAATCGCTTGGTGTATACAAGTCATGTATAATTAAGATTGGTAAGACCGTTGACTGAGCAACCCTGCCCTAAATCCACAACCAAACAAGGAACAGGAAATGAGGCGGGATTACTCACTCTAAGTCTACAAATCTTAATTATAAATGACCCTATGTATACACTAAGTCATTATAGCTTACCTGTTAGGGTTTCAAATTTTATATAATTGTTGTGATTTAATTTGAACGGAAGAGTAATCATAATTGTAGCTAGTTATCGGGGTTTGGAAGCGTACCAAAATATAGCAGGGTTCTTTGATGCTTTCCCATGTATTGGGGTCAAAATCCTCCTGCTCCCCTGTCGTTCTTCTCTGTTGGACAATCCCTCTTGTAATGTCCTATTTCACAACAAAGGTGACATATGGGAATTGTTCCCACATTGGTAGTTGAAGTGATGAACTCAACCGGAGTTCTACAGAAGCGGGCGGTATGCATCTTCAAGTTGCGTCTATCGCAATGCGGCTTTCGGCAAACTCCATGATGATGGTAGTTGCACTTGCTGCAGTGTGGGAGGTTTCCTAAATACGGCTTAGTCGGTGCTAGAATAACAGGGCTGATGGGGGTATTGACTGCCTCAGTCCGTTACCCTCTGTTAGGTTCTTGAGTTGAACAACTCCCTTTCTTGTTCTTGAACTTTCGTTTAAGGATATTAGGCTTAAGGTTCAAGGTGTTCTTACAAGTAGGTGCTCGTTGCTGTACTTGGCCATCACCACGATCGGGGTTACCGATAGCATTACTGCTAACATTTGCATTGTTAGCATTAAGGTGTGCCATGACAGCTGTTACAGCTGCTGTGACCGCAGCTTGAAATGTGGCCGCATCTATCTGAAGGATTGGTGTTTTGCTGGTGGGTTGGTTACATTTCCTTGAAGGCATGATTCTGTTAGATGATAAGAAAATGAGCTCATGAGCGACGATAGTTGTCTCTAGATGTATTCTAACCATTTGTATTTATGTATAAATCTTTCATTTTGTTATATTGTTCTTAATGATTCGACTTGCATCCCTATGATCCAATCCTGGTAAGGAACATAAATAAGTTTCTAGAGTGGTTATGAACAGAGTATCATCCGAACTAAGTTACCTTCGTTTGGTGGATATCGTATCCTAATTTTCGAAAATATTCGAAAATAATGCATAACAGTGTCTACATAAAATAGACTTATGAATTTGTGAAGTAATCATTATCAATTAAGATTCCGTGATCTGAGTTATTGTTATTAGCTGTGACCGGAAAAGAGGATGAGCTCAAAACCTAATGTGAGTAATGAAATCACTAACTCACTAGGTTGAATCGATTTACTAGTTATTACTTAGATGAAAAGATGCTTAAACACTTCACATGAATCATACGTGGATTTCCTTTGTTCTCTGTTCTATTCTGAGTGGTAATGATTTGTTTCCTCCTGGTATCTATATGGTGTCCTTCTCTTTTGTAGGTATATTGAATTCTCGGGCTGTCTTACTTTCGATTCTGATACTGATCCCCATTACTTCGTAATGAAGATTTTGAATCTCGGAAGTTCATGCGAATCTCTCATTGGTGTCCTTAATAGGGTAAGGGCACTAAATGATTTCTATAGTTTATTTACTTCTCATATGTTTCTTTCTTGGAATTCTCCTAATGAAATTCTGTTGGATCCTCCTTGACTCTTCTATTGATTGCTGGAGTAACTATGTTTATCTAACGGGTGTATACGAGAATGGGAATGTCTAAAGAATCTATGAGAAAATTTGAATTTTTACCAAGATGATTCTTTCTGGTCCTTCTATAATCACATGGTGTGTACCGATTATATATAATCCAGATCAAATAGACCTTTGAATAAGTAATCCTACTCTAAAACCACATCCAAACAAGGAAAAGGAAGTAGAGTGAAAATCACATATTCTAAGTCTATAAAATCTCGGCTATATATAACCTTAATGTATCCACTTAGTAATTATAGACTTATCAGAAAAGATCTTTTTAACATTTCCCCAAAGGTATGTAACATACCTCCATGTTATTTTTAGTTATGAGTTTGATTCTTGGACTTTTAAATATAAGAACTTGACAAGTTTTCAGTTTTCTTGTTATAGCATCCTAAAATACTCCCATAGTATTTTAGTCTTTATGTTTGGTTCTAGAATTCTTCTGGTACATAGGTAAATTTTAGACCAGTTGCAACACTACAATCACTCCCCAAACACGTGTTGGTCATATCTCGGATGAATATAGTTGATCAGGCTATATTGATCCCAGATATGATTACGTCACTGTCTAGGTTTAACTGCAATGTCCAACATCCAAATACTTTAGTTTTGTTCTTCTTGTGATACTCATTCTGGTATATATACTCTGCATGTACTTATACTTTCATAAAATATTGATATATTTTTAAAGTATAACTCTTGGTCAGAGTGTTTTTATCCTAATGGGTTTATAGTTGTATATCTTTTATGACTGATATACTGAGTTCACTATAAACACTGCTCTGATACCAATATGTCACACCCCCAAACCAGAATGGCGGAAACATTCGGGGGCGGAGGACTTTAGGTAAGTATCACAACACATGCAATATAGTAATCAAAGTACAAACAACCATTGTATTAATAAGTATAAGTTTTACATAAGTGTTTAAACATTACATATTCAAACACTAAAGTAGGTACAGTAGAAGACAAGAGTCGCGGTACGGTACTAGGTAGTCTTCTCAAAAGCTTTGGGAGTGTACCTGTCTACTGGATTCCTGAGAATACAAGTTATTTGGAAAGAGTAGATCAGCATTTAAGCTGGTGAGTTCATAAGTATTTTAGTTATGTTAAGTATATCCTATGTTCTTTGGATAAGTTCACTGGTTTCTCCAGGAAATCCTATATTTCCTGAGGTGATTAACTGATAACCTCAATAGTTTCCCTCTGTAATTACTTAGTTTATACTTATTATACATAACCCAATATCGAATGGACAATGAAATGGGTGTATCTGCCCTAAGTCCACAACTAAACAAGGAACAGGAAGTAAGGCGAAAGTCACACATTTCACTGTCAATCGGATATTACTTATGTAAAACTATGATGTAGCAACTAAGGAATTATAGAATTAACCACTAAAGGTTCTTTATGTTATACTAGTTTACTGAAAGTAAATGACTAGGTTCCCATTTGTAAAAGTGGTTTAATCCCATAAACCTTTCTCTTTGTATTAATGTTTTGTATTTGTATTCCTTTATGAAAACTTGTAACTGAGAGTGTGTCTGGCTTCACCAGCTGTTATTGAAAACTGTATTGAACCATTGTATTTTGTATTCCTTAAACCGGTACTTTGAAGGTGTACTTTCGTTTAGTTGTTTATACACTAACGTATTGTTAATATCTTTTTAATGAGTTATTATAACCATACTATGACAGATGGCCTGAAACAAACGCTTTGTGGGCGTTTAAACTGGTGATAACAATTGCCACTCATAGGCTTATAAACCTGACTGTAGCTAGCAGCCTGAGTGCGGGGTTGTCAATCCCGATATAGATCTACACACACTTGTTTCGATCCCCGGCTGGAGATTCTGGTTATAATGTCAGGGCTTTTCCTATGTTGTCTAAAATGAATTAAACAACCTGAACTTAGTGTCTCATAAAAAGCATATAAACGTTACATGTGTATTAGTTTTGAAAACCCAATCATTCTGAAATAATGATTGACATCATGTTCTTGAATTAGAATTTCTAACATGTATTTGATAAGTGTAAACCCTAGATTTGTTCTGTATCAAAACCCTTGTTTCTTGTAAGACTGTGTATTCTAGTATACTTGAATCATGAATTATTGTTCTATGTATAAATTATACCTATTACAATTTATATGTACTTTCTGAATGTGTATTTAACCATGTTTGCATGTAATCCCTTGCTCAGCATGTTACAAAGGTAGTTAAACTGATGAAATAATTATTATATTTATATACATATACAATTTTATATATAAGTAAAATTTAAACGACACTCGGACAAATAACCGGTATTATAAGCCCACATCCAAACAAGGAAAAGGACCCAGAATGAGTTATCAGTCATAAGTCTTTTAAATCTCATATATATATATATATATATATATATATATATATATATATATATATATATATATATATATATATATACAAATATAAATTTTGGGGAAAAATATAAGTTTATAAAAGAGTTTAATGTTTTGAGTATTTTTAATGATTTAATGTTGTTTTATCATGATTCGAAATCATGATTTTGTAACACAAAATTCTTGTGTTATGCTTGTATTCCCCCCCTTAAAATAGTAGAAATTATGAAAATATGGGGGTATGTACTCACTTGATAGATGGTGAATCGGACAGAGTTTCGTTTCACGAAAAGGAGTTTATTTGTCGAGAAACCGGCTCAAATCGGGCAGAGTTTCGACAGGAGAGAGGTTACTTCTCGGGAATCTCAGGGCTTCGAGGCTTGCTTAGGGTTCGAGACTTGATACCGGGGCTTTAGGGGTTGTATATGAGTTTGTGGAAGTGGAAAATATGAAAGAGAATGAAATTTGGGGTGAAAAGTGAACATTTCTCGGAAGCCCTCGCATGGCTTCTATAGGCCGAGGCCTCGGTCCAAAGGTGAGTCAGCTTAGGCGCGTGTCATCAGCAGCGAGGTCCACGGGGCAAAGCTTCGGACAGTAGGCTCGCAGTGGCAGGCTCGGATTAAATCAAACTTCGGTCCAGTAAGAGAAGAGCACGTGCGAAGGGGCATCCGAGGGGCGTGCGAGGTGATGTCCGGTGTGTCTCATGCGAGGCTGTCCGAGTGGGATTGGACCGCGGAGTTGGTCGAATCAGGAGGTGCCACGCAAGGCTTCGGTCCAATCAGCAGCCGCCACGTGCGAGGGTGACGTGGCATGCGAAATTGCCCGGTTTTTCCTATTTTTCTTTATTTTTGTGCCAAAACTTGCGAAAATCATAACTTTCGCATACGAGCTTCGTTTTTGGCGTTCTTTATATGCACGCGTAGGTAAAATCATACTCTACGACTTTCGTTTAGACTTCGTCGGGTAATTTTGAATTTATTTTTAATATTATTATTTTAAACAGACCGGGACGGGAATCCGTTAAAAATTCATAACTTCTTCATCTGACGTCCGTTTTCGTCTGTCTTTTTACCGTTGTGCTACTTTTGACGAGACATTCGATTCTCGTTTAAGTTGCGTCGGCTAAATATCGATCGATTTATATTTCGAATTTTTAGCTGTCTACTGCTAAACCGAAACTTCGAAAAATCATAACTTCCTCATACAAAGTTAGATTTTGACGTTCTTTTTATGAACGCTCTCGGTTTAACATATTCTACAACTTTCATTTAGATTGTTAAGGCTAAAAAGCCTTTTATTGAAAATTCAGTTTTTACACTGAACAGTATTTTGCCGGTTTTGTCGCGGATTTTCGATTGGTCATAACTTCTTTGTTATAACTCGGATTTTAGTGTTCTTTATGTTTTTGGAAACCTTGTTACAAACTCTACCACTTGGTCCATCACAATTACAATTATTGATCAATTTATTTTTGACCAAAATTTGATTGGTGTCACATGCGCCGCACGCTCGGTGTTCGCAGTTGGCTGGAGCCACATGTCAGCACAGGGGTGGGCTGCCTCTCAGCTTCTAGAAGGGTATGTGCGCCACGCCACGCGCGCACACGCGTGTGGATTTCTAATTCTTTGAAAAATCATATATTCTTCATACGCGCTCCGTTTTTAATGTTATTTATATCCACGTGTAGCTATAGACGAGATCTATGACTTTCATTTGGATTCTGTCGACTAATTTTAATTTTTCTTTTAATTTATTATTTTAGAAGACTCATAGTGCTAAACTCTGTTTAAAAATCATCTCTTTTATACGACATCCGTTCTTGACTGTCTTTATATTGAAGGAATTGTATCCATGAGATATTCAACTCTCATTTAGATTGTTTGGCTAACAATCGATCGATCTTAATTTCGGTTTTGCATACTATTACGCTGAAACTTCTAAAAATCACAACTTCCTTATGCGAAGTCAGATTTAGGCGTTCTTTATATGCAAACTATCGGTTTAACGACTACTACAAATTTCATTTAGATTACTTAGGATAATAAGCAATCTATCTCCGATTCGTATTTTACGACGCACTTTGTCGTATAGGGTTGAACGCAAAACTTTGAAGAACCACAACTTCTTCATACAAAGTCAGATTCAAACATTCTATATATCTACGGAAATCGTATTGCCGTTTCCTACAGGTTTTTGGATAAAATTAATATATATCTAATTCTAATTTTATAAACAACGATTTATATTGAATCTTATTGGAATATGAAAATGGGGTATTACACCTGGCTTGCAAGGACTGTAGAGGCCATTCTTTTTCCAATTTGAGAAAATAACCACAAGAACAAAGTTTTAGTAAATCGAGTCTAGTTTCCATAAAGTCCAATTATACCTCATTTGAAATTGTATATTATGTTTTATGCTCAAAACACGGAACAAGGGTCAATCTGGGAAATTCTAAAACTCTAGTAAAAATGAGCATAAACCTATTTGTAATGCTAACAATTTATTTTTAAAAGTAGAGAACTTTGAAAGCATTTATTAATATTCTTGTTTGTGTTTTATTAGGGAGGAGCGTGACACCTCAAGTGCTTATGCGGTCCGAAGTGAAGAAAAACATTTTGGTGACAAAGGTGAGTCAATTCCGTGGAAATTTAAGTATTTTGTATGGTAAATCCATATCTTAGAGGGGTTAGAATGAACCTAGGTTGTATAGGTTGCATGTACTCCTATTAATAATGATATTCTAATGGTTATGATTATTCATTTCTATGTATGAGAATTTAGGATGTATTACATGCTAGATTCTTATATTTAATGTGAGAGGTGTGTTAGGCCCTTGATAGAAAGAGGGTTTTGTGTTGATTGTGTCTGATGTATTGATGCTATGATTTCTTGAAAATACTTGTCTATTATGATTAGGACAAAGCATGCTAGTTATTAAACCATAATGATGAATTGATGGTATGTGCGTGAATCTATCTGTTGATGTAAAATGTTATAACTTGTACTTACTAGTTTGCATGTTTACATAAGAAGTAAGTCGGGAAGCAATATGCCTTTAATTATAATCACAATGATCACGATTACATAGTTAGGTTTAAAATGTATTTCCTTCAGTGACGAATTAATAATATATTAATAACAAGGAGAATGCACTTAGCGGGGTTAAGGGTAACAACCTAGAGTTAGGTGTGTACCCTATCCGGATTGTGAGGTGGCCTATTAGGTTGGAATATACCTATAATATAAGAGCTTAAGCCAAAAGAGGCATCACATGATTTTTCTAAATAATCACTTGGGACATGGTCCTTGCGGTGGATGGACTGGAGTGATGTTGGCAATGCGGTGGTGCCAGCGGAAACATCATGTGAAATTTGGGAGGTGTATCATGGTGTAAGTAGCACCGCTTGTACCGGTCCTTAACGAAAACGTGTGTTCTAGTATATGCAACGTCGGAGTAGCAAAAGCAGTAAATAAGAGGCAATGTTACGAGTAAGAGTTGCGCCTCACTTAGTGCATTAGGTTGTACTGGTCACGTTAGTAGTGAATGGGATACTTAACTTGGGGATTACTGATGAACGTATAGACCTCTAAATCAGAAATATTTTATAGTAATTACAAAGGTGATTATAGCAGAGTAATTATTGATGAGGAAAATGAAGATTAATATTATATTATAATATTATAGTGATGAATGAAGTAATAATTAGTTAAAAAGATGAATAATGAAGTGTAACTAAATGTAAAATCTCTAAAGATGAAGAATATTATTTGAGTGTTATTGTGTTGGTTATATGATGTATTTGAGGCCATGCTATGTGAGTGTTTGAATGCATGCTTATATTATGTTTTGTCTAACCCATTTGGGATATGGACGTCCCATAACATTGTACTTATGATTGGCTCACTTAGCGTATGTTGACACTTATTTATTTGCTTGTTGTTTGCTTGACATTGGTATAGGTTGCATAGTTCGATGGCTTGGTGAGGACGGGGACTCTTGGTTATTTAAATTTAGTCTATTTTTAGTAATGATGCCACTTTAAACTTGTCGATGAGATTTCATCTACTTTTGGTTTTGAAAACTTGTTTGGGTTGGTTTTCTGAACTTAAACTCTGAAGGTGGTTGTTTTTGGTATTTAAGTAACATTGGTGATGTTTTCAAACAAACTTTAAATAAGAATTTCATTGCTTTATTGTGTTAAACGGTGTTTAAAAAAACATTGGGTGAAAAATCATGGTGTTACATATCGATATGATAAGTGTAAGAACCTGAAATTTAGAGAAAGTTGACTTTTAGTCAAATATTGACCAAAAGGGAAAAATGGTCAATTATGAAAAAGAGATGAGACTACGAAGTCGTGACTTTATGAATATGTCCAATAAGAATTTAATTCACTTATAAGAGTTTAGATGAGTAAGTTCAAGAGAAAGAATGCATGAGAAGATGCATTTTAGTTAGAAGGGTAAAATAGGAATTTATGATTTTTGGGTCAACTTTGTGACCTAATAGATTACGACACGTATTAAGTCAGTAAGATATGACTTAACAGAAGTGTAGAGTATGTTAATACCTTCATGTGGATATAAAGGTTATAGAAAAATGGGTATGAAACGAAGAAGATATGAAGATTAGAAGTTGGGACAAAAATGTCCCAAAGTTGGAATGGAATCAACCCAAGTGGATGTGTTAAGCCGGAACCACGACACGGTGGGTAAATTTCCATGGTGTTGCGAGTGCTTGACATAAGAAATAAGAGCAACACACTTTGGTCTCCGGTGTGGTGTATAGGATCCACGACGCGGCGACCAAAGTAGGCTGCTAGTGGAAGAAGAGCACCACAACGTGGGAAGTAGAATTCCATGGCATGGCAAGAATTTACATGGCCATTGACCGAGGTCAATATGTTTAACAAACCGCGGTGAGTAAGAAACCACGGTGCGATTATGCATCTGAACATAAGGTTGTTAAGCCTTTCATTCTTGTCATAAACACCACCCAAGCCTTATAGGGTTGAGCTTCGACAATTTTGAAAAGGAAGGAGGGGAAAGTGGTGGTCAAGGGTGTTTATGGCTTGAATTGATGATTGAAATCTCATTAGGTAGTCAATTTCTCCATTGTTAAGATAGTGGGGCTTCAATGTTGTTTTTAATGATTTGAGCTAATAGAGTTAGATTATGTTAAGAAAGCTTGTTAGTAGAGTTAGAGAAGATGTTTATATGCCTTAAAAAAGCTTTATATGTAATCACCATGAGTGAGATCAATCCAATGAGAGTTAGCGTTTGCAAATCTAATTAGTGATTATGTATGAATTGATGCATTATATGTTAGATTATAATTAATTGAGTAATGTGGGACACTTAATTCATTAATTGATTGAGATTAAGAGATAAAGAATAAAAGATGAATTATGATCCACTAAGTGGTTATTTTGACTTAGAGAGTCAAAAGCTCTTAATAGGCTCATACAAGTATTAAGATGCATGTGTATGTGTATGATTAGTCCTAATTGCAAAGAAGATGGATCCAGATGCATCAATGGTAGAGTAGAGGAAAATGAAACAGTTAGTCTTCACTAACTGATAAGCTGAGTTATTACTGTCACTCACTCTCTCTGTTTCTCTTTATATATATATATATATATATATATATATATATATATATATATATATATATGTTGGAGCTTGGGGCACTAAGTGAATGTCCCTAAGTAATGTGATGAAGACAGATGAAGAATATGTGTGTAAGAACACATATTAGAGCATATAAACATATTAAGAGTATGTAAGAGGTATACATAAGATACCTGTAGCAGAGCATGTATATATAAAAGTGTATGTGGGTTTATATGAGAAAGGTATTTGTAAAATACCTTAGAGATAGAAGAAAGAGTTAGAAGATGGTTATATGCAATATAAGCATAAGAGTATGTAAGTATGTCTATACATTAATGGTATTATAGAATGCCAATATGTTATTAGACATAGATATAGATTAAGTACTTAATGAGTTACGTACTAGAAGAGAAGGATTAGATAATCTCTTATTGAGATCAAGAGATAGATTATCCAAAGGACTAGTGTTATGTGATGAGTCACATAACCAAGATAGAGATGTAGAAGTATATGGTTTCTTTAGGGACAAGAGTATGGTTCCTTCAGGGACAACAGATAGAGTATGATTCCTTTGGGAATGAAGTAGAGGTTCCTATGGGGACAAAGTGTATGATTCCTTCAGGAATGAGATTATGTCCTTACTAGGAAAGAGTTAGAGGATCACATCAGGGATGTAGAACGATGATTCCTACGAGAATCCATATTGGTATGGATAGAGAAGATAGAGAAAAGGTTCCTTGAGAGGAACAAGATAAGAGAGTTCTTTGTAAGAACTTAGATGTAACCAACGAGGGGTTAAGTGTAAGGAGTCCATGAGGGATTCAAGAGTAGAAAGAAAGATTAAGGATCCATGAGGTATCATTAGAGAGAGAGAGAAGTAAGACCGGATGAGAATACCTAGTAGAGTTAGTGGAAAGTTGTTTCCCTTAGAAGACAGAGAAGGTTTGTAACATCTAGTTTGGGGATGTTTCTAATTTCGGGATAATGGGTCGTAGATTGTTCTAGTAAAGGTCTTGGTCATCAAGGTAATAGATTTTAGACCCTATTTGATGTTGATATTGTTAATTCAGCGATCTAAGCCCCCGAATTGTGCTTTGGAGCCAAAGGGTAAAATGGGAAAAGTAATATTTAGGCTTCTTGCATGGATTAATAGATTTAGTTCGACATGTATTAAGCCAAAAGTAAATGGATAGAATTATATGGATTTCAATACCATCGTGTGCATATAAAGATCACTGAAAACGAAGTTAGAACGAAGAAGTTATGATCGTTTGAAACTGAAAATGAAAACCGGAAAATCAGGAATTTACCGAAAAGCACGTGTCACCCTAACCCTGTGGGTTGCGTGTTTTTAGGCTTTTTGGGGTATTTAAAGGCCATTAACCATAAGGGGTTGTCATATACAGCCTCCACATCCCCTAGCAAACCTCTAATGAAACCCTAGCCTCCATTGAAGTGTTTGGAACTCATCCTCTCTCCTAAATCCATTTTGGTACTCTCATAATGTCCATTTGGTGCTTTCTTTTGGGGGTATTTTTCTTTAGAGGGAAGAAGAACAATAAAGGTTGGTCTTTAAAGCTATGCGTTTGAAGTATTTAACCTCCATTCTCCTTCTATACCTTTGTAAGTTATAAAGTTCCAAACTTTATTATGTTTTATCTTCAAATATATGAATATATGGAGTTTTAATCCATTTTAATGAGTTTTAGTCCCTTGGTGGCTTGTTCCATAGAGTTTGCAAAGTTGTTGGGCTTTTGATCTATGTTTGGGCTGATATATGGTCATTTGGTGGAGTAGAGAGTGCATGCAAGAGTCCTCTTTACTCCAAGCTTAAAGAAAGATGGGTTTTTTTTGCCATTTCTCAACCAGCAGTTTTAGATCTTGGAAGTTTGTGGCCTTATAATGGATAAATTTGGAAACTTTATGTATTTAGACATCATGTTGATTCAAATAGCAAGGTTGGAGACTTGGACTTAATGGATTAAGGTAAGAAAGATGCATTTTTGGTCACTTTGGGACTTAAAGTCTAGATCTTGGTCGTTTGGAACATCCTAATGGATAAAGTTGGAAACGGTATCCACTATGAAGCTATTAGGTACCAAATTTGATGTTACGAGCCTTGGTCTTTGAGGATGAAGCTCCTAATGAAGAAAATGACATTCTGCTAAAGACCATGACGTGGTCTAGGAAGGACCACGACGTGGTGATGCTCTACCGCTCGACTGTTTTGTCTTGACTTGGCCACAACGTGGCCAAGAGTTTAACATGACATGGTGGTCCGCTGAATGGATTTTGACCGTTGACTTTTGACCTGTTTTACTTTTGGTCACACTTGAGTAGAATTGAGTATTTGACTTATGAATAGTTTTGGTTTGGCTTTAGGGAGCTTGGATAGTTGTTTTTGTTGTTGATATTGCTATGGAGCTTCTGTTGTTTAGCTTATGTGAGTTTTCTCACTATTTTGTATTGCAGTATGTATCCTTTGTGTGTTAGGATGTTGATATGTTGTATTGATCTATTAGACTGGTAGATTTGTTATGATTACGTGTGTTTCTTTGGTAGTTTGTTGTTATATTCATATGTCGAAATATTGTGGTTAGGTTGAGGTGGTCTTGGTCTATGTTGTAGGCCTAGATACCCGAGCGGTCCAGTTGATACTGTAGGCCCAATAAGAGCAGTCCAACTAGATGTTGTAGGCTCAGGAAAGCAGTCCAGGTAGATGTTATAGGCTTAGGAGAGCAGTCCAATTAGATATTGTAGGCTTAGGATAGTGGTCCAACTATATGTTATAGGCTCAGAGGAGGTCTCGCTTTGTGTTGTATGCCTGGTGTGCATGCATTGTATGTGTATTCTTGTGTGGGGTATTTTGGGGAACTCACTAAGCTTTGGTTTACAGTTGTGGATTATGCTTTCCAGGTACTTTGACAATTCATTAGAAGGCGAAGGCATGAATGTACACACCCGTTAACAGTTTAATGATTTGACATTCCTCGATACTTTTCTTTATAACTCTGATTTTGGAACTATGGTTTACAAACAAAGAATTTTTCCATGAATATGTCTTATGAAAATATGAGTCTATTCTAGTTTACAAATGAAAATTTTATTCTGAATATTAGGACATTAGAAGTTGGTATCAGAGCCTTGGTTTGAGGGATTTGGATTAACACTTGTGTGAATCCAAACTCAAACTAGGATCCAAGAATTTTCACAAACGTTTTCAAAACGAATTTAAGAAAAATACTTGGGTTAGAGACTGTTGTGTTTTTATTCAAAAATTGTTTAGAAAACATAATCATAACAACAGAAGACTTTAGATTTGAACAAAATAAAACTAGTTTTATTCCCACTAAAAGATCATTTTGTAAGACTTAGAAAGATTAAAACAACCATATAAGGAAATCATTACAACCTTTGAAGACTTTGGTTTCTTTTGGAAATTAAGAAGTTGATGAAAATGGCTTTAAGCTCAAATGAAGAAGCTCTATAGAAGTATCCACCAGCATTTAGCCAAGTTGATAAGATTCTAATATTCATCTTATAATAATAACACTCTTAAGCCTTTAAGAAAAAAAAGCTTTTGTTCTAATAGAGAGTTCAAGTAAAGTATCAACTTCTTCCTACTTTGATCTTAACACTTTAAGAGACAAAACTAGAGAGAATATGGAGATGGGAAGGCTAAAATTTCGTGGTTTTGGCTTATGAAAGAAGGGAGAAAACTAGTTCTTTTAAGTCCTTACTTTAAGCCCTTATCCTATGAGTCTTAACACTTTAAGACCCATGCTTTATCAAATAAACTTGCCATGCTTTCTAAGAGCATGGTGTGTTGAATAAATTAATCAAAAGCAAGTATTATTTCTTCTTTATGGTCTCCTCGAATATTTTATAAAAAGAACAAACTAGTTTTTCTATAAAAACTCCTATATTTTTTTATAACTTATAAAACATATAAATCCATATAAGAAAAAAAAAACCCTTTTGGTCCAAAAAAAGATGTACATGACATAATAAATCATACATTTATGATATATTATGATATGTTTTGATACTTAACATTTAAAATTAATATTTCCATGAAATAAATAATTTCCAATTAATTACAAGAATTATATTTATTTATCAAGGATCAAATTCTTATAAATAATATATTTGCATGAAGTTGTTGTTAGTGTGACCCTTTAGGATCATATATTATGTAGCAATATCATTCTATAATGATTCTTGGGCATATAGATCTTTCAATCTCCTACTTGCACAAGACTCATCATAGATCGATATAGATAGTGGTGAACGTCTAGCAACATTTCACCACCCCCAATAATATATGACTTAGTGCCATTTTTTCGACATCCAATTCCAAAAAGCGCAAAGCTTCATTTGATGTATAAGGTAAGTTTATCAGTTATCCCTTTGTTATAGACATCCTGTTGAACATGAGACTTGGATCGCAATCAATCTCATTTGGTGTTCAACTTTGGGTACGCATTATATGCCTAGCTCTCAAAACATAAGAGGAACAAATCCCATCTTGACTACATAAGCCTATTGTATAATTTAGACCATACCTGAAAATGGATTTTATTAAGGATCAACATTTGACAGTATCAAAGCACAACACTCCCTACACTTAAGTCCCACTATCTATCTCAGGTGTTAAGGATACAAAGATAATACCTTTTAATCAAATATCACTAATAACTGCGATCTATGAGATGATCTTGATGCAGGTCCATTCAATACTAGTTCTCTGACAAGTACCTATGAAACTTGGTTACAACCACTTGCCTACTTTCATCTAGTGAGAGTCGACCAATCGAATTCATATTAGTATTACTTCATAATTTCTCCCATAATTATAATCGACTATGAACTTCTAGAATAATAAGATTAGTCATGGATTAAACATGTTAATATATAACACAACATGTATTGATGTGATGATCATATCCCAATATTTCAAAACAATATATAATAGTTGTTGTCTTAATGTTCCAATATCTAAATACTAAATCCAAATCAAAATCCCATTTCTAGAATATTAAAGTCTTACAGCTGAAGTTTGACTATTCATACTTAGCTAAAAAATAATGACTTTATTAATGGGTCTGATTAAATTTAATTTGTTTGAATTATGTGAATACTATCATCTACATATTTTACAATACTCTGGGTATAGTTAAATATTTTGGACAATATGATTGGTGTTCTTTCCTGACAAAGAGTCTCTTAGCTTGATTAAGTATACTCTCGAAGTCAAAGAGATTTCTATGTGATCCTTGAATGACATAAATCAACATAGATTTACAATGTACTCATTCATCCAATCATATTTTATTTCAACTTCTAAAGTAATAGTGTATTTTTATTTTGTACATTGTGCAATTATGTTTTGCTTGGACATCATTCCTACAAAACTTACTCTTCATTCCATAATGAAGTTGTAACACTCCAAAAATCACAATAAATTTAAAATTTTCAAAACCAACCATGAATCAATATTGTTTACAAAAAGAGTCATTCTTTCAAATGTATTATTTCAAATAAGAGTTTTCCCAAGACCCGAAGACATAAAAACAGGAAGTTGTGTATAATCATGCCTTCACCTTCCCACAATCATCGGAAGTACCTAAAACCATAAACTAAAACTGTAATCCAAAGCTTAGTGACTTCCCCCAAAGTACCACCACACAAACATATAATCAAACAGATAACGGGTCGAGAACCTCCTGGTTGGATTACCCCTGGATCACAATCTCCTAGTTGGAATTCCCTGACCCGTAACCTTTCGGTTAGAATGCTCCGGTCTGTTGACTGATAATACAAAGCAGTACAGTCTCAACCCCACCATACCACGTCGACATATACATAAAAAATAACATATATCCAGCAATAGATAATAATATAACAAGTTAACAGACTAGCAGGCAGATCTACAGATCACTACCGTGTAGCAACATCCTATATACCAGGATACACAAATAAAGGGGTCGGCATTGGTGCCTTCGGCCCAAGGCACAATGAGTAAAACTCACCTCTCAGTCGGAATGCGAACTGAATAAAACTCTGTCACACCCCCAAACCGGAACGGCGTAAATGTTCGGAGGCGGATAACGTCATGTACAGTATCATAACAATTGAATAATAGTAATCAAAGCAACACAACTGTCACACCCCGGCCGTTGGCGGAAACACCGGGCGGTGTAACGTCATTTCTTGTATCATAGTTATCAACTTCCTGAAAACACATGAAATTTAAAATACGTCAACATAAAGTTGGTGAGTCCACAGGTTTTGACTCCATATAAAAATAAAACATTTTCCAAGTTCAAAAGTATAGTTTTGAAAGTATCATTTTGACTCTCCAACGTTTAGTATATATATCCTAGGTATAAAAGTTTACTTACCAAATAAGTAGTTTACCTATAAGTCTCATATACTATGAATATAAGTGTTTGTAATTCCATACAAACGAAAGTTGCTACGTATAAATCTTATTTCAATTCTATACGAGTAAAAACCGCTACATATAAATCTATTTCAATTCTATACGAGTATGTGTGTTAGGTATAATTATCTACTTAATATACAAGTAGTATACCTACCAGTTTCTTGTACCTAGAGTATAAGTGTTTGGGAAACTTATACTTAACATTAATACTTATATAACGACAAAGTATAATGCTTCTAACAATTTGCTACCATGAGTTCGTAACCGCGGCTATATGACTAGTTTCAAACCTCTGCTTGATGCTACAAGTTTCGCATCTTAAGATAAGTTCCACACGCTTCATCAACGTCAGAACAATAAACAAACAAAAGGACAGTTTGTCACTCGCACACCGTTGTGTTGTAGCTAGCAACCACGAGTGGGGTTGTCAACTCGTATCTTATTCATACACGACTTCCTCGCTCACACGGGATTAACGGTTATAGGTTAGATGATTTTCCCTAAGATTTCCAATCTTAGTTGATGAATACAATAACTCATGTAGACTTGTCGAATTCCGTTAGTTCTAGTAGTAAAATCATATTCGTGTCTAAAACCCTAAGTTATTAGACTATGCTTCAAGCATTACTCCTAATATTTATAATACTTAGGCAGTATAATAGCTATAACTTTGAGTTAAAACCATGTTTTATCTTAACATAAAACCAATAACAACAACATATAACATACCTGGTTTTATCTTGACATAAAACCAATAATAACCATATACTTATCAGTTAACATATAGAACTTCCGAGTATAACTCTGGAACTATATCGCATACAACATATATATAGAATACTAAGTATAACTTAAGATCTACATTAGTATACTACTATAACAATAACATGCTAACAACTTTACGATAGTTGTATATTTTCAGATACAAAATAACTATATCCCGGTTAATATAACTATCTATCTTGATACGAATATACTATCATATAGACATAATATTATCTTATATATAATACTTAGCATGTGTTTTCCCCCGAAAACACTAAAAGTGGGGCCGTGAAACTTATCTTAATAGTGTGATTTTATGAAATCTAAGCAGAAACGGTCAGTGGTACGAGGTCGTCGGGGCTCGGGATGCAAGAGGGCTTCAGCAAATGAGAGAGAAGGAAGAAATTCAGGTGTAAGTAAAGAGAAGGCCAGACTTGCTATTTATAGGAAGATTTTTGGCCCTCACGACGTGAGAAACTCATTGTTCATGTCGTGAGTTTGGAACTTATCTCTTCGTAGACTTGCCATCCGTCTTCTAGCTTCCGAAGGTGTCACAATTCCAGTTTCACTTCGTGAATTTGATGTTCACGTTGTGAGGATTGAACAACTCATTCCTGTAGACTTCGCACGTGTTTTCTAGCTCCGAAATGTGTCCTGGACTACTTTCACGTCGTGAATCCAGACAACTAGGTTTTCCTGCCACGTGTCATGCTCTAAGACAGCTGCATCTTCGGAAGGTCATAACTTTTGCGTACGAACTCTGTTTTTGACGTTCTTTATATCCACGCGTAGGTAATTCCGAATACTACAACTCTTTATTAGACTCCAATAGCTAATTCTAAGCCTATTTTAAATTCCTCTTGTTATAAAGATTTTATAGTGTTCGGTTTATCATAACTTCTTCACGCGAAGTCAGATTTAGATGTTCTCTATATTTTTGGAATCGTATGGACGTATACTTTGATTTATACTATAAATTATGTATGAAAGTTCATATTTATATTAGAATTATCATGAAATACATAGTAAGTTTACTACATTACTATTTTAACAAAATCACATTACATGATTGGTATAATCATATGTGATTGTTATTGACCTATTTTGACTAGTGTTACAACAACCATCATATTGAAAATATATAATTTACATTGTGTTCAAATCATCGTTTACTTGACACCAAAACTATAGCAAAAACTAAGACTTGACGCTACTATGCTCCGTCTTCTTGAAACCTGTGTGGGTACCTGTTTACTAATTTCCTGAGAATACAAGTGGTTTGAAAAAGTGTCAACATTTAAGTTGGTGAGTTCATAATCATTTTGTATGAAAAAGTATGTTCTTTGTTCCTTGAAAACGATAGTGTGTTCTTCCAAAAAATCCGATATTTTATTTATATAAGTATTGCAGTCTTAGTACCTTGAGACCAAAATGTATAAGTTTCTTATGCTTTAAAATATGTAATACTAAGTTCTAATATATGTAAGTGGTGTGATTCATATTGGTTCCTACTATGATCACTTAGTGTATACAAGTTATATATAATGAAGATCGAACAGACAGTTGAACGGGTGATTCGACCCTAAGCCCACAACCAAACAAGGAACATGATCTAAGGCGGAATCACACATTCTAATGCCTATAGGATCTTAGTTATATATAACCCTAATGTATACGCTAAGTAATCATAGAGTTAACAATAATGGTCCTTTCAAAAATGTAAATTGCACTGTACTAGAAAATAGTGTACTGTAGTTGTATTCGAAAATCGTGTAAAGTAGTTTTATTATTAAGTAAAACTAGTTAAAGGTATGTTTGCCCCGTTAAAGCAAATGTAAAGTTTGTACTCCAATAAGACTGTTTGAAAATATATTACTACGTAAATGTGTCGTTGTTTTCTCATTGTGAGTTCCTATAACCATACTATGACCCAGTCGGCCTGAACACGACGTTCTTCAGGCGTCGGAAACGTTAACGACATTTGTCACCCTAGACCTGCCGGTCCAACTGTAGCTAACAATTAGGGTGTGGGATTGTCAGTCCCATATAGATCTATACATAAATATCTCGCTCTCCCTACAAGAGACTCTGGTTATAAGTCAGGACTTTTATTGGTACTTAGATAAGTACTTGAAGACGTGGCTCACAATTTATTGCTTCAACGAGTTTACGAGTAATGAACTGAAAACGCTTTGGTAAATGAAAATGTAAATTTTCCATAGAAATTTCTAAGTGTATAAGTATTGTAAACTGACCCATAAACTACACCTATTATAGTTTATATGTTTTTTTCCGTATTGTGTCCCGAACTTGGTAAAATTGTACATATGTTCCATAAACTATATCTATTATAGTTTAAAGTATATGTTCTGTTGAAATGAAAACCTTTGTATTTTTAACAACTTTGCATGATTATATTTGTAAATCTGTGATAAAAGTATCCCGTGAAATTTAACGTTTTTGCACAAATGGTAATAAAATAAGTTGCGAAAATATTCTTTTTATTTAACGTGTTGAAATAATTTGAATACTTATATATATATATATATATATATATATATATATATATATATATATATATATATATATATATAATACATATATATATATAGGTAAAAACGACAATTGAAACTATTTGAAGTAGTTTAGATATTAACACAATATTTCTTGTGTTTTACTTGTATTCCCCCTAAAACAAATGAAAAATCGTGAAAACGTAAGGGTATGAACTCACCTTGAGTGTGATTGCGGTTAGAATTTAACTAGAAACGATCAGCAATTCGTGATCATCGGGCTCGGGCTCGGGAAGTGAAACGGCCTTAACAAACGAGATAGAGAGAAGAGATTTAGGTGTAAGAAGTGAAATGGTCGAACTTGCTATTTATAGGTTTATTTTTGGTCTCTCACATCGTGAGCCACATATGCTCACGTCGTGAGCTTCCATGAGTCATCCTGTAGCCTTCCCAGGTGTTTCTAGCCTCGATTATTGTCTGTTTGAATCCTCACGTCGTGAGAATTCTAGCTCACATCGTGAGCCCAGTCAGATTAGGGTTTCTGACACGTGTCATGCTATCAGACAGCTGTATCTTCGGAAGGTCATAACTTTTGCATACGATCTCCGTTGTTGACGTTCTTTATATCCACGCGTAGGTGGGGACGTACTCTACAGCTTTCATTTAGATCACTAAGGTTAAAAAGTAATCTATCGCAAACTAACTTTTTATGATTCCCGGTGTCGTGCTAGTTTTGTCGTGAAACTTCGACAGGTCATAAATTCTTCGTTATAACTCGGATTTTGGCGTTATTTATATCTCTGGAATCCTTGTCCCGACCACTACAATTTTCATCATAGATATTGGGTCTATCTATTATTTTATTTTTGACGCTTATTTTTATTCTTAACTTATTATATCTTTATACTAATGCTTAGCCTAGAAACACGGGCTTTACAAGTGATTTCGGTCTTGTGGTTTGATCTTAGAAGGGAGATTTCGGTCACACTCAACCGGAATCTCAAAGGCATGGCATAAGTATGCTTTTTTGTAATAACCATTTGATTTTTGTTTGACGTAGTTGACTTACTTTGACTTTGGTTTGACTTGTTTGACTTTCTTTGATTTTTATTGACTAGAAATTAACTGGTTGTTACATTATCCCCCGTTAGAGGGAATTTCGTCCCAAAATTATTTCTAAAGTGGTACTCATGAACTATGTAAAAGATGCTGGTACTTTTGTTTCATCTAATCTTCTCGTTCCCTTAAGTGAATTCTGGTCCTCGCTTGGCATTCCAGCGGACCTTCACTTTCATATGCGACTTTGTTTTGGTTACTCTTACTGTTTGCTTAGGGATCGCAAGTTGTACTCAAGACAGGTTGGGTTTTAAAAGACTCCTGTAACAACTGTCAGGGGCGCGAGGCGAATCGATTGTCCCTTATCCGTGATAATTGATAGCGGTATATTGTGTAGTCTCACCACCCCTTTGTGATATGTTCATGTCAGCTTCTCTATTTCATCTGTTGCTTTGATCGGTAGGGAGTGTTTGAGTTTGGTTTATTCGTCTACGCTCACTCAAATGATAATATGTCCAATAGTAGACCTGGGCAGTTTTGTTCTGAAGTTCGTGGTAGGACTCATACCTGGTTCATCTATCATCGCTTTGTGTATACAAGTTGTATGTAATTAAGATTGAAAAGACAGTCGAATAGGTGATTATGCCCTAAGCCCACAACCAGACAAGGAACAGGAGTTAAGGTGGAATCACACATCCTAAATCCGTAGAATCTTAATTATATACAACTCTCACGTATACACCTAGTAGTGATAGGTGAAGTGCATGGGTCGTTAGTCTCTATTCTTGAACTTGACTTGTTATACGAGTGATACTTCCGGGAGGTCTGCTGGGAACTCTTCCCGCTTCTCCGTCATTCCTTTGTGTTGGAAAATCTCTCTTGAAATGCCCCGATTCACCACATTTATGGCATGCTTGACTTGCTCCGACATTAGCTGCCTGAATATTTTGTTGGGCCGGAGTCCTACAGAAACGGGTGTTGTGCCCCTTCCTGTTGCAATTTTTGCAGTGCATTTCTCGACAGACTCCATAGTGATGGAAGCTGCATTTTTTGCACTTTGGGAGATTTCCAGCGTATGGTCTGTTCGGCACTGAGGTAGTAGGGTCAGTGGTGGTATGGACTGTTACAATTTGTTGTCTTTTAGTAGGTCCTTGAGTTGAACTGCCCCTTTTCTTGTTCCAGAACTTCCGTTTCTTGTTCTTAGGTTTGTGGTTTGGGGTGTCCTTGTAGGTAGACACTCTTTGGTGCCCTTGGTTATCACTACGATTGGAATGGTCGACACCGTTTCCATTTTCGTTTGTTTTGTTAGCGCTGAGTTGTGCCATGACAGCTGTCACGGCAGCTGTTACAGCGGCTTGGAATGTAGCGGGGTCTATTTATAAAACCGGTGTTGCGCTGGTATGCTAGTTACTTCCATGTGAAGGCATGATTCTGTTGTATTATGTGAAACGAGTTCGTAAATAACTATGGTCGTTGCTAGTTGTATTCTATCCATTTATACACACATATAAATTTCAGGTTTTGCTGTACGATTCTCAATGTTTCGATCAACATCCCTGTGATGCATTTATGGTAGTGAGTATGAGTAGGTATTATATAAATGTTAAGTTTAACAAAATAGAATATAGGTGTCAAAATATTAGGTTGGTCGGGTTTCATAGGTTTTGGGATGGCATATCTCACTTGATTTATTAGTACTAGTTGCGACGAAAGATGCGATATTCCTAACACATAACGCGAGTAGTGTAGTCACTAACTCACTAGGTTATATTAGTTATTAAAATGACATACATGGTGCTCCACCATCTTACACATCTTGTGAGTGGCCCCTTCCTTTCTCTGATTTGTTATGATTGCCATAGTTTCAGCTACAAAGATTTGTTGTCTCATGGCAGTTATTTCCTCCTCTAAAAAGTGTAGGTGGTCCGGATTGTTTTCCTGATGTACTTGTAGGCATGGCATCCATATGGTGTTCTTTGTTCTTCGTGGGTGTGTTGGATTTGCATCGTCATGTTTCGGGCTTTGCTACTGATCTTCATTACTTCACGATGTAGAGCATGAACCCGAATGTCCAAGCGGGACTCTCACGATACAATCAGAGGTAGTGCTCGATTTGTAGGTGCTAGGGTCCGAAGTATTGTGTAGTGGGTGTATGTACGTTGTGTGAATATATCCTAGAAAGATAAAGGTAAAAAGGGTCTCATGTCTACTCTTGATAGGGTAAGGTTTATTAACGATCTTTCCAGCTATTAACGATCTTTCCAGCGCCTTTTTCTCCGTCTGATCCCTTCTCGGAATCCTCCTCGTGAACCCTCTTCTAGTTCTTCCTCGGTTCATCTGTTGGTTGTTGTTGTGGGGTTGTGATGCCTAGATATGTTGTTTGTGCGAGAATAGGGGTATATAAACAATCTATGAGATTATTAGAAGCATCTCTAATGAAATTTTTTTAATGGCGTGATCCTTACCGGGTCCTCCTATAATCACGTAGTGTATACAAGTTGTATATAACCAAGATCGAATAGACCTTCGAATAAGTTTCTCCACTCTAAACCCACAACCAAACAAGGAACATGATTTAAAGTGGAATAAAAAATTCTAAGTCTATGAAATCTTAATTATATATAACTTTAACGTAAACACTAAGCAATTACAGACCTACCAGTAAGTGTCTTTAGTTTTCACATAAATTATTTGTAGTATCATAAAATACTCCTATAGTATTTTAAGCTTTATGTTTGGTTCTAGAGTTTCTTGGTATGTAGTGTTGGTAAGTTTTAGACTCGTTGTTTACCACGACTATTCCCAAACACATGTTGGTCGTATCTCAAATAAGTATAGTTGATCAGACTATATTTATCCCAGATATGATTACATAACTGTCTAGGCTTAACCGCAGTGTTCAACTTATCGAAATACTTTTTATATGGTACTTATTATGACATTGTTCCTAGTATGTATGTAGATACTTACACTTTTATAAAAATATTTATAATATTCTAAAGTATAATTGTACGAAAATGTTACATCAGAGAGCTTTAGTCCCATTGTATTTATAGTTTGTATATACTTAGTTCACTATAAACAATGCTCTGATACCAATTTGTCACACCCCTAAACCGGAACGGCAGAAACGTTCGGAGGCGGATGACGTCTTGTACAGTATCATAACAATTGAATAATAGTAATCAAAGCAACACAACCATCATAATGAAAATATATAATTTACATTGTGTTCAAATCATCGTTTAGTTGACACCAAAACTATAAAAAACTAAGACTTGACGTTATTATGCTCCGTCCTCTTGAAACCTGTGTGGGTATCTGTCTACTAATTTCCTGAGAATACAAGTGGTTTGAAAAAGTGTCAACATTTAAGTTGGTGATTTCATAAGCATTTTGTATGAAAAAGTATGTTCTTTGTTCCTTGAAAACGATAGTGTGTTCTTCCAGAAAATCCAATATTTTCTTTATATAAGTATTGCAGTCTTAGTACCTTAAGACCAAAATGTATAAGTTTCTTATGCTTTAAAATTTGTAATATGAAGTTCTAATTTATGTAAGTGGTGTGACCCATACTGGTTTCTCCTATGATCACTTAGTGTATACAAGTTATATATAATCAAGATCGAACAGACAGTCGAGTGGGTGATTCTGCCCTAAGCCCACAACCAAACAAGGAACAGGATCTAAGGTGGAATCACACATTCTAATGCCTATAAGATCTTAGTTATATATAACCCTAACATATACGCTAAGTAATCATAGAGTTAACAATAATGGTGCTTTCAGAAATGTAAATTGCACTGTACTAGAAAATAATGTACTGTAGTTGTACTGGAAAATCGTGTAAAGTAGTTTTATTATTAAGTAAAACTAGTTGAAGGTATGTTTGCCTCGTTAAATCAAATGTAAAGTTTGTACTCCAATAAGTCTGTTTGAAAATATATTACTACGTAAATGTGTCGTTGTTTTCTCATTGTGAGTTCCTATAACCATACTATGACCTAGTCGGCCTGAACACGACGTTCTTCAGGCGTAGGAAACGTTAACGACATTTGTCACCCGAGACCTGCCGGTCCAACTGTAGCTAACAGTCAGGGTGTGGGATTGCCAGTCCCATATAGATATATACACAAATATCTCGCTCTCCCTACAAGAGACTCTGGTTATAAGTCAGGAGTTTTATTGGTACTTACATAAGTACTTGAAGACGTGTCTCACAATTTATTGCTTCAACGAGTTTATGAGTAATGAACTGAAAACCCTTTAGTAAATGAAAATGTAACTTTTCCATAGAAATTTCTAAGTGTATAAGTATTGTAAACTGACCCATAAACTACACCTATTACAGTTTATATGTTTTTTTTCGTATTGTATCCCGAACTTGGTAAAATTGTACATATGTTCCATAAACTATACCTATTATAGTTTAAAGTGTATGTTCTGTTGAAATGAAAACCTTTGTATATTTAACAACTTTGCATGATTATATTCGTAAAACTGTGATAAAAGTATCCCGTGAAATTTAACGTTTTTGCACAAATGGTAATAAAATAAGTTGCGAAAATATTCTTTTTATTTAACGTGTTGAAATAATTTGAATACTTATATATATATATATATATATATATATATATATATATATATATATATATATATATAGGTAAAAACGACAATTGAAACTATTTGAAATAGTTTAGATATTACCACAATATTTCTTGTGTTTTACTTGTATTCCCCCCCCCCCCTTTAAACAAATGAAAAATCGTGAAAACGTAGGGGTATGAACTCACCTTGAGTGTGATTGCGGTTAGAATCTAACTTGAAACGGTCAGCGCTTCGTGATCGTCGGGTTCGGGAAGTGAAACGGCCTCAACAAACGAGATAGAGACAAGAGATTTAGGTGTAAGAAGTGAAATGGTCGAACTTGCTATTTATAGGCTAATTTTTGTTCTCTCACGTCGTGAGCCACATATGCTCACGTCGTGAGCTTCCATGAGTCATCCCGTAGCCTTCCCATGTGTTTCTAGCCTCGATGAGTGTCTGTTTGACTCCTCACGTTGTGACCCCAGTCAGATTAGGGTTTCTGACTCTCAGACAGTTGTATCTTCGGAAGGTCATAACACTTGCATACTAGCTCTGTTTTTGACGTTATTTATATCCACGCGTAGGTGGAGATGTACTCTACAACTTTCATTTAGATCACTAAGGTTAAAAAGTAATCTATCGTAAACTCACTTTTTATGATTCCCGGTGTCGTGCTAGTTTTGTCGTGAAACTTCGACAGGTCATAAATTTTTCGTTATAACTCGGATTTTGGCGTTCTGTATATCTCCGGAATCCTTGTCCCGACCACTACAATTTTCATCATAGATATTGGGTCTATCTATTATTTTATTTTTTATGCTTATTTTTATTCTTAACTTATTATATCTTTATACTAATGCTTAGCCTAGAAACACGGGCGTTACAAGTGATTTCGGTCTTGTGGTTTGATCTTAGAAGGGAGATTTCGGTCACACTCAACCGAAATCTCAAAGGCATGGCACAAGTATGCTTTTATGTAATAACCATTTGATTTTTGTTTGAATTAGTTGACTTACTTTGACGTTGGTTTGACTTTCTTTGATTTTTAATTACTGAAATTAACTAGTTGTTACAAACTCTGCTATGAAAATCGGCTGAACGATCACCTAACCAAAACCAACCGGTAGGCCACCCTACCTACCCTGGTGATCACATGGAACGATCCAGTATACCGGGGAAACAATTTTCCCCTCTTCCTGAAGCGTATCACACCATTCCAGGGTGAGACCTTCAGTAGGACCATATCGCCGACCTGGAACTCCAACTCTGATCGATGTCGGTCGGCATAGCTCTTTTGTCGACTCTGAGCTGTCCGCAATATCTGCCTAATTTGCTGGATGAGCTCTGTAGTCTGGAGGACCACTTAAGTCATCCCCATGAATTTGTGACCAACCGCCCCCCAACAAACTAGGGTACGACATCTCCGACCATATAGAAGCTCGAAGGGCAGTGCACCAATGCTGGAGTGAGAGCTATTGTTGTAGGAGAACTCCACAAGGGGTAGGTGAGAATCCCAACTCCCACCAAAATCTATGACAAAAGCCCGCAACATATCCTCAATTGTCTGGATGGTCCGCTCACTCTGGCCATCAGTCTGCGGATAATAGCTCTCCGACCATACAGAAGGTCGAAGGGCAGTGCACCAATGCTGGAGTGAGAGCTATTGTTGTAGGAGAACTCCACAAGGGGTAGGTGGGAATCCCAACTCCCACCAAAATCTATGACACAAGCCTGCAACATTTCCTCAATTGTCTGGATGGTCCGCTCACTCTGGCCATCAGTCTGCGGATAATAAACAGTGCTGAAATGTATCCTCATGGAACTTCTGTCAGAATCGGGAAGTGAACTGAACATCTCAATCTGATATATTGGAAACTTGAACACCATGATGAGCAACAATCTCACGTACATACACACCGGCCAACGTTTCGGCCAAGGACCCAGTTCGCATCAAATCCCTTGGCAGTCTTCGGTAGCTTGGACATAAAATCCATGGTGATATGTTCTCACTTCCACATGGGAACCTCCAAAGGTTGCAGCTTTCCATGCGGCCTCTGATTCTCGGCCTTGACCATCCTACGGGTCAAGCACCTCTTAACGTACCAGGCTATCTCATTCTTCCTACACGGCCACCAGCAACTTAGTCTCAAATCCTGATACATCTTGGTGGCTCCCCGTTGTATCGAAAAGCGAGACTTATGTGCCTTCTTCGAAATTATCTGCCTGATCCCACCAGAAACTGGAACCCATACCCGACCACACCGGGTCAACAATCCCCGACTATCGGTGAAAAATCTGTCGATCTCTCCCCTGATCCTATCATGTTTCCAGTTCTCTTTCTTGACTCCTTTTTTCTGTACCCCTCTGATCAACTCCAAAAGTGGATAATTAATGGATATCCTCATACACACATCCCCAACTGAGGATCCAACCGACTTGCAGCTCAAAGCATCTGCGACCACATTCTCTTTACCCATATGGTAAAGGATCTCGCAGTCAGAATCCTTGATCACGTCAAGCCACATGCGCTGCCTCATGTTCAGGTTCGGATGGTCCGTAAGATATCGCAAACTCTTGTGATCCGTGTAAACGATACAATGGACCCCATATAAACAATGTGTCCAAATATTGAGGGAAAACTCCATTGCCGCCAAATCTAGATCATGAGTAGGATATCGTGCGTCATGCGGCTTCAGCTGCCGAGAAGCATACGCAATCACTTGCCCCCACTACATAAGAACCGCCCCAAACCAGTGATTGATGCATCACAAAATACCACGAAATCCTCAAAACCATCCAGAAGGGTCAACACTGGGGCCTCACATAACCTCTGTCGTAGTGTCTCAAACGCCGTCTGTTGCTCCGGGCCCCAACAGAAATCTACGTCCTTCCTCGTCAGACGAGTGAGGGGTACAACAATCTTGGAGAAATCCTGGATAAATCTCTGATAATATCCTGCTAAGCCCAAGAAACTCCTAATCTCCGAGGGAGACTTCGAAACCTCCCACTGCAGCGTAACCTCAATCTTGGCCGAATCGACCAAATCTTGTTCTGGTTAACGAGGTTCCCCAAGAACTGGACCTCTCGTAACCAAAAATCACACTTCGAGAACTTAGCATACAGTCGTTCTCGCCTCAACACTCCCAAAAGCTCTCGAAGATGCTCCTCATGTTAATCTCTAGTATTGGAATACACCAAAATGTCATCAATAAAAACAATAACTGATCGATCGAGCATCAGCCTGTATACCCAATTCATCAAGTCCATAAACACCGTAGGCATATTGGTGAGCCCAAATGGCATCACCACGAACTGGTAATGCCCATAACGAGTCCAAAATGATGTCTTTCTCCATGTCCTCCTCTCTCACCCTCACCTGATGGTACCCCGACCTCAGATTGATCTTGGAGAACCAATATGCACCCTGTAACTGATCAAAGAGGTCGTCAATATGTGAAAGGGGATAACAGTTCTTCACCTTCAACTTATTCAACTCCCGGTAATCAATGCACATCCAGTGTGAACCATCCTTCTTCTTGACGAACAATATCGGTGCTGCCCATGGAAAACTGCTCAGTCTTATGAACTGCTTTCCTAGCAGCTCCTAAAGCTGAGAGGATAACTCCTGCATCTCGGGCGGTGCCAAACGGTATGACGCCTTTGCAATCGGAGTCGCACCTGCATTAGATCAATACTGAACTCCACCTGCATCTCGGGAGGCATACCGGGTAACTCCTCCTGAAACACATCAACAAACTCCCTAACAAGTGGCACATCTGAAACCGAAACCTGTTCCCCAGCCCCAGTAGCAACCACATACGCAAGATAACCCATACAACCATGTTGAATGTACAGTCGAGCCCTGGCCGCTGAACAAAACCCTGATCCAACCCTGGTACCCTCCCCATAGATGACGAGCTCTCCTCCACTTGGGGTTTGAACTACTACTCGCTGACCCTTGCAGTCAATCATAGCACCAAACCTGCTCATCCAATCCATCCCCACTATCACGCATACATCCCCCATGGGGATAGGGATCGGGTTAATCGGATAAGGTACCCCGAAGATCTCCAAGATACAATCCTGATACACTTTGGACGCAGAAATCCCATGTTGATTGGCGACAGAAACCTGCAACGGACACTTCAACTCACTAAGGGTCATATCAAAATCGCTACCGATAGATCAAGATACAAAGGACCGTCTTGCGCTCGAGTCGAATAACACAACAGCAGGCAAAGAATTCACTAAGAATGTACCTATCAGAAACATAAACATAAGCATACCATAAAATAATCCACATAATGATAAATAGAAACATACCAATAACGATGTCTAGCACCGCCCTGGCCTCATCGGGGGCTCCACCCTGCCCTGGCTCCCATCAGTGATCCTCATAGTAGCTTGCGCTAGTCTAGCAGTAAACAATGGGTACTAGGCCTTTATATGGCCCACCTGGTCACACTGCTAGCAAATCTTGGTGCTCGGTACCGGAGCCTGCTGACTGCAATCCTTGGCCTATTGCCCATCCTTGCCATATTTGTGGAACCCAGATGAAGATCGACAAACACCTCATGAACCTTACCGCACTTACCACAATTGCGGCCCCTTTGCCCTCCAGACCTCGAATCAGTGGGCTTGAACCGCTTCGCCATAAGCTGTGTTTGAACCAGATCTTGCCTCTGCTCTCTCACATGGAGCTCCATCTCAATCTCCCACCTACCCGCGACCTCCTATAGCTCCACAAGTGTACCATAGTGTTGTGTGGATACGAACTTACGGATATCCTTCTTGAGCATGCTCAAATACGGGGTCATATGAGTTTGCTCAGAAGCAGTAGACTCAGGAAAACATAGCTCTCTTCGTAAATATCTTGGTAATCTTAGTCACTGACTCAGTCCCCTGTCTCAGATCCAAATACTCCCTAGCCAACCTCTCCCGCTCCACTAATGAAACATATCTCAAGCGGAACATCTCAAAGAATTGCTCCCAAGACACGATAACCCTCCGCTCCGGAGTGTAAGAGTTAGTCACCGACCTCCACCAGTCCTTTTCCCCTGACCGGATAAGGTTCAGAGCACACATGACCTTCTGGTCAGCAGGGCCGGAGCATGTAAAGAAACATCCCTCAACATTTAACAGCCACCTCGTAGCAATAATCGGATCCTAAACCCCATCAAACACTGCGGGTTTCATATTGTCGAAGTCCCAATAATGGAAGGCTCTCCCCGCGCCAATCCCCGTAGCAGCGACGGCCGCAGTAGCTGCAGTAGCAACTGCCTCAGAAAGTGCAACGTATCGGCCATCAAAGAACTCCATCATAGTGGTCTTGATAAACCCAAACAACTATGATATTTTCCCCTAGACAATAGAAACAACCTCATCATGAAGTATCTCTGTAACCTAGTCCTTAGTCAGCCGTGACCTATCCTGGCCACTCGATCCAGCTCCTAAATCGAATCTCCTCGTGACCACCATACTGAAAATAAACCAGAAAATATCAGATGACTCGCATTCCATACCATATGAGCTATTCTAAACAACAAACCCTAGGGGTTGTGACTTTCTTGCTACGTGTACAGGTCATGTGCTTCCGGTAGTACGGGCCCATACTACCTTCCGCACCTACCCGTATTTGTCTCAGAAGATCATCACACTAGAATACACATACATCCTATTCTCACTTCCTAGAGAAAGGCTAGACATTCCTCAACTAGTCGGCTGACCCCACATAACTTATCCATGAAACTTCCACCAAACCTGCCGCACTCGTGTACACTAATCATACATAACACTGGGTCCTATAGACAGTCGAATACCTAATTCTACCCTAAGCTCTTCACCAGACAAGAACAGGAAATAAGGCTAAACCAAACATTCTCAGGCTATAGAATCTTAGTTATGTATAATTATGATGCATACACTAAGCAACTACAATAATGATGTCAATTACATACAAGAAAGAAGCCCTAGGCTATCAGGCATCAATAATTCTATCACTAACATGTTGTTCTAACATAAACATAATATCAAATAAGAGTGTAGGAAACTTGAGGTATACTTTCTTGCTCCGGTTAATCGTACACATCACATCCTTCCTTGTTTACTTTTGAAAATCAGTTTAAAACTTTTGCAGTTCCCTAGTTTGAGTTTAGATTCACACAAATGCTCATTCAATTTTCTCAAACCAAGGCTCTGATACCAACTTGTAACACTCCAAAAATCACAATAAATTTAAAATTTTCAAAACCAACCATGAATCAATATTGTTTACAAAAAGAGTCATTGTTTCAAAAGCATTATTTCAAATCAGAGTTTCCCCAAGACCTGAAGACATAAAAACAAGAAGCTGTGTACGATCACGTCTTCACCTTCCCACGATCCTCAGAAGTACCTGAAACCATAAACTAAAACTGTAAGCCAAAGCTTAGTGAGTTCCCCCAAAGTACCACCACACAAACATATAATCAAACAGATAAAGGGTCCATAACCTCCTAGTTGGATTACCCTCAACCCACAATCATTCGGTTGGCTTTCCCCATACAAAACGGGTCCACAACCTCCTGGTTGGATTACCTCCCGCATACATACTCTTGGTTGGAATGCCCTGGCCCAAATCCTTTAGGTTGGAATGCCCCAATTTGTTCACTGATAGCACAAAGTAGTACACTCTCAACCCCACCATACCTTGTCAACATATATATAATAAATAACATATATCCAACAACAGATAATCATATAACCAGTTAACAGACTAACAGATATATCTACAGATCACTACCGTATAACAACATCCTATATATTAGGATACACAACTAAAGGGGTCGGCATTGGTGCCTTTGATCCACAGGCACAGTGAGGAAAACTCACCTCTCAGTAGGAATGCAAACTGATTAAAAATTTGCTTTGAAAATCGGGTCAACGATCACCTAACCAAAACCAGGAACCTAATCTTTATTTAGCAGCTCAAATACCCAAAATACCCATATGTCAACTTGGTCAAAACTCTGGTCAAAGGTCAAAGTCAGCTATCAACCTAGCTGAGTCAACTCAGCCGAGTCAAGTCATGGCTCGTACGCGAGCCGAACTTCGGATGTACACGGGACGTACTCGATCCTTGACCGAGATCGAGCAATTGACCTCGTACACTCGGCGTACTCAGAGATACGCACGACGTACGCATCGAAGTTACACTTTCCATATTAAAAGCTTAATACTTCGACTTATTACGTCCAAATACAGATCCAAAGCCAAAATACCACTAAGAGTCATAAAGTTTCCAACTTTTTTACTTTGCATGCCCAATAAGTACTTAATACACAAAATCCAAACTTCTTAATACCTTAAGACCATCTAGAGCATGCATGGGGAAAAACTAAGCATGAAGACCACAATTTTATGACTCAAGACCCCTCAATAGGTCTGAAAGGACGACTTATTCGCTTAAGCGCATGCCATGCTCAAGTTTCATCATAGTTGGGACCAAAAATGCCCTAAATGATGAAATGGATAGATCTACAAGATAAGATGATCAAGCAAGGAGCTTTTTACCTCATTGAGGTTGCTAAAAAAGAGAGAATCGCATATCCAAGTGGCTTCCAAGCTCCAAGGTCTTCCCACCACCTTCTTTTTCTTCAAGAATACCACAAAACACAAAGATAAGCTCAATATGCACTCTTCTCACTTAGGGTTAGCTAGGGGGACGTTTTCACAGATGGAGGCTAATGAGGGAATGAGAAATGACGTGTTAATGATGCTTATATATGGTCCAAACCCTAAAAATAAGGGTTTGAGGATTGTTCATGTGTGCCCTGCATACGCGATGTACGCTTAGCGTACTAAGGTCTTCCCTAGTACGCCCAACGTACACAACGTACGCCCAACATACTAGGTCTTTGTCCAAAATCACCAAAATACCATTAAGAGTTAAATTTGCAAACAAAACTCATTCCAAGAGCTAAATTCATAAACCTTCATACTTAAGGGTAAATTTTGGAAATACCTCATTTCCGGGATGTTACCGAAGTTATAATCTAATTTTAATTCATAATTATACATATCATTTTTGAAGTTAGTATTTTATGTAGCTCTTTACATAAATATCTTCTTCTAAAATTATTATCTCATGTACATTCTCTTGTTTCTTCCTAAGCACTCTTATAATGTTCTCAAAATCATTGAGTGACTTAACCATGTATTCAAATTGTATCTCATGATGTGTTCATAGCATAATCATATATCTAGAGTTGTACATAATATGACATAAATGATGGATTCATTTTCAAAGAAAATAGAATATAAATCATTTCATCTAGATCAAACCTATCTGCTAAGTCCTTTTGAGACAGACTGAAAATGGTGACATGTGACAATGCCAAGAATCCTCCAAAGGAATCTTGTATCTTGACCTCTTTCAATATAGTGTTAATTCATGCAAAAGAATTTAAAACTTTTAACATTCATCTTTATATATCTTTATGGATTTTACATTCCAAGAATTTATGTTGTCATTCCTAAGTATTTCATTTTAGAAACACTATACGATTCAAGGTGAGACGACCTTGCATAGTCGGAATGTAATTTCAAATGATTAAATATGTCTCATTCATACAATATTAGGAATATCATTATGCTCCCACTAGTTCTTTGTAAACACACATGTTCTTTTCATTTTGATATAAAAGCATACATTGTATCTTCATATTAAAATGACTATTCCAACCTTGAGATGTTTGCTTTATATCCATAAGTGGATCTTAAGCATTAGACATTTTGTTAGGATAACATGGATCAAGAAAACCTTTAGGCTAAACTATATGTATGTCTTCTAGTAGATGTCTATTAAGAAAACGATCTTTCTTGAAATCTATTTGCTATATCTTATATTAAGAATATGAAGTTATAGTAAATAATATCCTTATTGATATAGCTACTTGTGAAAAGGTTTGATCATAGTCAATGTCATGCGTATGATAAGGAACATAGTCAATAACATGAGTATAATAAAATCCTTTTATAACAAGCCTTAATAAATGTTTATGTATCCATGTATGTATTCTTTCTAAAAGAATATCTGACTCCTTCTAGCCTTGCTAGAAAGAGGAAGATTAATCAAGCCCATAATTGATTATTAGACATGGATTACATCTCAATGTTCATAACTCTAAGTCATTTATCAAATTCAAGATTTGACATAGCTTTTTGGTAGTTGATGGATTTGCTAGAAACCATCAAGAAGAACTCATCAATGAGAGATTCCACACTTCTCAAGTCAAAGATGATTTCTACCATTAATGCTAACAATTTGTGTTTGTGAATAACTATTATTCAAGTTCAAAAATTCCTTATTGAAACTAGTGCCAAAAATTGCTATATCAAGCTATGATTCTTGAGTTCCTTCAAGTTTTATGTTTATCCCATTTGCTTTGTCATTATAAGCTTGCTTTCTACTAACTCAAAATTTAGAGGAATAAGAGAACTTATTCTTGGTGGGTTTGTATATAATAATCTAAATGCCCTTTTAGAATATTCTACACACATGTAATTTGTTGGTGTGTATATTCAAGATACAATTAACAGTGATTAATGTATAATCCCAATAGCATAAAGGAAGATACTTTCTACCAATTAGAATGTAACCTTTATCAGGTAAGGTCTAATTCATCCTTTATTATCACTTAAAGCTTTAGATCGTGTTACTGGATTGTATATCAACTTTATATTTAAAACCTTCAACCAAGATTTTACAATTATACTTTACCTTGTAAAATATAATTATAACTACTATAGTTATCAATAAAGTTGATTGGTATCTTGCATTCAATCTTAGACATTCATTAGAAAGGAAGTCATACATCACAGTGTATAGATCCTTAATAATTATTTCGTCTACAGGTTAGTGAAAATATGATTAGGAATCCTTTATATAAAAATAAGATTCACATATGTCAAATAAACTACATTATTTGTCTTCAAATATCCCTTTCTTGAAGTTGTAATATGTGTATTTCATTTATATAATGAAGATAACAATGTCATAGATAAGTTTGATATAAAACAAGTTTAAGTCAAAAGTGGTTACATATAGAACTTAATTTTATTTATAAAATATTAAGAGATCCAGTCTCATAAATAGAAGTTAATCATTTCAAAATATGAATATTATCGTTATGAAAAACGATCAAGTAAATAATCAATCATTTAAATAATATATCTGAGACATATATATTTAGACAAGCTAAATTTAAAACATGCATTTTATCAAAACAAACATTACTTTATATTACAAGTAATTTATGTTCTAAGCATAAATAATATACTAAACTCCGAGAGTGTAATTCCAACTTGTTTGTGCTCAACTGGTTACTCTTCTATAAATGTTTGCAAGCAAGTTAAAAATATTAGATTAACATTTAAGTACCAAGTACTTGAGTGTTATATGAAAAGTATGAGTTCTATCTAATAGATATCTGAAGTACTAGTCTCTTCCAAACTTTCTTTTCAGATAAGAGGAGCAGTTCTTCTTCCAATGTCTAGTTTCTCCATAAAAGAAACCAGATCCATCTATGTAGGCTTTCTTTGATTTCTTGGGATTAAAGGTGTTTAGTCCATAAAACATGGGCTTCTTAGATCACACAAAGTGACTCTTTTCAGCATTGCATTATTCCATTGTTTGAACAAGTTTAAAACAAAAAATATCATTGTAATTTTTGGAATATTGTTTAACTTGTTACATCATCAGATATATATATCTAAATTATCCAAGACTTCCTTGAAGTTAGGAATATCTTTTCCTAGTATGGTATTAGAATAATCTTGAGCATCAAAGTGATGCCTTTACTAGGTACCAAGTTCATTTCTATCAAAGCAAATTATTTGGAACAAGGACCTTTAAGTGTATACAATTTCACATCTCTCATAAGATTGTCTCTTAAGACATGAGCTCATTCATTGAAATTGTATCTACTGAATGTTGTTGTTTCATTAAGTCATTAAACCAAATGACAATTCATGGCTATGAGAGTGGTTTATATATATATCTACAAAATTTTAACAAAATTCATTTAGTATTTTCAATATTTAATCTTTAATAATCAATAACCTTTTAGTTTCCAAAAACATTAATTATCAAAGTATAGGATCCAAGTTGCGAAACAATGGTTAGGTATCCTTTATCCCATTCATTTGAATCCAATCCGGTAGATATCGATTATCAATTATATTCTACTATATAATTCCTAGATTTATGAGATCGCTAATAACAGATTTAATTAGACATGTTTGATCCCATCTATGCCTCAGAGCTCTTTTGCTTAGGTATCATTTATCATAAAAGATTTCTGATCAAATCATCCAATTTGAAAAACTTGTGTAATCGGCCTATAACTTGGTTATAGAGATTGCAAAAACACCCCGACCATCAAAAGATAACACTAAGCGGTTAGGTATCATTTATTCCACTAGTGCATACAAGAGGCGTGCGAGTGTTATTCAAAAAGGATTGCATGGATTTGAGGTTTGTAAGGGGTCTTTGATGTTTTATATTCTATTTTAAAAAACATATTATATCATGGTTATTGCATGCATCCAATAAACCATTGTATACTTTAAAAATATCATTTTATGTAAAATCACATTTTAACAATGTTCTTTTATAAAATTCGGTTTTATAAAATTGACGCGATCAAATTTTAATAGCTGGTATTAAGTTTTACATTTGAGCGCTTTAGAACATTTGTAAACCTTTTAACAAAACTTTCCTTTATAAAATAAGGTTTGGAGTTTGAAAATTTTACAAATCTCTATTTTAAACTTATATAATTTTAATCCTGAAATATTACATGTTACTAGTTTTAACGATAAAACTTGTTTTATTTTTAAAACTATTTTACCATCATATGTTAAAAAGGTAAATTTCATTAAAACCAAACTCCTTTGTGATGTTTATTTATGTTCAAATATTATTTTGCATTTTAAAAAGAAATTTATTAACCATATAATAATAACAACATAAATATAAAACAACACGACCATATTAAAAAACATATGTGCATAAACCAACCAACTATTGATATTTTGTGAGCCATCACAAAATGGCAAGTCCATTTCTAAAGGGACATTTAAAGGGACCATAAATCTTCTAGTAATGTTGTTGTAGAAGCTCCCACTTGAGAAAACACTCATTGCTTGCAAAAAGTTGAAAAGCTTCTTGAAAGTAATAATTCAACAACATACAACACTTTTCAGAAAAGGTTGCATAAAGTGTTGCATTAGGGCCAACAACCCTAAAGGAGTCTACCAAAGCAACACCTTTAGCAACAATTTGCTGAAAGGTTGCATTATTCCCTGCACACTCTAAAGTTGAAAAAATTACATTTTGGTCTTCAAAAAATGGCTCCATCTTCATTTCTAGTTACATTTTTGTACAAATAAATTATTTCTAAAAACTAATATATTACTTACAAAAATGAATGAAGAAAACTAATCTATTTAATTATTACATACCATATGAATAAATAAATATTACAACCACTTTTTCAACATATCAACACAAACAACAATACAAAGGTCCTTGACTAGTTTATGCACATCATCCACATTTATATATTCAAAATTATATAAAACAAATCTTTGTTTTTCTAAGACAACTTTTATTACTAAAAAGATGCATGTAAACTTCTAGTCACAAAAATAACAATTATACACATTTTAAAAGTAGTCATAGAAAATATGTATGAATATTTCTTTCAAAGGGAAAACCATCCATGTTTTCCAACAACAAAGATTTCTTAAACTTAACATAAAATCTAACCAAGCTTGCAAACCTATCTCTGATACAAATTATTTGGTTTTTATTCAAAAAAAGTTTCAAAAACATAAACATAGCAACAAAAGACTTTAGATTTGAACAAAATAAAACTAGTTTTATTCCCACCAAAACATCATTTTACAAGACTTTGAAAGATTAAAACAACCATATAAGGAAAACATTACAACCTTTGAAGACTTTGGTTCCTTTTGGTAATTAGGAATTTAATGAAGATGGCTTTAAGCTCCAAGGAAGAAGCTCTCTAAAAGTATCCACCAACATTTAGCCAACTTGATAAGATGTTAGTCTTCATCTTTTAATAATAACACTCTTAAGCCTTTAGGAACAAAACAAAGCTTTTGTTCTAAAGGAGAGTTCAAATAAAGTATCAACTTCTTCCTACTTTGAGCTTAACACCTTAAGAGACAAAACTAGAGAGAATATGAAGATGGGAAGGCTAAAATTTCCTGGTTTTGGCTTATGAAAGAACGGAAAAAACCAGTTCTTACTTTAAGCCTTTATCTCATGGGCCTTAGCACTTTAAGACCCATGCTTCATCAAAACTACCTGCCATGCTTTCTAAGAGCATGGAGTGTTGAATAAATTAATCAAAAGCAAGTCTTCTTTCTTCTTTATGGTCTCCTTGAATATTTTATAAAAAGAAGCTAGTTTTTTCAATAAAAATTCTTCTACTTTTTATAACTTATAAAACATATAAATCCATATAAGACAACAACCCCTTTTGGTCAAAAACGATGTACATGACATAATAAATCATACATTATGATATATTATGATATGTTTTGATACTTAACATTTAAAATTAATATTTCCATGTAATAAATAATTTCCAATTAATTACAACAATTATATTTATTTATCAATGATCAAATTATTACAAATAATATATTTGCATCAAGTTGTTGATAGTATGACTGTGACAACCCGAAATTTTCATTCGTATAAACTCTACAGTCAAGCACTACAAATAGTAGCCAAATTCATTTCAGTACGTTTTTGGCCGGTTTTCAGTCCGTTTGGGTGTTTTTATTTTATATTCGTCAAACGAACAAATAAAAGGAAGTATACCTTAGAGGTTGTCGTGCATCACTTAAAGTCTCAAAACTCCAAGAGTTTGGAGTTTACGGCCCCAAACATGGAGTTTACGGCCGTAAACTCTAAAGAGTATAAATATGACACTTAGTCATCTTTGGCTCATTTTTCACTTCCTAGCTCAAGAACACCCACAATTCTCTCTCAAGTATCATATCACATTCCTTCCGATCTTCCAAAAATGTAAGTGTTTCTTCCCTAGATTTGTTGATATAACACTTTATCTAGTGCTTATACATGATTTCATCCATGAAATCTTGTCTTTTTCATAGATCTTAAAGTGTTCTTTAAGAACACCAAGAACACACACTAGTGTTCTTGGGCCCTAAACACTCTTTCAAGCTTCCTATAAGTAAGTACACTCCTCCTATCTAGTTGTTTGCTTAGTATACTTGTTAAAACATGGAAGAAAACCAATAAAACCTCAATAACACATGGGTTTACGGTCAAGGGATATCCTTGAACCGTAAACACCATCTAGTGGTGTTTAAGTGCCACTAACACCTTCTAGGGCTTGGATATTGGACTAGAACCTTGCATGCATGTGCTGGAAACACCAAAAAACGAAATGGTTGGGGTAACCATGAGTTTACGGCGATAAACTCATGGGTTTACGACCGTAAACACATGTGTTTACGACCGTAAACTCCCAAGGATGGTCCAAGGACCGTAAACTCCAATGATGAGCCATTTTGAGCCCTAGTCCGTTCCTAAGCCTTTGATACAAATCTAGAACACTTACTTGAGGGGTATAAGACCTTAAAACACCCAATGATGCAAATTACCATGAGTTTACGGCCGTAAACTCATGGGGGAAATGGCCAAAAACCGTAAACTCATGTTTTGTTGCCAAATGGGAAGTAAACTCCAATATGAGGCAATATTCTCCTTAGATGCAACCCTTTAGCACTCCTAGCATTTGAAGCAAAGTGTTATCCATGTATTAGGGTGTCTTAACTTAATTAATTAGTTGTTAAAGGACTAATTAGATGCATATATGTGTCATTATATGTTACATAGGATCCATGTGTGTGTTCAAGTCCTCACTTGACACCTAGCATCCTATACCATCCGTTCATCCGAATCGCCCACTACAGGTGAGTTCATACCCCTTAATCAACCTTTGAAATGATTTTAAATGCTTTTATGGGGGGGAATACAAGTTGAACTATTAAGTTATTATATCAATCACATGTGATTAATAACTGCCAAGCAAATAGATTTTTGTATGTTAAACTGTTTTATCCAGCTAAAGGTTTTCAAATCTTGTTTTCAAATCTCTTTTAAAGTACCAAAATCTCTTTTTAAATTACTAAGCTTTTATCAAAGCCTTTTAAACTTATATCCTTGTTAGATTCATGTCTATATAGATATAGTTATATAAGTAGGGTTTGAAGGACTTAGGACTGATAGCCCGCTTTATTTCCTGTTCCTTGTTTGGTTGTGGACTTAGAGCATCCGGTTATTTGTCCGAGTGTCGTTGAAGTCCTGATTATATATCATGTATATCTGGTTAGATGTTAAAACTCTCACTTCAGTTCCATACCTTTGGGTAGCAAAGGTACCTAGATAACCTCTCAAGTAAACTATAATAGGTATAGTTTAGAAACCAACCATAACTTTCATCAAGGAGAACTTAGCTATATCAATATTCTAAAAACTTATACTTTTAATAAAAAGAAAGGTTTATAGAAATCAAAACACTAGATACATCCTCATGACGCGGATTTCACCGTTGTCAAGTTGGTAACCAGAGTCTCCTGGAGGGAGAGCGGGCATTGTGTGTATAGATCTATACGGGACAGACCATCCCACATCCTGACTGCTAGCTACAGTCCCGGCCGACCAGGCCAAGGGGTGACAAATGTCACATTCATTTCGACGCCAGCAGGTCGTCGTGTTTACATCCGTCAATCAGTATGGTTACGAGTATCTTTTCACTTACCTTATAATTCATGGCTTTAAGGTAATAAGTATTATCACGATATTTTCTACATATAAAACCATCATAATATATTTTCCTAGTTATACACTAGGCCACATTTTAAACCTTTAAACTAACCTACTTAGGATTAAAGGTTACTTTAGACTCTCCGAGGCGTATTGTTCATTTAATACCACCTGGAGTCTGTATTTCATTCATTTAGACTCTCCGAGGTGTATTGTCCATCAAATACTATCCGGAGTCTGCATTTTTATTACCTTATAGGCAGTAATGTCATTGCTGAAGTAAAGCATTATCTTCCCTATTACATGTAATTGTGGCTTTCCTACATACTCATTAATGTAAAACTATATTTTGATAATGATAGTAACATTAGGGAAAAATGCTCTTTAAACACAAAACAGTTGGGTCTTGGTAGAAGACTGCTTTTGTTAGATAAACTCATTTCTTTAAACTCAAAACAGTCTGGTCTTGGTAGAAGATTACTTTCAATAAGAAAATATAGGATTTTCGGGAAGGTATTCAAATACGCTATAAACTTTTATCACCATCGTCTAATGAGATTATTTTGAGGAAAAACATGTATTTTTATCAATGTCATTAAAATACTTATGAACTCACCAGCATTAAAATGTTGATACTCTCTTACAAAATAACTTGTATTCTCAGGTCGTCAGTAGACAGGTACACTCCGGGAGCTTTTGTGAAGACAGCCTTGTACCGAGCTGCATTTTATGTTATTCTCTATATCTACTTTTGATGTTGTTGCTAAATGTAACCTATGTAAAACTATTACTATTAATGCAATGGTTGTTGTACTTTGATTACTATACTGCATGTGTTGTGATACTTGACATGACGTCCTCCACCCCAGAACGTTTCCGCCGTTCCGGTTTTGGGGTGTGACAGATTGGTATCAGAGCATTCTTTATAGTGAGCTCAGTATATCAAATCATAAAAGATATACAACCTATAAATACAATGGGATAAAAACACTCTGACCAAGAATTATACTTTAAAATATAACCATATTTTACAAAAGTATAAGAACATCCAGAATATAAAAACCCGAACAAGTATCACAAGAAGAATAAGAATAAAAGTCTTTGGATGTTGACCATTACCGTCAAACCTGGGCAGTTATGTAATCGTTGTTGGGTTTTGAGCATTCTAACACTCCTATGGTGTACATGCAACCCTATAAACCGTGGATCTATGTTTTCTCTATTATACATGCAAAATATTAACTATTCCAAGGTTTCATCCTAACTGGCATATTATGAAGCACCTATACTACAAAGTTCTAGTTAGATTACATACCTTTTGATGTAGCTTGATGTCTTCAAGCTTTAAGAGCTTAGCCCCAATGGTATGGAAGCCTCAAATGGAATCACAAATCACCAAAACACCGTGGAAGAACTTGAGAGAATATGTATGCACACTAAAATCGATCCACTCTTATTTTCACACACTTGTGCCAATTTTGTGAGCCAAGGACCCCTTTATATATTATGGAGGATTAGGGTTACATCCATGTAAACCCTAATACCCATGACCTTACATTTACATAGGATCCATGGGTTAAAAGCTCCATGGACCATCCATGAAAGCTTAGCCCAACCTAAATGAACTTGGCCCATTCCATATATATATGAGTCCATATTTAATTAGTTCTTTTTGATCACTTAATTAATTCTAAATTAATTCTTGATCAATACTAATTAAATAATATGATTCCATATTAATATATTAGAACTTATAATATATTAATATAAATCATAAATATACTATTCTCAAAAGACTATCCATATAAATTGTGCCGGTGAAGTGCAACCCAAATGGACCATGCCGGGTCGGGTCAAGTACATACCAAATATAGTTATGGACTTAGACATTAATCCAACAGTCTCCCACTTGGATAAGTCTAAAACTATTATTGAGTATGACTTCAAAACCTAACTGGCAATCGTAGCTCTTAAAGCCGCTGTCAAACTCTGACCTTGTCAATGACTTGTCCATTAGATAAGGGATCATATATTCCTCCATTCTAGATATCATATGGACTGAGACATGGATTATAATCATTCTCTCTGTCCATTTGTTGTTTCCTGATTTTCGATTTATGATGACTGACTGATTGAACAAATCAAATCAGTCCTGGCTTGGCCAAGCACTCACATGTGTCATCGCTAAATCATCGAGGGGCCCACAGATATCGCTTTTATCTCGAAGGTAAAAGGAATGGATAAACTTCGACTCATATGGCTTGTTCTACTACTTGTTGAATCATACACAAAGGCACGTTTTATAACATCGAGTTACCAATGCGTTTTCGTGCAATCAATGTATAACCAACTCATAGTAACAACTCATATCTCTAGGTTTTAAGAATATAAGATATTATCGTCTCATGATCACTCGTGATAAAATCCATGAAGTGATTCAAATGAGCGTGGGTTGAATCCAATACTCAGAACTTATGAGCACTCATGAGTGTTGTAGCACCACTTTGTCCACCAACTTGGACCTCTACAAACCAACCCATGACAGTCTTGATTCATATCTACTTCCAACATATGACCGACTGTGGATGGTTTGAATAACTTAATCATTCAGGAAGAGCGACTTAGTTATTCTGGAAGTCAAAACATGCAAAGTGAAACACAAGAATAAATGAATCAAATATGGTATCAAACCATATGAATATAAATAAACACTTTTATTTATCACCATACTGATTACTCATTATTCATTGTTTCGGTTTTATCAACTTTATACTTGAATTAAAAACACTAGTTGTCCCATGCTCCAAGCATGTACACTATGTTTTTCTTAAACAATAGCTTTGCCATACACCAAGTATGCACTCTATGTTTGTCTATGATCCTTACTTTGTGAAATAAACCAATTGAACATAATTTCAATGATTCTAATTTCACACTCCCAAATCCTTATCGAAAAATGTGAGAATTTCAAATTCCTATCATTTATCGAAATCTGTTTAGATTTTAAACTTATATGCACTGACCCTCCTGTAATGAATATGTACAAAGTCACAAAGACTTGTCAACAGTCATTATAAGGTATTCCAATGGAGATCAACTCCATGGAAACTAAGTCTCATATTCAAAGTACATTGCTTTGGACATGCTTCTTGCATTAAGTTTTCTAATCTTACACAGATAACTTCCACCTATGGAGACAACTCCATATTCTCATTTTGACTATCACTTCTGAATAAGAGATGCCTCTTTTCAGAATATGTCAATATGGTCCTTCTAAAATTAGCACTATACTTCCAACTGTCCCTGAGCAACCAATCTTTGGTAAACCTCAGATTGTCCTCGACAATTGCTTAATCATTTTAGTCATATCCAATTCTAGACCTTTTCCCTTCTTAATGCCTCTGGGCATTTGGAAAAATTTAGAAATGACAAATATTATAGCACATGCAATCGATCCTGTACCCAAAGCAAATGGTACACGATTCATGATGTCTCACATAAAGACATGATTCTAGACCAGTCTTTTGCTACAATATTTTTATTTGCCATGTTTTCAAAATTTGACTATGAAGAGGGATGTCGTAATCATAATCGAATTTTGAGAACGTAATTTATAGAATTTCCTTAAGTTGAACCAATCCAACATGAAATTCATATATATATTCTTGACTAAAGATGATTAAGGTCTCAATCTAAGCCTCACGAATTGAAACTTTTGTTTTCTATAATTAACATTGCTAACTTGCAACACTAACAATAATTATCATGCTCCCACTAACATGATGATTATTAGCATAACACTTATGCTCCCACTAGCTTTGACATGTACTCAGAAATCAGCTGGACTTCTAGAAATCAATACTTTATTGACTTCCTTACCAAAGTTCAGATTTCTGATACGAGATGCTTTGATAAAACTTTATCAAAATCATACACCTTTCCTTAGATAGCATGCATGTGTGTCTAAACAATTTCAGAACTATGAAAAGGGATGCCGTAATCATAGTCTTAATTGTTTAGACCTTTTGCCATCTGCTTCAAATCTACTTGGTGGAAGTGTTTCCTCACCATCATTTTCATGAATCAGAGAGAAACCTTATGACCCTTAGATTTTATGGTGTATGTGTTCTTATCCATGTGAATCGTCAAAACCATAGTCATAAGACAAGGATAATGACAAATCCAAACTCATATGGACTGAACTTATGCAATCTTAACTTCTTGCCACCTGGCAGTACAGGGCCTGTCATTGCTTCTAAGTTGTTATACAACCAATTGAGAACTTTCAGAATTCCTATGCAAAGCCAACTTTAACTGGAATGGGCACATAATATGTCAACACGATAGGTTATAAACCTCAAGTCGTGTGCTAGTGAAGAACCTCAGGTTTTATTCTTGATTAGTTCTTGAAATTCTTTTTAGGATCTTTAAGACTCCCACTATCCTCTTGACATATAAGACTATCTTGCCAAATATTCAAGAGATAGTGCGGATTCTTTATCAAGACAAACACTTCACACAATTGGCCTTAGTTGGTCTTTGTTTTATCCAAAACATCACAACTTACCAATTTCAAATGTACAAGAGTAGGACACTTTTACTCTTACATTTGACAAGTGTTTTAAACCTTTATTTAAGATATGTCACTCAAGTTACAATCTTGGAGTATGACTCTAAGAATTGTTTTGGAACGAAGTATGACTCATCTTCCTGATCTAACCATTTCAACAATTCATGACTCCTCTTCTTAGTCATAAGAATGCACTAAGATGACCTTTAGAGGACTAATTGTGATATGATTTCTAAATCATTAAGATGATCACAAACATGATACTAAAGTACTCTCCCATCTTTTCAGATTTGAGAAACTTTTATCTTTCTGCCTAATTTGATTCTTCCCATTCGTTCTGCCATACATTGAGACTTTTCCAATGTTTCAGAATTATACTTAAACTTGTAAGTATAACCATATTTACTAAACTTTAGTAAATCAAATAGTCTTAACGAGCTTTGTGGTGGACATGACCAGTGCACAAGAATGTGTACTCGATCCTTTTAGTCCTTCACTTGACTCACACATCCATGTGAACAAGTAATTAGTCTTGATTTTCCAATGCTTGAAAGTTCTCATTCATCATACTATTCAACTTGCATGATTCCAAGTTTCGGTCCAATTGAAACTTGGGTGATGAGGAACTTTCCTGATTTGGTAAATTTAGACACCACCACAAATGAAAGAATCAAATCCATTTTCCAATATTGCTGTCAGTGGAATCATATAAGCAACAATTTTCCATAAATGCCATTGTAAGGATACTTCAAATAAATAAAATTCAACAATTTTCTTTTATTTTAAAACTTTGCGGAAAAACTTATCCTTACAATCCACATGGAAAATTGTTGTTATCTATTCTTTAGCAATATATCATAACTTCTTAAGCAACTGCTCAAAATTTGATGCGATCGAAATCCACCTTCGCGATCAGAATCAGCATATACTTCCTTTAAGATTTCTCTCTATTCTTTGATTCTTAAAACATCAACATATGACCCAGTCACATCATGTAATGAGGATCTCAGAATAGAACTTAACAGAGTTAGATAATGGGCTCTACCTGATGTAGAGTCAAATTTATTGACTTTAACATCCTTAGGTAAATTTGGCAGCTTTGCAATCAACGCCCCTTCCTTTTGCAAAATAAACATATGGACCCTTTGGTAATGGGACTATCTCAGACTTAGCCTTTCTCTTTACCATTTGGTCAACCGGGTTGACTATGGCCAATCCCTTTCCATTGGGAAGATAATGCTTTTTCTGGATTTCCAGTGTCACCATTGTCACTGTCCATCAAGTTTTTGGGAAGTTGATCTTCTAATCAAATTTGCTTTACTATCGTTCCAAATCATTGCTGATTCAGCAGCACCAAGCAAATAGATATGATCATTAAGGTTCATGTCATAGTCTGTTTCATAGTAGTCCCAAAGGAACTCACTATGTGACTTAGAAAGTGATTGAACATCCAACTTTCTCAAGACTTTGACACCCAACTCTCCCGGCTTGTCAATATGTGACTTCATCTCTAAGATGTGATCACACATAGACCTTGCTTGCCATTAGGGCTTGAGTGACCTTGAACTTGTGGGTTAGGGAGAATAATTGGAGGAGGTGGAGGAAGTAAAGTTCCAAGAGATTTGGGAAGATCATAGATGTCTAAACCAGACATCAACAATGGGAGAAATTCACGTAAAGTTGATTTAAGTCCTTAATATAACACCCAATATGATATATTAAGGCTAGGACCCAACAAACTATTTTATAACTTGGAAGAGGGATGTCGTAATCCAAGCTATAAAATATTTGAAGGTAGGTGAATGACGATTCACCAATTTCCACCAAGATAAACGAAATGTATTATTAGGTTTTAATTGGTTTTGAAACTCCTAGATTCTTTTGAGATTCATTGAACTTTTCAATGGCATGTTTCAATCTCGAGTGTGCCCTTCAGGTTTTGTCACTGGGATGCCGAGGATCACAAAACAAGGTGTGAAGTAACCATGCAAATATACTTGGTACCCTTAATATTTACCCCTCAATCGATGTGCCGGTTAACCACACACGCTCCAACGATACTATGATAAACATTAAGTTACCCTTTGCCTACCTTGTTAAGTCCAGGTTAGTGTGCCGGTTAACCACACACGCTCCACTAACAGCTTAAACAAAGTGCAAAGTGTAATTTCATGGATTAGCACCTTATTCACATTTTCCTAAGTAACTAAGATTGGAAATTTATAAGGGTTTAGTTACTTAGTATTTATCATTATACTTATAATGAAGGGGGAATTATAGTCCTTGTCCTACCTGTTTGGCTAACGACCCTCCACCGGTCAAGGAAGCGGTGAGTGAGAGTGGACACCCATTAAACTGCCATTTTATAGGCAGTAACCTTATACCCCCCTTATAGACCAGCTTCGTGAATGAGGCCTACTAATGGTAAGACGACTTGCTCTTATACATATAATATATTAAACTTTTAATATTATAATAGTATATGGGTGTATTTTAGACATTTAAAATACTTGGTGGTTTAATCTATTAATTAAACTAGACTTTTAATTTAATTAAACTCAAACCATATATTTATGGATTAATAATACTCTTAATTAAACGCTTTAATTAACTATTAATAAAGTCCATAAGAGTTAATTTGAACTATTCAACAAAACATCATAATTCCAATTATTAAACTCAAAATTAAAACCATTTAATTAATTGTTTAAGTTATGAACCCAAGAGTTTTAGAATTCGATTCTATTTTTCATAAAAAACTTTTCTCAAATTCCAAAACTTGAGGGCAAGTTTTGTAATTCTTGAAAACCTTTGGATTCCATAACTTATGGAATTAATGGTGTTTTATGATGAAACTTTTCATGTTCCATAACTTAAGAACAAGTTATGGAATTCTTTAAAACATTAACACCAAATTTTGTAACTCCATAAAAACTTTGAATCATTTTTTTTTAAAAAAAAACTTTCATATCCATAACTTATGGAAGTTTCAAAAACCCTTAAGATCACAACTTTAAAAAAAAACTTTTGAGCTCCAAAATTTTATGACAAAATATGTAACTCCTTAAAACATTTAGATCAAACTTTTAAAACTAATAAAATAATCATATCATTTTATCTTTTACTAAATTTAACCTAATTCAACTCATATAACGAATGATTCAAATTTTACAAATAATTCGTTTTTCACAAAACAAGTAATTATCTTAAAATTTGACAAACGTCATGTTTTATTTTCCTTTTTTTTCCAACTTGAAAATAAAACATTTGCATCAATATAACAGAAAACAACCCATGGCTCTGATACCACTGTTGGGTTTTGAGCATTCTAACACTCCCATGGTGTACATGCAACCCTATAAACCGTGGATCTATGTTTTCTTTATTATTCATGCAAATATTAACTATTCCAAGGTTTCATCCTAACTAGCATATTATGAAGCACATATACTACAAAGTTCTAGTTAGATGACATACCTTTTGATGTAGCTTGATGTCTTCAAGCTTTAAGAGCTTAGCCCCAATAGTATGGAAGCCTCAAATGGAATCACAAATCACCAAAACACCTTGGAAGAACTTGAGAAAATATGTATGCACACTAAAATCGGCCCACTCTTATTTTCACACACTTGTGCCAATTTTGTGAGCCAAGGACCCCTTTATATATTATGGAGGATTAGGGTTACATCCATGTAAACCCTAATACCCATGACCTTACATTTACATAGGATCCATGGGTTAAAAGCTCCATGGACCATCCATGAAAGCTTAGCCCAACCTAAATGAACTTGGCCCATTCCATATATATACGAGTCCATATTTAATTAGTTCTTTTTGATCACTTAATTAATTCTAAATTAATTCTTGATCAATACTAATTAAATAATATGATTCCATATTAATATATTAGAACTTATAATATATTAATATAAATCATAAATATACTATTCTCAAAAGACTATCCATATAAATTGTGCCGGTGAAGTGCAACCCAAATGGACCATGCCGGGTCGGGTCAAGTACATACCAAATATAGTTATGGACTTAGACATTAATCCAACAATCGTAAGCTGGAATAAATATAACCTGATCAACTATATTTATTCGAGATGCGACTAACGTGTGTTTGGGAGTGATGGTGGTGTTGCAATGAATCTGAAACTTACCATATAGGAATGCTAGAGCCAAACATAAAGTTTAAAAATACTATAGGAGTATTTTATAATACTAAAAGACTAACAATAAACCCAAAATCATGTTCAGAAGTTTTAGAATCAGGCATGTAATTAAAATACTATAGGGGTATTTTAGGAACTATAAGTAACCTTGCGTGAAAACTAAAAAGATCCTTACGGATCGGTCTATAATTAGAGAGTGTATGCTCCCAAGGTTATATATAGTTAGGACCTCATAGGCTGAGAATGTGTGGTTTCGCTCTACTTCCTTTTCCTTGTTTGGATGTGGATATAGGGTAGTATCACATATTCGAAGGCCTATTAGATCTAAGTTATATATGATTTGTGTACACTATGTAATTGTAGCAAGACTCGTAATGGATCGCACATTAAAATGTTTTAAAAATCTCTTAAGATTCTTTAGACATTCCCATTCTCGCATGAACCCCTTTAGAAAACCTTATCCACTTCAGTAATCGACAGAAGAGTCGATAAAGAACCGGAAGAGGTTCATTGAGAAAGATTTCCAAGTAGGAAATAAATGAACAGTGACGAGACTATTGAAATCACCATGTGCCTATACCTTTTAGGAACATTGGTGGGAAATTCGCCTGAACTTCCGAGATTCCAGTCACCCATTACGAAGTGATGGCGATCAGAGTCAGAATCGGAAGTAAGGCGGAGCAAGAATTCAATATGTCTACAGGAAAAGAGAACCCTATATAAGCACCCGAAGAAAACCAACGCTTGTTTCAACCAAGGATAAAAGGTGGACAGCGGGAGCCAATGCATGGAACCCGAGAAGTGTTTCTACCTCCTTAAAGCGTCACGCTAATAACCCATAAAATAATACAACTTAGTGAGCTAGTGATTACACTACTCACACTATGTGTTAGGCAAATCGTCTTTCCTGTCGCGACTAAGATAAATAAATCGGATCACAAAACCTCGATTGAGAGTGTTTAGCCATAAACTTTCATGTCTTTTTCTTGTGTAATCTTCGTTCCGGAATTCTTTCAAATATTTTCAAAGCCGGAGAGTGAACCTCTCCAGTATAAAGATAACTTAGTTGGAACGACATCCGATTTATGGCTTTCCGATACACTTACTTCTACCCTGTTACCAGGACTGCATCATAGGGATGTAGGTCAACACTTAGAGAACCATAACTCAAAGCACGGGAAAACTTTTATGTCTATTATAGTAAAGAAAGATACGTCTAGGAGTAACCATCGTTTCTCATCAACTTGTGTTCCTCATTGTGTAGGAAAACCATGCCTCCGAAGAAACGTAACCAACCCGCTAGCAAGACACCGACTCTTCTGATTGATGAAGCTACGTTCCAAGCTGCAGTTTCAACAGCCGTAGCAGCTGTCATGGCTCACCTGAATGCTAACAACGCCAATATTAGCAGGAGCACTATCGGGAATCCCGATCATAGCAATGGACAGTAGCAACCAACACCCGTGTGCAAAACCACCCAAGAACTCCAACCTAATCCACTAAAAAGGAAGTTTGGGAACGAGGAGGGAAGTACCTCGACTCAAGGACCCTCCGAAGGGCAGCAAGCTGAGGTAATCAATACCCCTGTCGACCCGCCTGTCTCGACACCAAGAAGACCATACCTAGGAAACCTCCCCCACTGCAGCAAGTGTGGCTACCATCATTATGGAGTCTGTCGAGAACCCTTTTGTGTTAGGTGCAACATGAAGGGGCATACCGCTCGCAAATGCAGAACCCCAGTTGAGTTCATTACATCAACCACCAATGTTGGGACCAGTCCAATATGCCACCTATGTGGTGAAATTAGACACTTCAAGAGGGACTGTCCTTGTCTGGTTGTGTATTTAGGGCAGGAGGAGTTTAACCCTAATGCCTAGGGTAGACATCAAGGAACCCGGTAGAATTTTGGTACGCCCCTCAACTTTATTTAGCTAATCGAAAACTCTAAATAATCAATTCTAATTATAATTACTCCCTCGTTAATGCAAAAGTCGCAGCACTGTTGTAAAACTTAAAAACCCATCAGGTAAAGCTATGATGGCTTAGTATATACGTTAAGGCCAGTTATAATTAGGATGGATAGATCTCGAGTGAGTGATGTGGCCTTATTTCCTCTTCCTTGTCTGGTTGTGTATTTAGGGCGGAGTCGTTCAGTCAACAATCTTTTTAATCTTAATTATACATGACTAGTATATACTAGGCGATTATAGAGAGGCTTCGTGAGGAATCTATTCATGAAAAGTACATTATTCCAAAACATCAGGACCCCTAACGTTCAACGTTAAATCATATCGGTCCAAGTATTCACGATAGTAATACTATGGACGAACCCGAGACGTTATGAACTTGTGTGCTCTGTTCAGCACCTGGTCCTATCAATCTTCATTCCATATTGTGTCGATGGTTGTAAATTTCGACACCACCGTCAGTCATGACTCAACTTAGTTCGACCATGCGAAAACTTCTAGTGCTGTGTAAAAAGAACTTTCACCTTATCCTAAGCGTCAAATAAAGGTTATTTGAACCTAATAGGGAAAAACCTAATGTGAACCATCGATCGTCCTTCTCATCCAACTCCATAAGACATTAAAACCAGAAGCGAAAGGTACTGGAGATATTCTGGAAGACAATAATCGCCCGAGGCTTACTCAGTAGATCCTCCAGAAAGGCCATTTGCACGGCACGAGATGGTTCGTGAATCAAGAGAAAAGAACTCATGGGATTAATTTACTACTACTGAGTATATGCATTAGAGTGGTATATAATTTAGATCAATAAAATTTAAGATGTATGCTTCCTCCCTACTCCCCGTCCCTTCTTTGATTGTGGGTTTGGGGTGGGGCCACACATCTGAACATCCTGTCAATCTCAATTATATACGACATGCATACACCGAGTAATAGTGATTGAGCCGAATATGAGGTCTACCATGAACCTTAAAATAAAGCCTTCATCGTATACCCTTAGAGAAGGAGCTGAAGTCAAGGAAACAATTGTGGGTTGAGTTACTAAAATGACTACAAATTCGAAATTATTGTCATCCCGGTTAAGCCAACATAGTAGCCGCCATCCTCAGTGAGGAAAAGTAACTCAAACCAAAAGAGTCAAAAAGCATTGACTACGACCATCCATTCACGCCTGACCCCACAAATTTAAGCATCGTCTGGTAAAACCCTCTATCATACTGACTTTGAGATATTCCGTTAGGAACACCTCATGAGTCAGAAGTGCAGGCCCATTTTGCACTAGGGTGAGATAGATGCCACATAACCAACAGATGCCAGCACATAGTCAGCATCCCCAATGATCCAAAAAACCTCCGAAAGCCAACCAGTAGGAAATACGAATCCGAAGACGACTTGAGCTTCCTACGAACCAATCAAAAGGACTACACCCTCAGTAAGAGAGAACTTTTGGAACTTCAGAATGGCGATCACGCCAAGTGATGATCTCACCATGTAAGTACATTATATTTTAGATACTGAAACGTTCTATCTTTCCAAGAACTTAGGACCATCAGAGATTCTTGATCAAAATTGGTCCAGCATCCGTCAGACCTCAACTGCTTTAGGGATTCGATAAGTTCCCCTAATCTATCCACGTCTAAAACTTGAAAAAGTGCTTGTCCGGCGAGGCTCTTGTAATCCCACTCGACGAGATCGAAATCAACGAGAGCCTCAACTTCGTAGAAGAACATGTTGAGATCATGGACCGAGAGGTCAAGCGAACAAAACAAATCTGCATCCCAGTCGTGAAGGTTCGCTGGAACGCCAAGCGAGGACCGGAGTTCACTTGGGAGCACGAGGATCAAATGAAACTTAAATATCCCCATCTTTTGCTTAGTTATTTTGTAATAACTTAGTTGCTTGAACTCTAATTTCGGGACGAAATTCCCTCTAACGGGGGGATGATGTGACAACCCGAAATTTTCATTCGTATAAACTCTACAGTCAAGCACTATAAATAGTAGCCAAATTCATTTCATTACGTTTTTGGCCGGTTTTCAGTCCGTTTGTGTGTTTTTATTTTATATTCGTCAAACGAACAAATAAAAGGAAGTATACCTTAGAGGTTGTCGTGCATCACTTAAAGTCTCAAAACTCCAAGAGTTTGGAGTTTACGGCCCAAACATGGAGTTTACGGCCGTAAACTCTAAAGAGTATAAATATGACACTTAGTCATCTTTGGCTCATTTTTCACTTCCTAGCTCAAGAACACCCACAATTCTCTCTCAAGTATCATATCACATTCCTTCCGATCTTCAAAAAATGTAAGTGTTTCTTCCCTAGATTTGTTGATATAACACTTTATCTAGTGTTTATACATGATTTCATCCATGAAATCTTGTCTTTTTCATAGATCTTCAAGTGTTCTTCAAGAACACCAAGAACACCAAGAACACACACTAGTGTTCTTGGGCCCTAAACACTCTTTCAAGCTTCCTATAAGTAAGTACACTCCTCCTATCTAGTTGTTTGCTTAGTATACTTGTTAAAACATGGAAGAACACCAAGAAAACCTCAAGAACACATGGTTTTACGGTCAAGGGATATCCTTGAACCGTAAACACCATCTAGTGGTGTTTAAGTGCCACTAACACCTTCTAGGGCTTCGATATTGGACTAGAACCTTGCATGCATGAGCTGGAAACACCAAAACACGAAATGGTTGGGGTAACCATGAGTTTACGGCCGTAAACTCATGGGTTTACGACCGTAAACACATGTGTTTACGACCGTAAACTCCCAAGGATGGTCCAAGGACCGTAAACTCCAATGATGAGCCATTTTGAGCCCTAGTCCCTTTCTAACCCTTTGATACAAACCTAGAACACTTCCTTGAGGGGTATAAGACCTTAAAACACCCAATGATGCAAATTACCATGACTTTACGGCCGTAAACTCATGGGGGAAATGGCCAAAAACCGTAAACTCATGTTTTGTTGCCAAATGGGAAGTAAACTCCAATGTGAGGCCATATTCTCCTTAGATGCAACCCTTTAGCACTCCTAGCACTTGAAGCAAAGTGTTATCCATGTATTAGGGTGTCTTAACTTAATTAATTAGTTGTTAAAGGACTAATTAGATGCATATATGTGTCATTATATGTTACATAGGATCCATGTGTGTGTTCAAGTCCTCACTTGACACCTAGCATCCTATACCATCCGTTCATCCGAATCGCCCACTACAGGTGAGTTCATACCCCTTAATCAACCTTTGAAATGATTTTAAATGCTTTTATAGGTGGGAATACAAGTTGAAGTATTAAGTTATTATATCAATCACATGTGATTAATAACTGTCAAGCAAATAGATTTTTGTATGTTAAACTGTTTTATCCAGCTAAAGGTTTTCAAATCTTGTTTTCAAATCTCTTTTAAAGTACCAAAATCTCTTTTTAAATTACTAAGCTTTTATCAAAGCCTTTTAAACTTATATCCTTGTTAGATTCATGTCTATATAGATATAGTTATATAAGTAGGGTTTGAAGGACTTAGGACTGATAGCCCGCTTTATTTCCTGTTCCTTGTTTGGTTGTGGACTTTTAGCATCCGATTATTTGTCCGAGTGTCGTTGAAGTCCTAATTATATATCATGTATATCTGGTTAGATATTAAAACTCTCACTTCAGTTCCATACCTTTGGGTAACAAAGGTACCTAGATAACCTCTCAAGTAAACTATAATAGGTATAGTTTAGAAACCAACCATAACTTTCATGAAGGAGAACTTAGCTATATCAATATTCTAAAAACTTATACTTTTAATAAAAAGAAAGGTTTATAGAAATCAAAACACTAGATACATCCTCATGACGCGGATTTCACCGTTGTCAAGTTGGTAACCAGAGTCTCCTGGAGGGAGAGCGGGCATTGTGTGTATAGATCTATACGGGACAGACCATCCCACATCCTGACTGCTAGCTACAGTCCCGGCCGACCAAGCCAAGGGGTGAGAAATGTCACATTCGTTTCGACGCCAGCAGGTCGTCATGTTTACATCCGTCAATCAGTATGGTTACGAGTATCGTTTCACTTACCTTATAATTCATGGCTTTAAGGTAATAAGTATTATCACAGTATTTTCTACATATAAAACCATCTTAATATATTTTCCTAGTTATACACTAGGCCACATTTTAAACCTTTAAACTAACCTACTTAGGATTAAAGGCTACTTTAGACTCTCCGAGGCGTATTGTTCATTTAATACCACCTGGAGTCTGTATTTCATTCATTTAGACTCTCCGAGGTGTATTGTCCATCAAATACTATCCGGAGTCTGCATTTTTATTACCTTATAGGCAGTAATGTCATTGCTGAAGTAAAGCATTATCTTCCCTATTACATGTAATTGTGGCTTTCCTACATACTCATTAATGTAAAACTATATTTTGATAATGATAGTAACGTTAGGGAAAAATGCTCTTTAAACACAAAACAGTTGGGTCTTGGTAGAAGACTGCTTTTGTTAGATAAACTCATTTCTTTAAACTCAAAACAGTCTGGTCTTGGTAGAAGATTACTTTCAATAAGAAAATATAGGATTTTCGGGAAGGTATTCAAATACGCTATAAACTTTTATCACCATCGTCTAATGAGATTATTTTGAGGAAAAACATGTATTTTTATCAATGTCATTAAAATACTTATGAACTCACCAGCATTAAAATGCTGATACTCTCTTTCAAAATAACTTGTATTCTCAGGTCGTCAGTAGACAGGTACACTCCGGGAGCTTTTGTGAAGACAGCCTTGTACCGAGCTGCATTTTATGTTATTCTCTATATCTACTTTTGATGTTGTTGCTAAATGTAACCTATGTAAAACTATTACTATTAATGCAATGGTTGTTGTACTTTGATTACTATATTGCATGTGTTGTGATACTTGACATGACATCCTCCTCCCCAGAACGTTTTCGCCGTTCCGGTTTTGGGGTGTGACAATGACCCTTTAGGATCATATATTATCTAGCAATATCATTCTATACTTGAATATTTGTATCGATCGGATACACTTCAAGTATGATAAATAAGAACAATCAAAAAGATAGCAGAAAAAGCAAATAAATTGCAGAAAAAGTAAAGAACACGAAGAATTCTCAAAATTGTCTTTCACCAAGAAAAGGTTTGTTTTCACCAAGAAAACAGGTTGTCATAAAGATGGTCACCAAGACGTTAACATTAGGGTTTCACCCTAATGTTGAATATATACTAATCTATACAACTATATCCCTTGGTTGAAGGGATTATATCTAACCTATACTAAAAATCAATCCTCATCACAAAGATATCGAATCTGTTATCTATTCTATACATATCTTATCATTACCTAATATACGAAGATTACATTAGATTATATAACTATACGCTGACATTGATAAGACTTAAGGCGCTGGCACTGATGGTGATGTTGACGTTGGCGTTGGCGCTGGTGGTGAGCTTGTAATGTGTGTAACTCATCAGGTCATAAGGTGTGACCTTACAATGTCCCCTATCTGATGATGTCAAAACTAATCTTCAATAGATTCTTCAGCTTGTGCTCCCCCTGAGAGTAAGAACTTTCTTTCTTGTGTTTTTTGAAACTATTTGACCTTGATAAGGTGTATGACTCTTCCCCATTTTGGTCATCAACAGTAGAGACAGTAAGAGTAGCAAAAACAATCAGCTTATCATGAGCTGCAGTAGAATGATAGATGATAAGAAGATGATAGAATGTTGATATCAGCTCCCCCTTAGATTTGACTTCCCCTCAGATAAATATTCTTTTTCTTTCAGGAGTGTCTTCTATTCAATGAATGATCAAGTGACAACATAGAAGAACTAAACTTTTCTCTCCCTTTTTTACAACATCAACAAACCTTGCCTTCCTTTTTTTTGATTTTTTAAAGGTGACAAGTAACCTGAAATAAAAAGAAAAACATCAAATAAAGTTAGATGATCAGATAAGTGTATCACACTATTGTGTTGTTGCAATAGTAGATCATTTACACAGGATATGATATGTTGAATCATTAACTTCTTTTGTTAGAAGAATAAAGGGAGAAAGTGGGTAGGTGCTTGTAATACATCACGATACATGATATACCCATCGGCACAGACTTTCGAACTTTTATCAATGTGTGGTTTTACATTGTGAATCATCAAGCTCTTATAAAGAGGACTTGAGGGAGAGAAGTAGGATGTCTCAATCATGTTGGGGTTAAATCAGTGTGAATCATTGACAGTAATAACCCATCAGTAATAAATGGTTTAATCCTTGCATCATAGAGTTCGTTGCAGTCTAGAATCAAACATTCACCTCCAATTCGTAACGGTATCATGTCATACCTCAGTCTAGGAGGTCAAGGACATGAATAACCCTTTGTCATTTAAAGGACCAGACAAGTATCTCTTACAATGATGACTATGCAATCAAGGTAAGCCACTGGGTTATGCTTCATAGCCAGTAACGTCACACAGTTGGCTGGTTGAAATGAGATTATGTTGCAGACCTTTCACGTAAGAGACATTCTTAAATACAACAAAATTACACTTGACGAATCTATATCCTTTTGTAACTCCCTTGCCATTATCTCCATACATAACAGTAGGACCATACTTCTTTATGAAATCTTCCAGAAGAGACTTGAAACTGGTCATGTGTCTTGAGCAACCGCTATCTAGATGCCAAATATGTTCTTTACCCTAAATTAAAATATACAATTAATATACACTGACCCATCTTGCAATGGGTCACCTAAGAAAAAATAATCTAACAATCATCAGGGAGACAGTTCAAAGAGTTTCCTTTTTTGATCCACTTATCATTACGAGTCATGATATTGTCAGCGCGAATTGAGTTCTTTTCAAAATCACACTCGCTGACTTAGTGAGAAGCATCACCACATCGATAACAAAATTTGATTCCAGGATTCTTTCCTTTAAAATTTGGTTTTCATTTCTTTTCAACTTCTGGATTTGAAGAACTTTGATTATTTGATTTAAGAGTTCTTGTTTTAGTTCTGGAACAAGGAGTGTCATCGATGGTATGCTTAGATGATACCTTGTCATGAGGCTCGTGAGACATTGAAGAGTCATCTGAAATGGAAGAATTTGATTTATCTTCAGGTTGAGAGTTGCTAACGGAGCACTTTGAAACTTTTTAAGAATTTCATTTACTAAATGAACTTCACCATTACATATAGGAACGTTTAGTAAAATCTTAATGGACGGAAGAACATACTCACGATGAGGAGGTTGGCAGGAAGGATCAAGAGCAGATAATTGAGAAACACATTTGGTGTTACCATTAGAATCAATGGAGGAATGAGTATCAATTAAATTTTGATTTATAAAATAAGAACTCACAAATCGATTCTTAAAATATTTTTCTAAACAATCAGCGTTATAAAAGGTTTGTTTAGGTTCAACACTTTTTGTTAAGGAAACAACACCTTCTATATCGCCTCCAAGAATTTTCTCACATTGATCTGGAATCTGAGCATTAATAATTCTTGTGAAATTATTGTGAGAAGAAGCCCAGTTTTTTAAAATAAGTTGAATGTTTCTAGCATGATCAACAAGTTTTTCTTTTTTCAGAGTGAAGAAAATTGTTGGTCAACGAGATACAATTGTTTTCTTTTTTTAAAAGAGAAAGAGATTTTTCGAAAGAAGAGAATTTTTATTTAAGGTTTTTTAACTCCAATCTGAGAGAAGATCTTTCTTTGTTTGAAACAGATAAATCGAAATGTAAGTGATCAATCGTGTCAATTTTTTCGATGTTTTCAACTGAAGTGTAGTTAAAAAGATTTTTTACCTGATACGCTGATGTTGCGTCCCATTCCTTAAGGTCTATACTAGATTGAGAAGGATCATCTTCAAGAGCGTCAACATTGTCATTTGATGTGTCAGCATGAGATTTAACGATCTGGGCCATGAGACACTTACCTTTTGAGGCTTCGTCATCTAAGAGGCTTTCCTTTTAAAAAGTCGATGATAGAGTGATCATCATCTCTTGAGAAGTTGAGCAGTTTTGAACCGAACAATAGATAGAATAAGGGCGAGAGTTTCCAATAGCAACTCTCACCTTTACATCGAGATTCATCACCCTTTCTCTTCCTTGTTGTATCCCGACACAGATTTCCTTTTTAGCTTACTATCAGATGCACCGTCTTTAGATGATTGATGCATAACGGTGATGGGACCTTTGTTGATGATATCGAGCATGTCAAAGTCCATGATTTCGAGATAATACATGTCCTTTGATTTCCAAGCGGTGAAGTTTAGTTCATCAAACGGAGGAATCTTATTGCAAACATTATATTTTGGATTGTAAGAGGTCGACATCATTACTTGAGTGTATCAAAAACCTACTCTGATACCAACTGAAGATTTGTATCGATCAGATACACTTCAAGTTTGATAAACAAGAACAAACTAAACACGAAGAATTCTCCAAATTATCTTTCACCAAGAAAAGGTTTGTTTTCACCAAGAAAATGGGTTGTCACAAAGATGGTCACCAAGACATTAACATTAGGGTTTCACCCTAATGTTAAATATATACTAATATATACAAGTATACCCCTTGATTGAAGGGATTGTATCTAATCTATACTAAGAACTGATCCTCATCACAAAGATATCATATCTGCTATCTATTCTATACATATATGTATCATTACCTAATATAAAAAGATTACATTACATTACATAACTATATGCTGAATTTGATAAGACTTGAGGCGTTGACGTTGGTGGCCAATGTGTAATGTGTTTGACTCATCAGATCATAAGGTGTGACCTTAAAATACTTACTCTTAGGCATATAGATCTTTCAGAGACATGAAATCGGTTCCTTTTCATGTTCTTGTCTGATTGTTGGCCTGGGATCGTGAACATGAATCTATGACTTGACTTTAGTTTTAACAAGTACGATGCGATTTGTACAGTCAGTAGGAGCTCGAATAGGAAATTGGTTCCGAAAATATCCACGTTTATTGTATATATCTGCTAATTTATGGACTGTTAAAAATACATGCTACCGGATAGGATAAGGATCTCTTTAGGAATTATATGTTAGAATTTCCTGATATTTATGATGCCTTGTAGTCTAGGGAGTTTCTTGTTATCTGCTACTTGAAGTTTAGATAGATATTGTTAGTTGCTAAGTGTATGCTTTACAATTGTACATTATTAGGATTATATGGTCTTTGAATGCTTGATTTAGCCTTATTTCATGTTACTTGTTTGCTTGTGAGTTTAGGGTAAAATCATTTATTCGACCGACTATCTAATCTTGTATTATGTATGGCTTGCATACACGAGGCAACCAGTGGTGTTATTAGAAACTTTTAGCGGTGCGGGAGCGTGTTCGAGGAAAATCCTAAGGTAAGAATCTAAGAAGGGTAGCTTGTGGATCTTTTAAGCGTATAGGTGGGTTTTAGTATACCTATTTGTGTTCGAGTATAGTGACCTAGAACTTTAGGATGATTCAAGAAACAAATACGGATAGGTGTGGAAGGTAGTATAGGCCCATACTACCGGAAGCACATGATCCGTACGAGGGGTATATAGTGTGGTATAACAATATGGGTATATAGTGTGGTATAACAATAGGGTTATTGGTAGCCCGTTTCCATCTTATCAGTCTTTTGGTTATGGTTGCTTTGGATGAGGGCAAATTTAGTGCTTGTTTGGGCTTAGGTGGCCATGATAGTTTGGGCCCGAATGGTGCATACCTATACGAGTTGGTGGATCCTAAGATGTCGAAGACCTTATTCGAATTAGTGTCAGTCTGTGTCGCATGACTTAAGTAGGAAGTCATTGTGTTGATCACCTCTAGGATTGTGGCCTGAGGCTCGATGGTTAGTCCATGGATTGGGATATGTTTTCTACGATGAGGATATGTTCTTCCAACCTCTCGTATTCAAGGGAGAAGAGATCGGATCTGTTTTAGTCGATAGATAGAACAAAGGGATGGTGTTCTCCACATCGGTTTCTACAACAAGGGGGTAAAGTCCGGTTTTTAGTAAATCCTTTCCGCCTTTCAGTATAAGGATGTTTAAGACTTTTTTGTAATTATGGTTTGTTGGCTACATTGAAATCCACATCGTAAGTCAAATCCTTGATCTAGTTAAGAAGATCGGGTGCCTTTGAAGAAGCATCGAGTTTTTCCTGATTCAGGTAGGGAAGTACTATTTTTATTTTTGGACTATCGGAGTTATTTCTTGCGCATTTGCATGAAATTCTTAATGTTTAGAGACAGTAATGCTGGAAAAAGTTTACGAGGTCTCCATCTGAGATTCGGAGTTTCCTTGGGGTTTGTTGGTTATTATTTGGAGGATCATCTTATGTTGTGTTATGCATTCCGAACGTGAAGGGTGGTATGTATCTGGTGGAGCTGGTATGAGGCTTTGCTGTTGCAGACGTCATTCGGTGGTAGTTCGAACCCTAAGTGGGGAGAACTGAGTATTCTGATCAGAGGATAAACGAATTGTTTACTTTTGTGGTTTCAATACAATGAGTCAGAGGAATCTACAGTTCAAGTATGTGAGGTTTTGGTTTAGATCTTCTATTGTGTGAGAGGAGGAAGGTAGGCTACCATCGAAGTGCTCGTGGTTAGGAACTTTTCTCGTAGTGTTTCTTATGGATCCATCAGAGTCTTTCATAGTCAGAGAGAATTCAAGGACTAGTCATAGCGTGAGTGCAAATCATTTCTCCATCATGATTAGGTCTTTAGGGGCACATGTGTTGTCCTCACAACATAAAATTGCTAGGCAAGGAACTCATCATGGTTAGTAGTTCCTCTCAGAGACGCTCGAGATTTTGATAAAGGAGCGTTTGAGCCACTCAGGTTGTGTATCGCATACAGAGAACATGGTCAGTTGGCGGTACTGTTCGGTTATCTTTGGTGAAGATGGGAAGTGGTTGATCTGTTGATCAACTTCAAAGTCTATTTTGTGGTTTTTCATATGGGATTCGTTTAGCGGTATACAAGATCTTCAGGTTTAGTTTGTCACTTCATCTTTGATTGACTAGTCATTTCGTTCATCGTCAAAAGATGGGGGATCATTTCATGGTTTTTGAGCAGTAATAGTTGAAGGTGTAGTTGGTGCGTCAACCCTTCATCAAAGTTTTTTCAGTTGCAAATTTACATTTATGGGTGTGTATACCCTTGGTTGAATTGTTGTGGGATTTTTGTTTCTAGCAAGCTCGGGATTGGCGGTTGTACTAGGGTAAGGAAAGTATGGATGTTGTATAATTTTCAGGTGTGGCCTTGGGTGTACGCAGAGTCCAATTTAGCATGTCACAAGGGCAAGGTTCATTTAAGGTTTAGGTATCTTGTTTCAGTTGCTTAGGAGAATGATTTTGTAGCAGTTGAAGTTTGAAATTTCATTTGATACGTTGGTGTTTCACCCTTTATGTAAGGTTGTAATGAAGAAGGAATGTGGTAGATTTGGGTTGGTTGTGTGTTCTCTTTGAGGATGTATAATCTGGTAGTTTATTAAATTTTATTACGATGAATTCAGGTGGACAAAATAAAATAGCATGAGAACACTTGGCCTGACTTTTGGCATGGTTCTTGTTTGATTTATTCCCTTTAGTTGGAACAAGTGTTCAACTATCTATCTTATATTATGGCCACGTGCAATCATGTTATATCACACCCCGGCCGTCGGCGGAAACACCGGGCATTGTAACGTCATTTCTTGTATCATAGTTATCAACTTCCTGAAAACACATGCATTTAAAAATACGTCAACATAAAGTTGGTGAGTTCACAGGTTTGACTCCATAAAATAATACATTTTCCAAGTTCAAAAGTATAGTTTTGAAAGTATCATTTTGGCTCTCCAACGTTTAGTATATATATATATATATATATATATATATATATATATCCTAGGTATAAAATTTTACTTACCAAATAAGTAGTTTACCTATAAGTCTCATATACTATGAATATAAGTGTTTGTAATTCCATACAAACGAAAGTTGCTACGTATAAATCTTATTTCAATTCTATACGAGTAAAACCGCTACGTATAAATCTATTTCAATTCTATACGAGCATGTGTGTTAGGTATAATTATCTACTTAATATACAAGTAGTACCTAGGGTATAAGTAAGGGGAAACTTATACTTAACATTAATACTTGTATACGACAAAGTATAATGTTTCTAACAAGTTGCTACCATAAGTCTGTAACCGCTGCTTGACAACAAAACCTCTGACAAAACACACTCATGATTTACCATGAGAAACAATACACTCATGATTTACCATGAGAAACAATACCGCACGCTTCATCGACGCCGGAACAATAACAAATATAAGGAACGAATCGTCACTCGCTTATCTTGGGTTGTAATTAACAACCACGAGTGGGGTCGTCAACCCGTATCTTATTCATACACGACTTCCTCGCTCACACGGGATTAACGGTTACAGGTCAGAGGACTTCCACTAAGATCCCCAATATTAGTTGATGAATGAGGTAGCTCATGTAGACTTTGACGGCTTCCTATAGCTCTAACAACAAAAGCATTTTTGATGTCCAAAACCCTAAGTTACTAGACTATGCTTTTTAAACATTACTCCTAACTTCATAACATTTAGGCAGTATAACGGCTATAACTTAAGGTAAAACCAGGTTTTATCTTAACATAAAACCAATAACAACAACATATAACATACCTGGTTTTATCTTGACATAAAACCAATAACAACAACATATAACATACTTGGTTTTATCTTGACATAAAACCAACAATAACAACATACTTATCAATTACATATAGAACTTCCGAGTATAACTCTGGAACTATATCGCACACAAAATATATATAGAATCCTAAGTATAACTCAATATCTACATTAGTATACTACTATAACAATAACATGCTAACAACTTTACGATAGTTGTATACTTTCAGATACGAAATAACTATATCCCGATTATTATAATTATCTACGTTGATACTAATATACTATCATATAGACATAATAATATCGTATATATAATATTTAGCATGCGTTTTCCCCTGAAATATTAGAAAGTGGGGCCGTGAAACTCACCTTAGTAGCGTGATTTTATGTAATCTAAGCAGAAACGGTCAGCGTACGAGGTCGTCGGGGCTCGGGATGCAAGAGGGCTTCAGCAAAGGAGAGAGGAGAAAGGGAAATGGTGTAAGGAAGTGTCAAGGTCGGACCTGCTATTTATAGGAAGGATTTTGGACCCTCACGACGTGAGAAACTCATTGTTTACGTCGTGAGTTTCGAGCTTATCTCTTCGTAGACTTGCCATCCGTCTTCTAGCTTCCGAAGGTGGCCATATGACTCCTCACGTCGTGAAATATCAATGTTCACGTTGTGAGTTTGGATCTTATCACTTCGTAGCCTCGTCATGCACCTTCTAGATCCGAAATGTGGCAAAATGACTCCTCACGTCGTGAGTTTCTGTGCTCACGTCGTGAGTTCAGTCAAATTAGGGTTTCTGACAGCTGAATCCTCGGAAGGTCGTAACTTTCGCATACGAACTCCGTTTTTGACGTTCTTTATATCCATGCGTAGGTATTCACGAGTACTAAAACTCTCTTTTAGACTCCAATAGCTAGTTATAAGTCTATTTTTAATTCCTCTTATTATAGAGATTTATAGTGTTCGGTTTATCATAACTTCTTCACACGAAGTTAGATTCAGACGTTATCATGAAATACATAGTGAGTTTACTACATTACTTGTTTTGACAAAATCACATTACATGATTGGTATAATCACATGTGATTGTTATTGACCTAATTTTGACTAGTGTTACATGTTATCATCTGCTGTTGCGTTGGTAACAGTCTATATTGCGTTAGGGTTTGCGTGTTATTGAATTTTATGGCTCGTCTTGTGGTTGGAAAGTGTTGGGAGGGATGTTGACTGGGTTCTTGCAAGTCGGTGGGATGATGGTTATGTGCCTATAAGCCCACTGAGGTGCTGGTCATGAGTCTTCATGCACGTGGTTGGATGATGGAAAGAACGGTGTAGAACCGTGAGCTTCTCATTCCAATGAGTAGATGGTGTCACGATGTATCATGAACAAGTGTGGTTACTAATTAGGTGGATATCTTTGGGACTTGTTTCGTTAGTCTTTTGGCATTGTTAGGAGCCAGATGAGTGTGGTGTTGCTATTGGGCTTAGTGGCTGATATGTTTGGGTCGAGCATTTGTAAGATTTTTACTTGTAGGAAAAGTCACGGTTGTTTATCGATAGTTCCTTGTTGAGTTTCTTCTTAATGGATCCTTGTTCGTTCTTGTGAGAATGGTTTCACGTGAGTTAATTTACTAGTGATGGAGTTTGTTGTAAGACTCTTGGATGATTTGTCTGATGGTCGTGCACCTAAGTTGCCATGAGAGTTAGGATGCCACGTGATATTTGTGGATTAACCATTGTTATGGTCGTGGGAGTGGTTGGTTAGTGATGACATGGAAGGAAGTCAAGTGTTTACTGAGGTCTTTTGGGCATAATTGTCGGATTTGTGATTGGTTGAAATTTGGGGTCGGGATGTTTCAAGTATTTGTTATGCATGGTTGGTGGCGCTCCTAGTCGGGGACTAGGGGTAAGTATGATGAATGGATGATCATTAGTCTTTCGATATGGGTTCTGGAGTTTAGACTGATGGGTTCCTATCCTTGTGAAGTATATTGATGGAATTGGGTTTCGGTTGCAGCTTTAAGAGTTTCCCGGTTTGGGTGGTTTCAAGTGATTGGGTTAACTGTTAGCATCAGTTGGGTTCCAAGTAGTCTCTCGAATTTTCTCTATGGATGCTTTGATTTTATAAAGTGGTTGGAGGAAGCATCTGGATTGTGTTAGTATAGTTTCCAGTAACTCTAGCCGAGTCAGATTTCAAGGACAAAATCCAATTTAAGTAGGAGAGACTTGTAACACCTAGTTTCAGATGTTTCAAATTTCAGGATATTAGGTCGTAATTTGATCGAGTAAAGGTCTTGTACTTCAAGGGAATAAAGTTTAGACCCTATTGAATGTTGATTAAGCAACTTAAGCCCTCAAATTGTTCTTCAGAACGAAAGGGTAAAATGTGAAAAGTGATATCCGGACTTCTTGCATGGATTAATGGATTTATTTCGACAACATTTTCTTTCACTTCCATCAACATTTATTCCTTAAACAACATTTTCTTTTAATTTTTTTTCACTTCCATCAACTTTTTATTTCTATCTTTTTAGTGGTACTCATAAACTAAACGTTAGTATTCTAACAATGTAAAAAATGATAGTTCTAAGAATTATTAACCCCATGAAAATACTATATATGTAGGCCAAAAATATAGTATGATAGATATTGCAACAATTGAAGTTCCATGTTTAACGTACAGTTATCACTGATTAAAGATATTTGTCTATTAATTACTTTTTAAATACAAACGACTTTGAATGGTTCCAATCGCATGTGGTATTAAATAATAATCAGTTGTGAAAATAACAATATTATCTAGTGGGAACAACCGATTTGTGAGAAAGATGTTTTATATTTGTCACAAAGTTTCTTCCATATCCCAACATCACTTGTTTGATCCACAACCTCCTGTAGCTTTTCATCAGTTGAGACAACAAACTCGTGCTATGTGCATTTTCCTGAATATTCCTCTTTGCATTTGTCGTAATCTCTTTCGACATTTTCGCCTCTTATTCTAATGTTGTTGCACAACCATGTTGAACCATAAAAGCCTTCATCTTCACCTTCTACAGTGTGAAGTCATTCGATCTATTAAACTTATTTCAATCGAACTTGTAAGATGGTGTCTCTTAAACCAACAAATATAGTCTCTCGAATAATCGTAGTTCTAATACCACTTTTTGAGCGAGCAATCAAAGAAAGACAATAAAATGACAAAAAAATTAACATAGTTTGGTCGATATAACCATGCCCATGAATAGTAACCAAATATCTATTATATTATTCAACTATTTAAAAAGTGATTCATTGGAAAAACCTAATGACCTACAACATATTCCAAACATTTATCCCTTCGAAATCGGCATACAAATTTCTTCACTTTGTTCTTGTTCTAGGTTAAGTTATTCGAAACACATATTACCAAAATTTCAAGTCATATTATAAAAGTTATCAATTTTCATTTTCATTTTTTAACTTGAAAATATAAAATAATAAGGGTGGACATGATACAGTACCAATCGTTTTTTTCTCAAATAAGTACCGTGTCATCTATAGTTGATATAAAATTTTTGCTATCGATACCGTACTAAGTATAGTTGATACCAATTTGTTTGATTACCAAAAAGTTTGATTGGTACAAATTAGTAATATAAGCTTTTTAATTCTCTATTGTAAGATTTAAAGACCAGCAAAAACACTAAAAACACTGGTAATATTGTCTCTTAGTAAAGAAATTAATTAAATAATTATTTTATTTAACTAAAGAATGTTATTGAAGTAACTTTTTAAATTTTTTTTAAAATTTAACGTTGTAATAACTATTGTCTAATGCAACTAAATGACTTGTATCAATTTTTTTTAAACTTTAAACACTAAATGTATTGTAACATATGATTTATATATATATATATATATATATATATATATATATATATATATATATATATATATATATATATATATAGAGGTTCAGGTATTCAAAGTAATTATTGTGTGGTTGTAAGATTTAATATCAACCAATCATTCTTAAAGGGTATTAGTGTAATCTTAGCATATAATTGATATTATCCGGATTAATTAAAATTTGAATGATTTCAATCAAATTCCTAAATATCAGGCTATTAATTATGGATCTTATCAACCATAATATATATATATATATATATATATATATATATGCATCATATACGTTTTCTTCTATTGGAGACTAATCGTTCATCATCTTCATATCATATATTTTCTTCTGATATTTCGTTAATGGAGGTATTTTTTCATATATTATTTTTTCTGATATTGCAGACTAATTGTTCCTCATATGCAGACTAAGCGTTCATCATCTGCATATCATATTTTTTCTTATGATATTTCATTGATGAAATTCAATTTTTTAATTATACTTGTTTTGATTTTCAGAACAAAGATAATGTTGATATCAATAACAAGGACTTTCCTGATAACAATGGTCGGAATGTCAAGCAATCCAAAGTGAATCAAGATTTGAAGAAAAAAAGAAGATGTGGGATTTGTTTTGATGTTGTTCATGATAGGAGGAACTGTCCTCATGCACTGGTCAAGAGAGAGTAGAAGTTCAATTCGTCAAGAGAGATTAGTAGTTCAATAATGTTTTCAATTTATTGGTATCTGATGTTATGGAGTTGATTTTCAGTATAATAATGATATGGATTCATGAATTTTAGGGGTTTATCCGTGTAAGTTTATGTTTTCATTCAATAAATATTATTAATTTTTATTTTGATTTTGATTTAATTTCATACAATGTGTTATTTATCATCGGCTGACATATATGTTGTTTTAAATGTATTTTGTTTTTATATTCGTATAGAATAATTGTGCCTATTTGTGATATACTTAATGTTTATGCAAACATTCTGTTAGAATGGTTGTTATTAAAATTTGCAGAATGTTAATGTATAGTACAAAATCCAGAACAAACAAATACATAATTTAATAAACAATTAAAATAATCAAACTTGTATTTTTATATGCAAACCCGTCCTTGGAAGATATCTGTTAGAACTAAGTTCTCTTAGGATCGTATGATTCTATGCAAGCTAATGATTAAGAATGTAATAAAGAACACAAGAATGACACTGAATATGTCGTATGATTAACACTTCAACACCTCAGAAGAGCTCGATGAAGAACTTCGACTGTAGAGGTGTTTAGGGTTGCAATAATAAACGTAATGATCGACTTTTTAATACGCATACATGCATGCATATTTATAGTAAAACCCTATTAACTAATCTAGATAAGCACGGATGGACAGGCCCAATCCGGATACAAAACTTAAGGTCCAAGACGCAACACAAATGGACTCAACAATCTCCCACTTTGCGTCTTTGGAACCGAGACCTCAATCATGTTTAATAACAGAAGCCTTCTTCACAGTTCTAAACACCTTCGGTATAACGGCTAAAAGATGGTAACGAAACGTAATATACCACCGAAGCATGTCTGTAAAATTCTTCTTATCAACCTCTGAATTCTGCTTGCATCTATGAATGATGTTGATGATATGCTCCAAGCAGTCTGTTGAAAATAGATGCTTATCAACCAGAGCAAACAAAAACCTGTGAGCTTCACCTTTCGTGAACATGACAGTAAGATTTGTTGAATCTATCTGTCCCATTTTCATCTTGTTCACATCCCCTATTTTCGGTGTAGGCTTGACAGTCGGCTTCTTGTTCATAACTCTTGCTATCTCCTGATCCATAGTAGCAACTTCATGGATGTAGGAGGCCAACATTCTCTTCAGATGTTCTAAAATAGGCTCATATTCCTTAGGATTAGTGAGCAGAATGTTGAATAGCAAAATCCAGTCATGGGGATTGAGATTAGGAAGATCTGCTAGAGAGATAGTTGACACCGTGTTCGCTGAACCACGAGTGATCTTGAAATTAACGTTAACAAATCTCCCAGCAGGTGAGGGTTTGAGTACCTTGACTGTAATGATCTTCTGTGCGCTCCAAGTCAGGTACTGCGGTTGCCCATACTTCAAGTAGAAGTCTATCAACTCTCGGTCAACCTTAGGATGGGGAAAAGGAACCTCAGCAGTCGCATCAAAGCAATGAAACGTGAAAGCTTTTCTGGTAATCGGCATGTCGAACTGCGAGTGCTTGGAGTTATCACAATCAAACGAAGCAACCGGTTCCAACCAATAGACAGAAGGAAACTCAATCGCCTGATTGATAAGTGTCTCTTTTGTCCACAAGGGAAACAAAGCCTTCTTGCAGTTCAAGGCATCTTCTTCTTCTTTGTTTCTCCTTTCCCTCTCCTCTGCTTCTTTAGCAATTTTCAGAGTTTCATCCAGCTCTCTGTCTCTTTTCTTTCGTTGGAGAGTTTCAGCAATGGTTTCTTCTACATCACTATCACTTTTATCAATGGTCTCCTTTGGCTTTGCTCGTGAACCAGAACCTGAAGTTACATTATCCTTCAGTTCGGTTGTTACTTTCGGTTGAGCACCTTCTGTTTTCACAATGACTCTCGGTTGAACAACACGAGCACTACTTTCTCCCCCTTGTTTTGGAGGTACGAATCCCTCCGAAACACCCTTCATTTCATGCAGTATTCCAAGGGCAGGAAGGAGTTTGAATGTGAGATGATTGCGAATTGTAAGAGTAAGAATAGGATCATGAGCACCAAGCAAATTTGTCAACATGTCCTTCACCTCACCTGCACAACTCTTATACACAGCCCGTTGTGTCTTCAATAAAGAGATTTCTTTCTCAGCATGGGCTAGCTGCACCTTCTGGACTTCAATGGTGGCTTTGTGTTTGGCCAGATCCTCCTTCAAGGCACTTTCGGTTGCCAGATTAGCATGAAGAGCATCAAAACGAGAATCCACTGATTGTAAAAAAGAAGTGGTCTCGGTTTGGAGCGATGAGCGTACAGCTTCAAACTTAGTGCTTTCTTCTTGAAGGGACTTAGCATAGGAGTCCACAGAGGATTGTACCTTTGCTGCATTGGTGTCAGCATGAGCTTTCAAAGAGTCAAGAAAGATCTGAGTTGTGTGAACAACCTCAGTAACCTCTGTTGTTGCCGTTTTACAGGAAGACATGGACGCATCAACTGCCTTAGTAGATTTCTCAATGGCATTTGTGTATTGGTCGATGGCAGTTTCTAAAAAGGCTTTAAGAACCACACCACCATAAGCTTTGCTATCTTCAAGCAATCGGTCCAGCTTGTCATGAATGCTCTGTAAACCTTGACTTGTGACTGGAGCAGCATTATCATCATCAGTCGGAAGCCTGTAAGGACTGAAGTAGGTAGAGTCAAATTCATCATTCTCTCCTCCAAGAGTAGCACCAGAATCAGTTGAGTGTGTTGGTGAAAGAGGTTTAGTGATGATAGAAGTTTCTGTTGCAGTAGTAGCCCCCGTATCAGATACGTTGACGCCTAATGTGGGGTTAGGAATGGTAGTGGTTGTGGATTATGTAATGATTGGAGATGATAAAGGAAGGGTGGAAATAGGAACAGATGTAATGGGAGGTTGTGGTGGTAAAGTCGTTTCGTGAGATGTGACTGGTGGACTAAAAATAGGAACAGAGAGAGGAATGGTATGTTTTGGTGATTGAGGTAGTGCGGGAATTCTGTTGTGATTGGGAGATTCTGTTGGAGTAGGGGAACGGGGAGGAGTGTTCCCTCTCGGTGAGTCATGGTGAATCTCTTCTTCCTCATTTTCCTTATCGGCATGATCTGTGCTTGGAGGAGTGGGACTCTTAGACCTTCGAGCCATCTTCTTTATCTTCTTCTTCTTTTGTTGAGAAGAATCCCATTCAGTAGACTTTCGTTTTGAAGACTTGGAGGACTTAGACTTTCTTTCCTCAGTGGGTTCTTTCTTTGAGATCCTCTTCCCTCGGTTGGTAGGTTTGTCTAAGGCATCCAGGGCAGCCTGCTGTTCTGGAGAAAGTACCATCGGTCTAGAGGGAGGGAGTTTCCGATAGTCAGCCATAACATTGCTCTTTTCTGCAACACTTCAATACATAGATTCAGGAATAGATCCATTATGAGGAAACTTGATTGGATCCGAGATGATGATCTTCTTTGTGTGGAAAGTAGCGATAGATGCAAGTAGAGCATCCTTCATCACCGGAATCTCCAAAGAATTAATCGCTTTCCTCGTAATTAGAGTCCAAAATCTTCCACAAGAGATTTCAGAATGCCTCGTTGATGTGTTGAGGCTCTGCACCACCTGAGACCAGATTATTGACCCATAATCAAGATTGATCCCGTTGTAAAGGCCATAAAGAAGGGTAAGGAAACCCTTGCTGGTACCGTCTGAACCACCACATCGTTCTGCTAATCCCTTAATCAGTAGAGTGAGCAGACCATTCCATTGAGACGGTAAACATGACTTTTCACTTTGGTAATCGTGGTGAGCACATTAGTATACCCCATCTCATAGAGCATTGAAAATAATTGTGTCGTCGTTATAAAGTCCGGCGAGATGACAGAAGAATCGACAGCAAGATTCAAAATCGAACAAAACTTCACCTTCGAAATAGATGCCTTCTTATCGTGGATGTCAAACTAAATACATTCTTTGTTTTTGTCATAAGATGCTGTAGAATAGACATGCGATAATAACGACATTGGAACAGCTTCAACCTGGGTTAGGGCTAAAACCAGGGGTGAATACTTCAAACATTCCACCACGTGCAGCATATATGCATCATACAAGAACGGGTTAAGTTCGATGATCATATTTTGGTTTGGCTTAATGGTGAGTAAAGATGATGATGCCGTCTGATCATGAATTGATGAAGAAGTCGCCATTGTTAATCGAAGAAGGAAGAAGATGAACAGTTTGCGTTGCGTTGGTTTTTCAGAGAAAAAATGTTGCCAGTAAAAGACAAATAAAATTGGAAACCCTTTATATACCATTGCCAGGAGAGAGAAAAATCATGATGATAATGACGGGATCATTAAAACGTCGCCTGAAAAAGCGCGAAGTGACAGTGTGGTTACTCCCAGGTATACGTCAGCACGCATGGGTAAAGAGACCATTCAAATTCACGCGCCTAAATCTTATCTTCAATCGTCGTTTGAAATTCCATGATAACCCCCTGTTTGGCTCCAATAGATAGAGCAAAATTCAAACCAATCAGTAACCAGAATGTGGGAAAACTGAAAATTTTCGTGCATTAGTGTGACAAAGATAAAGAAATAAAGCAAATGTGTATGGGATGTGAGTGATGTCTCATTACTAGACAGAAAGCAGAGGATTCCGGGCAAGAATCGCTTCCTTCAAAGTCAAGAGAGACTTGAAGTGCTTGTGTGGTTTCCCGAATGATACGATCAACTGTTTGTTAATAAACATTGAAAGGCTTCTTTTATAGATTAGGCTTAGGGTAGCTTATCTTCAACTGAACTTCGAGTCTTAACATAAAACCGAACGTTGGAAGAAGTACCTGTGAGACCGATGTGGTCTGTTGAACAGGTAGGTTGGATATATTATATAGTGACTAAAGAGGTAGCAGAAATCTCAAAAAATAAACTGGATCTCTTGGGGAAGAAACGCCTTGGTAGTAGACAATTTCATAAAAGACCACGCAAAAATAAAAAGAGATTTCATTAGGTAACCAGTAAGTTCTTGAATAATTAATTCACCGACAATTCATTATTGGTGTTGGATATTGGGTTTCACTCAGTACGTGGTATACGTATCTAAGATCACAAACACAGATGTTGTGTAACCATAAACCTCAGTGGTAAGGACCGAGAGTCTCAAGGGTTATAATGGTGAATTGAAAGGAGATGGAGAATATAAGGGAGGTGGCTATAGAACCAAAAGTACCTTCTTATATATAGACGTGACAAAGCAGAGAAACTCTTAAATCATATAAGAAGAGTAAGGTAGCTCTAGACTGAGTTGCAGTTAATGGCCTAAGTGGGAAGAAACGATAGGTATAGATCGAATCATTAAGGCCTGCTCAAAGTCGTAGAGGCTTTGGTCAACATGCAGCAGCATGCTTCTAGGGACCCTTAACTAGTTCGTACTGAAATTAAATATACCTGCCTTAGATTCACATTATGTTGTACTGGTACTCTTGTCACCTAATAAAAATAAGAAACACACCACACATACCAACCAAGCAGACAAACGAAACAAACAAAGAAAATATTTTTGAATTTTTAGAATTTTCTGAAAAGGAATAAAAACAGAAAGATAAAATATTTTTGGATTTTTGAAATTTTCTGAAAAAGAATAAAAACAGAAAGATAAAATATTTTTGGATTTTTGAAATTTTCTGAAAAAGAATAAAAACAGAAAGATAAAATACTTTTGGATTTTTGAAATTTTCTGAAAAAGAATAAAAACAGAAAGATAAAATATTTTTGGATTTTTGAAATTTTCTGAAAAAGAATAAAAACAGAAAGATAAAATACGAGAGAAAAGAGTGTACAAGATATACAACCGAAACCTTATCTTAAATGAGTGAAGCGAAATAGACCGAACGATCGGTTCATTTCGGTTCCTTAAAATTCTAGAGCCGAAATAGACCGAGCGATCGGTTCATTTCGGTTCCCGAAAATTACGGAGCCGAGATAGACCGAGCGGTCGGTTCATTTCAGTTCCCTAAAATTCCAGAGCCGAAATAGACCGAGCGGTCGGTTCATTTCGGTTCCTGAAAATTATGGAGCCGAAATAGACCGAGCGTTCGCTCCATTTCGCTTGTCTAATTTTTAGTGAGAGATTTGAGGATTCGGTACTGACTCTCCTTCCATCATGCCCAAGCCTTGTAAAATTTTGTTAAAGGTAGCTTCAGGTACGGCTTTAGTGAAGATGTCAGCCAGTTGATCAGTAGATCGAACAAAGTGTACTTCCACGTTCCCATCTTCTACATGATCCTTGATGAAATGATATCTAAGAGCAATGTGCTTAGTTTTTGAGTGTTGCACTGGATTGTGACAAATCCTTATTGCACTTTCTGAGTCACAATAGAGAGGTATCTTCTTCATACTTAGCCCATAGTCTCTCAGTTGACTTTGAATCCATACCAATTGAGAAGTGCAAGATGTTGCAGCAATATACTCAGCTTCGGCTGTGGATAGTGAAACACAAGTTTGCTTTTTGGACTGCCAGCTAACAAGTTTCCCGTCAAGAAATTGGCATCCACCAGTAGTGCTCTTTCTGTCCAGTCCACATCCTCCTAGATCAGCATCAGAAAAGGCTTGAATGAAGAATAAAGATTTAGCAGGATACCAGAGACCGAGAGATGAGGTTCGCCTCAGATAACGAAAAATGTTCTTAACTGCCACCATGTGAGGTTCTCTTGGGTTGGCTTGAAACCTGGCACAATAACAAACAGAAAACATAATATCCGGTCTACTAGCTGTTAGATACATAAGGGACCCTATCATTTGACGATATAGTGTTATGTCCACAGCAGGTTTTTCCAGAGATGGAGTTAACTTAGTGCCAAATGCCATAGGAACCTTCACTTTTGAATCACCCTGCATTCCAAATTTCGTCAGTAAGTTCTTTGTATAGGCCTCCTGGTTGATAAATATGCCTTCTGGTCCCTGTCTAATATTCAAACCAAGGAAAAAATTAATTGGACCCATTGCGCTCTTTTCAAATTTAGTCTCCATCAACTTCCTGAATTCAGCTGTTAAGCTAGGATTCGTGGAGCCGAAGATGATATCATCAACATAAATCTGAACAATCATTAGATGTTCGCCTTCCTTCTTACGAAAGAAGGTTGGGTCAACCGAACCTTGTTTAAATTTTGACATTTTCAAGAAGCGAGTTAGTGTTTCATACCAGGCCCTCGGTGCTTGCTTTAATCCATAGACAACTTTATCCAGCACATAGCAATGATCAGGGTATTTTTCGTTCACAAAACCCGGCGGTTGCTCAACATAGACTGTTTCTTCTAATTCTCCATTCAAGAAAGCGCATTTGACGTCCATTTGGAAAACTTCAAAGTTTTTATGAGCAGCATATGCCAAAAAGATTCTGACTGATTCCAACCTAGCTACTGGAGCGAAGGTTTCCTCAAAATCTATCCCTTCCTCTTGACAATAGCCTTTCACCACCAACCGAGCCTTGTTGCGAATGATATTCCCCTCTTTATCTAACTTGTTTCTGAAGACCCATTTCAAGTCAACCACAGAAGCATCCTTTGGGGTGGGAATCAGCCTCCAAACTGTTGGATATAGTGTCTAAGTCCATAACTTTATTTGGTATGTACTTGACCTGACCCGGCATGGTCCATTTGGGTTGCATGGCATTGCAATACTTGGATAGACTAAATGAGAGAATAAGGCACTTATGATTATTAATATATTATAAGTTCTAATATATTAATAATAGTATTATTTAATTAGTATTGATCAAGTATTAATCTAGTATTAATTTGGTGATCAAAGTGAGACTAATTAAATATATAGGGTTGATTATGACAATCATCAATTCTTTTATGGTGGATTAATGATCCATGGTTTATGGGTTTGGTTATAACCATATGGAGCTCCATGGATAGTCCATGGGAGTTACAAACCCATGGGTCATGGGAAATCAAGAGTCATGACAATTAAGGGCATTCATGTGTAAACCCTAATTGTGACAACACTATAAAAGGAACCCTATGGCTAGCAAAATCATGACCTAGTTGACCTAGTGTTACTAGAGAGGGCATAACCGATTTTGAGTGCTAGAAGTATTCTCTCAAGTTATTCCAAGTCTTGTGGTGTTGTGTGAAGCATTTGAGGCACAACATTTGGGGTGCTAGGCTCACAAAGTCTTGAAGGAATCCAAGCAACAACAAGGTATGTATTTCTACTAGTTTTATGTTTTATGTAATCCCCATGCTATGCTAGTTAGGAAATAACCTTGAAAAAGAAATTTGCATGTATATAGAGAAAACATAGATTCAAGGTTATTAGGGTTGCATGTACACTTAGGAAGTGTTAGAATGCTCAAAAACCCATCACAAACTCGGTTGCGTTCGAACTCATGAAGCTCATCCTGCATTGTCTGGACCCAATCGGAATGATCAAGTACAGCATTTACGGTTTTCGGTTCAACCTTTGAAATGAACGAATTAAACATGCAAAATTCAACTTTTGAGAATAATGCAGTTTGTTTCGCTTTCAGTTGAGAACGAGTAAGAACTTTCTCAGAAGTTTCACCAATGATCTGTGCTTTGGGATGGTCTTTGGTCCATTTTGCTAATGGTGGATAGTTTGTATCATATGCTGGATTCAGTTCAGCCTCCACTTCTACTTCAAATTCTGATTGATCGTCATCACCTTCGACAGGTGTATCTTCTTTCTCCCCCTCGACTGGCGAAGTGTAACCTGAGGCAGCATCAGAGTTAGTATTTCCTGTGGAAGTTGGTTTCTCCCCCTCAATTGAACTACTACTTGTTGATTTTGGATATGTACTTTCCCCTTCACCCGGACCTTTATGTGTTGGGGAGGGAATTGGATTCTCCCCCTCAACCGAGACTTGGGTTGTCTTTGGTGCTGTCGAGCTCTCCCCCTTGAACATTGAATTATTGTTTGGAGAGTCAGTTGATGACGTAGCACCCTTAGGGTCACTTTCCATCTCTTTAGCAGCTTCGTCTATGACCTTTTTGAGATTATCGATTTTGTTATTTGCTGCTTTCGCCTCGGAGTGAATTGCTTTCTCCGGTTCATCAAATAGCCGAATGTATTCCTCGAACAAGTTGGATATTGGAACCGAGACTTGGCCAGATTCTGGGAATATTTCACCTAGGTCACTTTCAGTCCTCTGAACCTTCTTCATATAATTATCATCAAAGGTGACATAATAAGTCTCTTCAATCCTTTTGGAGCGTTTATTCAGCACTCTGTATGCTTTTGATGACAGAGAATAACCCAGAAATATTCCTTCATCGGCTTTGACATCGAACTTGTTTCGGTTCTCCTTTGAATTGAAAATAAAGCATCTTGAACCGAAAATGTGGAAAAATTTAACATTCGGTTTCCTATTGTTTAAGATCTCATATGGAGTTAATGAGAATCTCTTATTGAGCAAGGACCGATTCTGAGTGTAACAGGCAGTGGCAATTGCATCGGCCCAGAAGTATAATGGTAGGGAAGCGAAACTAAGCAAGGTTCTGGCTGCCTCGCATAACGAACGGTTTCGTCTTTCAACAATCCCGTTCTGCTGTGGTGTATAAGGGGCCGAAAAATTGTGAGTTATCCCCTTATCAGCCAGAAAGTCCTCAAAATCCTTGTTCTTGAATTCCAAACCATTGTCACTTCTGATGTTCCTCACCATCTTCCTCAGCTGTACTTCCACTTGCTTGATGAATGTCTTCAACTTGGGAGTTGCATCTGATTTCTGCTTAAGAAAGAAAACCCAAGTGAAGCGTGAAAAATCATCTACAATGACTAGAATGTACTTACTACCACCAATGCTCTCAATAGCCGAAGGTCCACACAAGTCAATGTGCAATAGTTCAAGAGCTTCAACTATCTTCGTATTGATGCGTGTGGGGTGGCTCTTTCTACTCTGTTTGCCCATTTCACATGCAGCACATAAATGCTCTTTATTGAATTTGAGAAGGGGAAGGCCTCGAACGTGATCACCAAGCACCAATTTGTTGATGTCTTTGAAGTTTAGATGCGAGAGGCGTCGATGCCATAACCAGCTTTCATCGGTATTTGCCTTTGACAGCAGACAAATAGCTGGTGTACCTCGAATTGGGTTTAGATTCAGAGGGTACATTTCTCCCTTGCGTTCAGATTTCAGCAGAACCTTCTTGGATTGTTTTTCAATTATCTCAGACCCCTCATCATCAAATGATACCTTCAAACCTGTGCCCACAACTAATTGTGACACGCTGATGAGGTTGTGCTGCAATCCTTCTACATACGCTACTTTCCTAATTGAGAATTCGCCATTGGTTATCATGCCATACCCTTTGATTGTTCCATAGGAATTGTTTCCATACTTTACACACCCACCATCTTTCAGGGACCGAAACTCCCTCAGCTCTTCCTTCCTCCCTGTCATGTGACGCGAGCAGCCACTATCTATGTACCATTCATCATCGAACTGCTCGTCACTGATTACCTGTAGATTCAAGCGGATTTAGGAGCCCAAAGTTTCTTGGGTCCTGGTGAATCTTTCACAGAAAAAGGAATTACAGCAGAAATATCAACCAAATATGTTCTTTTTACTAAAGTGGTTTGATCTTTTCTTTTAATTGTATACACCTTGATTTTAGTTTTATCTTCTTTAATGTTCGGTGCATTGGTTGGTGTGTTGTTAGATGGTTTATGATTTTTCTTTTAACTTCTAGGGTTAGCTGATGATTTCTTATTACCCAACTCAGAGTTTGGTACTAGCTTTCCCTTTCCTTTCATGTCCTTCAATGAATTTCTTTTGCTTTGGGACTTGGAGGGACCGAAACTAGGTTTATGACCGAAACATGGTTTAGGACCGAAACTGGGTTTAGGACCGAAACAGGACTTGGAATAGTAGGAGTTTGGACTTAAATTTTCCTTTAATTTCTCCTTTCCTTTTTCCATTGATCCTTTCTTGGGAGGCTCATAGTTGGAGTTTTGAGAATTCCAGTGCCTTTTTCGTTCATTTAGATTCTTAGCATATCTTTGATTTCTCAAGCGTTTCTGCTTAGCATGCTCCCTCTGAGATTTGTGGATATTGAAGCTGGCCTTTGGCATCTCCTTTTGAGTTTCGGTTGTCTTGTTGGACATTTTTGATTCTTCACCTTTCTTGGTTAGAACTTTCGGTTCTTTAACCCTCTTGAGTAGAACTTTTGGTTCTTCCATTGTTTTGATTGGAGCTTTCGGTTCTTCCATTGGTTCCTCAGGGATTTCTTTGGATCCACTTGTGCTTGGTTTGTCGAATTGGAGGGTGTGTTGATGGGTTCAGCAATGTATCTTCCTCTAACCCTCCATGTAGTCTTCTCAGATAGACCCACGGTTTCGTCTGCGTTGTCAATGGGGGCAGACCAGAAGTAGTCTTCGCACCCTTCAACATTATCTTTATCGACCAAGATCCTTAACTCTGCAGTTTGCTTTGGAGTGACACCTATAACTGCGTATACCTGATTTGGCACAGTCTGAACCTTTTGATAGACCATGGCCTTTTCCTTGAGTTTCTGTTTCTGATCTTTTGACAGACGAGCGAATTCAACTGAGTTTTCTGATATTAATGGTTTTTCATTCTCGGTTTCATTCCTCATAAACTCAGAGCAGTCAACTTCGTCCTCTACTGAGATTACACTCATCTCGCTTTCCTCATCAAATTCAGACGTATTACCTAAGTCTATTTTATTTTCATCGACAAGTTTGGCGTTTGAACGATCAAATGTTTGAATAGTTTCAGATTTAATTTTTAGCCTATCATTTTCATCTAAGATATCTTTTAGCATACTTTTGTGTTCCTTAGAATCAATGAAGGATTCTATCTTGTCCAGTCCAAGCCTATAAGACATGGATGTCTCTTCGGAGGACACTTCTGATTCACATTCTGCTATGATCTCATCTTCCTTAAATTCAAGAAAGGGAAATATCATTTTATGAATTTTCTTTCCAATTTCACAACTTAAATGTAATTGAGCAATATTAGTATATAAACGCTTAGCTATTAAACAAAAAATATTTCTTTGTTTTAAAAACTTTAAATTGTCTCTTTGTAAATAAATACTTTCGTCCCTAGCTCTAACTAACTCTGCTTCCTTCAGCTCAATCCACATTCTTCTTTCCTCACTTTTTGAAGACACCCTGCTGAGTTGGTCAGTTAGGTTAGAATTCGCTAAGCGAGTTTGCATGAGGCTGCTACTTAGGTTAGAAAATTTAAAGTTTAATTCATTTAATTCTTCTACATAATCTGTTTTTGGAATTTTAAGAGATTCAAGAATAGATTGTACCTTTTTGATCAGCCGATCGGAGTCGTTGATCTTCTCACTCACTGGTTTGGCTGCAAAACACTTGTTCTCGGTCAGGTTCGGTTCCTTATCTGCACTTTCGGTTGATGGCCCAGCAGTGACAATTAAACACCTTCCAGCCGAACCTTCTTCTTTTGCCACAAAAGCCTTTCCATGAGTGGGCCTTCTAACCTCTTCATCTTCAGAGTCGGTTGACCACACTTCTACGCCACCGAACTCATCTTCCCCAGCATTCTCCTGTACAATCAAGGCATTCATTGAGCTGTTAGTCGCCTTCTTCTTCTTGACTTCTTCTAACTTGCGCATATAGTACGCCTCATCATCTTCACCCTCTCTCTTCTCAGCCATTTTTCTTAACATGCAATCTTTGGCAAAATGGTTCTTGCCGTGACAGTAATTGCAGTCGTATCCAGAGTTTCCTGCAAGCTTACTCTCCTTCTTTTCATCATCCTTTTGAGAGGAGTTCTTTGCTTCATCTTTCACCTTCTCAGAGCTGTAACTTCCCTGCCAGTTTTGGTTCTTGTTGACGGGGAATTTTCTTCTTGCAAACTTCTTCGGATTGGATATCATCAAAGCATATTCCTCGCTAGTCAGATCACACTCAGACATATCAGTCTCTTCTTCATCTTCTGGGATACTTTTGCCTTTTGAGACAAGAGCCAGAGATCCCATGCCAGAAACAACTTTCGCTTCTTTGGTTACCACACTTTCATGGGACTTGAGTATTCCTACCAGTTTCGCCAGAGAGTAGGATTTGAACTGTTCATGTGCTTTCACAGTTGATACAACAGCCATCCATTCTGATCTCAGCCCGTTCATAAAAGTTACTTTCTGCTCAATTAACTTCCTCTCTATACCATGCTTGATCATCTTACTCAGAAGATGATTGAACCGATCAAAAGTCTATATGAGCTTCTCTTCAGGTTTCTGTTCAAAGACTCCAAATTCTGACAGCAGCAGAGTTTGAATAGAATGTTCCAAATCTTCATCAGTCGAATAGAGTTCTTTCAACCTATCCCAGATTTCTTTGGCCGTTGTGCATGAACCAACCAACCGAAAGGTGTCAGATTACAAGGCGAATCTGATCATCCTCATAGCCTTCACATTACATAGCAGCTTATCTTTCTCATCCTGTGGCATCTTCTCTACATCTGTCACCAGCTTGTTATAGTCCTTTTGGGACTTGACACTTGTGTTTGTTGCTGAATGAACAAATGGCCCAAGTGTGATTGCTTCCCAGATAAGATAGCCATTATCTTCAGATCCAACCACGTAGTCTTCGAAGTGATGAGCCCATACTTCGTAGTCTTGAGTGTAAAGAATGGGTATTCTGGTCGTGGATCCAATGCTGTTTGAGATGTTGATTGGGTTCGTTTGTGAATCTTCGTGAGACATGGTGGGCTGCTAGAATCAAACCTGTAAACTAGAGATTAGGGTTTTATCTAAAACAGAGTAGCCGTCGATATGAAGAAGACGACTTCTATTTGTACGATAAAAACGGAAACCCTAAAGTATTCTGAATACAGAAGGAATGTGTATTGATCACACAGTCTCCTGCTCTGATACCAATTGTTAGAACTAAGTTCTCTTAGGAGCGTATGATTCTATGCAAGCTAATGATTAAGAATGTAATAAAGAACACAAGAATGGCACTGAATATGTCGTATGATTAACACTTCAACACCTCAGAAGAGCTCGATGAAGAACTTCGACTGTAGAGGTGTTTAGGGTTGCAATAATAAACGTAATGATCGACTTTTTAATACGCATACATGCATGCATATTTATAGTAAAACCCTATTAACTAATCTAGATAATCACGGATGGACAGGCCCAATCCGGATACAAAACTTAAGGTCCAAGACGCAACACAAATGGACTCAACAATATCATTTAATGTATGTTTTAAATGTATTTTGTTTTTATATTCGTTTAGAATAATTGTGCCTAATTGTGTTATACTTGATGTTAATGCAAAGATTCTGTTAGAATTGTTGTTATTAATATTTGCAGAATGTTAATGTGTATTACAATATCCAGAACAAACAAATACTCAATTTAATAAACAATTACAATAACTTTTATTTTTATACGCAAACCCGTCCTTGGAAGATATCATTTAATGCAATTCTTGTTTCACATGTTCTGACAGAATAAGAGACTTGTATCTTCATTGTTTTCTTAGTATCTGAGTTTATGCCATAATTAATCAGTAATCATATCTAAATTCATATGAAATAAAGTTATTTATTAAAGTTTGCTGAATAAATTATTGAAAAGTCAAATCTACTGAAGATGATAATTTGTAAAGTCTTATCTATGGAATGTATTATCATTGGAATATGGATTTGTCAAATATTAACAATATCATGATCAATAATAGGATTTTGTGTTGATTCTTATCTTTATAATGTTTGTAAAAATTATAAAAATTAAATCATTGATAACAATGACAACAGATATCACGCCTTTTTAGTTACATATCAATTATACAGTTTCTCCTTTTTTAATATATACTTAATTGGCTCAAAGTTTAGAAGATTTAATTTATTTTGCTTTCTCCAATCATCTGGTGTTAAATCGTGCTGAAAATCGACTTATGGATGATATAATATCAGCTGGTGACGATCATATTCATGATCAACATGATTATCCAATTGATTATGCAGACGATGATGAAGATTTCGGGTTAGCTGATCATGATTCTCTACATTATATCGATTTTCAAATAGGCGAGAATAGCAATCTAAATATAGGTGATATATCTTTATAAGTTTTTCTACTTGTTAATTTTCATAACAATAATGTTGAACGTGTATATTGTTATTTGCAATATGGCGAAACTTGCACTTACAAAGATGAGGATACATTAGAACACATTCAGAATCATATTGATGACAATTCCGACTATCATTTCGGTGATTGTAGTAATCATAACCCAGGTGATGTATTGTAAATATTTATTTGGTTTTTATATATCTAATTATCCAGTACACTTATTCTATTTAAAAGATGCAGAAAACGAAAACGAGTTCATTGATGATGAGGCAGATGATATTATAGCCGATGGTAATATTGATTTACAGAAAGGTTAGTAAACCAATAACAAAATATTTTAGAAAACTAGATTAATTCGTTGCGATTGTTTGCAATTTGCACATCAACGACATTCATTTGTTTAAATTTGTATGTATTCTGTTTTATATAATTTAATCTGTTTTTTTATGCAGAACAATCTCATGTTACACATGATTATGTTTCTCCTGGTGGCTCATCTTATTGGATTCCTATTGTTTCAGACCACATCAAACCTAAAATCAATTTAACCGTTGAATCATATGGTGCCGCATTATCAATGTATAAAAACTATGTATCAGAAGCAGGTTTTGATGTCAGGCTTGGAACAATTAGAACAACCAAATCCGGCATTATCACACAACGACATTTGCTAGCAATCGGGAAGGTAAACCAAGAACCGCTAAAGTGGATACTCTAGACCCTCAACATAATAAGTTTCAAAGAAGGAAAGACTCATTTAGGTGCGAATGCAAAGCAAAAATTGTTTTTATTCTACTACATGGTACTAATAAATATATTGTTGATGATTTTGTCGAACAACATAATCATGAGTTGTTTGGTAAGGACAACATGTTTTTGTCTCGTACAAAGAGGAAACTTGATTATTCTCAGGGGATGTTTATTCATAACTTGTCAAAACAAAATATTGGTGCCTCAAGAGCACATAGATTGTATACCGGACTTCAGGGTGGGTCTGACATTCGAGGTGGTTTGGTTTCTGATTTCAAGAATAGTACGAGAAATCTCAATTCTTACATAGGTTCCAGGGATGCAAAATTCCTTATAGTGAAGATGCTTGAAAGGAAAAAAAAATATACCAACTTTTTCTTTCGAGTTTAAAGTCGTGCAGAAAAAATTAAATGCGTTTTTTTGGGCTGACGAAACCGCAAAGTATAACTATAATTTTGTATCATTATGGTATTGTTCTACCAATGTATTTAAAATTTTGTATCATTATGATACTTTTAATTAAATATATTGGCTAAGGCATGTATTTACTATAACATTATTGATTTGTTCGATTGATAACAATTTGTCCTTTTTAATATATATATATATATATATATATATATATATATATATATATATATATATATATATATATATATATATATATATAACAGCCTTACAAATAATCTATAACATAATCGATTTATTTTCTGTTAATTCGTTTTCAAGAGTAACTTTAAGCTATGGTGTTACAACGTCTTGTTTAGTATTCGTTATTATTATTATTATTATTTTTTATTTTTTTTGTTATTTTTTTTTAAACTAACAAAAATTCTCTCTAATAAATGAAAATAATTTTGCCACATGACATTCTTTCCTTCAATTTATCAAATGTAAATTTTTGTTAATTTATAAATATATATTTTCCACTTGTCACTTTTCATTTACTTCATTTTTTTATTTTTTTTATTTTTGTTTTCCAATATATCATTTTCTATAAATTAAATATACCATAACGAATATATTAATTTCAAATTTCAAATTTCAATTTCAATTTCTAATGAATTATAGTTTAAATCTTTGTATTTAACATTTTATTATAATTAACCTGTTTAGTACACAGATCTAACAACTAAACACGTAATTTTAATTTATTTATTTTTCGCATGTTTATTTATTTTTAATTTTTTTTCTCATAATTTTCACTTATTTTAAATTTTAAATACAAATAAACTTCTCGTTACTTCTTTGTATTTAACATTTTGTTTTAATCAACCCATATACTATACGGGTCTCCCACTTAATGGAAGAGAATAAAATAAATTGAAACATCTATATTTGTGTTATTAAACTAAAAGTTCGGAAAACAAAAAACGTGCAATCTTTAATTAGAAAAAGAAGTTTTTTTTTGAACAACAAACTTTTATAAAACTCAAAAAAAAACACCTAGCTATGAGTTAGTTAAAAAAAATACAAAGTTAATGTAGCGATGGATTGAGCAACCATGCATTCCAATTGATGTTAGCCTTAGAATTTCTACATGAAAACCAATGAAAAGAGAACCGTACAATATTATCAAAAATGAATTATTTCCTATGCTTAGAAAGGAAAAAGATAATGCATTCCTATAGGACCAAATCACTCACACAACCCTTAAACTCACCAACTCCAAAATCAAATGACCTCGCCTAGCAATCTGAGTTGCATCGATCCAAGCAAGCAAATCTGAAACCTCGAAACAAGTAGGAATCGACAAGTCTAACTACATCTCGACCCTTCTCCAAGTTTGACGTGCCAAACTACATTTGAAAAATAAATGCACGACATCTTCTGGATCAGACTGACAAATAGGACAAAAAATCAAGTCCAACTCCACACCTTTAGCCAACAAGATCAATCTGACAGGAATCATTTTCAACAAAACACGCCAAAAAAAGATATTGACCATGATAGGAACATAAATTTTCCATCTGGTGGCCACACTTCCCATTGGAAGTCTCGAATAATCAATATGACTCGTGGCATACTTAACAGAAAAAATACCCAAAGAATCTAAATCCTAATTCCATTTGTCTGGAACAAACATCAACACAATTGAATTCAAAATATCCCTAAGATTATCAAGTTGCACAGTTTCCACACCACCTCTAATAGGACGACACCATGAGAAAGTCCAACATGCCGACGACCAAAAGTCACGAACTAGGCCTCCTTGTAGAAAAATGAGTATTGATTTTTCTTTACCATGAAAGTCTCAAAATTGTCCTCATATCTTGAAATCAATATCTCAATTTTTCATTTCATCATCACATCACTTACTTCCTCTTAGGGAAGATGTAAGTCTACACACTTTATTTTCCTGTTCAGGTATCACGAATCCTTCAAGTTTCTCCAGGTAAATCTCCTCTTTGAGATAACCATTCAGAAAGGCTGTTTTCAAATCCATTTGATGAATGTACAATCCTTTCAAAGATGGTATTGCTAAAAGATTTTTGATCGAAATATACTAGAAACTGGGGCATAGATATCAAAATAATCGATCCCTTCTTGTTGTATGTACCCTATAGCAACTAATCTTTCTTTATAGGCAGATATGAATCCATCTACATGATATTTTCTCTTAAATATCCATTTGGATTCTATGGGTCTCTTCCATTTGGGTAGATCAGCCAATTCCCAAGTTCTGTTACTTATAATTAAATCCATTTCTTCATTGAAGGCTTCTTTCCACAGAGGAGCATCTCTAGATGACATGGCTTCAGTGAAGGTCTTAGGATCATCATCTAAGTTGATGGAAAACTGACCTCTCTCATCACTTTCTTTTGAGTACCTTCAACCGAAAGAGTAAAAATCATCTCCTAGATTTTTCTCTTTTCTAGACCTTGTATTTCTCCTTGGTTCTTCTATAACCAGAGAAGGTCGAACATTCTCGTGAGAAGTGCTTGGGACTTTTATTGGATTCGAGTTTTCAATATCTTTTCAAAACTTGTCTTCGAAGAATTCCACGTCTTTGGATTCCACGACAACACCTGATTCGTTATCCAATAATCGATAAGCCTTGTTGTTATAAGCATATCCAATGAACATACTCTTCATAGCTCGAACTACCAATATGGATCTCTTAGGATCGGTTGTCCTATAGTAAGTAACACACCCCCACACTCTCAAATAGTTTAGTTTAGGTTTTCAATTTTTCCAGAAATTATACGGACTTGTAGGAATCACATGGCTAGTGATCCTATTATGAACATAGCAAGCAATTAATAGTGCTTACCCCCACAGATTGTTTCGTAAAGCCAATTGGTTGAAAAATGCAATTGACCATCTCACCAAGGGTTCTATTCTTTCTTTCTGTTAAACCATTTTTAGGGAGTATAGGGTGAAGTTCTTGCATGTTTGATTCCATTCTCTTCACAAAATGTGTCAAACTCTTGGTTGAAATTGTCCTCGCCTCTATCTGGGCGAAGAATTTTAATGCGTCTTTCAAGTTGATTTTTGACTTCAGCCTTATACAGTTTGAATGCATCAAAAGCTTCATATTTTGATCTTATCATATAAACATGTAGATACTTATTTGATTCGTCACAAAATGTGATGAAATACCTTTTTTCCTCCTCGAGTAAGTATTCCCTTTAATTCACATATATCATAATGAATCAACTCAAGTAATGGTGTATTTCTATAAACTGATGAAAATGGTTTCTTTGTAAATTTTGATTTCACACAAGTTTCACATTTTTCAAAATCTTTTGATTCATATTTTAACATTCAATTAGTTTTCATTTTTTCAATGTTTTTAACATTATTGTGTGCTAAATGTTTATGCCATAAAGAAATTGAACAAAAAAAACTAGAAAAGCTCATTTCATTCACATTTGCAATCATTCCATCAGTTGCATCATTACTACCAACACTAGACACATTTTCAAAACTTGCACCGTCACTATCAAAACCTCCTAATCACAATACCCTCATCACTAAGGCAAAGGCCATACATTCCTAAAAAATTGTCTGTCCTCCCAACATACATTTTTCCCTTAGTGATCACAATTTTGCCTTTCTCGAGTTCCATCTTGAACCCACCCTTATCAAAATTGTCTACAGAAACCAACCCCTTCGAGATAGTAGGGACATGAAGAACATCTCGAAGGGTAACCCGGGTACCACATGTGAAATTCAAGCAAACATCACATCTCCCTTGAACTTTAGCTCTGTGACCATCTACACAGACCACGACCAACCCCGGTGTTGCTGTACGGTAAGTGTAGAAGCTTTCTCATTGCCTACAAACATGCACAGTGTCTCCAGTGTCAATAAACCATCCTCGGGCACAAATTTCTCAGGTCAAGAAGAGATCATGAAAATCTCTCCAAGGGTCACATTTGTTACCAGATTTGTAACCTGGTCGACTGCATGTGCTACCGGTCCTGATTTGTGATCTTTGCATTCTTTCACATAGTGCCCAAAACCCCCAGTTGATAAATGGTGAAAAATTGATCCGACTTTACTGCGGTTGTCCCTAATGCGAGTTTCCTCCTCAATGTGGAGGTGCTTCATCAGATCGTCCAATGAGTAGTCCTTACATTTGTGCATCAATCTCATAGAGAAAAGTCTTTCCACGAGGGTGGCAGTTTTGTGATGATTGCACCAACCTGAAAGAGTTCTGGTAAAGAGATAGATAGCTTGCTCAACTTGTTGACCATGACCTGGAATTCATGCACTTGCTCCTTAATAGGTTTGTCATCAAACATTTGAAACTCTAGGTACTTAGACACAAAGTACTTGTTAGTACCTTTCATGTGTGCCTTGTACTAAAGTTCCAAGGCTTTCCATAGCTCTCTAAGATCTGTGAACGACGCGTACAGATCATAGATTCGATTAGATAAGAAGTTATTGATGCAACCCACTCATAGTTCTTCAGACTCTCTACGTAGAGCCCTTCATTTCTCCAGATCGGAGATGAGATTTCGATCCACAGTTTTTCCCGCTTCGAAAACTGGATCAGCAGAAATTACTGTCAAGTTAGGGTCCAAAACATAAGCGAGCATCAACACATGGAGCATGAACTTGACCTTGTCGAACCAACGGGTGTAGTTCTGACCATCAAATCGGTCAAGCTTGGCAAAATCTTGGTTCATGAGATGGAGACTGGCAGTTGGGATTTCGATGTCCATAAGTCTGAAATTTATAATAATAAAAACCTTTAAGATTATTGAAATTTAGAATTGATATTTAAACAATCCGATAATTAGTATTATGAACTAATAACGAATTATTTAACAATGCCAAACGAACGAATAGATAAATAATATATATGACTAAATATCTAAAATGTTTTAACATAAGCAAACAGCTAACAATTAATACTGATAATTAAATGTTGAGAAGTTGAAAATAATAAGTTCAATTATTATTAATATTGTTACCGAGTTTTGTCCAAAAATCATAATGACCCTGCACGATCAGATCTGATTATAAGAGAGGAGTAGAAGCATACTGTTTCATTATTGGACGAATTTAAACGGGAAACGATAAAGTAAAACTGACATGTTGATGGTTGATCTTGATTGTAGAAAATTGCATGGATCATAATCATGTGCTTAAAGGTTTTTACTTCACTTTTAGGGTTGTAAGCAATAGATTAAAACCTCGAGATTTAATGCTGATTTATCAGTTTTCCAATACCAATGGAAAACGATAAACGCAAAGTGAATACTCAAAAACCAGAAAGAAATCGCCAAGAGAGGGAGAGAACTCCGAAATTTGTGTGTGTAAATGTGACATAGTATGTCTTATTTACTGGACGAAAACCCTAGAGGCCCCCAAAAATCAGACTTAACGAATAATTCAGTCCACTCAGAAGCTGACATGTGGCGATTTAAATTTCGAATCAGATATCGATATCGATATCTGCTCTTATCTGAATTCAAGCCTGAAGTCTGTCTGATCTTTCCAGAGTATTCTAGAAGGTTCTGTCACCTCATCCAGGAGGTCAACACTAGACCTGGCAATTTCAGACACGAAGACACGAATCTGTGAGAGACACGACACGACACGAATACACGACACGGGTACATCTTAAAAATTGAGATAAAGCTTATTTCTCATCGTGTAATCGTATCGTGTCAAATTCGTGGCTGACACGTTTTCATGACACGAATACACGAATTGTCAGGTCTAGTCAACACCGATAAACTCTTTAAACGAGCCGGTCAAACCCGATCTGAACGAACCTCACTAAAAATAAAACTCCTAAGCTCTTAGTGATCGATGTGTCGTGCGAAGTACGCCTAAATCATGTCATTTCACACAGTCGCATCATTGGCTAGGATATCCGCGCGTGTGAGCTTAGCCAATCTCTTGATCTACTTAAATATTAGAAGGTCTATCAAGAGAAAACCAATATAAATCCACAAATGTTTCTTTCCCCACCAATATGAGATAAAGGAAAATAGTCAACTTATCTTAGTCCTTTGTAATTTCGAACAATAGATGATTGTCATCTTCAACAAGAAAAACTTTGTTGTGGAGAAAAGCTCGATAAAGAGAGAATAAATGTTTTACTATTTAGAGAATGAAAAGGGAAGAAAGAAGGGACAGTCGGGAGGAAAAAAATAAATTACATTTTTGGTCCATGAAGTTTATTAGTTTCATATTTTTGGTCCAATATAATTAATGTTAGAGAAAAAAAATAGTTTTAAATTCCACATGGATGTGACGTCAACAACATGTGGACGAAGGTGGTCTGAGTTAGCCTACATGACATGACACGTATGACAATAACCGACAAGTCAACTGTAGTGTATTTCAATAGATAAATGGTGACAAAGGTTAAAGTTCACGAACTTAATTAGCTCAATTACAATTTTGGTGGCTAAATTAGGATAATTTTGATATTTTCATAGTAAAAAAGGTCAATACTCCTTAAAAAATAAGAAGAAAAAATCGATGTGTAAAACTTAAAAATTAATGTAAAATATCATAATTTATCATTATAAATTTATTGGTTAATTATATATAAGACTATATTTTAGAAACTTTTTTTTTCTAATTAAACATGATTTTTTAATATTTTAAGTACAATTTCATTTTAAGAATTTTCACATGAACCTACTTTTTTATATATATATATATATATATATATATATATATATATATATATATATATATATATATATAAACAAAAATAATTGGATAATAATTATTTAACACTTATTTTAATTTAATGAAATATGTTTGTATTTGTGTTTTTATATTGAATCATATTCTAAATATATATATTTTTTTGTTTTATATTTATCGTCTAATTTATCAGTTAGTTTTACCAAATATCATTTTTTATCATCTATCATCTAGTTTTTACTTGAATGTAAATGTGCCGTATAATCAAGTTCAAACTTCGTTTAGTTGTTTACATTTTCTATTGATAATTTAAATTGTTCACAAAAAATAATTTATTCTGTTATTTTATCTTACCAACTTTGTACTGTAATAAAGACAAATTATAGATTGTTGATCTTAATTATAAACTTTTGTAAAATAAACGAAATAAAAAAATTACTTCATGCGCAAGAATCCAAATACCACATCCAACATTTTTCATACAATGCATTTATATGTAAATAATACTATACTTTACTTAATATGTATTGTTACTAAAATTAAGGACATGTATTTAATTATTCATTAATCTGAAACCATTTAGATATTTGCTGTACTACAAACACAGATACGAAATTTTATTTAAATTTAATGAAATACATATTTAATGTTGCAAATACTTATAAATAAATCTAATTTCAATAATAATAATAATAATAATAATAATAATAATAATATAATAATAAGGTGTTTTATATGATTCTAAACTTCTATCCTTTCTATATCCTACCCAAAATATCCCACGTAAATATAGTTCACTTTTATCCTAAAATTAACCATGCATCATATCTTTGTGCACAAAAACCATATAAATATAGTTACCCAAAATTTTTCTTTATAATCATATTTAAATTATTTTTAAGGTGATTAAATCAAGAACTGAAAAACCATATATCACCCTACTGAAATTTGAAATATTATGAATCTGTGATGAATTTGAACAGATACTAAACCCTAGATAAGGTAATTCACAAACAACATTATATGTTAATTATACCTTAATTGTAATAGAGCTCTAAAACACCAGCAAACATCGCATTTGCATTTTAATTTACTTGTATAGATCAGGATGAACTTCACATAACCGAGATCCAGGAAATAGAACCTGTCAAAAGAAATTCAAACAAGAATCGTTAAATCTTTTGAACTTGGGTCGAATTGATCTGAACTGACGAATTTGGATGACGAAATTAAGTAATGCGTACCTGTAATCTATTCTGAATGTTTTTCGGCCGCTTGTTAGGTTTTCGTGGTGGCTTCTTCCCCGTAATGGCGATGAAATCATCCTCGATTTCTTTGCGTGATAGCGCAATTGAGAATTTAGCCCTCTCTTCCTTCTTCTCAAGTTTCCTTTTCGGCCTCGTTGATTTCTTCTCCGACATCGGATCATCAACCGATGCATTGATTTCTTCGGCGACTGGCGGTGGCGGTGGCGATCGATTGTTGTATTGTTTTTCAGAATTCTGCACGGCTTCTGAATTCACAGGCGGCGAGCCCTTACTCGGTGCAATCTCGACGTCATCTGGAGTATTGTTTTTCAGAATCGCTTCTTTCAACTTACCTACCTCCGTCTGAAAATCCATCACCAGCTTCTCTCTAGTTATTGAGATTTCCTCTTCATCTTCCGATGTAGCTTTTCTAACCGACCCGATATCCGGCGATTGCGGTGGCGCTGGTGCTAGAAACAATGGTTTCAGGTTAAATCGCACCCTCTTCCGCCTCGGATAATCACTCGATCTTCCTCCTGCTGGCATCTCTAACACCTCCACTTCTGCATGACGGTTTTCGATAGAACGATTGTTGTTATACTCCTCCGAATCTGAAGATTCATCATTATCAACGGCCGTCATTGCACGAATTGGATTAACGTTCATGCACCTCAAAAACCTTTGTGTCCCCCACATCAATCCTTGAGGTAAATTGAAATTATGCAGAGGTGATCTCTCCATTAACGAAACTCGAATCTGATGATTTCTGCTTGAAGATTTTAATTGCTTCACAAATGTTCTTGAAGAGGCAACAACCGGAACAAGGGTTTTTGTTGATCGCTGTTTTCTGTGCTTATGTGAGAATCGCCGCGAAACGTTATATACGCAAGGCAAATATATCAAACGCCGCCGTATCATAATGGCATGGGGAAGCTTTTGTCAATTAAGTGTAAAAGTTACACGTTTTCCCCTTCACGTTATGGTGTAATACACTTTTCTTCCCATTGTAAAAGCATATTTTCAGATCAAACAAATATCAATATGTATACAAGAGAAATATTGTTATAATACATCACTTTAAACATTACAAAACAGTCAAATTTATTTTCTAACAAGTATTAACCTATAATACTATCACTTGTTAACGCTTATGGCATTTTGGTAATGAAAGTTAGATCTTTCACTAATTCCAATGAATACCGAGAGTTCTATCAAATAAGGATCATCCTGATCAGAAAGTTGGGAGGCAGGAAACTCTTATGGCAGTCTGGTAATGTGTCCAACAACCAAGCCAACGTGACCATTTTAGACACCTCTCATGTAAGTAGATCAATCAACATTATAATTGGAATTAGTGATAAATCTTATTTATATATATCCATAACAACGATTATGAGTATAAATATAAGTTGCACTTAAAGTGTAGCTTAATTTACAAGGATCCTAGCAAAAATCGGGAAGATCATAGGCAAGGCTTCGATACCGAGCACTTCTATTTTCGCGGTCCACTGCCTCAGGGCTTCGCTAAAGTTCTCCAAAAGCCTAGAAAATTTGGACTCAAGGGGTGAGGGGTTTCTAGAGAGAGTTGGAGTGAAGAGAGGAGTGAGAAACAAATGAAGCCGGAGCACTCTATTTATAGTAAGGATACGCGTCGTGAACTATAGGTGCATGTTGCGTACTAGGGTAACGTCGATCCATTCATTGCATGTCATGTGTCAAAATCCATGTGGTCCATGCTACACCTTCTAGAAGTTGGCCGTCGCAAGCTTTGTGCATGCCGTGCAAAACGAGGATTTTGTAAATTTCATATCTTCTTCATATGAGCACCATTTTGTATGTTCTTTATATCCACGCATTGCTATCCATGAGATCTACAACTTTCATTTAGACTATGTGGGCTAATTCTCATTTTATTTTTAAAGTTATATTTTTATAGGCTTAGACTGTTAAAGTGTGTATAAAAAATCATAACTCTCTCTTACGATATTTGTTCTCAACTGTCTTTAAATCGACGGATAGGTATTGACAAGATCTTCAACTTTTTGTTTAGATTGTTTTTCCTAACAATCAACTGATCTTAATTTTGGTTTCTGTATTGCACACTACTATGTTGCAACTTCTAAAAATCATAACTTCCTCCTATGAAGTCAGATTTGGATGTTCTTTATATGCACGCTCTCCATTTTATTACTACGACTTTTGTCAAGGCTATTTATCCTAAATAGTCTTCTATAAAAAATGTTTATTTACATGACTGGTCGTTTATACTGTAAGACGAAAATTGGGTTTTACAACTCTCCCCTACTTATAGAGATTTCATCCCCGAAATCCTATTCATAATGCACCTTAAGATAATGCCTATACACTATCTTACTGGGGGTTTCACGAGATCGATATCAAGCAAGTGTTTTCGCATCAGATCCGTCCATATGTACTTATTTAGCCGTAAAACTTCGTTTTCTACCATAGACGTACTCCCGAGCTCCTCGTGAAGTTTTCCAAAACTGTGAATTCGTCAGTCTGGACTTCCAAAATATAGATGCTACGTTTGACGATCACTTTCAGACGTAAAATTTCAACACCATCGATTGGTTAGGAGGTGGTTAATTATGGAATTGTACCTATGACATCCTAACGGAATCCATTTTCAGGAACATGCCTCCAAAAGGCTTATGTTATATCATTAAAACATACATGAATCTAGGTTACGTACAGTTTCTTTACGTAGTTCAGGTGTTCCAACATCCTTAATTTTAACCAAGACTACTGTAACGATTTTATTGGCTTGAAAACACTGGAACCAATACTCTAATATTGGCGACAGACTCATAATAAGGCTTGCTTATCTTCCAGCCTACTAGATAAATATAAACACTAGCTTGCCTAATACCCCTCTCGCAAGGCTTTAACTATATTACTTATATCAAGGTACAACTATTGTTCAAGTAATTTGTTCATGGTACGTCGTGACACTTATCCAACTACTGGGATTATGATGCTAGATCACCCTTGTCGTCATCCCTCCTTGGGCCTAAAGACTCAAGATCAAACCTTTGGTGGTCTTAAACACTCACAACCATTATCCGATTGTCCTAAAGGAACTAAATTTTCATCCTTCCTTGATATCTACTTATCACAAAAAATCCCTGATTTTTAAACGTTTTGAGGCTACAACTAATTAAAGGTCCTTAATCTACATTTTACTGATGTTATAGTCTAACTATCATCCTATGTTAACCTATAAATGTTAAAATTTAAGCCTAGTTTTATATTAATTCTTATGCTTATCGACTAAAGGAATAACTAAATGAAACACATAGTCTATCTTGATGCCTAAAGTAATATTGAAGTATTACCATATGCTTAATGGGCATAGTTGTGACAACCCGAAATCTCTATCTGTAAGTCAAACGCAATCAATAGGAAGTCAGACTTGCTTTTGCTTCGGTCTTACTGTGTTTAGGATCAGTTTGAGAGTCTCTAAGCCTAGTATACTTAGGGATTGAAGGTTGAGAAGTGTCAGTTCGGGATTAGAGGAATGCATTCGAGCCGGAAACATCATCTATGGACGTTCACGGCCGCAAACTAGGTTCACTGTCATAAACCCATGTTGGGTCGTGAACACCTCTCCATATATATATATATATATATATATATATATATATATATATATATATATATATATTAACAAGGTTGTAAAAATCGTTCGGCGGTACCTCAGCGGTCAACTGGGGTCAAGCGATTAATCGGTCTAGGCGGGGAGTAATCGCCGCCTAGGCGGGGACCCTTAATTGTAAAAAAAAAAACTTAAATATTACCTATATCATATGATTATCTCTAAACAAAATACTAACAAAACATGTAAATATCCATAAACGTTTACATATTCAAGTCATCAAACAATACATGTCCAAAGTAAGTAAATATTCATAAACGTTTACATATTCAGGTCATAAAGCATCATACAAAGTCCAAAATAAGTTTTATAAGATCAAACTTTTGATTGTTCACAGGCTTCTACTCTTTATCTCCGCATTCTTCCATGATGTGAACTCCATCCGATTCATAATCAACTTCTTCAAATACTTCCTCCTCACTACCTGACGCAAAATCTTCATCTAAAAGTTCTCTTGTTCTTGAACTTTGTCCGAGTTCATCGGTTCCTTGACCATCACCAACTATGCCAACTTCATCTTCATCACAATCACCACAATCAACAATCCATTCTTGAGCCGTGTGACTATCATTAGCTAATAACACTTCCATATTCCTTTCTTTTCTCTTTTTGTTTTTTTCCATCAAATTAGCATTAAATTGGACATAAACAAGATTGTTCATTTTACTTGCATCCAACCTATTTCTTTTCTTCGTGTGAATATACAAACGTAAAAAAAATAAATGGTAAAAAATATACAATATTATGATATAAAATTATAATTTAAATAAATTGCTTAAATTTGAAGTTTGAATTCTAACCCCTTCAAAGGTGCTCCAATTCCTTTCACATCCAGATGAACTACTAGTCAAAGAAAGAATTCTTATTGCCATCTTTGTCAAATGAGGAGTTGCTCCACCAAACGTACCCCACCAAGTTGCTATGATTTTTAAACATAAATCACATTATTAGATTCATAAATTGATAAATATGAATTTTTATAAAATAATTAAACAAAAGTAAAATGTTTTACCCGGATCATAGTCACCGTCATTAACTTCACATGCTTTAACTGCAAGTTCCCGACCAAATCTATCCATTTTTTTCTTTTACTTTGGCAACTCAATAGTCACGACTTGCTTTTGCATCTCTAAATCTCCGGCAAATAATGTATCAAAAAACTCAAGAACCGCATCCATTACTTCGGGATCATGTTGGAGTTGCGGATCCTTATAATGATAATAAGGATTTAGAAGATAAGCCGTCAAATGCAATTTTGAATCTAGTCTACCTTTCATTTTCTTTGATATGATATTTATGATAGGCTCATATGCTTTTTTGTTACCGCCTAAAGCATCAATGATTTCTTTTTTTGCTTTTTTAATCTCACCATAAACAAAACCATCGAGGGCTTCCAATCCGCATCAACCATACGAAGAACTTTCACCAAAGGGGAAAACACCTTTAAGCAAAGTGCCACACCCGCCCAAAATGTGGAACCTGTCACCAATGTATGACTAGATCTCCCTTTAACTGCATTTGAAAATTTACATTCTTCCCATTCGTTGCTAGAGAACATATGCCTTAGTTGCTCTTTTTTTTCAGACAAACTTTGTAATGTTAGATAGGCGGAAGCAAATCTCGTGACACCCGGTCAGATGATATCCCTTTTGTTAGTGAATTTTCTCATCATAGCTAATGTTTTGTGGTGGGCATAAATGAAGATGGTTAGTTGCTTTGCTTGATCTAAGACTTTCTTGAACCTTGGAAGCCCACCAATACCTTCAAAAAATAATCACGATTAAAAACACAAATAGAATTATAAAACACAATAAATAAAATTACAAATACCTTCAAGCATAAGGTTAATGGTATGTGTCGCACATGATGTCCAGAAAATCTTTGGTCTTTTCTCTTTTAGCAACTTTGCGGCTCCCATGTTATTCGTGGCATTATCGGTTACTATTTGAACAACATGTTCGGGACCAACTTCTTGAATGCAAGATTCCACATACTCATATATATGTTGACTTGTATGTGCTTCATCCGAACATTCTTTTGAAGATAAAAAAACGGTACCCATCTTTGAATTGACACATAAATTCATAATGCTCCTCCTCTTTCTATCAGACCAAGCATCCGTCATAATCGAGCATCCATCTTGTTTCCATTCTTCTTCATTTTTTTTCACTAAATTTTTTGTTCTTTCAACTTCTTTTTTTAAAATTGTGTTACTCAACTCATACCTAGTAGGAGTTGGAAGCCCGGTTCCATATTGGCCGATTACCTCCACCATCATTTTAAAGCTATCCTTTTCGAAGGCATGAAAAGAAATTGCACACTCATATGCCCACCTACCAATGAAACTTTTCACAGTTGATATTCTTTCTTTCCGAATAGCATTGTTAATATCAACTTTTTTGCCTTTTCCCGACTTCAAAGATTCTTCGGGGTTTAATGTGTTTGCAAAGTTATCCATCGGGCCTATAACATATGGTTCCCTCAAGCTCCCAAAATTATTCTCTATTTCATCTGTGTCTATACTAATGTTTTCATTAGTATCAAATCTCACCTCCGATCTTAACGCTTCATCATGTGCTTGTTTTCCCTTCTTTTTTAACTTTCCTTCATTGATAGCATCTCGACATCTCAACTGATCATCTTTGGTAGACTTTTGACATGGAGCTACATTTCCTTTCACATGAGCAATATGTTGTTTCATTCTTGAAGCCCCCCCACTATAAACTTTTCCACACAATGTACACTTCAATTTATCCAAGTTTGTAGGATCTGGGCAAATAGCAAATTCCCAAGCAATATCATTTGAATTCCTCTTTAAACCAGTAGCTGTTGAATCCATTGATTGTGTAGTTGAATTTTTAGATGCCATTAACAACCTTTAATCTGTGAAATTTTGAAAGAAATGGTAATTAGACATGGGCAGAAAATAACTTGAAATAATCTTTAATCTGTGTAAAGGAGTGTAATCTGGAATGAAACAGGAATGAAACAGGCATGAAAAAGATGGAATGAAACATGGGCAAAAATTAGGATTGAAACAGGGGCAAAATGGTCCAGCTTGTATGATCACTTATGAAACAGGGGCAAAAATCAAAACACAGGAAAGGAAAACCCAAACCAAAATAGTTGGACCATTGTGCAACTTGTATATTCTTATGTTCGTAAGCAAACAAAAACTGGAATGAAAAACCGAAACCAAGGGAAAAACTTACCGATGACAGCTGGTCAAAGTCGATTGTGAGAAATCCCGAATCCGGAATCGACAGATTGAATTCTTTGGACTCGAACGTGTGGTCGGAATACGTTGCAGCGATGATTAGAAATCACGATAATCACACTGATACAACACAATCATCAGGACATAAGTTGAATAACAATTAAATCGCAAAAATCAGAAACATACCTGCGAGTGCGAATCTGCGATGCGTCGTCGTCCCATGTGTCGGAGTCCGATGGTGAATGCTGTAGCCGGAATCGCTAAACCCTTGTCGCCGGAGTCTGATGGAGAATGTTGTAGTCGATCGCTGGAGAAGAGAACGAGATGAAGGAGGCGCAAAAAAAAACAAGATGAAGCTGTATTTCTTTTAGTCGATTAGGTTAAGAAAAAAGGTTTAATTTTGACTTTTTTTAGTTGACTTATGTTGACCTATTTTGACCGCCTAGACCGCCATTTTCCGCCTTTGACCGTCGTTGAACGATTCCGATTAATTCCAACGCCTATCAAAAATCCTATACAGTTTACCTCCGCCAAGCGCCTAGGCGGCCGCCTAGGCCGATTTTTACAACACTTAATATATATGTTCTTCCTTCATTTACCCCTCATTTCTTCTCTCCTTGGCCGAAAACTCCTCAAGACTCATCGAATAAAAGCTCTCTTTTCACCCCCCACAAACGTAAGTAATTCATCCCTTTTCACTTGTTATTCATCTTATTCATGTAAAGAGCTTCATATTCATCCATTGATTCATCACTTTCATCACCATCTTTATGAACTTTAAGAGTTCACGGCCGTGAACCCTTCATATGGTTGTGAACCCTTCATAGATGGGTCGTAAACCCTTCAAATGTCCATGTGTTCTTGGGCCGTGAACACATCTTGGGCTGTAAACCCATGGTGGTTTGGCCGTGAACTCCATTTCATCCCTCATTCTTGGTTCTAACACTTCATTTCAAGTGTTTCCTACATCCTAAGGGTGTTTCCTATGATCATTGGTGGTTTTAGACACTAATTCTAGGACTATACATGTTTATATATGCTTATTAGGGTCGTATTGTGCTCGGGACTTCACTTAACATACCAAGCATCCTATCTTGGCATTCACAATCAGGTGAGTTCATACCCCCATATTTTACAAGCTTTTTAATATTTTTAGGGGGAATACAAGTAAAAGCACAAGAAATCTTGTGTTTAAAAATATAATTTGGTTTATTATATTTTCCCTATCATTAGCAGGCATCGAACGTAGAACTTATTAAACAAGATAAACATCGTAATTACTAGACTTGAAATCAGTTTTACAAAACATGCTAAGATACAAACGTTACAAGTATAGTTTTCAAATAAGGAAACAAACATATGAATTAGGAAATAAAAGATACTATTTGATAAGGATTCATGTTAATAACAAAAAGGGTTTTTCATAGTATTATTCGTGAATTCGTTGAGAGAACTACAATGTGAGACACGTCTTCTAGGAAGTCTACCCCTTGTAACCAGAGTCTCCTGGAGGGAGAGCGTGAGTTTGTGTATAGATCTATACGGGAGTGACAGTCCCGCACCCTGACTATTAGCTACATTCAACCTAGGGTGACAAACGTCATTCAGTTCAAGACGTCCGAAGTATGTCGTAATGTTTATCGTCCATAGTATGGTTATAAGAACTCACTGGGGAAACAACGACTTGTTCACGTAATAATGTACTTAACAATATGTCATCAGGGTTAATAACTAGGGGATTACTTAGTATATACATCAAAGTGATATGAAATTAACATCTGGCATGCAGTGGGATGTGTGACATCCGCCTCATTCCCTGTTCCTTGTTTGGTTATGGGCTTAGGGCAAAATCACCCAATCGACTGTCTGTTCGATCTAGATTTCTATAACTCGTATGTACTAAGTGATCACAGGAGGGTATTAACAACACTGTCAGTATACAGAACAACACGTTTTCCACTAGTTTTATTTATGTAATAAAACTACTATGCATTACTGGTGGTAGCCAGTGTTTTCAAACAAAATAATGCTTAAACAACATAAGTATGGTAGATACTTGTACTTTTCAGTTTGGATCAGATAATTCAATAACTTACACTTAGGGAAAATATAGGATTTTCCAGGATAAACATCAGTGCTTTACAAACAATGGTATTATTATTCACTCAACAAATATTCATTATTAATTCTATGATTCCTTAGTTTATGCAACCGGGTTACGTATGAAGAATATTCGGTAGACTGTGGAATGTGTGGTTTCCGCCTCATTCCCTGTTCCTTGTTTGGTTGTGGGTTTAGGGCAGATCTACACAATTAATTGTCTGTTCGATATTGGTTTATACATAACTAGTATCAACTAAGTAATTATAGAAGGAATGGGTTTAATCATGCTTTTCATAAGAAAATATTGGATTTTCTTGAAGAATATTATCAACGGATATCAAAGGACCAGTGCAGTTGAATCTGTAAGTATCTAGTGAATACTTCAGGGTTATATACATGAAGATCTGACAACCAGTGGGATGTGTGGCCTCCGCCTCATTTCCTGTTCCTTGTTTGGTTGTGGGTTTGAGGCAGAACCACACAATCGATTGTTTGTCCGATCTGGATTGTATATGATTTGTATGCACTAAGTACTCGCAGGAGGAACTAGTAAGAATCATTTGTTTTTACTTTTCATTCATTACATAAGAAAATATAAGGTTTTCAGGAGAAACACAACGCACTTTTCGAAAGAACACAGAACAGTTTTCTAAAACAAACGCTTATGAACTCACCATCTTAATGTTGATACTCTTTCAAAACCTACTTGTATTCTCAGGACATTAGTAGAAAGGTACATGCGTCGGATTCAAGAAGATGAAGCATAGTAGCTTCGAGTCTTTACTTGTATTTACTTTTGAAGTCAGTATTATATGAATCAAATGTAATGAAAACATTATACTATTAATACAATGGTCGTTGTTGCTTTGATTACTATTATTCAATTGTTGTGATACTGTACATGACGTCATCCGCCCCCGAACGTTTCCGCCGTTCCGGTTTGGGGTGTGACAGATTGGTATCAGAGCATTGTTTATAGTGAACTTAGTATATCAACCAGTAAAATATATACAACTATAAATATAATGGGGCCGAAGTGCTCTGACTAAAAGTATACTTTTAAAATATAAGTATTTTGTGAGAAGTATAGTAATAAACATACATGCTAAGAACAAGTATCACAATAAGAACAAATAGGAACAAAACAAACAAAAGTATTTAGATGTTGGACACTACAGTCAAACCTAAGAAGTTATGTAATCATATCTGGAATAAATATAACTTGATCAACTATATTTATTTGAGATACGACCAAAATGTGTTTGGGAGTGATGGCGGTGTCGCAACGAGTCTAAAACTTACCTAACTCTATACACAAAGTATCCCTAGAACAAAACATGAAGATAAAATACTATAGCAGTATTTTAGGCACTATAACAAACTTACATGAGAACAAAAAGACCTTTACTGGCAGGTCTATAGTTGAAAAGTGCATGCTTCCAGGGTTATATATAATTAGGATCTTATAGACATAGAATTGGTGATTTTCGCTCTACTACCTGTTCCTTGTTTGGTTGTGGTTTTAGAGTAAGATCACATATTCAAAGGTCTATTTGATCTTGGGTGCATACAGCTTACATGCACTGCTCGACTATAGGAGGACCCAGTTTGGATCATCAATAGCTACAGAAGAAATGATTTACTTAATCTCATAAGATTCTTTAGACATTCCCATTCTCGCACGAACAACCTAGACATAGATAGCCGCTCCACTACAACCACAAAAAGAGAAGCCAATGAGGAATCATACGAGGAGGCAAATCTTCCATCAGGAAGTGATGAAGATCTGTGGTAAAACCCGAAGCATGATCTACAGAGAATAGGAAAACCATAAGAGAGTCCAGAGACAATAAATTCCAATAGCTGAATTCAGGACCATCATAACTAGGACAGGAAACCCCACCCGAGGCGCGCAAGGTGATCTAGTGAGTTAGTGATTACATTGCTCACACTATGTGTCAGGCTTATCACCTTTATCCTATCAGCTAGTATCAGTAAACCAGATCCCATAACTTCATTAAGAGGGTAGTCACTATCATATTCATAAGTCTATGTTGTATAGACCTCTGTTATGAATTGCTTCAAGAGACAGAACTTGAAACACTCAGAACTAAGATAACTCCGATTTAGATAACACTCGACTTGTAACCACTAAGAACTTACCCTCGTTTCATCTTTTAAACCTTATGGCAGAAAGATGCCACCAAAGAAGTCGAACAAAAACAAGAACAACGAACCACCACCACCTCCTCAGTATGACCCGGTTGTCTTTCAGGCGGCGGTAACAGCCGCAGTGACAGTTATCATGACTCAAATCAACGCAAGTGGTACCGGTGGGTCGGGTAGTGGTACCAACAGCTTTAACCACGTACACACAAAGGAGTGCTCATACAAAGAATTCATGAGTTGTGGACCCAAAACCTTCGATGGAAGTGGAGGAGTCATCGCCCTAATGCGATGGTTCGAGAATACAGAATTGATTTTTGAGTTATGCGCGTGCCCAGAAAGGAGCAAAGTGAAGTTTGCTGCCTGCACCTTCTCTGACAAAGCCCTTACATGGTGGAATAGCCATGTCAATTCATTGACTCTTCCAGTAGCAAACACAATGGGTTGGGAAAATATAAAGGAGATGATGCTGGAAGAGTACTGCCCGAGGGGCGAAGTACAAAAACTAGAGCATGAGCTGTGGAATCTTACCATGGCAGGCTCAGACATAGAAGCCTACACCGAAAGATCCAGCAATTTAGATGTACTATGCCCGGGGATGGTTACCCCAGAGAGCAAGAAGGTAGAGAGATACATTTGGGGACTACCTTCTCCAATTCAAGGAAACGTATTATCAGCGAAACCTCTTACGTTTGACAGTGCGAAACGCCTGGCTCGAACATTGGTGGACTATGGGATCCGCCAAGGCCTAATGGACCCCGTTCATGGGTCAACCAAAGGAGGTGATGATAAAAAAAAGGTCCGAGAGCGGCAAGAAGAGGCAATCAACACAAGATCCCTCCGAGAGACAACAGAGGGGTACGACCTATGCTGCCACGACCCCAGCCACAGCAGCACCCGGCAGTCGTTATGTTGTAACCCTCCCTAAATGTAATAAGTGTAACTTCCATCATACCGGAAGGTGTCGGAAGTTGTATTGCAAGAACTACATCAGAAGGGGACACACCATCCGCTTATGTAGGGCACCGGCATGACCAATCTCTCAGGTCCCATTTGAGGAAGTAAGTCAGACCTGCTGCGAGTGTGGTGAAACGGGACACTACAGGAGAGATTTTCCATCGGCCAGAAACCTTGGTGAAGAAGGAAGAGTGCTGATGATCACTGCAGGAGAGTCTACCCCGAAACCACCTTAGAAAAAGCGGTATGTTTCCCAACTAAATCCTAACTATAATAATTTCTTGCTCGTCTAAACAAAGCACATAGTTTATGTAGAAAATAAATACTCTTTCTGGTAAGCTATAATGACTTGGTGTAAACATTAGGGCTATATATAATTAACAACCAATAGACTTAGAGTGCGTGATTCCGCCTTATTTCATGTTCCTTGTCTGGTTGTGGATTTAGGGCAGAGTCACTCAGTCGACTGTCTTATCAATCCTAATTATATATGACTTGTAGACACCAAGCGATTATAGAGAGACTGGATAGGGATCATAATATCAAGTATCATTCACTAGAACGATCTTTCAGTTAGTACGCACTTAATGCAGTACAAAACATTTGCAGTAGTAATAACAAGGTCAAAACAGAAAGCACTAGAAACGTACACACATAGATGCACTGATGTTATAACAAAACACTCCTTCCGAACTAACTTAACACGCGATCCTACGATGTCATCCCGCTTAGTCTGACTGAGTTTACGTTATACTAAACCCGCGTGTCACCAAAGAGACCCTTTGCCTTAAACTGACCGAATAACAAAACTATCGTCACTCATAACGACAAACTAGATGCGAACCCCGGAATTGTCTCTCGCTTCAAACCTCCGAAGTACTCATGTGAGGAGTACGGTATCCTCCTGTAACCTTCCTTAAGTATTTCCATCAAACCTTTTTGAAATACCACTCACGCAGCAAGTCAAGTTCAAGCACAGAGGCTAGGCACGGATACAGTTAGCTTATCAATGCTAAGTATATATGCGAAGGTGGTATATAAGATTCTATGGATCTAGGATGTGTGTTTCCGCCCTATCTCCTGTTCCTTGTCTGGTTGTGGACCTGGGGCAGAGCCACCCATCCGACCGTCTTATCAATCTTAATTATATACGACTTGTGTACATAAGGCAACAATAGATGTACCAGGTATGAGTCCTACCATGAACTTCAGGACAAAAACTGTTCAGGACTACGAATGGACATCATACCAGTTGGATGAACATAGACGAGCAAGTCAAACCTACACACCCTTCACGGACCAGAGCAGCAGACATAACAGGGATGAGCCGCTGAAGCACCCAGCAAGGATCTGAATTCACTGAAGAACGTGAGGGTTAAATGGAACCAAAGTACCCACCTCATTTCCTTATCCTTAACCAACAACTCGGAATTCGGATTTTGGGACGAAATTCCCTCTATCGGGGGGATGATGTGACAACCCGAAATCTCTATTTGTAAGTCAAACACAATCAATAGGAAGTCAGACTTTCTTTTGCTTTGGTCTTACTGTGTTTAGGATCAGTTTGAGAGTCTTTAAGCCTAGTATACTTACGGATTGAAGGTTGAGAAGTGTCAGTTCGGGATTAGAGGAATGCATTCGGGCCGAAAACATCAACTATGAACGTTCACAGCCGCAAACTAGGTTCACGACCGTGAAGCCATTTTGGGTCGTGAACCCCTCTCCATATATATGTTCTTCCTTCATTTACCCCTCATTTCTTCTCTTCTTGGCTGAAAACTCCTCAAGACTCTCTCAAGACTCATCGAACAAAAGCTCTCTTTTCACCCAACAAACGTAAGTAATTTATCCCTTTTTACTTGTTATTCATCTTATTTATGTAAAGAGCTTCATATTCATCCATTGATTCATCACTTTCATCACCATATTTATGAACTTGAAGAGTTCACGGCCGTGAACCCTTCATAGGGCCGTGAACCCTTCATAGATGGGCCGTAAACCCTTCAAATGTTCATGTGTTCATGGGCCATGAACACATCTTGCGCCGTGAACACATCTTGCGCCGTGAACCCTTCATGTGTTCATGGGCCGTGAACACATCTTGGGCCATAAACCCATGGTGGTTTGGCCGTGAAATCCATTTCATCCCTCATTCTTGGTTCTAACACTTCATTTCAAGTGTTTCCTACATCCTAAGGGTGTTTCTTATGATCATTAGTGGTTTTAGACACTAATTCTAGGCCTATACATGTTTATATATGCTTATTAGGGTCGTATTGTGCTCGGGACTTCACTTAACATACCAAGCATCCTATCTTGGCATTCACAATCAGGTGAGTTCATACCCCCATATTTCACAAGCTTTTTAATATTTTTAGGGGGAATACAAGTAAAAGCACAAGAAATCTTGTGTTTAAAAATATAATTTGGTTTATTATATTTTCCCTATCATTAGCAGGCATCGAACGTAGAACTTATTAAACAAGATAAACATCGTAATTACTAGACTTGAAATCAGTTTTACAAAACATGCTAAGATACAAACGTTACAAGTATAGTTTTCAAATAAGGAAACAAACATATGAATTAGGAAATAAAAGATACTATTTGATAAGGATTCATGTTAATAACAAAAAGGGTTTTTCATAGTATTATTCGTGAATTCGTTGAGAGAACTACAATGTGAGACACGTCTTCTAGGAAGTCTACCCCTTGTAACCAGAGTCTCCTGGAGGGAGAGCGTGAGTTTGTGTATAGATCTATACGGGAGTGACAATCCCGCACCCTGACTATTAGCTACATTCAACCTAGGGTGACAAACGTCATTCAGTTCAAGACGTCCGAAGTATGTCGTAATGTTTATCGTCCATAGTATGGTTATAAGAACTCACTGGGGAAACAACGACTTGTTCACGTAATAATGTACTTAACAATATGTCATCAGGGTTAATAACTAGGGGATTACTTAGTATATACATCAAAGTGATATGAAATTAACATCTGGCATGCAGTGGGATGTGTGACATCCGCCTCATTCCCTGTTCCTTGTTTGGTTATGGGCTTAGGGCAAAATCACCCAATCGACTGTCTGTTCGATCTAGATTTCTATAACTCGTATGTACTAAGTGATCACAGGAGGGTATTAACAACACTGTCAGTATACAGAACAACACGTTTTCCACTAGTTTATTTATGTAATAAAACTACTATACATTACTGGTGGTAGCCAGGGTTTTCAAACAAAACAATGCTTAAACAACATAAGTATGGTAGATACTTGTACTTTTCAGTTTGGATCAGATAATTCAATAACTTACACTTAGGGAAAATATAGGATTTTCCAGGATAAACATCAGTGCTTTACAAACAATGGGATTATTATTCACTCAACAAATATTCATTATTAATTCTATGATTCCTTAGTTTATGCAATCGGGTTACGTATGAAGAATATTCGATAGACTGTGGAATGTGTGGTTTCTGCCTCATTACCTGTCCCTTTTTGGTTGTGGGTTTAGGGAAGATCTACACAATTAACTATATGTTCGATATTGGTTTATACATAACTAGTGTGAACTAAGTAATTATAGAAGGAATGGGTTTGATCATGCTTTTCATAAGGAAATATTGGATTTTCTTGAAGAATATTATCAACGGATATCAAAGGACCAATGCAGTTGAATCTGTAAGTATCTAGTGAATACTTCAAGGTTATTGTAACACCCAAAAATTCAAGCTAATTTAAACTTTAAAAAAACATTTCAAACCATTAAAATCATTACAACTTTGTTTCCAAAATGTATAATATCAGAGTTTTCCCAGAAACATAGACAAAACATGAGGAACTGTACGATCACGCCTTCGCCTTGCCACGATCCCCTGATGTACCTGAAACAATAAACTGAAACTGTAAGCCCGAGAGCTTAATGAGTTCCCCCAAAATACCGATACACATACAGTCCACATAACCATGTCAGCAATAACATATCATAACAAACTGAACAGCATGTAATGGGTCCACAGCCTTACAGACTGGATTACCCCTGGGCCCACAGTGTGAGTCTGGATTGCCTTACGGGCCCACAGCTCACATCTGTCTTGCCATCGAGCCCACAGTACGAGTCTCCCTTAGCCCGTAACTGGAATGCTCCCGGGCCCACAGTACGAGTCTTCTTTAGCCCATAACTGGAATGCTCCTAGGGTTTGTTGGCTACCGCACGGAGCAGTACAACCTCAACCCATCCCACATAACATATAACATACAACATAACCACTGAGCATGCAATAATCATATAACATCACAGGTAGTCCTACAGGTCTACCTAACTGGCACAACCACTAGCATGCAACACTAAATCATACTCAACATCTAACACTGCTAGGATAACATATCCAATGGGCCGGCCTTGGTGCCTTAGACCCCTTAGTAGGGGTGAGCAAAAACCGTATAAACCGCAACCGATTAACCGCAACCGCAATAAAAACCGATGGTGAGGTTTTCTGTTTTTCAAAAACCGCAAATTTGCGGTGCGGTGCGGTTATTAGTTTTCAGAAAACCGCAAAAAAACCGCACCGCACCGCATATATTATATACAATTTTTTATTAATTATTAATATATTAAATATTAAAAATAAGAGAAGTTTCATGGATGAAAGATTGATAAAATACTAGAAGACAAAAGTGTTGGTTTTTTGTGATGTTTAACTTTGAAAAATGGTGAAATTAGACAATTTTAAGATATTTATTGTTAATTACTATTGATTTGACGTTTTTAAGATATTAGTTGTTTGTGATTTAAGTTAATTGTCTTATACCTTATGGGTTTTTTATTATTACACGTAATATGTTTGAACTCTTAAAGCCGTTTGAGCTCCAAACTGTGGTTAAAAACCACACAAAATAACCACACCAAATCCATGCGGTTAATAACCGCAACACAGAAAAACAAAACCGCACCGCAAAAATAACCGTCTAACCGCACCGCAAAAATAACTGCACCAAGTGGTTTTGAAAATGGATTAACCGCATTTGCGGTTAGTGGTGAGGTTTTGGCTAATAACCGCACCGAACCGCACCGCGCTCACCCCTGCCCCTTAGTATAGTGAGGATAACTCACCTCGCAACTGTCGTCTGAAACTAGAAGCTCAAATCCCGGATCACCAACACGAACTCCCCCACCTATAGCTTCCATAAAACCCTTTTTCATAAGTTTCCATATTACCAAAATATCCTCAGAAGTCAACTAGTCAACTCTTGGTCAAAGTCAAAGTCCACAGTCAATGTCAACAGTCCATGTTGACTCGACTCGTCGAATGCAGTTCACCGACTTGTCGAGTCCTTCCTGAACTCGAGAAGTCGTGAAATCCTTGGTTGGCTCGTCGAGTTCCCTATAACTCGCTGAGTCCATTCGTGTCCAAAGGTTTGGGAGAAACCCTAGCCGACCCGCCGAGTCCAAGGCATTCTTCATCTGACCCGGCGAGTTGTTCATCCAACTCGTCGAGTACATGACTATCTTCATATGACTCGCCGAGTTTTTTATACAACTCGCCGAGTCTCTTCAGTCCTTTATTCATACAGACGATTTTAAGCCATGCTAAGGCTCTAAATTGTAGATCCAGCTTCCTAATGCACGTTTATCACGTAAAGTTGCAAACTTTACGTGCATGCAAGGCTCTAATTACTCATAATGCCAAATCTAAGCTTGAAATGGAGTTTAACTCAAAAGGAAGGGTTGGCAATTGGGTTGGGTTCGGGTTGACGGGTCACGAGTTAGCGGGTTGACAGGTCAGAAAACATAAACTCAACCCAACCCATATAATATATGGGTTGACGGGTTGGCGGTTCACGGGTTGGTGGGTTGGAAACCTCAACCCAACCCAACCCATATAACCCGTTTAAGTATATGGGTTCGCGGGTTCACAAGTTAATGGGTCAAATCCAACCCATATAACTCATTTAATAAATAAACAACACATTTTAAAAAATGAGGTTTTTTTCAACATAAATTCATAAAATGATTAAAGTAATTAACATAAAAAAATATTTTCAACATAAATTTATAAAATCAATAACATCCAAATAAAAATGAAAAATGAAAACATTCATAGAAAGTGGATGTGTTCTTCGTTCGTGACTCGTGAAATAACGACATGTATTTTTTTCTTTTTCTAATTAACGAACCGCAAATGCAGATTAATCACATACGAATACGGAAGTAATACAATGATACGGAATATTACAAATACGGATGGAAATCAAATTTAATATATATATATATATATATATATATATATATATATATATATATATATATATATATATATATATATATATATATATATATATATATATATATATATATATATACGGGTTGGCGGGTTGACCCGTGAACCCAAACAGATAACCCAACCCAACCCATGAAATAAACGGGTTGGTGGCTTGGCAGGTTGACGGGTTGGCGGGTCAAAAATCCCAACCCAAACCCGTCTATTTTCGGGGTGGGTCATCTTGGGTTACGGGTTGGGTCGAGAGTTGCCACCCCTAAGGGTTCATACTTGCTAAAACGGGAAACTTTATTGACTTAGGACTCAAAAGAGGTTCAGATCTGAAGTTTCAACTTCATATCTAGCTCCCATACCATAATCCCTTCATGAATAGCTAAAGAAAGCCCTAGTCTACACATATGAATGATTTTAGAAGAAAAAAGGTCAAGGCAACAGCTTATTACCTTCCAAGCGTGCCCAAGCTGAAGTAGACTCTGGATCCACACGAAATCCTTGATGCTAGCCTCTTGATCTACAAGTTTCCTTCACAAAATCACTTCTCAAATCTTCAAAACACTCTCCAAGCTCACACTCACGGAAATTAGGGTTTCTGGCTCTCAAGGGGTGATAGAGGACAATGAGAGGAGCTAATGGTCCAATATATAGGGTGCAAAAACCCTGAAACTTAGGGTTTCCACTGCCAGCTCCTACTCGTCGAGTCCCCCACGCCGACTCGCCGAGTCACTCATTAAATGACGTGTCCTGGCCCACTGCTACTCGACGAGTCACAGCGTTAACTCGTCGAGTAGACCATAAACATGAAATCTAAATGGAATAATAATGATACCTAATGGTTGGGATGTTACAATTCTCCCCCACTTCACTTGGACTTCATCCTCGAAGTCTGCTGTAGCGAATAACTCCGGGTAATGCTCCCGCATCTCAGCCTCCGACTCCCATGTCCACTCGGATCCCCTCCGATGCTCCCGTTATATCTTCACCAACGGAACCTCCTTGTTGCGCAGGACCTTCACTTTCCTTTCCAAATCAGCAATCGGACTCTCAATATAATTCAGGCGTTCATCAACCTGAATGTCATCCAGTGGCACCACTGCCTCCGGGTCCACAATGCACTTTTGCAACTACGAAACGTGGAAAGTGTTGTGGATCCGACTAAGCTCCTCCGGCAGCTCTAGTCTGTAAGCCACCTTGCCAACCCTGGCAATGATCCTGAATGGCCCAATATATCGGGGACCCAATTTTCCCCTCTTCCTGAAGCAGATCACACCCTTCCAGGGCGAGACCTTTAGGAGTACCGTGTCACCGACCTGAAACTCTAGCTTGGATCGGCGCCGGTCGGCGTAACTCTTCTGCCGACTCTGAGCAGTCTGCAGCTGCTGCCTAATCTGCCGAATCTTCTAGGTAGTCTGCAAGACCACCTTCGTCCGACCCATCACCCTGTGACCAACCTCACCCCAACAAACCGGGGTACGACATCTCCGCCCGTACAACAGCTCGAATGGTGGGGCGCCAATGCTGGAATGATAGCTGTTGTTATAGGCGAACTCTGCAAGCGGTAGGTGGGAATCCCAGCTCCCACCAAAATCAATGACACACGCCCTCAACATATCCTCGAGGGTCTGAATGGTCCGCTCGCTCTGACCATCAGTCTGCGGATGGAATGTTGTGCTGAAGTGCAACCGCGTGCCCAGCTCCTCGTGAAACTTCTGCCAGAAACGGGAGGTAAACCTGACATCCCGATCAGAGACAATGGAAACGGGAACCCCATGGCGAGACACGATCTCGCGAACGTACACGTCGGCCAACTTCTCGGCCGACGAACTCTCCCGAATCGCCAAGAAATGGGCGCTCTTGGTCAATCGATCCACGATGACCCATATAGCATCAAATCCCTTCGCCATCCTCGGTAGCTTGGTAATGAAATCCATCGTGATCTGTTCCTATTTCCACATGGGAATCTTTAGAGGCTGCAGCTTACCATGCGGCCTCTGGTGCTCGGCCTTGACCAACCTATAGGTCAAGCACCTCTCGACGTACCAAGCGATTTATCGCTTCATGCACGGTCACCAATAGCTCAAACTCAAATCCCGGTACATCTTGGTGGCCCCCGGGTGAATAGAGAAATGATACTTATGAGCCTCCTCCATAACCGTCTGCCTAACCCCACCAGACATCGGAACCCAAACCCGACCGCATCGGATCAATAATCCCCGACTATCCTGCTCAAACCGGGTATTCTCACCCTTGATCCTCTCCAGATTCCAATTCTCTGGTCGCATGCCCTCAACCTGGGTATTTCTGATCAAACCCACAAGCGGAGAGTCCACTGCTATCCTCATACATACCGCTGGGGTGGAAGACCCAGCTGACTTGCGGCTCAAAGCATCCGCAACCACATTCGCTTTACCAGGGTGGTAAAGGATCTCGCAATCGTAGTCCTTGACTACATCCAGCCACCTGCGCTGCCTCATGTTTAGGTTCGGCTGATCCATGATATGTCTCAAGCTCTTGTGATCCGTGTAAATGGTACAGCGGACCCCATAAAGGTAATGTCTCCATATCTTGAGGGCGAACACCACCGCCCCCAGCTCCAAGTCATGCGTAAGGTATCTCGTCTCATGCGGCTTCAACTGTCGCGACGCATAAGCTATCACTCGCCCTCTCTGCATGAGGACCGCCCCTAAACCTGTGATGGATGCGTCACAGAACACCACAAAATCCTCAACTCCCTCCGGGAGTGTCAAGACTAGGGCCTCGCACAACCGCTGTCGGGGGGTCTCAAACGCCCTTTGCTACTCAGGGCCCCACCGGAAATCCACCCCCTTCCTCGTCAGACGAGTGAGGGGTACCGCAATCTTGGAGAAATCTTGTATGAACCTCCGGTAGTACCCTGCCAATCCCAAAAAGCTCCTGATGTCTGAGGGAGATTTCGGAACCTCCCACTGCATAACCGCCTCAATTTTGGCCGGATTAACCAAAATCCCCTCCTGGTTAATGAGGTGTCCGAGGAATTGGACCTCTCGTAGCCAAAACTCACACTTCGAGAACTTGGCGTACAGCAGTTCTCGTCTCAGAATTCCCAATAACTCCCGTAGATGCTCCTCATGCTGCTCTCGGGTCTTGGAATACACCAAGATATCGTCTATAAACACTATAACTGAGCGGTCGAGCATCGCTCTGCAGACTCGATTCATCAAGTCCATGAACACTGTTGGCGCGTTGGTGAGCCCAAACGGCATCACCACGAACTCGTAATGTCCATGACGAGTTTGGAACGCGGTCTTCTCCACGTCCTCCTCTCTGACCCTGACCTGATGATACCCAGTCCTCAAGTCTATCTTGGAAAACCAAGATGCGCCCTGCAACTGATCGAAGAGATCGTCTATCCTCGAGAGTGGGTAACGGTTATTCATCATTAACTTATTCAACTATCGGTAATCAATGCACATCCGGTGTGAACCGCCCTTCTTCCGGACAAAAAGAATCGGTGCTCCCCATGGAGAACTGCTAGGTCGGATGAACTGCTTGCCCAGCAGTTCCTGCAGCTGTGATGACAGCTCCTGCATCTCAGGTGGCGCCAATCGGTACGAAGCCTTAGCGATAGGGGCCGCACCTGGCACCAGGTCGATCCTGAACTCGACCTGCCTCTCCGGAGGTATCCCTGGCAACTCCTCCGGAAACACATATGCAAACTCTCTGACCACAGGAACATCGGAAACCGAAATCCGATCCCTGGCTCGCGTATCCAATACATACGCCAAGTAACCCGCACCCCCGTGCTGAATATACTGCCGAGCCCTGGCGGCTGAACAAAACCCTGATCCCACTCTGGTGCCCTCGCCATATACAATCAACTCTCCCCTACTTGGGGTTTGAACCACTACCCGCTGACCCTCACAATCACTCATGGCACCGAAACGACTGAGCCAGTCCATCCCTACAATCACGCACACATCCATCATGGGGATCGGGATCAAGTCTATCGGAAAAGGTACCCCGAAGATCTCCATCTCGCACCCTCGGTAAATCGAAGAAGCAGAAACCCCGTGTTCGTTGGCGATAGAAACTCGCAACGGACACTCTAGCTCGCCTACTGGCACTCTGAACTCCCTACTAAATGTATGAGATACAAAAGACCGACTCTCCCCCGAGTCAAATAAAACCAATGCAGGTAAGGAGTTCAATAGAAAAGTACCTAACCACCGGTACAACAAATAAGTATACAACATATATAATAAAAAGGAGACAAGGATTGAAACATACCAGCAACCATATCTGGTGCTGCCCTGGCCTCCTCCGCTATGAGCTGGAAAGCACGAACCTGAGCCTTCGGAGGCTCTGCCCTGACTGGTCTCCCATCCGTGATCCTCAAAGTAGTCGGCGCTGGAGCATGTGCCGGCTTGGCGGCTAGCAACGGACAGTTGGCCTTAACGTGGCCAACTTGATCGCAGTGATAACATAACCTCATACCCTGAACTGGGACTGCCTGGCGACAGTCCTTCGCGTAATGCCCCTCCTTGCTATACCTGTGGCATCCACTACCAGCTCGATACACACCAGAATGACCCTTGCCACACTTCCCACAAGTGCGGCTTTGCTGACCCCCGGTCCTAGTATCAGCGGTCTTAGACCGTTTCGGCGCCGGCTGAGACTGTGTCGGGGCCTGTCGCTGCTCTCTCAACTGCAGCTCAATCTCTAACTCACGCCATCTGGCGGCCTCCTGAAACTCTAGAAGAGTATCACATCGATGGGTAGACACAAACTAACGGATATCCGTCTTGAGCATGCTCAGATAACGGGTTATCTGAGCCTGCTCCGAAGCAAACTCCGGGAAAAACATCCCCCTCTCGGTGAACATACGGGTGATCTCCGTCACCGACTCCCCTTCCTGTCTCAAACTCAAAACTCTTGTGCCAAACGTTCCCGCTTAACCCGCGGAATGTAACGGGCGCGGAACATGTCCCTGAACTGCTCCCAAGAAACAACAGCTCTCTGATCATCAGTGTACGACCCATTCGCAAGTCTCCACCAGTCCTTGGCCCCGGACCTAACCAGGTTCAGAGCACACCTGACCTTCTGGTCAGTAGGACACGAGCAGGTGAAGAAACACCCCTCCACATCAAAAATCCACCTCATAGCCTTGATGGGATCCTGCGTCCCTTCAAAAGTAGGGGGCTTCGTGTTATCGAAGTCCCTATACTGAAAGCCCCTACCAACTCTTCCCCCTGCCGCTGATACAACTAATGCAGCTGTTGCGGCAGCTGTCTCTGCAAGGGCTGCATAGCGCTCATCAAATTACTCCACCATGGCGGTCTTAATCGACCCGAACATCTCCGGCAACTGTGCCCGAAACGCAGCAGCAACCTCATTATGCAGGATCTCTCGAATCCTGGCATCCAACTCCTCTGTACCCATCTGCACCACCGACTCAGGTGTTGTCGGCCCCTCCTGGCCTCTGTCCCCTGATCCTGATCCCGAACTGGATCCAGCTACAAAGCGCCTCGTCATCACCATTCTGAAACATACCACAAGATATCAGATAATCCATATAAATAACTGGGAGCCAACTCCCTACTAACCCTAGGGATTGTGACTTACTTGACACGAGTATGGGTCCTGTGCTTTCAGTAGTACGGGCCCATACTACCTTCCACACCTACCCATATTTGCCTCAAGCATCACCACAATACCCTAGCTGAATACACAACATGGCGAGCGCTCAATCCTCACTCCTAGAGGAATGCTAAATATCTCATAACTGGCCTCCCGGCCTCACACAACCCACCCATCCATGAAACTTCCACCAACCCCGCAGCGCTAGTGTATGCTAGCCATACATAACGCTAGACCCTATAGACTTTTGAATATCCAATCCTACCCTAAGCTCCCAATCAAACAAGAACAGAACATAAGGCCAAATCAAACATTCTCGGGCTATAAGATCTTAATTATGTATAACCGTGATGCATACACTAAGTAACTACAGTAATGATGTCAATCTCATATAAAAGAAACCCTAGGCTAGCAGGCATCATGTAATCAGGCAATTCTATCATGCAATTCCTGAACATCCCTATCCTAGTACTAACATGTTGTTCTACATATCTCATAATCAAATAACTTGTATGGTATTTTGGGGTCTACTTACTGGCTCCGGCTGATCGTACATCCTGCATCCTCATTTACGTATTTTGAAAACCATTTTAGAAATCATTTTGAAAACCTTTCCTTGATTTGAGACTGGATTCACACGCATGTTCCTCCAATTCACTCAAACCAATGCTCTGATACCAACTTGTAACACCCAAAAATTCAAGCCAATTTAAACTTAAAAAAACATTTCAAACCATTAAAATCATTACAACTTTGTTTCCAAAATGTATAATATTAGAGTTTTCCCAGAAACATAAACAAAACATGAGGAGCAGTACGATCACGCCTTCGCCTTGCCGCGATCCCCTGATGTACCTGAAACAATAAACTGAAACTGTAAGCCCGAGAGCTTAGTGAGTTCCCCCAAAATACCGATACACATACAGTCCACATAACCATGTCAGCAATAACATCTCATAACAAACTGAACAACATGTAATGGGTCCACAGCCTTACAGACTGGATTACCCCTGGGCCCATAGTGTGAGTCTGGATTGCCTTACGGGCCCACAGCTCACATCTGGCTTGCCATCAAGCCCACAATACGAGTCTCCCTTAGCCCGTAACTAGAATGCTCCCAAGCCCACAGTACAAGTCTCCTTTAGCCCGTAACTGGAATGCTCCTAGGGTTTGTTGGCTACCGCACGGAGCAGTACAACCTCAACCCATCCCACATAACATATAACATACAACATAACCACTGAGCATGTAATAATCATATAACATCACAGGTAGTCCTACAGGTCTACCTAACTGGCACAACCACTAGCATGCAACACTAAATCATACTCAACATCTAACACTGCTAGGATAACATATCCAATGGGCCGGCCTTGGTGCCTTAGACCCCTTAGTATAGTGAGGATAACTCACTTCGCAACTGTCGTCTGAGACTAGAAGCTCAACTCCCGGATCACCAACATGAACTCCCCCACCTATAGCTTCCATAAAACCCTTTTTCATAAGTTTCCATATTACCAACATATCCTCAGAAGTCAAATAGTCAACTCTTGGTCAAAGTCAAAGTCCACAGTCAAAGTCAACAGTCCATGTTGACTCGACTCGTCGAGTGCAGTTCACCGACTCGTCGAGTCCTTCCTGAACTCGAGAAGTCGTGAAATCCTTGGTTGGCTCATCGAGTTTCCTATAACTCGCCGAGTCCATGCGTGTCCAAAGGTTTGGGAGAAACCCTAGCCGACCCGCCGAGTCATTCGACTGACTCGCCGAGTCCAAGGCATTCTTCATCTGACTCGCCGAGTTGTTCATCCAACTCGTCGAGTACATGACTATCTTCATATGACTCGCCCGCTGCTACTCGACGAGTCACAGCGTGTCTTGGCCCGCTGCTACTCGACGAGTCACAGCGTCAACTCGTCGAGTAGACCTTAAAACATGAAATCTAAATGGAATAATAATGATACCTGACGGTTGGGATGTTACAGTTATATACATGAAGATCTGACAACCAGTGGGATGTGTGGCCTCTGCCTCATTTCTTGTTCCTTGTTTGGTTGTGGGCTTGAGGCAGAACCACACAATCGATTGTTTGTCCTATCTGGATTGTATATGATTTGTATGCACTAAGTACTCGCAGGAGGAACTAGTAAGAATCATTTGTTTTTACTTAACATTCATTACATAAGAAAATATAAGGTTTTCTGGAGAAACACGACGCACTTTTCGAAAGAACACAGAACAGTTTTCTAAAACAAAACGCTTATGAACACATCAGCTTAATGTTGATACTCTTTCAAAACCTACATGTATTCTCAGGACATTAGTAGACAGGTATACTCGTCGGATTCAAGAAGACGGAGCATAGTAGCTTCGAGTCTTTACTTGTATTTACTTTTGAAGTCAGTATTATATGAGTCAAATGTAATGTAAACAATATACTATTAATACAATGGTTGTTGTTGCTTTGATTACTATTATTCAATTGTTGTGATACTGTACATGTCGTCCTCCGCCCCCGAACGTTTCCGTCGTTCCGGTTTGGGGGTGTGGCAATAGTCTTTTTCAAATGGTCTCCTCCTATTGGTTTCTTACCGTACTTACGAAAATACTCTCTCTCTTGACGTTGATCCTATCGCTAAAATCCTTTGGCACAGGTTAACTAAATCCTTACTATGGTTTGAATCAAATCTCTAAGCCAGGTATATATCTTAAGCACTTGGCGTTTTCAATGGAAAACCACGTCGCTTGTGGTGTTCCTGCTCCTCTGATGCGGTATATCTTTTATCCGTGAAGGTACGAACTTAGATGGTTATCTTGGCTATCTAAATCATACCTAGGAGTTTGACCGATCTCTAAATCCTACCAGACGCTTAGAAGGAAAGACCAAACTTTCTTTGAGAAGCAAGAAACTCATAGCCTATGGGTAATATAATAGAAGACTTCTTTCTTCTGTTACTCAGACAACGAAATCAAAGCTAACAACCTCTGCCTAATCGTGCTACAGTTCTCTTGGACCTTGATGTCAGAATCGAAATTTGAACTGTTCTTCACATTTTATCCTTAAAGATAGGGTTCTCCCCCACTTGGGTTCAACCCATCGTCTGTTGCTGCTTGTATTTATCCAAAGCCTAAGTTGGCCTTGCCTACGTGATTTGTAGCTCCTTTTGAATTTGAATAAACTCATGTTTTTCATATCCAACGATCTTCAACATTCTCTTCGAGTTACTACTAATTGTGCCTACAGTTAGGGGTCTTCTTGCATGGCATGACCAAAACATGATAAGGTCATGATAAGCCCAATGTTGTATAAAAACACACTAACACACACACATAAATAAATGGTATAAGGGGGTATTACTAATGTAGTCGAACTACTAGCAACAAAGACGGTTGTTGAATTCACTCCATCATTCTTGATTTTTTTTGGGATGATCACCTTGTCGCATTTCAGTTGTCCTTCTTATGACTAAGGTCGGTACTACATCGGGCAAGGTTCTCAGAAGCAACTCACTTACGCAAACCTACTTTATTCTGACTCGATTCATTATGACCACTAAGGTCGAAATAACATGTGTTTTCTTAGTCATCACCGAAACAATGGTAATGAAGTATACAACGTGTAACAAATTCATAGTGTTCGCTATACTATCTATCTAACTATCAGTGCCTTAGCAACTTTGTGACTCTTCCTAATCCAAGTGCGAGTTGTAACGTCCCAAAATTTAAGACCAAAAATTTCATTTTTATAATAATAAAACCATCATCCAAAACGTGTTCATAAAACCATAAAAGAAAATCAGAATATGCCAATAGTCATCCAAATACGTCGAGTCAACAAAATGTGGAACAACATGGTGTATGTGACGCATTCATCTCGAGCGCTTCCCCTTCAAACCGAAAGTACCTGAAACATAAACAAAAAATCATAAGCATGAAGCTTAGTGAGTTCCCTAAAATAGCTCATACCATACATATCAAACATACAATGGGTCATGCCCAACAACCATCGGGCCCCTCCCAACATCAAGCCCCGCTCGGAACAAATCTGTCAGAACATGAGATGGGCCCCATCCATCACATTCATCAGGCCCCGCCTAGCATCGTGCCCCGCCCGACATTCATACAGACACATAAGCACATGCAATAATCACTAAGATAAATAGCATACAATACACCCATCAGGCGTCACCTGGCATCGGACCCCGCCCGGTATACATGTCACATACTACACATGCAAGAGTCACACAGACAACTAACATCCTAATCATAAAAAATCATGGGCCTGCATTGGTGCCTTTAACCTGTCAAGCACAATGAGGAGACTCACCTCAAACTGCTACATATCAGATAAATGCTCGGACTACTGATCTGGAAAGTCCCCGCGCTAATCAGTCAAATAAAACCCAATTAATAATTGGGGCACAATCCATAAATAGGAATCTATCTCATTTGTTCAACTTCCCGGGAAAAAGACTATTTTACCCTTTCCTCACTTGTCCCAACAACCAAGGCCCAACCCATTGGCTCCAAAACACAAATATGGCCCAAATTCCTAAATGACACATGAAGCCCACTATAGGCCCAAATCCGAGAAGGCCCAAAGCCTAACAATGGCCCAAATTCAGAAATACTAGTGGCCCAACAAAGCCCAAACCCTTAATAGTCCAAGTATGAACCAAAACACAAAAGTCAACAAACGTCAATGGCTGTTGAGTACGCCCGACATACTCAGACTTACGCCCTGCTTACTCCCTACATGGCCAGTACGAGCTGGGTACGCCCCGTGTACTGCACAGTCAACCTAAATCTCCATTAATTGCTTAATCAGTTAAGCCACTAAGCCAAATTCTCAGATCTGATCCTAAATGATGTCTTAACACGTAAAGTTGGCAACTTTACTCTCTTTCATGACTTAATGGGACCCAATACTCAAAAAGAACCATAATAATAACCCTAACTCATGCATGGCCCAAGATAACTCATCAAGATTGCATTTTTATGAACAAATGACCTAAAAATGCCATGATCTACCGTCCCTAGCTTCTGGAGTAGCTCATACTCTCAAGCATGGCTTAAAGGACCATAAAAAGCATAAAAACAAAACTTAACTAGATCTATCAAAAGGACCATCAAGTTAAGAGATTTTTACCTCCAAAATCTTCCCAAGTTGGTGATGATTCTGGATCCACAAGCTCTACCTACACCAATGCAACTTCCACAAGTTCCTCTTCCTTCAAAATCACCAAAAACACCTTCAAAGTTCACTTCCAAGCTTAAAATACTCACAAGGAAATTAGGGTTTCGTTCTTAGGGTTTGGAGAGGTGGAGGTTGGTCATAAGAAACTCCCAAAGCAACTTATGGTGTTTAAATAGGACAAAACCCCTAAAGATTAGGGTTTTCCCCTGCTGACCATACGCCCTGCGTACCTCCACGTACGCCCAACGTATGTGGGTGCCTCCACGATCTTGCATCGAGCCAGTACACCCAGTGTACTCGGTTAGGGACTAATTTCCAAAGATTTCATCTTCCTGTCAAGGATGGCAATCGGTCTCTTGATATAATTCAAGCGGAAATCTACGTAAATATCCTTCAAAGGAACCACCGCGGAATCATCAACCAAACATTTTTGCAGCTGAGAGACGTGAAACGTACTATGAATCTGGCTAAGCTCCTCGGGTAGATCCAAGCGATAAGCAACCCAGGCCAAAACCCTGAATAAACTGGTATATTGAGGTCCTACACTTCCTCCCATAGAGTATCTCAAAAGGAGGTCGATCAATGTTGGTGTGATAATTGTTGTTATACGAAAACTCTGCTAAAGGGAGATACGTATCCCAACTTCCACCGAAATCCAATACACATGCTCGAAACATATCCTCCAGTGATAGATATTGTACTACATGGCATAGTGAGATAATTACTCCGATGATTGATAGCTATTTGGGTGATCCTACTGGCGATCCAACTGGCAGGTAATGCGTCTAACAAGTATTAACCTACAATATTATCACTTGTTACTTCCCATCACAATCAGGTAATGAAATTTATATCTTTCACGAATCCCATTGAATACCAAGAGCTCTATCAAATAAGGATTAGTCAGTTCAGATAGTTGGGAGGCAGGACCATTTCGACAGATAGTCTTTTTGAAATCCAACAACCAAGCCAACATGACCATTCTAGATACATCTCCCGTAAATAGATCAATCATCATTATAACTGGAATTACTAATAAATCTTATATATATATATATATATATATATATATATATATATATATATATATCCATAACAACGATTATGAATATAAATATAAGTTATACTTAAAGCATAGCTTAACTTATAAGGATCCTAGCAAAAACAGGGAAGATCATAGGCAGGGCTTCTATGCCAAGCACTTCTATTTTCCCGGCCCACTGCCTCAGAGCTTCACTAAAGTACTCCAAAAACCCAGAAAGGTCGGAATCGAGGGGTGAGGGGTTACCAGAGATAGTTAGAATGAAGAAATTAGTGAGAACCAAATGAAGTTGGAGCACTCTATTTAAAGGAAGGATGCACGTTGTGCGTTATGGTTGTGTATCCAGTCTAGAGTAACATTGATCCATTTTCCGTATGCCACGTGTCATACCCCCTGTGGGCCACGTTGCACCTTCTAGAGGTTGCGTGTCGTGCAAAATGAGGATTTTGTAAATTCCATATCTTGTTCATATGAGCTACGTTTTCGACGTTCTTTATATCTGCGCGTAGTTATCGATTAGATCTACAACTTTCGTTTAGACTCCGTCAGCTAATTCTCACTTTATTTTGAAAGGTATACTTTTATAGGCTTAGACTGTTAAAGTTCGTATAAAAATCATAAATCTCTCTTACGATGTCCTTTCTCGACTTTCTTTAAATCGACGGATAGGTATTGACGAGATCTTCAAATCTATTTAGATTGTTTTTCCTAACAATCAACTGATCTTAATTTTGATTTTTGTGTCACACACTATTGTGCTGCAACTTCTAAAAATCATAACTTCCTCTTATGAAGTCAGATTTGGACGTTGTTTATGTGCAGGCTCTCGGTTTTGCGATTACTACGACTTTTTTCAAGTCTATTTATCCTAAATAGTCTTCTATCAAAAATGTTTATTTACGTGACTGGTCGTTTATACTGTAAGACAAAAATAGGGTGTTACAGGACACTAGGTATCATTATATGTTGTATGTCTTTGTGACTTGCATGGAATACCATGGTTGGATCATGGCAGGAAAGATTGTAGCGGTCTTGTAGTAACGGAAGTGATTGTAAGACTATGGTTGGATCATAGCATTCACATGGATGAAATAGGTCAATGGTTGAAATAAACCATTGGGCTGGGCCCGTAGGCTGAAATAGGTCTTTATATGTATGGTATGTGGTATTTTGGAGAACTCACTAAGCTTTATGTTTACATTTTCAAGTCTAAATGTTTTAGGTACCTCTAATAGCAAAGTGAAGAGTCTGACATGATTTCATTGCATCTATTAAAGATTTCCACACTATTGTCTTATGTCATACTCTGATATTTTGAGAATACAATTTTATACTCTAATTATCTTTTGATGGATTGAAATGAATGGTTTCAGTTATTTTAAAAATTAAAATTTTACCTTGTATTTTTTGGACGTTACACCTCATGTCACCACCAAATGTTTGTTTTTTAGAGGATGATTTTGGCACTATAATCGTGTTTAGAGTCTAGTCATTCGGTAGAATCCTCTTAACTGGGTCTCCCTCTTTAGGATCTAGCTATTTATCGATGTACCTTACTATATATATATATATATATATATATATATATATATATATATATATATATATATATATATATATACTCCTAAACTACTCTTAAATCCACATATATCTCTGAAGGGACTTGAACCCTCGACCTTAATGAGGGAGGGCAACATTAGATATCATTGAGCTAGAAGCCCTTTGTTATGGGTTAACAATTATATTTTTGTTAACATAATAATCAACAATTATTAATATGGTATTTTCCCTTCGTGTGTATATATATATATATATATATATATATATATATATATATATATATTATATTATATTATATTATATTATATTGATGGCTAATCAAATTATAGTTATAAAATTTTACTAGAAATTATGGACTTTAAAGAATTGATGATGGTTTGGTCGTTTAAAAAAGTCAACTCAAATTAAGATGTGAATTTAATAACTTGGGGTTGACTTTGGTTTTGGTCAATTATAAATAGGTTTTTCTTGCTTGGGGTTGACTGCTCAATTTTAACTAATATGTCAGTTTTATAGCATAAGGCTAGCTTAAGTCAATTTGTGGGAGCATTTGTAACGTCCCATTTTCACAATCAAAACTTACATTTTTAATTGAGGCACAACACCATTTTCATAAAAAAATTAAGTTAAGAAAACTCATTTGTTAAAATAAAATTATATGAAAATCATAATAATATAATAAATGTGGAAGTCCAATGCCGCTTATGAGTGTGTATAGTCATGCCTTCATCTTCCCACGATTATCGATAATACCTGAAAAACATTTAATCCACACTGTAAGCCAAAGCTTAGTGAGTTCCCCCACAATACCACACACCAAAATATACATACAATCATACACACATCGACCTTCAGTCGATGATTGGTCTGCCTTCCACGCCTACAACATACAGTTGGTCTGTACATTGCCTTCAACACATTACTGGCCCGCCCGGATATCTCGGCCTACTATACAAAGTAGAACCACCTCAACCCACCACAATATATGCCGACATATATAATAAACAAACAATCAAACAATCCAACAACATAACTAGTCTACCTGTCTAACAAATCACTACCGTATATAGGGTCTCATACAACATACTATGTCATAATTTGCAGATCACCAAATATACATAGTTGTATATAATCAAAGGTTAGATAGATAGTCAAATAGGTGATCCCACTCTAGATATACAACCAAATAAGGAACATGCAATAAATCCTAGATCAAGAGTTCTCAAGGTATCCTACATGACTATATACAACCCCTAGAGCACTCAACTGGACGATCACCGACCTATTAATACTCTAACCAGCATATCACTACCACTTATATCCTACCATGCAAGGATATAAATCGGAGCACATAGTATAATAAGGAAACTCACTTGAATCTAATACCCTAAGTAGCACAACAACACCCTCAACTCCTCACACCGATCGGACCCACGAACTGGCTAACTGTAACGCCCTGTTCCAAATCGTTTTCCTAATTTGGTACTGTGGCCTGAGGATAGGTTATCATAAGGCACAGGGCCTTTGAAAAAGAGAGATCTAGACCCATTTAGGTACAGATAATGTAATTGAGGTGATCCGGGAGTTTGGGTTGTGCCTTGGAGCCAAGAGGTATATTCGGTAAAGTGGCAGTTCGAGCTCTTTATGAATTTGGATTTTTGTTCGGAAGGTTTTGAGGTGAGGATAAGTTAATAGATGTGTAGAGCTTCTTGCCACCTTTCCGTGGATATAAAGAACGTCAAAATCGGAGTTATAACGAATAAGTTATGGCCATTTGAAGTTAGAAGGGTTTGGGTCGAACCGGGTACGCGGGGCATACGAGATATGTACGCATGGCGTACTTGGCTGTTATGGACACGGTTGAATATGGGAACGCCCTGCATTCCCCAAGGGAACGCGCTGCGTTCATCTGGGAAGACTAAACCCTAATTTTCGGGTCTTGAACCCTATTTAAACACCTTAACTCATCTCCAACCCTCATTTCCTTCAGCCTCCATCCTATCTAACCCTAAGAACAAAACCCTAAGCCTCTTGCATTCATTTTGAGCTTACCTTGAGAATTTTGGTGTTATTTGGGTGATTGTGAAGAAGAAGGTGTTTAGAGAAAAAGCAAGGGATTGAAGAGAGCTTGTAGATCCAGCAGTTTTACATCATTTCCAACCTATTGAAGGTATAAAGTTCTCATCTTGGTGCTTCTACATCATAGATCTGGGTTCTCATGGATATTGTCCCTTTTTGGTCCCATAGTTGAGATATTGTACTTGTGATCATTGTTGAGGCTTTGAGTTTCTCCTATTGGCATTTTTGAGGGTGTAGATTCATAAAGTTTGCATCTTTAGAATTGTGTAAGCCCCATGCATGAGATTAAGCCCTCTTATGAGAGTTGAATGCTATATTGTGAAGTTGGAACCTTTTGGGGCATGCAAAGTCACCAAGTTAGCGACTTTATGGTCCTACATGCTCTTTAGGACTCAAATCCATGTTTTGGTCGAGTGGCTTTAAGCATTAAGTGCTTAATAAGCCTTTTTGGAATCAGCATGTGAACGCGCCACGTAGGGTTGAGGAACGCCCTGCGTTCCGATTTGGGTCCACGATCTGAGTTGGTGGCAAATGCCTAGCGCTCCACCAGGTAACGACGTGCGTTCGAGGCATCAGTGGGAGTTCAGACCTTTTTGCCTTGGATTTGGTTTTGGGGTTGGGCTTTCTGTTTTGGGCTATTTTCTTGGACTTTGCTACTATGGGCCTTAGTGGATCACCATTTTGGGCTTTATCGGACTATATCTTATTTTGGGTCTAGGGTAAGGCCCATTAGAGGGGTTGGGCCCAATTTAGAAAATTGGGCCATTGGCGGGCCATTAGTAGGATTGGGAAGTCTACCTAGTATTGGGCCTTTCATGTAATGGTTTTGGGCTTTAGGCATGGACCAAATTAGATCAGGGGTAAAATGGTCATTTTATCCTAAGAAGGATTAATGGGTCTTGAGTAAGTGTTATTTTGGTACTGATAGCTCGGAGAGTCGAAGGATCAGCAGTTCAGGGAATTGCTAGTTAGCAACCAGAGGATTATCAGGGGGACTTCAGCAGTGCGAGGTGAGTTTCCTCCTGTTTGAACGGGTCGAAGGCACCAATGCCGGCCCGTATATATATATATATATATATATATATATATATATATATATATATATATATATATATATATATATATATATATATATATATATATATATATATATATATGTGTGTGTGTGTGTGTGTGTGTGTTTTTCGGATTACGATCCGATGTCGGGCGATGCCCGAGGAATGTTTATCATGCTTGAGGTCTTTATGATTCTTGCATGTGTCGGTATTTGTATGTTTCCGGATTACGATCTGATGCCGGGCGGTGCCCAAGGAATGTTTATATGTATGTTTTGCCGGACTAAGTTCCGATGTCGGGCGGTGCCCGGGGAATGTTTATATGTATGCTTTTTAGACTAAGGTCCGATGTCGGGCGGTGCCCGAGGAATGTTTATATATGTGTGTTTCCGGACTACGGTTCGATGTCGGGTGGTACCCGATGACTATGTGGATGTTAGATTATACTTGTTGTCTGCATGATACTTGTATGTGCCTGGTAGGGAGGTGAGTGTGGGCGGGGTCCCGTATCTCATCACTAGCTGAGTATGGACGTGGTTCCATATCTCATCATTAGCAGAGCAGGGGCGGGGCCCATGATAGGCGACGCCTTAGGAGTGGATCATTTGGAAAGCAGATAACAGACAGCATGATATCCGGGCAAAAGTAGTGATGAGAGGATTCTTGTGTGTGGAGTAGCTTGCTGATCGAAGGTGCTAAGTCGCTTACAATTGGATTAAATAGTATCAAAGTAATTGATTTGACCCTGTTGTACAGCTCTCGTATGAGTCTAACCGTTGCAGGGATGAATCTTCTACTCGAAGGATTATCTGAGCCTTCTGTCAAGTATAAGTGTTCTACAGTTGAATATGGTCAGTGGTCTTGTTCTAAGGGTAGCATCGAGATAATCAGGGTTGTAAGTGTTATGGTTGGCCAGTTATTCGATGAGGCTTGGGCATGGTAACATTTCAGCGTAGGCGGTCGGTTGGGGAGATAGACCATTATAGAATCCAGATCTTGGAAAGGCGGTAGTAGTTTTGCGGAAGTTTGAGGCTTGATTTCTTCGGGATGGGAGTTCGTTTTGAGTTTCGGTGGTCTTGAGAAGGTTGCCTTACGCCCAGAATCATCAGTTGCGTTCCTCAGATCGTTTGTTTGGATATGGGTGTTAGTAAGGAGTGATTTCGAGGACGAAATCTAATTTAAGTGGGGAGAGTTGTAACGCCCTGTTCCGAATCGCTTTCCTAATTCGGGACTGTGGCCTGCGGATAGGTTATCATAAGGCATAGGGCCTTTGAAAAAGAGAGATCTAGACCCATTTAGGTACGGATAATGTAATTGAGGTGATCCAGGAGTTTGGGTTGTGCCTTGAGCCAAGGGGTATATCGGTAAAGTGGCAGTTCGAGCTCTTTATGAATTTGGATTTTCGTTCGGAAGGTTTTGATGTGAGTATAAGTTGATAGATGTATAGAGCTTCTCGCCACCTTTCCATGGATATAAAGAACGTCAAAATCGGATTTATAATGAAGAAGTTATGGCCATTTGAAGTTAGAAGGGTTTGGGCCGAACCGGGTACGCGGGGCGTACGAGATATGTACACATGCCGTACTTGGGTGTTATGGACGCGGTTGCATATGGGAACGCCCTGTATTCCCCAAAGGAACGCGTTGCGTTCGTCTGGGCAGACTAAACCCTAATTTTCGGGTCTTGAACCCTATTTAAACACCTTAACTCATCTCCAACCCTCATTTCCTTCAGCCTCCATCCTATCTAACCCTAAGAACGAAACCCTAAGCCTCTTGCATGCATTATGAGCTTACCTTGAGCATTTTGGTGTTATTTGGGTGATTGTAAAGAAGAAGGTGTTTATAGAAGAAGCAAGGGATTAAAGAGAGCTTGTAGATCTAGAGGTTTTACATCATTCCCAGCCTATTGAAGGTATAAAGTTCTCATCTTGGTGCTTCTACATCATAGATCTAGGTTCTCATGGATATTGACCCTTTTCGGTCCCATAGTTGAGATCTTGTAGTTGTGATCATTGTTGAGGCTTTGAGTTTCTCCTCTTGGTGTTTTTGAGGGTGTAGATTTATAAAGTTTGCATCTTTAGAATTGTGTAAGCCCAATGCATGAGATTAAGCCCTCTTATGAGAGTTGAATGCTATATTGTGAAGTTGGAACCTTTTGGGGCATGCAAAGTCACCAAGTCAATGACTTTATAATCCTACATGCTCTTTAGGACTCAGATCCATGTTTTGGTCGATTGGCTATAAGCATTAAGTGCTTAATAATCCTTTTAGAATCAGCATGCGAACGTGCCGCGTAGGGTTGAGGATCGCCCTACGTTCCGATTTGGGTCCGCGATCTGAGTCGGTGGCGAACGCCCAACGCTCCACCGGGGAATGCCGTGCGTTCGGGGCATCAGTGGGACTTCAGATCTTTTTGCCTTGGACTTGGTTTTGGGGTTTGGGCTTTCTGTTTTGGGCCATTTTCTTGGACTTTGCTACTATGGGCCTTAGTGGATCACCATTTTGGGCTTTATCGGACTATATCTTATTTTGGGTCTAGGGTAAGGCACATTAGAGGGGTTGGGTCCAATTTAGAAAATTGGGTCATTAGTGGGCTTGGGAAGTCTACCTAGTATTGAGCCTTTCATGTTATAGTTTTGGGCTTTAGGCATGGACCAAATTAGATCAAGGGTAAAATGGTCATTTTACCCTAAGAAGGATTATTGGGTCTTGACTAAGTGTTATTTTAGTACTGATAGCTCGGGGAGTCGAAGGATCAGCAATTCGGGGATTTGCTAGTTAGCAGCTAAAGGATTATCCGGGGGACTTTAGCAGTACGAGGTGAGTTTCCTCTTGTTTGAACGGGTTGAAGGCACCAATGTCGGCTCGTATATATATATATATATATATATATATATATATATATATATATATATATATATATATATATATATATATATATATATATATATATATATATATATATATATATTTGTTTTCCGGATTACGATACGATGTCGGGCGATGCCCGATGAATGTTTGTCATGCTTGAGGTATTTGTGATTCTTATATGTGTCGGTATTTGTATGTTTCCGGATTACGATCCGATGCCGAGTGGTGCCCGATGAATGTTTATATGTATGCTTTTCCGGACTAAGGTCCGATGTCGGACGGTGCCTGAGGAATATTTATATGTATGCTTTTCCGGACTACGATCCGATGTCGGGTGGTACCCGTTGACTATGTGCATGTTAGATTATATGTGTTGTCTGCGTGATACTTGTATGTGTCTGGTAGGGAGGTGAGTGTGGGCGGGGTCCCGTATCTCATCGCTAGATGAGTATGGACGGGGTTCCATATCTCATCATTAGCAGAGCAGGGGCGGGGCGGGGCCCATGATAGGTGAGGCCTTAGGACTGGAGCAATTAGTATTGTGTATGATTCTTTATGTGCTAGCATGATTATATGATAACTGTTTGTATGTGTATAACGCACGAGGCCCAGTGACAGGTGGGGCCTGGAAGAAACAGATATGTATACCCAGCGGGGTTCGGTGCCAGGCGGGGCCTGATGCTAGGCAGAGCCTGATGTCGGGCGGGGCCCAAGGAAGGTCAGGCAGGGGCCCAGGATATGTGATTTATGTGTATGGTATGTGGTAGTATGGGGAACTCACTAAGCTTCGTGCTTACAGTTTTCAGTTTTGGTTTCAGGTACTTCCAGTTGCAAAGGGAAGAGCTCGGGATGACTGCATTGCACAGACCATGATGTTTAGCCTGGTATGGTCACTCTGATGTTTTGATTTGGAAACTCTGATAATAATGTTTTGAAATACTTTGATTCATGTTTTGATGGAATGGTTTGATAGCTATGGTTTTATTTAATGCTTTAAAACGAAATTTTTGGGACCTTATTTTATGGATGTTACACTAACACTAAACAAAGATCAACCCTCAATCAACAAGCCTAATTCTTCAGGTTTGACCCAAGGTCAAACTGGTCGAATTTCAACGGTCAACATTCAACAAAAGTCAGCGATCAGCAAGTCCACAACCACCACGTTGTAGCAGGCTCTTGGCCATTTCGTGGGAACTGATTCTAACAGCTTAATGGATTAAGCTCTTAACCCTTAATCTCTACAACTCAAAAGCTCATATCTGATCTTTCCAAAGGTCTTGATGGATAAAGTTCCCAACTTTATCCATTAAGACATCCCAATAAGTCAATATTTATAAACCTAAGTTCTTAATGGATGCACCAAAACCATAAACACTAAACTAAGCATGCAAGTCATCTTTCTAACCACCACCATGGTCTAGAAGCCATAGAATGCACTCAAGGGTTCTGGAGTTCACTCAAACTTCAAGAACGAGAAGATTTGGGCCAAAAAGATCATAAAATGACATAACAATAGATCTAGAGAATTAAGGAGCAAGATAGCAACTTTATACCTCCAAATTATCATAAATGTGATGAAGATGATGGATATAAGTTGGAACCAAACACACAAGCAACAAGAGAGACTTCTATTTCCTTCAACCCTCACAAAATGGGCTCATACACTCAAAACACACACAAGGAGGCTGGGGTTTCGTGTTAGAGGGTTGGAGGCTGTTGATGAAGACCTAATCCATGAGTTTAAGCCTTTAAATATGGAAGAAACCCTAAATTCCATGGTCTTGGGTTGCAACATTCACCATATCGTGGCCATCCTCTTGTCACGTCATGGTGACCATTTAAAACGTGTTCTTCATTAAGTAACATACCATGTCGTGGTCATCAGCCTACCACATCGTGGTACTCCTGGGTCAGCAACCCAAAATTTAATTTAAGCCAAATATCACTTTAACCCTAAGTCTTATTACCAAGCCCAAGAACCTTATTCCTTAAGGTCCAAACTCGATCCTTTGAGACCCAAGACCTTTACCAGGTCGATTATTGTCCGAGTCTTTAAGTTAAAATTATCTCAAAACGGAATGTTACAACATCAGTTTGAGGTTTATTTGGGCTAACTTGTTAGTTTGAAATCAATTTGGCTTGTTAGTTTGATGAGCATATAAGTGCTTGTAATTTCTACTAATTTCTAAAAACATTATATACACCATCCTTATCTATCTTTCGAATAGTATGTGTATTGATACTTAGAATATGCTAATTTTTGGAACTTTAGAGATCTTGAATAATCCTACATTCATCTAGTTTGTTGTATTAGGAGGTAAACAAGAGCAACACTCAACACCAATTGGTTCTTCAAATTCTAAACACGATAATACAAGTCCAACTTTTTGAATCAGTGCAGAAAATGCTACAAATAAAAGATAAAAAAGCATTTCGTGGCAACTTTTTGTGAATGTTATGGTTAACATGGTAGTTAAAGTAAAATCTAATAGTTGTAAGGTATTATTATAAGGTGATTCAAAAAATGGTACCTCATATTTGTTAGAACATATGAAAAATGCAAATCTAAGAAGTAACATGATATTTGGCAAAAACTTTTGGTATCTAATTTGAAATCAGTATTTTCTACCTATTTCCCCAATGAGAAAGATATCGAAATGCATTGGCTAAAATGGTTATATTAGATGAATACATACGTTCTATTTTTGACCTTGTTGGTTTTTAGAATCTTACAAGGACTATTCGAGCTTTATTCAAATGTCCTTGTCAAAATAAATTGAAAAGCGACATTTTCAAGATGTATGAGATGGAGAAAAATAATGTTATTAAAAAGATTGAAAAAAAAAATACATAATAGAATAGTCATTACAAGTGATATTGGAACTTCGAGCAATAAAAAGGCTTCATGACTATCACATGTCGTTTTATTAATGATGTCTTCAAAGTAAAATATTAAACTGCTACTTCTTTTAGACTTTATTTTGTTATATGTTATGCGATATATGTGCCTTTCTCACACACAAGTGAAGTTCTCACAAATGTTTTAATGGATGCATTAATGGAGTGGAATGTAAATACCAAACTGTCTACCATCACAATCAACGAGTCTACTAAAAATGATGGATTAATCGGTAAGACTAAAGAAAAATTAAATAAGTTTATGCATGATGGCACCCATATTCACATGAGATTAAATAAGTTTATGCATGATGGCACCCATATTCACATGAGGTCTGCCGTTATCCTTAATCTAGATAGGTTAAATGTCATTTAAGGTGCAATTGAAAATATATGTGATAGTGTCGCTTATTGGACAACAACCCCCAACAGAGTGGAGACATTTGAGAACTCATTCCAATAATTAATGATACCATAATCCAAGAAGTATGTTTGGATTGTCCAACAAAACGGAATTCAGCTTATTTAATGCTTAAGTGTCTTTGATGTACTGTGTTTTTTCATGTCTAAAACAATGGGATACTCGATACAACACATTGTCTAGTTCATCAGTTTAGGAAAATGTACATGAAATATATGGGAGATCTGAGTTGTTTATAATGTCACTTTAATCTTATCTGGGACAAGGCACCCCACAACCAAATTATATTTTCCCAAAATCTATGAGATTAGACTTGAATTATTTAAATGGTGTTTCCGTTCAAATATTATTGTGTAAAATGACAAAGGAAATGATTGAGAAATTCAATAAATATTAGGGGTACAAGTCATGAATTGATGGGTGTTGTTTTTTATCCACAATACAAAATGGAAATGATAGAATTTTGTTTGCAACTTCTTTATCTAAATGATTGTGTGGATCAAATTAGTATAATAAAAAAAATTATGATGATTTGGTGAAGGAATACCAAGAGAAATTTATGAAAAGTTCATATAGGGTGGTGATTATATGGGGTTGGCTTCCAAAAATGAATGGCTTGTGATGAAAATTTTTAGACTTGGGAAAACTATGTGAAGACCAAGAGTAGAGTTCCACGATCGATTTTGAAAACTAAACTTTATCGTTATTTAGAGGAACGGTTGAGCCCTGATCTCAAGACTTTGATATTTTGATGTGGTGAAAATCAAGGGAAACAAAGTATCATATATTGCAAGCAATGGCAAAGATAATACTGCTTAATTTTGTCTCTATCATTGCTTCTAAATCCGCATTTAGTGCTACTAGAAGATTGATAAGTCCATATCAAAACCAACTTAATTCAAATACAATAGAAGCTCAAATGTGTTCACAAAGTTCGTTGTGAGAAAATGTTAACATTTTATTATTATTTCTATATGTTTTTAACTTATTAATAACTTTGTTTTGTTATATTTAGATCTAAATAAGTGTGACATAATCATGCTAACTATTTTTGAACATTACGATTCGGAGGTTGAAATTTGAAGATAATAATGAAATTGAAACCAATTATTTTATAATTGAATAATTTGTAGTTTTTACTTTTTATCATGTACTTTTTTATAAATTTGTTTTCATTTTGTTGGTAGGTGATATTTGACGATTTGATGCTAAAGTTGGAAATAAAAGTTGATGTTTAGAGGTTTTGTTTATGTTTGAAGACTTTTTTATATGTTTTATTTTAAAAAGTGATTGTAAATTGTAACTTGAATGTCATTGTTTATGATCGGAGACATTCAGGATTTAGAGTTTCAATTTATATTGTTTTTATTCATAAACTTGTAAGGAGAAAAATCTCCGATTCAGTTGAAAACCCCATTCCATGTTGGGGTGGGCCTGATGTACTTGTCATTGTTACCATCTCTAAGACTCGATGGAGTGGACATGAACATAGTTCGGCGGACTTTGGCAAACACTGGCTCGTGCGTTCGGCGACATTGGCTCGGCGAGGAAACTCAGTAGATTTCTATCGATGAGATATATATATATATATATATATATATATATATATATATATATATATATATATATATATATATATATATATATATACCATTTATTCCACTTTCTCATTTTCAAAAAACAACCCATTTTTTAAAATATACCTCCTTTTCAATATATAACTGTTTTTTTTTCAAATTTTCAAATTTTAAACACTTTATCTTTCACTATAAATACAAAAATCAATCTTTATTCATCACCACATTCAAATCTTTTTCAATCTACTTTCCAAATCCTCTTATTTTCCATTTTTTTCAAAATCTCCTCACTAAAAATGACTCGCATTTGGTTCCCTGAAGAAGAGATGTTACTGGCTCGTTTATGGGTTGATGTAACAGAAGACTTAATCCACATTAACCTCCCTACGACTACTTTTTGAGGGAGAGTCGCCGAATAATAAAACTGTCAAATCCTTTTACCTCGAAGTAAAGATCAAATCTTCTCCAAATGGAGACATGCAAATGCACTTTCAATTCAGTTTAGCAATGTATTTTGTAGGGTGATGCATGAAGCTGAAAATTGTAAAAATGAAAATACTTTGCTAGAGAATGTTCTTGAGGCTTACCATGTTGAAGCTGACAAACATTTTCGCCTTATTGAGTTTTAGCAAATTATGAGGAGTATTAAATGACAATCTTTAAGCTCGTTGTTAGTTAAGTTCTAGTGATTTGTGTGTTTTAATTTGTAGTTGTATTGTATGCTTTAATTTCTAGTTATGTTGTTATTTTAATTTCAAGTATGTTATATTTTTTAAACTTATTGTCTACCTATTTCTAGTTAATGTTATTGTCTACCAATTTCTAATTAATGAAATTTAAGAGTTTATTAAAATATTATGTGCATATTGTTTTTTTTTAGTTTAAATGAAATTTAAAAAAAAATTAAGCATGGCAAAGAGGGCAATACAGGCCCTGTAAATGGCAAAATCTTGAAGCAGTGTGGCAAATCTTACGTGGCGCCTCCGTGAACTGTAACAAACATGACACCATTCCCTCCAGCCTAACTCTAGTAGTGTTGGCGACGGTTTTTGGTGCTCTCTTTGGTGGTGGGTGAAGCTTCTTCATGTGTTCATCTTCGTGGTTGTTTTGGTGGTTTCTTTCTTTCTATGGAGTACACAATTTTTCATAAGGGCATTTATCTAACTTTAATTACTTTAATGCAAATTGTTCTTATTTGGATTGTTGATGCATAAATTAGCACTAACCCTAATTTCCCCAAAGAATAACCGATATTCCCATTCTTAGTGATATTTCTAGTGTCAATATATTCTACTGTAAGTAAATAGAACATATTCATATACACTTGCAAAAAGTCACGCTGAGTTGTCTATAAAATAATATGTAATCTTGCTTTTAGTTCAATTCTAAATTTGAAGCTTTTTCAAATGAAAAAACATAAAATTTTCAAGGGTTTTTCACAAAATTAAAAACCTAATTAGAATTTACTAATATCTACAAATTATAACATCACTTCAAAAGTATTGAAAGAATCAAAAGAAATTCATAAATGATGGATGAGAAGCCTGGAAAAAAGACCGGTTCCATTTGACCATTTTGCCCTTGGCCCTCTCCAAAATCCACCATCATATTGCTATACATGTAGTGAGGTTTACTGAAGGGACACAAAAGTTGTCAATTTTTTATGCTCCTATCAACTGCAAAAGAGTCATGCATATGAAACTTTGATCAATAAAAACTAAAAAGACCATTTAAAGGATGTGATGATGTTAAGATAAGATCATTGCAAACCCTTTAGCAAATTACAAAAATGCCCTGCACCCAAAATCATAAGAGTATGGGATTAGATGAGAAATGGGAATTTCCAGGTTTCATAACCTTAACTATATATATGTGTGTTTCCTGAATTTGTTATGGGGGCATATTAGTCTTTTTTTAGAAAAGTAGACAAGTATTAGTTTCAAGACTATGTGTTCTTGAATTCTTACAAATATCTAATGTTATTTACTACATCCATCCAAAAAATGAGTCACTATTTGACTTTGGATTGCAAAAGATTTACTTTTTAAAGTCCAAGATTAACAAATGGATATATATTCATCTACAAAAACTGATTAGGAAAATATTGGGGACTTAAATTAGATGCCTTCTACAAATATCCAAAAAGAAACAATATACAAAAGTGTATGATTCTAAACAAGAAAAAATATACATATACTTACATATGATGTTTCCCAGTTATTGTAAAGTATTCCAGTTTATTTGGGCAATTGTCAACAATTATGGAAAAATCCTTCAAGCTCCAGGACATGTTTGTCATCACTACCTCTGCTTTGAAGGAAAGAAAATAAGATTCAGAAAACAAATAAACTGAACTTGGAAGATTCTGAAATGAACAATGGCGTACCTTTTTTGTATCAGGAACTCTATAAAGATCAGCATTTATCTCTGTTAACCACAAGCCAGGAAATAGAGTCTGCAAATGGTATTTGAAGGAACAAAAGTTATTAGATGTTGATGACAATCATACAGAAGAATCCCAAGCCACTGAGTCAATAGTAGATCCTAAAACTATGTGAATGTTCTTACAGAACTGCAATTATAATCTATGATGATTGACATTTCATAAGAAGAATGATGGATTGTAGTTTATGAGCAACGAAATCTCAACATTTTATGAAGAACCGGTAGCTAGATGTTATATTAAATTCAGTAACTACGAATTAGTATGAAATGCGTATCAAATCCATAACGAATTTGGTCCTGTAAAGTGTTGGCTCTGAAATACTTACATCCAATTGATTTTGTACAGATTTAGGTCGCTTCTTCGGCTTCCTTGGTAGCCGCCGCTCTCCCATATCCTCGAAGTCTTTCTCCATCTCCCGACGTGAAAGCGGAACGGAGAATTTAGCTCTAGCCCTATCTCTTCTCTGAAATCCATCACCATCTTCGCTATTATCGACTACATCCGATGTTAAAGTCAACTTCGGTTTCAATTGTTCCTCCTCGGCATCAAGCTCTTTCTTGAAATTGAGTATTGTCTTTTCCCAATTCGCTTCCATGTCGCCATCTTTAGCCTTCAATTGGAGTACCAATCTATCAACCACCGCCGTAGTTGGTGGCCAGCACTCCAAATGCTCCTCGACGGCAGAATCATCATCGGCGACTTGCAGTGAAATCCCATTGTTGATAGTGCATTTAGAAAGATTGAGTTTGGTTGTCAATTTGGAACACGGCATCGTGGAATTGCTGAAAGGTTTGGATTCCGATTGTTCCAGCATCATACCCTTAATTTTACTATGGATGGATTGATGCATCTTCATTCTTATTGGGGTTCGTTCAACTTTATACACTTTCGTCGCTTTGTCCCCAAGTTTTTACAGCGCAACTAAGGATAAACATAATCTAATAAATCCTCAATTACCATAATAATAAATAAATATAAATAAATAAACTTGGTCACATAATAATCATTTTTTTAAATACTTAATTTTGATTTAGGGCAAAAAGAAGTTTCCAAAAATGACCGCATGTATTCTTAAAAAATACTAAAAATCCATAGCTTTTGAAAATGGTCGTCTAGTCTGTAATGGGTTGTACTCGGTATGTTTGTTTGTGATTTTTTCTTCGATTTGTTTTTTTTATTCGGTCATTAAATTATTTTTCATCTTATATTTATCCTTGAACTTATTGAAACATATACATTATACAAGTATGGTCGGCTATAGACAGTTTCACAAGTTTGTATTTGAATACGTATAAAAAAATCATTACATGGAAATGATGTGGATATCCCCCTCATTAAAATAGTCGACTTCACATTTGGTCTGTAAACTCGATTAGGGCACCAATTCTTCATATCCCTCTTTCGTCTCTAAAGAATGGCATATGCATCAACTCGAAGCGACCGTAACTTCATTATGGTGGACGTCCATTCCAATGCGATGTTTGCACCAAATCCTTTAGTCTACTTTGATCCTGACAGAGCATCCGTTCGAGACATTGATTTTAGTGGGTTTGGGTACTTAGAGTTCATTGATTTCCTTGAGAGGCTCACTAGAATGAGATGCAAAGATGTGTACTTCTGCCTTCCACAAGATTCGTTGAGTCAGGGCATTCGTATATTGAACAATAATGGTGACTACAAAGAATTTGTGGATATGGCATATGTTAATGGGAAGAGAATGAATGTGTATGTGGACCACCATAATGAACCTATCTTCGACTGGATTGAGGATGAGGAAATTTAAGAAACAAATGAAGATGAAGATCAAAACTGTGAAGAAGATGAAGATTCAGTCTGTAACGTCCCAAAATTTAAGACCAAAAATTTGAATTTTTATAATAATAAAATCATCATCCAAAACGTTTTCATAAAACCATAATGAAATCAAGGTATGTCAAAAATCATCCAAATACATCATAGTCAAATAAAATGCGGAACAACATGGTGTGTGCGATGCGATCATCCCGAGCTCTTCCCCTTCGATCCGGAAGTACCTGAAACATACACTGAAAACCGTAAGCACAAAGTGTAGTGAGTTCCCCAAAATACTGCATACGATACATATCAAGCATACAATGGGCCATGCCCAATAACCATCAGGCCCCGCCCGACATCGGGCCTTGCCCGACATTGGGCCCCGCTCGGAACAGATCTGTCAATAATATGATATGGATCCCGCCTCATCACATTCATTAGGCCCCGCCTGGCATCGGACCCCGCCCAGTATACATATAGACACATAAACACATGCAATAATCACTAAGACAATTAGCATATAATACACACATCAGGCCTCGCATGGCATCAGACCCTGTCCGGTATACATATCACATACTACACACACAAGAGTCACACATACAACTAGCACCCTAATCATAATAAACCATGGGCCGACATTGGTGCCTTCGACCCGTCAAGCACAGTGAGGAGACTCACCTTAAACCGCTGAAAATCATATAGACGCTCGAACTGTTGATCCGGATAATCCCCGCGCTAATCAATCACATAAAATCCCAATTAATATTTGGGCCATAACCCATAACTAGGAATCTCATTCATATGTCCAACTCCCAGGGTGAAAGACAATTTTACCTTTTTCTCACTTGGCCCAAAAACCGGGGCCCAACCCAATGGCGCCAAAAGCCCAATATGGCCCAAACTCCTAACTGAGGCCCAAAACCCATTATGGGCCTAAATCAGCTTTTGTGAACACATCTGCATTCTCTTCATCTGTAGGAACAAAAGGAAGCTCAATATGACTTTTCTGAATATTATCTTTTAGGAAGTGATACCTAATATCAATGTGTTTGGTCATTGAGTGGTTGACTGGATTGTGAGAGATTGCAATTGCACTCTTAGAGTCACAATAGATGAGCATCTGTTGCATTTTGAATCCATAATCTATCAGTTGTGTTTGCATCCAGAGAACTTGAGAACAACAACTGGCGGCAACAACATATTCAGCTTCAACAGTAGAGGTTGAAACACATGTTTGTTTCTTTGAAGTCCAACTAACCAATCTGTCTCCTAAGAATTGACAGCTACCAGAAGTGCTTCTTTTGTCGAGCTTGCATCCTCTATAATCTAAGTCAGCAAAGGCTTGGAGATAGAAGTTGCCTTTAGCAGGATAAAATAGACCTAGAGAAGCAGTTCCCTTTAGATATTTGAAAATTCTTTTGACTGCCACGAGATGTGATTCCTTTGGATTGGCTTGAAAGCGTGCATACAGACATGTTGAAAACATGATGTCTGATCGACTAGTCGTAAGGTACAATAATGAGCTAATCATTCCTCTGTAGTGCTTCTGGTCTACAGATTTCCCATCAAGGTCTGAATCAAGCTTGTAGGATGTAGAAATCGGTGTCTTTACAGTTGATGCGTTCTCCATGGAATATCTCTTCAACAGGTTTTTTATATACTTATCTTAACCAATAAAGATTCCCTTAGGAGATTGACGAACTTGTAGACTAAGGAAATAATTCAGCTCACCCATTATACTCGTTCTAAATTTGCTTTTCATCAACTCAGCAAACTCATCACTAAGGTCCATGCTGGTTGAACCGAATATGATGTCGTCGACATATATTTTGTACGATGATCAGATGGTTGTTGTGGATTTTCCTAAAGATAGTGGGATCGATAAAACCTATTTGAAATTTGGAATCTTCGAAAAATTTGGAAAATTTTCCATACCATGCTCCTGGAGCTTGCTTCAATCCATAGACAGCCTTTTGAAGCTTATAGCAATGGTTAGGGAACTTTGGATCTTCGAATCCAAGAGGTTGTTGAACATAGACATCCCTATCGATTTCTCCGTTCAAGAATGCACACTGCACATCCATTTGGTAAACCTTAAAGTTCTTGTGTGTAGCAAATGCCAAGAAAATCTTGATGGCTTCTATTCTTGCAATAGGTCCAAAGGTTTCATCGTAGTCTATGCCTTCTCGTTGTGAGTAGCATTTGACAACCAGTCTAGCTTTGTTCCTAATGATGACTCCATCTTCATCACTCTTGTTTCTATAGACCCATCTTGAACCAACAACTGATACTCCTTCTGGTGTTGGCACTAAGTCCCACACATTGTTGCGTTCAAATTCAGCTAACTCTTCTTGCATTGCTTTTACCCAATTTGCATCTTGTAAAGCCTCTTTGATTCTTTTGGGCTCTATCACGGATAGAAAGATTGTGTATAGACATTCATTCTTGGTTGTTGAACGAGTCACTACTCCAGAATATGTTGAGTTTTATTCAAAAATCTGGTTTCACAAACGGTAAAAACGGCAACGGAAGCTTTAAAATTGTTGAATAAACTAAAACCATTTTAACCCACCAAGGATCTTTTGCAAGACTTAGAAAGATTAAAACAATCAGGAAGAGAAAACATAACAACCTTTGAATAATTTGATCCTCATGGGAGGTTGAAAGTTGATGAAGATGACATTAAGCTCTAAATTAAGAGCTCTCTAGAAGTATCCACCAAACAAGAGTAGAACCATCAAAACTGATGGGTTTTCAGAGCATTCTAACACTCCTATGGTGTACATGCAACCCTAGAAACCTTGGATCTATGTTTGACTAAGATACATGCAAATAATTATTTTTCCAAGGTTCTTATCCTAACTAGCATGGCATGGGGTACTTGAATCAAATAAAGCTAGTAGAATTACTTACCTTGTAGTTGTAGTTGATTGCTTGGAGTTTGAGAGCCTAGCACCAATAGTGTGGATGCCTCAAATGGAAGTCACAAAACACCACAAACTTGGATACTTGAGAGAATAGTCACAACCTTTGTTGAAATCGGCCCTCTTAGTTTTCTCACATCAACTAGTGCAATTTCAAGAACCAAGGCCTCCTTTATATAGTGTGGTGGATTAGGGTTACATCCATGTAAACCCTAATACCCATATCTTTTCATTTCCATGAGATCCATGGGTTAAAGCTCCATGGAGTATCCATGGACTTTCCATGCAAGCCTAGCCCATTTCAAATAAGCATTAGCCCACACTATATAAATACAAGAGCCCATGTTTAATTAGTCATACTTTTGATCTCTAAATTAATTCTAAATTAATTATAGATCAACACTAATTAAATAATATGATTTTATATTAATATATTAGAACTTATAATATATTAATAAATCATAACTTATACTATTCTCAAAAGATTATTCGTAAATTGTTCGGGTGAAGTGCAACCCAAATGGACCATGCCGGGTCGGGTCAAGTACATACCAAATATAGTTATGGACTTAGACACTATATCCAAGAGTCTCCCACTTGGATAAGTCGAATAACTATAGTTGCAAGTATGACTTCAGGAACCGATCAACAATCGTAGCTCTTTAAACTCTGTTGAACTATGAAGCGCCATTTTAGATAAGTGATCATATAATCCTCTGTTCTAGATATCAGCCGGACAAATACATGGAACATGGTCTTGCTTATTGTCCAACATTTGTTTCCCGATTTCCGATTTGTTTGACATAGAACTTAACTGAACACATCAATTTAGTTCTGACCGGGCCCGGTACATAGGTCAAAACAAAATCATCGAGGGGCCCAGATATCGCTTCTAATCCTAGAAGGAACAGATAAACTTCGACTCATATGTTTTCTCTACTACTTGTTGAATTACACACAAAAGCACGGTTTATAACATCGAGTTACCAATGCGTTTTCGTGCAATCAATGCATAACCAACTCATAGGCAACAAATCATATCTCTAGGTTTGAAGACTTATATGATATTACCGTCTCACGATCACTCGAGATAAATTCCATGAAGTGATACAAGTGAGCGTGGGTTGAATCCAATACTCAGAACTTATGAGCACTCATGAGTGTTGTAGCCCCGCTTTGTCTAACATCTTAGACCTCTACAAGCCAACCCATGACAGTCTTGATTCATATCTACTTCCAACATATGACCGACTGTGGAGAGTTTGAATAATATGATATAAACCATAACATAATTATTCTGGAAGTCAAAACATGCAAAAAGAAATAATAGTAAACGATTGACAAGAGATAGCAACACTTTACTCATAAATAACAGCTTTTATTTATCATCAAATGTCAATTACATTTTACAAATTTCAAGATTATCTAACTACTAAAACTAATATCATCCTTCAGCCCTATGCTCCGAGCATGCTGGAGATGCTTAGCCCGAGTCAGTCCCTTCGTGAGGGGATCTGTTGGGTTCTCATCCGATGATACCCTCTTTGCCACGAGGATTCCTTCTTCTATTCGATGTCTGATGAAGTGATATTTTCTGTCAATGTGTCTGGATCTCCCATGATCTCTTGGTTCCTTGGCTAAGGCAACCGCACTATTGCTGTCACAGAAAATCTCCATTGGCTCCTTTATAGCTGGTACAACTCCAAGGTCTCCGATGAAGTTCTTTAGCCATATAGCCTCCTTTGCTGCCTCGCTTGCTGCTATATACTCTGATTCACAAGTAGAATCAGCCACTGTCTCCTGCTTGGAACTTTTCCAAGTAATTGCCCCTCCATTTAGAGTAAAGACCCAGCCCGACTGAGAGCGGAAATTATCCCTGTCAGTCTGAAAGCTAGCATCACTGTACCCTACAACTCTCAAGTCCTTACTGCCACCGAGGGTAAGGACCCAGTCCTTAGTCCTCTGTAGGTACTTGAGGATATTCTTTACCGCAGTCCAGTGTGCCTTGCTAGGGTTCCCCTGATACCTGCTAACCATGCTCAAAGTAAAGGCTACATCAGGTCGAGTACACGTCATAGCATACATGATCGATCCTACAGCTGAAGCATAAGGTATTCGACTCATTTCTGCTATCTCAGCCTCAGTACTAGGGCTTTGTGTCTTACTCAATCTGGCGTTACTCTGGATGGGTAACTCTCCTTTCTTGGAGTTATGCATGTTGAACCTTTTCAACACTTTGTCCACATAGGTGCTTTGACTAAGTCCAATTAGTCTTTTACTCTTGTTTCTCAAAATCCTTATCCCTAGGATATAGGCAGCTTCTCCAAGGTCCTTCATAGCGAAACACTTCCCAAGCTAGGACTTTACTTCCTGCAGGGTTGGGATGTCATTTCCTATGAGTAGTATGTCATCCACATACAGTACCAAAAAGCTGACTATACTCCCACTAGCCTTGATATAGACACAAGATTCATCTTCACTCCTTGAAAAGCCAAATTCTTTGATTTTCTCATCAAAGCAAAGATTCCATCTGCGAGGTGCCTGTTTTAATCCATAAATGGATTTCTCGAGCTTACACACTCTACTGGGGTACTCTGTACTGACAAAACCCTCTGGCTGAACCATGTAAACATCTTCAGCCAACTTTCCATTAAGGAAAGCGGTTTTGACATCCATTTGCCATATTTCATAATCATGAAATGCAGCAATGGCTAACAGAACCCTAATAGACTTAATCTTGGCCACTGGTGAAAAGGTCTCATCATAATCAACTCCCGGAGTTTGAGAATAACCCTTTGCAACCAGTCGTGCCTTATAAGTGTGTACATTACCATCCATGTCGGTCTTCTTCTTGAAGATCCATTTGCACCCAACTATCTTACGATCAGGTACATTGTCAACCAAGTTCCAAACTTGATTGTCATACATGGACTGTATCTCGCTATCCATAGCCTCTTTCCATTTAGCAGCCTCAGGGCCTGCCATGGCTTCCGTGTAGTTGTTAGGCTCATCCAGATTTACCAGTGTGTTATCACTGATAAGTGTCTCACCTTCTGCAGTAATATGAAAACCATAATAATGCTCAGGTGCATTCCTAACTCTGGTGGAACGCCTCAGAGGTATAGATTCTTCAGTCGGCTCAACATGAGTTTTCTCCTCAGGTTGAGGGCTAGGGTTTGAGGTTCCTTCACCATTTGACTCTTGAATTTCCTCAAGGTCAATTTGCCTCCCACTGTCTCCTTGGCTCATGAATTCTCTCTCTCGAAAGAATCCTCTTCTTGCTACAAAGACCACATTATCACTGGGTCTGTAGAAGATGTAACCAAAGGATTTCTGTGGGTAGCCGATGAAAATACACCTTTCGGTTCGGGGTTCGAGCTTATCGTGAGTCTCGCGTCTCACGAAAGCCTCGCAACCCCAAATCTTGATGTGGTCTAGATTGGGAACTTTTCCAGTCCACACCTCGTGAGGTGTTTTGGCAACCTTCTTTGTAGGGACTAGATTAAGGATATGGGCGACAGTCTCTAAGGCATACCCCCAAAATGAGATTGGTAGCGAAGCTCGACTCATCATGGAACGAACCATGTCCAACAAGGTCCGATTGCGCCTCTCAGCTACACCATTCAACTGTGGTGTCCTAGGAGGTGTCAATTGTGAGACAATCCCACATTCCTTAAGATAGTCAAGGAACTCAGTACTAAGATACTCACCACCACGATCGGATCGAAGCATCTTAATGTTCCTGCCCAACTGATTCTCCACTTCTTGCTTAAACTCTTTGAATTTCTCAAAGGTTTCTGACTTATGCTTGATTAGGTAGACATATCCATATCTACTAAAATCATCAGTAAAAGTCACATAGAACCGATTAGCATCTTTTGTGGTGGTTCTGAAGGGTCCACACACATCCGTGTGTATGAGGTCCAACAAACCTTCACCCCTAGCACAAGTGCCAGTAAAAGGTGACTTTGTCATTTTACCAAGCAAACAAGATTCACAACTATCATCTGACTTTAGGTCAAATTACTCCAAGACTCCATCCTTTTGGAGTTGGCCTATGCGTTTCTTGCTTACATGTCCAAGACGACAATGCCATAAGGATGCTTTATCTAAGCTAGTGGAAGAGTTAATACACAATACATTATTTCCTAGATTATCTACAACAGATACAGTTTCATACACGCCATCACAAGGTAATGCTTTAAAATAAAGAACATTATTAAAGAAAGCATCAATACTACCATTATTATTATCAAAATAAAAGGTAAAACCTTGTTTATACAATGCATGAAAGGAAATAACATTTCTTGCCATTTCTGGCGAATAATAACATTTATTCAAATCTAATGTAAACCCACTATTTAGCACTAAGGAATAAACTCCTATCTTGGTGACAGGTGAAGCTTTCCTGTTTCCCATGATCAAGTTTATCTTTCCCTGCTCCACATTCTCACTTCTTTTTAGTCCCTGCAAATCACAACATATGTGAATACCACAACCTGTATCAAGGACCCAAGACTTAGAATGAGGTGAGTTATTAGACAATATAGTGTATATACCTGCATGGTTGGGTTTTACTTTCCCATCCTTCAAATCTTGCTGGTACTTTGGGCAGTTTCGCTTCCAGTGCGACTTTTCATGGCAATAGAAGCATTCAGCCTCATTAGGGTTAGCAGAAGGAGTGACAAAACCTTTCTTGGTTTTGCTTGAAGAGGAGCCTTCAAGGGTCTTACCCTTGGTACCCTTAGAAGGGTTCTTTCTCTTCTTCCCTTTGCCATGCCCGATTGCCAAGACATTGGCCGCAGTTGGAGTAGGAGTAGGAGTAGTAACAACCGACTTACCCTTTAGACCACTTTCGGCGGTCTTCAAGAGTCCTTGAAGTTTGCTGAGGGCGACTTCTTCCTTGTTCATGTGATATGTCATGCGGAATTGATCATAACACGATGGCAGCAAAATGATGTCTATTGCTAACTCCTCAGGGAAGTTCACATTCAGCTTCAGTAAACGGTTCACATACCTTTGCATTTTCTGCATGTGGCCCGTGATGGGTTCACCATCCTTCATTCGGGTTGTTACCATGGAGGAGATTATTTCATATCGCTCTTGACGAGCACTTTGATGGTAGCGGTCCATCAAGTCTTGGTGCATCTCAAAAGGATAATAGTCCTCATAGGACTTTTGGAGCTCGGCTGTCATGGTGGCCATCATGATGCATGCCACTTTTGTAGCATCTCTTTCATGTACCTCATATTCAGCAAGCTCTTCAGGAGTAGCAGTTGGCTCGGGTACCTTCAGCTCCTTGTCGAGAACATATTATTTGTTCTCATACCGAGTGACCATCCTGATGTTTCTGATCCAATCTGTAAAGTTGGACCCATCAAAGATGACTCTCCCACAAAGATTCATGAGAGAGAAGGAGCTAGTAGGGTTTGAGCCAGAAGCATTGTTATTGGAAGACATCTGAAAAGAAGAGGGAATAGATTAGATTAGATATAGAGATAGTCCTTAACAAAACACCCAAATGTAATATTAAGGCTAGGACCCAACACAATATTTTATAACTTAGAAGAGGGATGCCGTAATCTAAGCTATAAGATATTTGAAGGTAGGTGAATGACGATTCACCAATTTCCACCATGAAAAACGAAATATTTAATTAGGTTTTAATTGGTTTAGAAACTCCTAGATTCTTTGAGATTCATTGAACTTTCTTCAATGGCATGTTTCAATCTCGAGTGTGCCCTTCAAGTTTTGTGACTGGGATGCCGAGGATCACAAAACAAGGTGTGAAGTAACCATGCAAATTACTTGGTACCCTTAATGTATTACCCCTCAATCGATGTGCCGGTAAACCACACACGCTCCATCGATACTATGATAAACATTAAGTCACCCTTTACCTACCTTGTTAAGTTCAAGTTAGTGTGCCGGTTAACCACACACGCTCCACTAACGACTTAAACAAAGTGTAAAGTGTAATTTCATGGATTAGCACCTTATTCACATTTTCCTAAAATAACTAAGATTGGGAATTCAATAAATTTTAGTTACTTTAGTATTATCATTATACTTTTAATGAGAATTTATAAGTCCTTGTCCTACCCGTTCGGCTAACGACCCTCCACCGATCAAGGAAGCGGTGGGTGAGAGTGGACACCCATTAAGTTGCCATTTTATAGGCAACAACCTTATACCCCCTTATAGACCGGCTTCGTGAATGAGGCGTACTAGCGGTAAGATGACTTGATCTTATACATGTATAAATATTATTAAACTTATAATATTATAAAGTATAAGGGTTGAATTTTAACTTTTAAAAATTCTAGGGGTTGGAACTAAAGTTTTTAATATGACTTTACATGTTCCAAAACTTGAGGGCAAGTTTTGTAAACTTTCAAAACTTTTCATTTCTCATAACTTATGAGTTAATGGTTATTAAAAATGAAGACTCTTCATTTTTTGTAACCTATGTGTTCTTTTAATGGTTATTTATAAATGTGACTTTTGGTTATCCATAACTTAAGAACTAGTTATGGACTCCATTAAAACACATAAAGATCAAGAATTAATCTAATCAATTATTAGCACATAATTTCTATGATCTTCTAAACTCATATGTTTATGAATGTTCATATCAAAAATTTCAAGAATCGTAAGTACATATACTAAACTTGAAATTTTGATACGAGCTTTTGAACAAAACTTCGATTTTCAATTTTTTTTTTTTTTGCATCAAGTATCAAATAAACAAACCTGGCTCTGATACCACTGATGGGTTTTCAGAGCATTCTAACACTCCTATGGTGTACATGCAACCCTAGAAACCTTGGATCTATGTTTGACTAAGATACATGCAAATAATTATTTTTCCAAGGTTCTTATCCTAACTAGCATGGCATGGGGTACTTGAATCAAATAAAGCTAGTAGAATTACTTACCTTGTAGTTGTAGTTGATTGCTTGGAGTTTGAGAGCCTAGCACCAATAGTGTGGATGCCTCAAATGGAAGTCACAAAACACCACAAACTTGGATACTTGAGAGAATAGTCACAACCTTTGTTGAAATCGGCCCTCTTAGTTTTCTCACATCAACTAGTGCAATTTCAAGAACCAAGGCCTCCTTTATATAGTGTGGTGGATTAGGGTTACATCCATGTAAACCCTAATACCCATGTCTTTTCATTTCCATGAGATCCATGGGTTAAAGCTCCATGGAGTATCCATGGACTTTCCATGCAAGCCTAGCCCATTCCAAATAAGCATTAGCCCACACTATATAAATACAAGAGCCCATATTTAATTAGTCATACTTTTGATCTCTAAATTAATTCTAAATTAATTATAGATCAACACTAATTAAATAATATGATTTTATATTAATATATTAGAACTTATAATATATTAATAAATCATAACTTATACTATTCTCAAAAGATTATCCGTAAATTGTTCGGGTGAAGTGCAACCCAAATGGACCATGCCGGGTCGGGTCAAGTACATACCAAATATAGTTATGGACTTAGACACTATATCCAACAAAAACATGCTAGTATACACTTGTAATTGTTGGGTTTTGAGCACTATAACACTCCTATGGTGCACATGCAACCCTAGATGCTTTGGATCTATGTTTTCTCTAATTATACATGCATTTTCAATTTTCCAAAGCATACTTCCTAACTAGCATACAAATTGACAATTGAACAATACAACTAGTTAGATAACTTACCTCTTCGTAGGACTTGTAGTTCTTGACCTTTGAAAGCTTGAGCACCTCAAGTGTGATGCCTCTAATGTGTTACAAACACCAAATGCAAGAGGAGGGTTTAGAGAATAAGTTACTTAGCACAAAATCAATATCAAACTCTTAGAATAATGGTGTAGCCGATTTTGGCTCTAGTGGAGTCCTTTTATAGTGTAGCAAATGCTAGGGTTACACCTTGCAAACCCTAATGGCCTTTTATATTACTTAGACTCCATGGGTTAAACATCCATAGACTATATCATTGGTTTAGCCAATCCTAAATAACCAAGGATCATTAGCCCACACAATAAGAATCATTGATTTACATAATCAATTCCCATATATTTAACTAGTCTCTTTTGATCACAAAATTAATTCAAAATTAATTCTTGATCAATACTAATTAAATAATATGATTAATATATTATACTTATAATATATTAATAAATCATAAATAACCTTATTCTCAAAAGTCCATCCTATCAAATTGGACTGGTGAAGCCAACCCAAAAGGACCATGCTACTATCGGGTCAAGTACATCCCAATTATAGTTATGGGCTTAGACACCTAATCCAACAGTAATTTGTTGTTCATAATCCTTTGAAATATATACCAAATATATGTTCAAAGGTTAACAAACAAAGGGACATAAATCTAGCACCAATTTGCAAGAGAATGGAGTAGAAAGGAAAGCCAAAATCTCGAAATTTGGCAGCCCTTGTAAGCTCATGTAGATTACAGTTTTTGGGCTCCAAAACAAGAAGAAAAGAGGAGAAAAAGAGAGAAAAGAACTAACTTCAAAACTCTTCATACACATGCATATATGCTTAGACAAAAAGCAAGAGAGGACCATACCTTCTAGCTAGTCAAAGCATGGTCTCAAAGGACAAGCATGCTTGAATAAAATAAGCAAAAGATATCACCTAGCCATGCACCTATGCATTTTCGGCCATGGTGCTTTAGGAGACAAAAAGAAGTCACTTTTACTTTATTCATGGCTAGTTAAGTGTTTATATAAATATACAAACTTTATATAAAAGCCTATCATTTATATAAAGTGTTTCTATTATTTATATAACATATAACTAGTCATATATGTATGAATATCTCCTTTGTATATAAAACCACTTTTTATATATAAATAAACTCTAGCTAGTTTATTAATATATAATTATATATAACTTATAAATAATCATAATTTATGATATATTTTATAAGTTGTTATTTATCCAATAAATATTATTTCCACAAATAAGAAATTCCCAATTAGTAAAATATTATTTCCATGAAATAATAATTTTCCAATTAAATACAAGTGTTGATATATTTATTAATAACCAAGTTGTTATTTATCCAAATAAATATTATTTCCATAAATAAGAAATTCCCAATTAGTAAAATATTATTTCCATGAAATAATAATTTTCCAATTAAATACAAGTGTTGATATATTTATTAATAACCAAATTATACTAATAAATAATCAATTGATGGTAACTTGCTATAAGGTGTGACCCTATAGGATCATATATTATTAGCAATATCATTCTATAATGATTCTTGGGCATAATAGATCTTTCAGAATCTAGATCACCTATGATTTGTTCGGCTGGATGATCCTTTGTCCATTTTGTGAGACGAGTTTCCTTAAGCATTTGAGGAGTGCAAACTATCTCATATTGTTCTTTTGGATGACGGGGTAGTCAGAAGTGAATGTTCCTTCAAAAAGATCATCTTGAAAGAGTCCGGAACTACCTAAAACAGGTGGTTCCCCCTCAATTGTTGCATGCTTGAATTCAACAGATGGAGTGGATGTGAAGGAACTTGAAGGACTGGAACCAGTTGAATGGTGTTCCCCCTGAAATCATGGACTAGATGTTTGGGAGGATTGTAAAGTACCTTTAAGAGTGGAACCATCTAAAGGTGGTTCCCCCTCAAAAGATGCAGTGACTGGATTTATGCTTGGACCAAATTGATGATGGGAGGTTAGGGTAGATGGTTTAGAAGATTCTAAAGGACTTTCAGGAATAGAATCATTTGAAGATGGTTCCCCCTCAACCTAAGCTTTGGTGGAACTTGAGTCTTTTGATGGTTGATGAGTTTGAGAGACATCAGGAGAAGTTGTTTTTGTGATGATTGGTTCATTTTATCAAAAGGTACTACCATTTGAGGACCAAAGTGGTTTGGATCCTGAACCCTCACTTAACTTTCATCAAATGTGACATCACTTCTTTCCTCTATCACCTTGGTTCTCTTGTTCAAAACTCTATAGGCTGCAGCATGAAGGCAATATCCAAGAAAGATACCTTCATCAGCCTTGGGTGCGAATTTTCCTAGTTGATCCCTATTGTTCTTGATGTAGCAACGACAACCAAAGATGTGAAAGAATTTGACACTGGGCTTCCTTTTGTTCATTGTTTCATAAGGAGTAACTTCAAGCTTTTTGTTGACCAGGGATCTGTTTTGAGTGAAACAGGTGACTGCAGTGGCTTCGGCCCATAAGTATTGCGGTAGGTTTGCGGAGATAAACATGGATCGAGCAGTTTCACATAGTGTCTGGTTCTTCCTTTCAACCACACCATTTTGTTGTGGAGTGTAGGGTGCAAAAAAGTTGTGCTCGATGCCTTTGGATACAAGAAAGCTATCTAATGCGTTGTTCTTGAATTCGCCACCATTGTCACTTCTCAACCTTTCTAAGTGGCTTATCTACCCTAACTCCTATTTAGCGAATGAAGTTAATCAACTCATTGGTGGTTTCATATTTGTTTCACAGAAAGTAAACCCAAGTGAATTTGGTATGATCATCAACAATCACAAGGATGTACTTCTTACCACTTAAGCTAGGAATTGTGGCGAGACCACACATATCGATATGTATAAGCTGAAGAGGTTCAGATATACTGTGTTCTGTTATACTTTTGTGCGGTGATTTGGAAAATTTTCCTTGTTCACAGGCAGAACAAAGTATATCATTGTCAAGTTTTAACAATGGTAGTCCTCTTACAAGATCCTTTCCAATGAGTTTATTGATATAACCAAAGTTGATGTGAGATAGCATTTTATGCCACAACCAACTGATGTCAGAAGCATCTTTGGAAAAAAGACAAATATCTGGGGTTCCCTCAATTAGTTCAATATCAAGATGATACATGTTCCCATTTCGTGGGGAATCAACAAGGATGCGCTTGTTGGTATCCATAATCAAACTCTTGGTTTTGGTGAACAAAACCTCATGATCATTGTCACATAGTTGTGTAACACTGACAAGGTTATGCTTAAGACCATCTACGTACGCTACATGTTTAATGGTAAAGTTCCCGTTTGATATGTTTCCATGTCCCATAACTTCTCCCTTCATGTTGTTTCCGAAAGAAACATACTGACCTGACGTTGTGATCTTGAAATCTCTGAGGTAATATTTATGCCCTGTCATGTGCCTGGAGCATCCACTGTTAATGTATCATGTATCGTCGTGTAGTACCCCGACACAAAAAGGCTGCATTTAGAGAGAAGTTTTAGGTACCCATATTTGTTTGGGTCCTTGAGTATTAGCTTTCTTCGGAATTGTTGGAGTTGGGACAGTCTTTTCTTGTTTTGCATCAACCTCTTTGGGTTTTGCTTTGTTTTTAGAGACCTTAGTTTTGGCTTTCTTTGTGGTCTTCTTTTGAGGTTTGGTCTGAGAGAAAGATGGTGAATTGGTGAACTGGGTAGGAATTTCTTAGAGAAGGAAATCCAAAGTTCACAGGTATTCCAAATTGATCAAACATGGGAAACTGGGTATTTCCCCCAAACTGATTGATCATTGGAAACATAAAGTTTCCCACAAACATGTGGTTCCCTCCTATGGATGGATTAAAACCACAATATTGACCAAAAATAGAATTCATAGGGTAATTAATATTATGATACATGAATGGGTTGGTTGAAACAGGTCTTAGTCTCATCATTTCAGACAAATCTAAAAGATTGTTAGGTCTGAAACTATTCTGATAGTGGATTCCAGTTTGGTTTGGAAATCCAGAATTTGAGAAACCATGATTTGAAGGAGAGGTTCTTTGAGTCTTTGAATTTTTGGGAGGACTGGTATGTTTGGTCTTCCCTTGGCTTGGCTTAGCCTTTGGTACTCTTTTGGTCTTTCTTTCCTTGTGATTATTTGTAGTCTTAACCACTTTGGGTTTTGAAGGATGGACTACAGTTGGACCTTGTTCTTTAGAGACATTAATTTTCTCTTTTCATTTATCTTTAGAGAAATTAGTTGGTTTTACAAATGTCTCTTGTTGTTTGGGACTGGGTGAAGTGATTTTTATTGGAACGAAAGGTCTTTTGAGTATTTGAACAACAGTTTTCTCATTACTCGCAGTCTTCAAGGTTTCATCCTTGTTGACTTGAATTGGAGATTTCTTAGTCTGTTGTTTCTAAGAATATTTATGTCCTAAGTCGTTTGTTCCAGCGACTGAAGCATTAAGAGATGGAAATGTTTCTTGACTAAAGAAGCCAATGGGTTCAGTATTGCAATATCCTACCGGCTCATATGATTTGGGCTGTTTACCATTAGATTTTGAGCCAGAGATATCCAATTTTTTAGAAGTGGCGTTTTCTGAATTTAAACTTTCCATTGTGGGACATTCAATAGAGTATTCAACTGGAGATTTAGATTTAGTGTTCAAATCTGGAAGATCATGGGATGATGTGACTTAGTGTTCAATTGAAAGTTTTGTCCTTTGATTTATTTTTGAGTTCTTTAACTTTTTGAAGGTAGTATGCTTCATATTTGACCTTCTTTCTCTTCATTTTGCAATCTTTAGCAAAATGATTCTCACATTGATAGTTGTGGCACCTAATCACTTCATGATCATCATAAGACTTTGACTTGTTATCACGAACTCTTATGTTTGACCTCTGGGAATCAGAATTTAAATTCTGAGAATTATACTTATGTTAGATGGAAGAGTTTGGAGAGTTGAAGCTCTGTTGATTGTTGTTCCCTCCTTGGAAGTTTCTAGAGTTCTGATGATAATGTTGGGGTTTCTAATAACTTGGTGCTCTGAAGTTCCCAGTTGGCTTGTTCACAAACTTCTTGAAGTTTGGATTGAACTTGGTTAAGAGTGCCAAACATTCTTCATACTCATTTTCCTCATTGATTTGAGGTGATTCTATTGTGGTTCCAATGAAAGCATGATGATTTTCCATGTACCTATTTTCTATTTGAAGAGATTGTGGATTTGGCATATAAGGATTCTGATTGTACTATTGAGCCATACTTGAACTTTGATAATGATACGCTCCATATCCTTGGTTAGCAAACTGATCAGAAAAGTGGTTTGGGATTGGATTATGATGTGCAATCAAGTTTTGAGAATGATTTGCCATGGTTGTTAAATTTCCCATGACAAGTCCTTGATTATCAGTGTATATATCAAAAAAAGACATAATATCCAGGTTAATTGCAATTTGTAGCATGATCATGTGCATTGTGTCCTATTTAGGAGATAGACTGTTCAAGAATTTTAGATTGAAATCCTCTTGCAATCTTTCACCTTTGAGCTTCTTCACCCTGTTGACAACAATGTTGTACATGGAATATGCATCAAAGAGAGTTTCATTAGGTAACATTTTGAAGTTGTCCATATCTAGCAAAGCGGCTTTCTTCCTATTTGCAAGAATCTTGTTAGTTCCCTCGAACTGTTTCTTGAGTGCATTCCGTATATTGAATGGTGTTCCCTTATCTTCATCAGGAAGTTGCTCATAGATGTCATGAGGAATTCCAGATAAAAGTTCTTGCATTTCCTTAGCCTCAAATTTATTGATTTTTCTTTCACGGAGTTGAGCAGCAGAAGAAACAGATCCATAAATGACTTTATAGGTTTCAGGATAAACATCAGCTTCAAGAACTTTGGTATCTATCATAAATTCTGGAGTATGTTTCCCAGTGGAAATGAAGGTCCAAATGTCAGAGTCATGACCTTCCAAGTAGTACTTGATACGATCTGCCCATGAAGAGTATTCACTTGGTACAAGGATAGGTGCACGATTTCCTGCTCCAAGACTGTTTGCAACTGAAACTGAATAGAGACCATTTTGGTTTTGATTCACACTTACCATTGAGAACAAGTGATACTAGTTTGAAACTTGAAAAAAAATATTTTTGTGAAATTTTTTCTAAGTCTCAAAGTCGATCACACGAGCTCTGATACCAACCGAAGAAATGAGAAAGTTAGTTGCTCTGATACCAACTGAAGAAATTATAAAAATTCAGTAAACCTTAGACTTGTAGAGTCCAAGTGTTAAAAATACTGAAACAAAGTTTAAGGATCGTCAAGTGGCAAGTAATGCGGAAAATAAAAGGTTGTGAATCAACCAAGTTAACCATAAAACATTTTGATTCTCAAGATAAATGATTCAAATGTGTCTCATATTCATAAAGATTCAGTTACAAGTGTTTGAATGGTAAACACACTAAAACACTTAAATGGCTCTCTAAGATCTATTCTAAACAGTAAATGAGCAAAATGAGCAGGAAGAAGTAGGAATTTAGCTACTTTATAACGGAGCCCAAGGGGTCTGTTTATAGGCTTTGGAAAAGCCCATGACATGTCTTGACCAATCAGGTGTTGACACATCATCACGACTTAGTCATCAGTTGACACATTTGCCCTACTTAACGGAGAATGAATGGAATATTCCAATTCTGATAGTATTCCGTTATGGTTCCATCCAAGTTTGAGTCTTAATATTTCTTGAGCCTTCTTGATCAACATTGAAAGTATGATGAGCAACATGATCATCATGTTGCTTCATTGTCTTCTAAGATGTCATCAACTTCCAGAAGTGTCATTGATCAAGTTAAGTTATTTCTTGAATGTTGGAATATGTCTTGAACTTGAAGATGTACAACCACATGTTCATGATGGACCATTGAGAACTTGGACGTGCCATCATTGTACATGATGTGCCATGTGCAATCTTGTTGAGCCGTAAATGTGATCATGTTGATCCATTAACTTGAGATGAGCCACCAAGTATTCATGTTGATCCATCAACGTCTTGTGGAGCCATAGAGTTGTGGATGAGCCAACAGTTTCTGATGAGCCATCAATATTCCAGATGATCCACCAATATCTTGATGCTCCACATATGATCTAGATGTGCCATATGAGATCATGATGGTCCAACTTGCTTTCAACAAGTGCTCCATGTAAGTTGTAAGTGCTCCATGTTCAATAAGTGCTCCAAGTCAACTCCAAGTGCTCCATGTCAACCGTAAGTGCTCCATGTCAACCGTAAGTGCTGCATGTCAACTTTCAAGTGCTCCAAGTAAACTTCAAGTGCTCCAACATCTGATTCTTCAAACACTTGTTGAATCTTCAGGATCTTTCCGACCTGAAACATTCTGATAATGTTTATTAGAAATTGTAAATCAATACTCAACTTATTTCAAGTGACATCCATATAAAAATATTTCCAACATTCTTAAGGAAGGCTAAAGACTAAAGGCAAGGCACAACACCATATACTAGTTTCCAAGTTACCAACATGACACTAATGCCAATTAAGTAGGTTTTTAAGTAGTAAATACGAAATAACACTCCATTTCAGACATATTCTTCACATTTCGTGCATATTCTTAGCATTTCGGAGTAGGTTTTTTCGATAATAATCCATAAAAACACATAAAAAGTAGGAAGAAAGAACTAACTCATAAAATTTCAATATCATCAGGACCGCATGCCATTTTTTAATTTATCAAATAAATCTAAGATGTCGTCAGTCTCAATGTGAATCCATAATTGCTTTAAACATGGTCCATTGAGACCCGGAACCAGTTTGGAGGCCGAGCCTGTACTCAACTTCAGAATGACCCGTTGGACTATTATTTTTTAAAAAACTAGACTTATTTTATTGTAATTTCCATTGAACTTCAATATCCTTGTAAAAACTTCAAAATACATGTATATCTTTATAAAACCTATAAACTCACATTATATATACCCAAATATATAATTTATCATAGTTAATCTATTTTAAGTTGAAACATTATCTTTAAGTTTAAGTATAACTAAATTACCAAATTGCATATTTACATTCATTCTTACAATCAATCTTCTTATTCACGATATTGTTATTCACAACACGATTTTTTGTCGTTTCATATTATGCATAATCGATTAGCAAAACCTAATGATTGCATATTCCCAATCGATTATTAAACAATATATTTAATCTCTTACAATAAATTTGAGACCTGCGATTATTATTCTCTAATTTTTTTTTGTTATGAAATGAATATGTAAGCGGTGGTTATGCAATTGGGATTTACAGCTCTAAACATGTGAATTTAATCGACCATAATTCTGTTATCAATTGGTATTTTGCAAGTAGCTATCAATGTTGACCATATATTTTGGTTGATGAATGTGTTTAGATTGATGACACCTTCATGTCAGATTTTAAGTTTGGGACACTAACTCTATTCAATCGGTTGATACAATTAGACAAAATCGATTTTAAGTTTGGGACACTAACTCTATTCAATCGGTTGATATTATTGGACAAAATCATAAATGAGACATCGATCCTAACTTCATTATCGATCGGTTGCATCCATATTTCTATCGATCCGTTTAAAGTTTTTAAGAGAAGAATAATATTGTAATGTTACAAGTTAATTAATTTTTTAATAAAAAAAATCAACTTAAAAATGATATTTATAATTTTTAAATTAATTAATTGCGATTAAATTAAAGGGAAATCTCCGGAAAAGTCCAAATATTTTACCCTAATTTACGAAAAAGTCTCAAACTAAAATTTGTTTACGAAAAAGTCCTAATTACAGGTAAAAACGACGATTTGACCCTATTTTCCCGATTTACCGGTTTCATTACTTACCGGGTTTTAATAAAGTCCCATTATTTTATCATAATTTACGAATAAGTCCCAAATTATGGTAAAATAGTGAGACTTTAATGAATATTATGGTAAAATAATGAGACTTTAATGAAACCGGGTAATTATTGAAATAGATAAACCGGAAAAAAGTGGTCAAATCGTCATTTTTTCTAATAATCGGGACTTTTTCATAAACCAATTTTAGTTTGAGATTTTTTCGTAAATTAGGGTGAATTATTAGGACTTTTCTGAAGATTTCTCTAAATTAAATATTTAGGTAGATATACATGTACTTTCTAAATTTAAAACCGAACTACACTTTAAAACTGAATTACGTTTGTGCCTTTAAAACCCTACATACCTTTTAAATCCTACAGCAGTTTTGGACCATCATCCTCTTTCTGGGGGCTGCGTTTTTCAGTACCAGGTACTCTCCCACTCTGATTCTCCTCTCTTTATTCCATGCATTCCTTTAACCTTCGATTTCTGATCTACCTGTGAAACTTCTCTACGGAATCTCACTTAATATCGCCAATATCAAGATCTTTCTGTTCAGTCTGAACCATCTGCTACTGAATTAGGGTTCTACGGTATGATCTGGACAATGGATTTCGATTTACGGATTTAATTTGATCTGTAATTAGGGATTTTGTTATGTTACATGCATAAGCCGTTTCCCTTTGAACATCTTACTTACACGTGCATTTGGTGGTCTGCAGCAGCGGAAAAGGAAGGGGATCGCTAGGGTTCTTCTCAAAGCACACTTAATCGAGAGAGAGAGAGAAAGAGATAGACAGCGATGGCGGAAGTGCGTGGGTCTGATTTTCAGATATATAACACCATGACGAAACAGAAGGAGAAATTCGTGCCCTTAGTTCCTGGCAAAGTCGCCATGTACGTCTGTGGCGTTACATCTTATGACTTCAGTCATATTGGTCACGCTCGTGCCTATGTAGCCTTCGATGTTCTCTTTCGGTATATCTTTTCTCGATTTCTCAATTTCTCTATTTCCCAAGGACCTGTGGGAGCAATTAGCCGTTGTTTTACTTATTCAATCAACAGTTTGCTTTTTTGGGATTAAGACCTGGATTGATGTACGTAATTTTAACCATTTGATTGCAATTCGTAGTCTGAGTGATGCAATTGAGTAAAAAATTTGCATTTTTTTTTCCTGAAATTGGAGCTCAATTGGTTTAACACTATTGAACCAATTCTGTACATGTCTCAATTGGAAGTCATGGAATGCAATCTGTAGTCTAAATAATGCTATTGAGTAAAAAAGTGCAATTCTTTACTCATGTCCTCGATTAATATGAGATAAATTTGAAAAATCTTGATCCCCTGTAAATTCACATCGAGTTTCACCTCTTTGAAGTCTTAATTGCTTCCTTGACATTTGACAACACCTGAAAAGGAAATTTTGTTTATCAAATGAGAAACCTATACTATTAGAATTTACAGGTATCCCATATATTTTAAAAAAACCATGTTTTTTCTTTACAAGGTATTTGAAACATTTGGGCTATGAAGTTAAATATGTCCGAAACTTCACTGATGTAGATGACAAGGTAAGTTGCTCAAAGCTTATGCTTCTTATTTTTCAGCCTTTAAGTGTTCCTTAGTGACATCAAATGAACTTATGCTATTTTCTATCTGATCACAAGTTTGATTTTGACATAGTAATTTTGAGTGCTTATTCACATGCAGATTATCAAAAGAGCCAATGAACTTGGGGAGGACCCACTAGCTTTAAGTGGTAGATTTTGCCAAGAGTTTCTAATCGACATGGCAGATCTTCAATGCTTGCCTCCTAATGAACAACCCCGTGTCTCAGATCACATGGATCAAATAAGAGATATGATATCAAAGGTGCTTCCTTTTTCATTCTTGAATCTTGATTTCTTTCTCTTACATTACACACACACATACTCATCTTTCTCTTTGTGTTTGTGTTTTTGCAGATAATTGACAACAATTGGGCTTATCCTGTAGATGGAGATGTCTATTTTTCAGTTGGAATTCCTCCCAATAATTTTCCAAATTACGGGAGGTTATCAGGGAGAAAGCCTGAAGACAATAGAGCTGGTGAAAGGATTGCTATTGATTCAAGAAAAAGAAATCCAGCTGATTTTGCATTGTGGAAAGTAGGTTGACTTTTAAAAAAAAAAAAAAGTTATATGTGTGTTAAATGATTTTTGTTTTGTCAGGCTGCTAAGCCAGGGGAGATCAGTTGGGAGAGCCCGTGGGGCCCGGGAAGGCCAGGGTGGCATATTGAATGCAGTGCAATGAGTGCGACTTATTTAACAGAAAAATTTGATATTCATGGTGGTGGAATGGATTTAATCTTTCCACATCATGAAAATGAGATTGCTCAAAGCTCTGCTGCATGTCCAAATAGTAATATCACTTACTGGATGCACAACGGTTTTGTCACTGCAAATGATGAAAAAATGTCAAAATCCGTTGGCAACTTTTTTACCATTCGTGAGGTATGTGTTTAATTTAGAGAAAGTTACATAAATGGTCCCTGTGGTATGCCAAAAGTCACAAACTCATCCCCTCCTGACTTTTTTTAATGTGATTGGTCTCTGGTTTCTAAATGTTTTCTTTTTCTTGATACAAAATGGCAACATACTTTACAAATTCTACCCACAATAGCAACATACATTTTTTCTCCTGATAATAAAGGGTATATTGGTCTTTTCACAAATATTTAACCCCAATTCCTAACGGTGTTAGCCATAAGGACCATCCATGCAACATTTTTCAAACTTAGGGACCATCTATGCAAGAAAGTCTTCATAAGGACCAAATGTGGTATGTTTTTGCAAGCACAGGGACCATTCATGTAACTTTGTCTATATTTGTATAAAAGGTGAAGTTAAATGATCTTAACTCTTATATTTTTTAATTTTCTTTTTTTTTTTTTTTAAATTTGAAGGTGACTAAATTATATCACCCACTTGCCTTGAGGCATTTCTTGATGGGCACACATTATCGTTCTCCAGTCAATTACTCAATTTCTCAAATTGAGATCTCCTCAGAATCCATCTTTTATATTTATCAGGTAAAAAATCCTTGTTCCTTAAGAAATAACTTTTTTTATATAAATATATTTTTTAATTTTTTTAATTTTTTAGACTCTGGAAGATTGTGAGAGTGCTGTTGCACAAGAAAAGGATGTGGCTGCTTCTGTTTCTGGTGGGAAAAAATATCCATCGACTGCTGATGCCCAAAAGTGTATTACAGATCTTAAAACTCACTTTGAAAAAAAAATGTCTGATGATTTACACACACCTTCTATTCTCAATGATGCTCTTCAAGAAGCCTTACGATTACTCAATAAAATACTAAGCATGCTCAAGGTCAGATTATAATATTCTTTAATTTTCTCAATCCCAAACTCGCAACATTTTTTTTTCTAAAATATTTATTTATAATATTTTACAGAAAAAGCTTCAAAAACCACAGAAGTTGTCATACATTCAGTCGCTTGTTGAGTTGGAGAAAGAAGTGAGGGACGTTTTAGACGTTTTAGGACTGCTTTCCAGTTCTACATATACCGAGGTAGCTTCAGATAATTTTTAACTTTTTGGAGTAATTTACAAAAATAGTCCCTGTGCTTTCTGGTTTTTCCATGTTTAGCTGAAAGCTGGAAACTTTTTCAGTTTTGGTCTTTATTTTGTGGTTTCATATGAAGCTTTGAATTAAGGACCAAAATCAATACATAACCTTGACAAATCAGAAAGCACAGGGACCGTTTTTGTAAATCTTTTTTTTCCTGTTTTATTTATTTTGAAACTTGGTTGTTAGGTTTTGAAGCAGTTGAAAGAGAAAGCATTGAAGAGAGCTGAGTTGAGTGAAGAGGACATATTACAACGTATTGAAGAACGAGCATTAGCTAGAAAGAACAAAGATTTCTTACGTGGTGATCAAATCAGGAGTTATTTGACTTCAAAAGGTATTGCTTTGATGGATGTTGGGAAGGACACCATTTGGCGCCCGTGTGTGCCAGCTGGCGCAGAAGAAGATAACCCGACTCAGATTCCGGTCAATGCATCAGGTGCTCAACTGCCGGGCCCAACTGACACCTCAGATAGTCAACTGTCCAAGTCAGCTGCGGTGTTGACTCTGTGAACTGGAAACCACCTTCTAAGAGTTATTATGATGAATACTTGTGTTTTAATTTGTGATATGTTGGAAGCCTTGTTAGAAGGGCAACAATGGTAATATCGACATTTTTGTTGGTTTTTTTTTTTTTTTTTTTTTTTTCAAAATTAAATATACGAACACAATCAAACTTTGATTTGATGATTTCGTGTTTATTCTTTTTCAGACAAAACTTCAAAATTGGTCCGGTATCCAAAAAACTATGGATAAGGTATAAAAAGTTTTTCCTACTTGCTCCAAAACTAAGATTTTTTTATTTATTTTTATTTTTATTTATTTGTGATTTTGGTCCTTGATACACACCCCAATACTCTCTCTCTCTCTCTCTCATATGTTGTATTTCATTAGAGAACTTCCCATTCTCTTTATACCTTCAAAACTCTCACAAATTTCTATGTACACACGGAAAATTAAACACACATACACAATGAGGAATTCTCAGATTATTACGAGTGTTTCATCTTGGATTTAAGACCCACTGACGAGTTCTCCACCACCACTGACTTGATCTTTGCTTTCCTCTCTCTTTATCGTTGAATCACCCCACATGGAATCTATTATCTAGTTCCAAATTTGGAATCCACAAATTTGGTGTAGATTCTTGAAGATGAAAAAAGGTATCTTGTATCTATGTGTTAAGGTTTCAGCTAAGGTTACAACTCAAGTATATGGGGTTAACAGGGACAATCGTGGGCGATTGGGAATGATTTGCTTGAATGAGTTTGATGAGGAAAATTAAAGTTCAGAGTAACAAATTTAGTGGCCGGATTCCCGAATCGCTTACAGAGATGAGCATTCTTGTTGATTTGCAGATGTAAGATATAATAAATTTGAATGTGAGATCGGATTTTGAACAGAAAAACTTGATGTTGCCACTGTTTATGAGACTACGACTACGACTAATTGAGGTTGAGAGGGAGTTGGTGGATTTTTTGTTCATATGGTAAAAGATCACAGGTGCGGAGAAAAGAAGATCATAGGCGGTGGTGGATTTTTGTTTTTAATTTCTAATTAATAAAATAATAAAATAAATAGGAAAAAAAATACAAAAAATGTAAAATTGACCCTACAAGTGTACCAATGACCAAAATAGATGGAAAAATCTTAGTTTTCTGACATTCAATGAAAGTTGAAAATTTTTTAGGCCCTTTCCATAATTTTTTTTGAATACGATAGGAACAAATTTTGTAGTTTTGTCTTCTTTTAAGGCGAGTTCGTTTCCTTTTTACTTTTTGCTTGCCATTTTGTAGCCATGTTGATTTTCTCTCACTTCTCTCATTGATAGGAAATCGTTCCTATTGTTATTTTTTCTTTTTTTAATTAAATATATTAGAATATAATTTAATAATTATATAAAATTAATCAAAAAATTATTAACTACATAATCGAAATAAAAAATACATTATTAAAATAGTACGTCATGTCTTATCGTTGGTCATGTAGTTGTATAAATCCTTGCCTGATTATTGTCAAACACATTGTTGTACGAATGGTCAACGATGTCAATTAAAAAATATTTAAGATATATTCCACCAAATCATCACGAATGTTGTGGTGTCTAGTGTGGTCATATACCTCCCATCTGTTTGCCATGCATTCTGACGTATGAATACCTACTCATTTGATTTTTGGTAAATTCTCATTTTCATCGTAGCGACAAATCACTTTTCGTTCATCTTCCTATAATCATATTATGCAATATGATGCATGAATACATCATGCTATGCATTCTTGTACGCTCATATGACCGAGTTGGGATTCTGAGTATTTGCCAACTTCTCTTAGAACACAAAATGCTCATTCAACATCTTTCCTAGTTGATTTTTGGGTCGCCTTAAAAATTAATTATTTTTTGTTGTTTGGACATGATAATGATTTCACAAATATAGCTAACTCGCGATATATCCTATCACTAAGGTAGTATCCATGCTTGTATGATGTCTCATTCACTTGAACCGACACATCAAATGATTTCCTAAGATAGATGTCGTTCGATATCAAAGATTAGTCTAGAACATTGATATCGTTGTTGACACCAGATGCACCAAAACATGCATGCCATACCCATAGATTATTTGATGCCGCTGCTTATAAAATTACCGTGGACTGTTTTTGATCACCTCGCATGAGTTGACCGCATCACGCGTTAAGACACATTGACCACCCCCAATACATACAATCAATACTACCAAACGTTCTCGAAAACTAATACTTGTTTTTATGTGTCGTATACAATTGGTGGACGTCGTTAATTATAGGTTTGCACAAATATTGGTCATGATAGAGGATAATCACAACTTTAACAAACTTTGAATACATTACCGTGTTGTTCGTGATGACATCCTCAAATACTCATCACATGAATCCGTTCCCATGTGGAATGCTGGTTGACGAATTGCCATTGTATATTTTTGAATCGGAGAAAAAGTTTGTCCCCTTCTCACATTCCACTTAGTTGAAAAATATAGAAATCGATTCTCCACATCATTAACAATGCTTAGGAATAATTCTTTCCTCATCTGGAGCTGACGTCTAAATTATTCAACGTAGACGACATCATCGGCAAAGTAGTTTTGTACAAGATGGTTGTGCACAACCACACAATTTATCTGTAAATGACATTTTATGATTTTTAAACGCGAACTTTCGGCTTTGTTTAACTATAGATAAGTGAGTGTTGTTTGCATAACATTCCTGATAAACTTCGATTCCCGCAAAGTTAAAGTATCCGATAAAGTGGAAGATGATGAAGACAATATGGTGTTCACCATATCATCATGATAATATGTCACCACTTTATGGTTTGCGAATTGCGATAGAGGTACACTGCTGGCCCTAAACAAAACAGGCACCTTTTATCAATTATTGACAATTAATCCAAGAAGAAAAGATGTGATATAAAACAGAAAACATGTTTATTATCTCATGAATGTGGTTCTAATCAAATTCAATATGATTCTAATAACTAAAAAACCCTTTTTAATTTGTTATTGTACATACAAAGCATATTTCAGTAATATATAAATGTTCTTGAACTATAGTTTTTACAAAAGTACCAAAAAACTCTCGTCTCTCATTATAGTGCATGATTTTGGATAAGAATTGAAAAGATACAAACAAAAGTGTCATTGTTGAAATATCTTATTTGCAGTTTAAAAAAATAGACTGCGAGTCTACGACTCTATGTTATAATTTTATTTTATTATCAAATAAGAGAGAACTATTTCAAATAAAAAAATAGAGTTTTCGTTTAATAAGTATTTTATATGATTATTTTAAGACATTTGGGGAACAATTCAAATAAGAACACAACAAAAGTAGGAATCTTTAGAAGTGATTATTAATAATTGAATGGTCATATTTTTGTTTTGTTTTATATTTCTAACACTTGGCTTTTATTTTAAACTTATAAAAAGTAGTTGTTTATTCTTTACAATTAGATATCAATATCACTATATTTTTAATTTATTTAAACTATTCATGGTTGAATATCATACTTTTTTATTACGAGGTAAATTTGAATGATCATACTTTTTCATTACGAGGTAAATAAGCGACATGACACCGTTCACATAAGAATGATCATGGTATATATAAGAAATCGTTGAATATTGTAATTTTACTGGACACAATGGTTATTTCTTATGTTTTTTTTGAACGACATATTATATTATATAATAAAATTTACATGGATAATGCCGATAAGGCGATAACGACGATGAACTAGATTCTGTTTTTCTACCCTATATTTTCCTATGTCAAGTAGGAAGCTTTGATTTCGTCAAAAGCTAAGGATGGGAATCGAGGAGTGTTGTGAAAGACAATATTATTCTGAAGCTTCCACAACGACTAATGTAAGCGAAGAAAATTACGTACTTCATTTTAGTGACCAAGGGAGAAGAGGCTGCAAAGTCAAACCAATGGGTTACCGAGATGGGTCCAGCCCAATCAATGTGGCACCATGTAGAAACCAAGGCCCAAATTTGTTTGGAGAATTGGCAGGAAAGTAGAAGGTGTTGTCGGGATCTTTTCAATGTTGGCTCTCTAGATGAAGTAGTTTACCTTTATGGGAGTTCAAATGCACAATCTAAATTTATTTACATCAACCTCAGGTGCATTTTCTTCAATAATCCAAGATAATGATTTGACCGAAAAATTACTAGATACGTCTGCTTTTATTTACCCATGAGCTACGGAAATAGAACAACCTTGTAAGTTGTAACGAACATATTAACTCCATTTGTGTTATGAAGAGTTGATATAGTTAATAGTTCTTGCTTGAAGAGAGGTGGGTTCATTTTTTAGTCACCACCACCATTTCAAAAGAAGTGCAATGTTTTTTCCCTTACACACCGAGATCGAGTCCGCGTAGAATTTTTGGGACAAGTGATATTTCCCCAAGACACCAAAGACAATCCTGAGGAATTATTGTTTCCACCCAAATAGTTCTTCTACGTGTTTTTATCAAGTGCTTCAGTCACATTTAATGGAGATTTGAGCAAGTAAAAGTAATATAGATGTAGAATCCCGAGCACCGATTTTATAAGGGTAAGTCGACCTTCGAATGAAAATGTTTTGTTTTTTCAAGAGGATTGTTTAGCTTTGAACTTTTCTAGAACTGAATCCCAATTTCTGGCAATTGACATACGAGCCCCAACGGGAGGCCGAGGTAATGGAATGTAATGAGTTAGGTTAGAAAGCAAAAATGCTTTCTAAAGATTTGATTTCACTAGGAGGGAATCCGATGCTAAGAACTTTGCTTTTACCACAATTCACCTATAGCCCTGATGCCAAGTGAAAGCATCTACAACTCTACGAATCTGAGCCAAATTGAGGAAGTTTATTTCAGAGCATTCACCAATAAACATGACATCGTCGACATAAAGTAGGTAAGAGATGATGGGCTGTTGTGGGTGATTTAAACTCGTGAAATACTCCATGGTTACAATTTTTCTCCATAACAACATGCAACCCTTCCTTTGCAAAAATGAAAAGAAATAGAGAAAGCAGGTCCCTGACGACCCATATTTCAAGGTTGAACTCCAATGGATGCGAGTCGTTAATCAAATCGGAAGATCTAGTCGAGCTAAGGCAAGCTCTAATCTAAAGTCGCCATTTAACTCCAAACTCCATTTGAGCCACTGTGTGATCAAGGTATTTCCAATTCAAAGTGTCGAAGGCTTTCTCGAAATTGACTTTAAAAACCATCATTTTGTTTTTTTTTTCTTTTTACTCCAACAACAAATATCGTTGATGATGAATGGTCCATCAATGATGTTTCTACTGACAATAAAATCCAATTATATCTCGCTTACAATAGCTCTGATCACTAAGTTGAGCTTATTTGCAAGAACTTTAACAATTACTTTATATAAGCAATCAATGAGAATCAGTCTATATTCCTTTAGAGATAAATGATCACATAGTTTAGGAATAAGTTTGATGACACAAGAGTTGCTTCATCTACTCAATTACCCGAATGTGAAAAAGTTTTCAAAGACGCGAATGAAGTTGTTTTCGCAAAGGTGATATGTCAAAATTTAAAATTGAATCCATCGGGACCGGGTGCCTTTACACTTTTGCAATATCAAACCGCGTTTTTGATTTCTTCCCATAGAGAATAGTGAAACTAGAAAAGAGCTATCCTCAGGAGATAAAGTCTTGAAAAGATTACTAACTCTAAGATAATAGATTGTTTTAATACTCAAAACACAATTACATAGGAATATATAGAGAATACCTAAACACTAATGGCTAAACCCTAAAGGGCTTGGCTTAAACCCTAATCACTAACATCCCTACAATTTGATCAGGAGGAGACAATTAAACTAGAAAAAAAAAAAAAAAAAAAACAAAAAAAAAACATAAAAACTAGATGAAGATAACGGAAACGGTGGTGGTAGAGCTCTGACGATGGCGGCGAACATCGACAGCTTGTCGGAGAAGAAGATAGAAGAATCGACATCCTAAGGCGATTCCGTTGTAGAAGAAGAGAAAAGCGGCGACCACGACAACAATCATGAAATCGGCAATAGAGGAGTCCGGAGAAAGGCAGCGAGAAAGTAAGAGGGCTCGCGTTGTGGCGGACATAGCCAATTCCGACGAGATTGATGACTGCAATGTTGATAGAGAAAGAGACGATTGTAGATCAGAGACTTTCCAGTGGAGAATGTGTCATCGAAGAAAGGCGACAACAACATCAGAAGGGGCTAAATTGGAAAAGAGATCTGAAGAAGTGGCCGACCAAGGAGGAGACAGAAGGCGAGGAGGCAGAGGTCATCTGAGAAGGAGACAGAAGTAGACGAGGCAGTAGAAGAAGCCGATGAAAGGGATTTGGTTTGGCGTCGATGGCTGTTTTATTATTTAGGCGGAGAAGAGAAGAAGCAGAAAAATATAGGACATAATGAAGTCACCTCTGACGAGTGTGACTTGGTATTGGTGATGTCATAGGGCTTCTTGGTGGCCATGATGATGAAGAACAAGAAGAAGGCGGCGATTTGGAGGGATTGTTAACCGATAAAGATAGAAGAAAAGATGAAGACTTTTAGGAGAGATAGTTATTTTGCTCTGATACTATGTTATTTGGTAAAAAGAATCGTGCGACTTGATATTGGTGATGCCATAGGGCTTCTCGGTGGCCATGATGATGAAGAACAGGAAGAAGGCGGCGATTTGTAGGGATTGTTAATTGATAAAGATAGAAGAAGAGATGATGACTTTTAGGAGAGATAGTTATTTTTCTCTAACACAATGTACGATAATAGATTGTTTTTAATACTCAAAACACAATTACATAAAAATATATAGAGAATACTTAAACCTTAGTGGATAAACCCTAAAGGGCTTGATCCCAAACCCTAATGACTAACACTAACAAGTTTATGATGACGATGGACTGAGTTAGAGCCGAAGCGGACTCGACCCGCATGAAGGCCGAAGTGGACCTAGACCATTCGTTTTTCAATGTTTTTTCTATCTTATTTTAATAATCCTTTTGTTGGTTTTAGATGATTACATTTTATCTTTTGGTTTGTTAGCTATTTTCTAGTACGTTGAATCCTTTTGTTTTGGAGGGTTGCTAGTTTTGAAGGAAGACTTGAATTTTAGGAAAAAACGTTTCCTGGGAAAACTGGTTTGAGTATCTATTCCAATTGGTACTATACAGAAACGACATCAGTTGGTATTAGAGCACAATACATATCGATAGCTCACAACCAGCAAGGTCCTCATTTCTGAGTTTGATGGGAAAGTTCAGCGCGACGATTTCATTTATTGGCTCAGCACAGTTGAACGTGTATTCGATTTGAAGGACATTCCTGATAATTATAAGGTAAATCTCATCGTTATTAAGTTACGTAAATATGTGTCACTATGGTGGGATCATGTTAAAAAAAGATGAACACAGGAAGGGAAATCGAAGGTTGAAACGTGTAACGACCCAAATTTTCAAACAAATTCTTCATTTTTAATTAATTAAAACATTCCCATAAAATATGAAATCCAAATGACAATTGTTTTCAAAATTCATAATATCAACATTTTATTCATCAAATCAGAGTGTCCCCAAATAAGTGATCGGAGAGTGCATGTCGCGCCATCAAGCCTTGCCTTTGCCCTTAGGCTCAGAAGTACCTAAAACAATCAACAAACTGTAAGCTAATGCTTAGTGAGTCCCCCCAGAGCATACCCCACACAATCCACATAATCGGATAATCCATATTAGCTATATAAGCTATATAAACCACATAAGCCATGCATAAAAACGTATAAGGATGCCATGGAAACCCTTCAAGGTCTAATACCTAGTGCCACTGGAACCCCCACGTGGTCTTAACTACCTGCCATGGGAACCCCTACATGGTCTTCCTGCCATGGGAACCCCATGGTCTTCCCTAACTGCCATGGGAACCCCCACACGGTCTTCACTAACTACCATGGGAACCCCCACATGGTCTTCACTACCAAGGAAATATCATACAAGCTAAACATACAAATATACTAGGATGCCATGGAAACCCTCCAAGATCTTACACCAAATGTCATGGGAACCCCCACATGGTCTCAATCTACTGCCACGGGAACCCCCCGAGGTCTTGCATGCAAATGTCATTCTAACATACGCACAATCAATCAACCATCCACATATCATAAAATGGGCCGACATTGGTGCCTTAGAACCATTGGTATGGTGAGAGGACTCACCTCTCAGGAAATACTGAACCGTTAAAGTCAACCCAACTTGTAGCTCCAACTCAACTACCTACAACCATCACGTGACTAACTTTGTCAAAATCCCGAAATACCAAAAATACCCTTAAAGTCAACCTTGGTCAAAGTCAAAGTCAACGATCAAGGTCAAAAGTCCATGTTGACCCAACTCTTCGAGTGCATTTAGCAACTTGTCGAGTTCCTTCAGTGTTCAGAAAACCATAGAAAACCCTAGCCAACTCGTCGAGTTATCTTATCAACTCGCTAAGTTGCTTAGCATACAGAAAACGGAGAAAGCCATCCCAAATCTTCGAGCTATCAGGGCAACTCGTCGAGTTTCCCCTGTCTTAACGCATTCAGTCCTTTCCAGTCAAATCTAAAGCCCCATACTACAGATCCTTAACCATAGAGACGTTTAGAAGGGTAAAGTTTCCAACTTTACCCCAAAATACCATCTAATATGCTTTAGACCCAAACCCTAGCTCCTTTGAGGAAGGTCTTGACTCATTAAGCCCTTACACTCTCATCCCATCGATCCAAAACACAGATCTGATGTCCAAGGGTGGAAAAATCACGTAAAGTTTCTAACTTTACACCCATGCATGCGTGAAATACTCTCCAAGGTCCATTTTAGTCTTCATTGTGGACATAATGCATGAATGGGACATGGAGGCTATTAAAGTTTGCAACTTTAATCCTCTAGAGGTCTTATAGAGACCAGATCTACACTCCTAACCTCTGGAAACCTCTTATCTTGGGACATCCAACCCAAAGTCCCAAAACAAGCCCTAAACTACCAAAAGATGAGATCTAATAAACTACATGTCAAGGTTATGGCTTTATACCTCCAAAATGCAGCCCTTGATGTAGAGTTTCTGGATCCAAGCTCACTCCTCCAAGATTGCTACTTCTCTCTTCAAGGCTTCCTTCAAGAATCACACCACAACACTCAAAACTTCAATGAACAAGAGGGGGAGGTGGTTCTAGGGTTTCTCTAAGTAAGGAGTCTGGTAGGTAGGCCAACCCTAATGGTTAAGTTCTTTAAATAGGGTATAAAACCTGAAAAATTAGGGTTTTCCTTTACAGCATCTACTCGTCGAGTAGACCCTAAGTACCGCGTCCAAAATGATCTCTACTCGACGAGTTGGAGCTTCCCAACTCGTCGAGCTCCAGTCTAAAACCCTAAAATCTTGAAAAATAAATGATACCTGAAACTGGTGTTACAAAACGTAGACAAAAAGGAGAAAAATTTTATGTGATAAATTCTTACCCGTTAACTATCGCCAATAAAATTTCGTAGAATATCACAGTCTGTCTCAACGAACCTCCACTGTAGAAGAGTTTATAGCTGAATTTGATAGATCACGTATGAGATGTGGGGTCGAAGAACCACATGAACAACTCCTTGCTTGGTTCCTAGGTGCTCTAAGGCCTAAAATTTTAGATGTTGTTCAACTCCAACCTTATTGGAGTTTTACAGATATATGTAACTTGGCATTGAAGGTAGAAAGGAAAAGTAAAAACAAGAGTAACGTGACCCCATCCAAGTTTGGAACAACAAGGAACGAATCACTCCACTCTCCTGTCAACTTTTCACCCAACAATGGAAGCAAAGTCAACACTGTTAAAGCTAAGATGTCGCATACATCATCACCTCCCAATGCATCCAAACTTAGTTGTTTTTTCAAGTGTCAGGTGATAGGACACTTTACGCGGGACTACCCCAACAAAAAACTTGTCATGATCACATAGGAAACCTTAACATAGGATACACAACCTGTGTATGATACAGAAGTGGAAGTAGAGACAGAAGAAAGCGAAATCTTTTATCCTGACAAGTGATAATCACTAGTAACACAGCGAATCCTAAGCACTGTCAAACCCTTCCGTTGATATCACCTTGTGGCTTCACAACAACATATTTTGAATCAAATTCAATTTAAAAGAAAAGTTCTGTACAATAATCATAGATAGTGGAAGTTGTGAAATATGGTAGCCACAAGCATGGTGAGGAAACTGGCATTAAAAGTGGAACCATACCCCGATCCATATCAATTGACCTTATTAAAAAAAGGTAATGTCGTTAAATTCAACCAATGGTGCATTGTGTAATTTTCAATTGGTAGTAAATACTCTGATAAGTGTGATGTGAAGTAATTCCCATGGATGCATGTCACGTTTTGTTGGAACGACCATGACAATACGATAGACATACGAAACATGATGGGATCAAAAATACATACTTGTTTCACAAAGATGGCCTAAATATTACCTCCCCCCTCCCCGATACCCGTGAAACGGGCATTGAAGCTCTCATTCTCATAAAGTTGGCATTTCTTGATTTTAATCAAAACCACACACCACCATTCATGTATTCGTTAGTGGTGGCTGTACAAAAAAGGAATCAGAGGCGATACCATGCGAAGTACAACCCTTCCTCGAGGAGTTCAAAGTCGTTTTCCCTGATGACATACCTCCCAGTCTACCAATTGTTTGAGATGTTCAACACTACATCGACTTCGTGCCTGGTTCAGTGATCCTGAACAAACCCCCTACCGTATGAACCTAAAAGTTTTTAAGGAGTTACATCGATATGTCAATGAGATTCTTGACAAAGGACTCATTCGCGAGAGCATGATCCCTTGTTCCGTACCAACACTGTTGGTCCCAAAATCGCGGGGCGCATATCGTATGTGCATTGACAGTCGAGCAGTCATTAAGATCACAATCAAGCATCGGTTCCCAATGAAACGAGTCAATGGCCTCCTTGATTAGTTACACGCGTCTTCAGTGTTCTCAAAAGTCAATTTTAGAAGCGGGTATCACCTATCCGGATGCGTCTTGGAGATGAATGGAAAACCCCGTTTAAAATGCGTGACGGGTTATATGAATGTATGCTTAATCCTTTCAGTCTTTCAAATGCACAAAGTACGTTCATGCGCCTCATGAATTAGATCTTCATAGATCTGATCGAACGTTGTGTTGTTGTCTATTTTGACGACATTTTGATCTTCAGCCAAGATGTCAACCAACACCTCCGCCACCTCAAACATGTTTTCGCTATTTTGCTCAGTCAAAAGTTATATGCAAATCGAAAGAAGTGTCAATTCTTGGCATCTGAAGTCCTATTTTTGGGATACCTTGTTTTAGGAACCGGGATACGTATGGATGAGTTGAAAGTATAAGCAATCACTACATGGCCGGAACCCACATCCGTCCACGAGGTGCGAAGTTTCCATGGGTTAGCTTCCTTTTACAAATGTTTTATTTGCAATTTCAGTTCAATTGTGGCTCCTATAATTGATTGTCTCAAAGGAAACAAGTTCACCTGGACTAATATGGCTAATAAAGCCTTTGAGGAATTGAAAGAAAAAGTGGCGCAAGCTCCTGTGCTAGCTCTACCGAATTTTAACATTACTTTCCAAGTTGCGTGTGACATTTCTGGCCTTGGAATCGGCGGGGTACTTAGCCAAAATAATCGTCCTATCACGTTTTTTAGTGAAAAGCTAAATGAGACCAAGCAGAAATACAATACTTATGACAAAGAATTTTATGCCATCATAAGAAGTCTTGAGTATTGGCAGCATTATTTGTTACCCGATGAATTCATTGTTTACTCGGACCATCAGGCTCACCTATTCATGAACAGCCAACACAAGCTTAACCCGAGGCATGCAAAATGGGTTAAGTATTTACAAGATTTTTTGTTTGTTATACGACATAAAGTTGGTTTGAGTAACACACCCACAGATGCCTTGAGCAGCCGACACAACCTCCTCACATCTCTCGAGGTCAAGGTGGAAGGTTTTGATGTATTCAGGGGGTTGTATGTTGACGACCCAAATTTTTTGGAAGTGTGGAAACAATGCCAAGAGTCGGCCTCGAAGACACACAAACATTATTCTATTCAGAAGGTTACTTGTTCAAAAACCAGTTACTTTGTGTTCCAAAGTCGTCGTTACAGGAGGCTATTATTTTGGAAAATCACTAAGGCGGGTTGGTTGGACATTTTGTAAGGGACAAAACGCTAAAAGTGGTACATGAATGATTTTTTTGGCCTAAAATGGTCACCGATGTGACGCGTGTAGTTGACAAGTGCAGAAGTTGCCATGTGGCTAAAACCCACCATTCTAACGCCGACCTCTACACTTCTCTTCCTGTTCCGGAAGGCCCGTGGGAGGATGTTAGTCTCGATTTTGTTGTGGAACTTCCTCGAACATAGCGACAAAAAGACTCCATCATGCTGGTGGTTGATAGGTTCTCGAAGATGGCACACGTCGTCCCATGTGCCAAGACCTATGATGCAAGTCAAATCGCTAGACTTTACTTTTATGAGATTGAGAAATTACTTGGTGTACCCAAGTCCTTAACATTTGATCCAAATGTTAAATTTATTGGCCATTTTTGACGAACTTTGTAGAAGCGATTGGGTTCACGCCTCCATTTCAGAAGTGCGCACCACCCGCAGAGTGATGGACAAACGGATGTCACAAACCGTAGTCTTGGCAACTTGCTGTGTAGTCTGGTGGGTAACAACCCACACCAATGGGATGTCATCCTTCCTCATGCCGAATTCGCATACAATCGATCTTCTCTTCGGTCTACTGGTAAAACTCCATTTTTTATTGTTTATGGTCGTAACCCATTTACCCCCGCTTGATTTGGCACCACTGCCGGCAACCGACCATTTTAGCACTGAGGGCGAGGAGTGGTCAGCTCAAATTAAGGCCATCCATGAGCAGGTGCGGGAGCAAAATATCAACAATAATATTATGTATCAGAGGAGAACCAAGTCACAACGTAAGAGAGTTGTTTTCAATGCGGGTGATCTTGTGTGGGTTCATTTAAGTAAGGAAAAATTTCCAAAAGGGCGTGGTGGCAAGCTTCAACCAAGAGCAAATGGTCCTTTTCAAGTCCTTGAGCGTATAAATGACAATGCTTATAAAATTGAATTACCGAGTCATTACAATGTTTCAACCACTTTAATGTTGTGGATTTTCTCCTTTTGTTCCTGACGAAGATGATCCATTTGACTCGAGGACAAGTCCTATTAAATAGGGGGAGAATGATGGTGATGGACCGAGTTAGAGCCGAAGCGGACCCGACCCGCATGAAGGCCTAGTGGACCCAGACCATTCAGGTTTCAATGTTTTTTTTATTTTAATTTAATAATCCTTTTGTTTGGGTTTTAGAGGATTACATTTTATCTTTTGGTTTGTTATCTATTTTCTAGGAATTTGAATCATTTTGTTTTGGACGATTGCTAGTTTTGAAGGCAGACTTAAATTTTAGGAAAAAATGTTCCCTGGGAAAATTGGTTTGATTATCTGTTCCAATTGGTACTTTACAGAAACGACATCACTTTGGGTCTTATTGGAATATTTTCTTTGAACTTTGAAGCAAAGTTGATTTTTTTAATGAGAATATGATTATTGCACCGAGTCCCATTTATAGAAGACCATTAATCCTAATCCTCTTGAGACATGAGCTGCTAATTTAACTCATGAAAAAATTGTAAGTTTTCATCGCTTGAGGACCCATAAATTTTGTTTTAGACCGAACCTTTTTTAAAACTCACTATCTAGAATTTCCGTTTTTCAAAGTGCTTTGTTTATTTTTTTTGCTTTGTTTCTAGAAGATTAATCTGGTTTGCACAATAAATTATGTTTATGTCCTCGTTTTTGTTTTCTACAACTCTATAATTGCAGATGTTTTTTTATTGTCTTTAACTTCTCAGCCAAAGAACAACCAATTATATTTAAAAATGGGCATTCCATCCACGTTTGGTCATAAAATATATGTAATCCTGCTTCACTAGCCATGAATTATACATTCTAAATGATGCATGACCAAAATCACAACAAGAGGTTGTCATGACCACTGTGTAATGGTCAGAAAATTCCATTGGAAGAGCTTGGATAGCAACATGGGGCCATTTTTGCATAACCATGAAACATACTGATGTACGTAAGTTTAATCAAAATTTTTGATTGATTTTAAACACAAAGTCTTTTATTTATAATTTTCAAATTACCGAAACTAAGACTAATTACCACCCAATAGTACACCAGACCAATAGTGGTGGAACTATCATAGAGCCAGGGGTAGCCCATGCTACCCCTTGGATTTGTTTGAGAACTCTAATTTTTTTGATGATGCTAAGGTTAATACGTGATGCTACTCCTTGATGATGTATGATGCTACTTCAAATCTAAATTTGGAGAGATTCAAGAATGTGTCCATTGAGAAATTAGCAAACAAAACCTAATAATCTTACTTGATCCATACAAATGGCAACAAAATGCTGAATCAAAAATTAATTGAAAGGTATGTACTTGTTTTTTTCTCATTTTCTTTGCCATTCGATTTCCAATACTAGTAACAAGTAACTTTTATTTTTACTAAATTTGTGTATATCAAGTGTTTGATGGAATGCCTAAATGAACTTTATTTCTTTTTGTTGCTTCTTTTGCTATTTGGCAGTGGACTAAGATTTTCCTTGAACATTAAGTAGTCCTAAAAAAAATTACATGAATTAATTATAAAAAGAACTTGTGGCAGTTGAGTCTTTCGTTTAAAATATTCAATACAAGAAAACACATGAATTTCACTCAAGACAATACTTGATCTTCTATAATTAATCATGTTAAATAAACTTTCTTCGAAAATATAAATGCCTTCATTACACTTAATAAAGTGTTTCATAACATGTTTACATGTGTGTGTTTATGAGCATAATTAGTTGTTGGACTTGCACATCCAAATATGAAGTGGATGTAAAGTATCACTGCTTAAGATGACATTTCAAACACATTTCATTGTAAGTTGTGTAACACCCGTTTCCTGAAAAAGTTTGGCCAAGATTAAAGGAATAAAAATAAGGTTTTGGAACAAAACCTCAGCCACGACCTGGGGCATGGATGCCCACGACATGGCGTGCAATGTAATGAACGTGTGTTTTAGAGGGCCGCCATGACGTGGTAATGGATGGCCACGACATGGCGGTGGTAGCAGCCCAAGCCCATGTATTTTTAGCGTTTGTCCCCTATTTAAGCCCTTTAACTCCCATTCTAGGCCATTTTCCTTCAGCCTCTATCTCCCCATTCCGAAACCCTAGCATCCTTTCCTTAATTTTGAGCTTGGTGTCTCTACCTTGAGGTTGTTTGCTTCATCTGGTGAAACTTAGAGATGAAGGTAGATCATTTTGGTGGAAGGAAGCAAGGAGAAAGCTTGGATCCAAGACCTCCTCCACATTTCTAAGTTGTTGGAGGTAAAAATTTCATATCTTGACCTTTGTTCTTCTTGTTTCAAGTATGTGCCTATTTTTGGGTGTTTTGGTCCCATTATTGAGTGCTTTTGGAGTTTGAGAAACTCCAGAGCTTGATGTGGTGCTTATTTGGTCATGAACTTCTGAGCTAGTGAGCTTGAGTGTTTTTATCCCCATGTTTGAGTTTTAGGTCATATGAAGGACTTAATGGACTCAGGGTTTAAGATCTTGTCTTATGGTGAGGTCCTAATGGATAAGTTGGAACTTTATACATTAAGTAAGTATGGAGAAGTAGTTCTAGAAGTATGAGCTTAGATCTGAAAGGATTAAGCTCTTAATGAGAAAATGGTAATTTCCCAGTGGCCACGACGTGGCAATGGTAGCCACGGCCTGAAAAAGTCAAAAATGACGACTACCTTGTTCTGGCATTTCCACAACATGGCCAAGGAGGACCACGACATGGCAATGTCCTGCATGTTGACTATTTGACCTTGTGACCCCACGACGTGGCCAAGGAGGGCCAGGATGTGGCGTTGACCTTGACCAAGTTTGACCATTGAATTTTGTGACCAGTTTGACTTTGGTTCAAACTTGAGGGTTTTGGATTGTTGATTAACATTCTACATGGTTTGGTGATTAGTGGATTCGCGGGAGCTAGCAGTGCCGAAAGGGAAGTGCGCCTCGGTGTTTCAGTGTTCTTCTTTCAGGTGAGTTTTCCAGACTGTACTTGTGGGTCGAAGACACCAATGTCGTCCTACTAGTTTTGGTTACCATTTATTATAAGGATGCCATAGGGACTGTATGTAGTCATGTAGGATAGCTTGAGAATTCTTGATCTAGGCTTTCTTTCCTGTTCCTCGTTTGGTTGTGACTCTAGAGTAGGATCATTTATTTGGGTGGCTATCTCACCTCTGGTTACTTATGGTTACACATTCCATGGAGGTTAGCTGGTAGCATACTAGTGTGCTGAGAGAGGTCTAGTAGGCGGTAGTGAGATGTATGATTGATGATTTCCTATATGATGTGCCTACTTGATCCTTGATTGTTTATATGTCGACATATGGAGGTGGTCCCGCTTTGTGTTGTACGCCAAGATACCTGGTGTGGGACGGATATAAGCCATATGCATGGAGGCTCGGGAAGAGCGATTGGGTTGAGGCTGCATACCAACAAACCCTGAGTATTCCAGTCTGATGACTGATTGGGCCAGGGTATTCCAGTCCGATGATTGTGGGTCCGTTATGCATGTGAATACCTTTGTTGTATGGGGTATTTTAGGGGAAACTCACTAAGCTTTGTGCTTACTTAGTTGTTTATGTTTTTTCAGGTTCTATCGATGATTGTGGAAAGGCGAAGGCAGGACTGTACACACTCATCAACAACATTAAGGATTTCGTGTTTCTTATATTACTCTGATTTTCGATAAATGTATTTGGAAATAAACGTTTTTTCTTAATAATGGATTTATAATTAGGATGTTTTACCTCATTTAAACGAAAATTTTTGGTTGTAAAAATGGGATGTTACAAGTTGGTACTAGAGCCATGGTTTGAGCGAATTGGAGGAACATTTGTGTAAATCCAAACTTAAACTAGGATCCGAGAATTTTTATAAAACATTTTTGAAAAAGGAAATTTATAACAAAAGGGTTGGGTTAGGGAAATGGGATCGGGATCTTGTCATGTTCTTGTTTGATTGTTGGCTTGGGATCAAGAACATGGACCTTGACTTAACCTTGGTTTTAGAGGAAGATGCGATGTGTACAGTCAGCCAGAGCCACGAAAGGAGAATGGTTCCAAAAAATGCCCATACTTGTTATTTGTGCTTAATTTGAACTTGTTGATATATGAATTGTTAGAAAAGCATGCTAGTGGATAATCTAAGGTTCGTATATGGACTGTTGGATAGAAGTGCCTGATTTCGGTGATGCCTTATGATATAGGGAATTACTTACTATATGTTATTTGATTGTGTGATTGCTACGTGTGTGTTGTATAATTGTATATGATCAGGATTAAATAGCCTTATAATGACCGATTTAGCCTTATTTCCTATTCCTTGTTTGGTTGTGGACTTAGGGTAGAGTTGATTATTCAACAATCTATATGACCTCGTATTGTGTACAACAAGCATGCACAAAAAGCAACCAGTGGTGCGGGAGTGAGGATAATCCTAGGAAGAGTTACTAGGAAGTTAGTTGTAGCTTGTAGGAGAAGTATGTGTTAGCACAACTAGGAGTGGTCTAATGTAGTGAATTAGGACTTTGGGATGAATTCTAAATCGAAAGGTTAGGTGTGGAAGGTAGTATGAGCCCGTACTACTGAAAGCACAGGATCCGTATGAGCTCAGGAGGAATCTTAAGGCTACTAAGGAACTAATAGGAGGGTGGCCTGGTGTGTTGAGCACTTTTTTTTGATGTCTGATCTTTCCATGGTGTATTTTTAGTATGTCAGCTATTGGAGGCTTAGGATCAGGTGATGGTGGTACTATAAGAACAGGTCCGGAGGAGGAGGAGATTTGCGGGATCATTGTTGCCGCGGTGGCCATGGAAATCAGAGAGGTGATTCCGTAATTGTTTCGGTCGGTCAAGATTACGCTGATTGAGGAGTTTGACTAGCTCTTTGCCGCCGTCATGCAGGTAGCTACTGCCGCAGCCACAACAACCGTCGCCATTGTAAGATCTCAGAGAGGCGAGGCAATGCAGTACCAATAATTCAGTTATACAAATCCTGAGGAGTTCAGAGGCGAAAGGGACCCAATTATCACTTTGAGATGGATTTCCGATGTGGAGGGATGTTTTTTCATGTGTTTGTGTCCTGAGAACCAGAAGGTGAAGTTTGCGCATACTCTTTTTCGCTGGGGTACAAATGATTGGTGGGAGTTTGTGACTCAGGGCTTTTCGCAGGCAGAGCGAGCCGTGGTGACTTGGGAGCAGTTTTTGGATATGTTCCTTGCTGAGTATGTTCCTGATGCGGGCCCTAGTGTGGAGGATCAGGCCGTTGCGTTCCTAGAGGCCCACGATCGTGTGACTAAAGGGGCTTCACGGAAATGGCCATAACTTTGGCTACGAATCTCCGTTTCGGGCCTACGACCAGTCAAATCGAAGCTTGGAGCAAGGAGCACGTCTAGATAAGGTCCCCAAGGGGACTTACCCATTTTTGAGTCCAGAAATCGCTTTCTAAATGGAGTTATGAACAATTTTGTTATTTTTCCTTAATTTTTGGGTTTTGTTTTTGGGTTTGTATTTGGCCCATGGACTTTTAGGGTTTCATTTTAATTTCTGCTTCTTATTTAACTGTTTTTGATGTAATTTGGATGGTCGATCATCAATTTTATGAACTTTCGATTTTCTCCCAAATTCTGTGTGTTAACCCAGATTTTGAAGCCAATCCCACGGTATTCGTAGAATCAACGTGGTTTTGAAGAGATTGTCCTGGCTATTCTTTTAGAATCAACAGGTTCATTCTTGGTTATCTTTGTGTTGTTTTTTTGCGCTGCATCAGTTGGTATCAGAGCCGAATTCCTGGTTCAAAATGCCTCCGAGGAGAAACAGGACGCCCGCTAATGTTCATGAGCAAGAACTAGAAGAACGTATTATGGCACGAATGGAGGAGAGGATGGATCAAATGGTTGACCAACTGACTGATAGGATGGTCGAACTGATGAATCGAGGAGGGCAAAGATCTCGAACACATTCTCAAGTGGAAGATGGTGAATTTGGGAACCCGTTCGGCGGCAGTGACGGATCATATTCTGAAGACGATCTAGAAAGGCGGCCAAGGCGTGATCATAGAGGTGACAATAGGCGTTGGGAGGCCGGAATGAGAATTGATATCCCAGAATTCGATGGGGTCAGTTTGAATCCGGAGGGGTTCATCGACTGGTTGGCTACTGTTGAGGAAGTTTTTGAGTTCAAAGAAGTCCCTGAAAACAAAAGAGTGTCATTGATTGCTACCAGGCTACGTGGTAGGGCATCTGCATGGTGGCAACAACTGAAACTGACACGAGACAGGCTCGGAAAGTCAAAGGTCGTGACTTGGAGGAAGATGAAGAAGTGTTTACGATCCAACTTCCTACCCCATAACTTTCAAAGGTTGATGTACCAACGGTTGCAAAATCTGAAGCAGGGTGCCAAATCAGTTGACGATTAGACAACTGAGTTCTACCAATTGATTTCCCGAAACGATATCCAGGAGACAGAGGAACAACTCGTTGCTCGATATATTGGGGGTCTACGGGTCCAAATCATGGACTCTGTAAATATGTTTGACCCGGTATCTATTTCTGAAGCGCACCAACGGGCGTTGGCTTTTGAGAAACAAAGTCGTCGGGTGGGTGGTTCGTCTTCAACTGCTAATATTGGAGGAAGTTCCGGGACGGGTGGTATGGTACCCCGTGTTGTGCCTAATCAACAAAGACCGACATCTAACAGTGTTGGACCAAATCCTAGGACAACTGTTAGTAGCAGCTTGAAGTGTTTTAGTTGTGGGGAGACAGGTCACCGACAATCAGAGTGCAAGAAGGTCGGAAAACGTCATTTGTTTGCTGAGCAAGATGATTGGCAAAATGATGATGCCGGTGAAAATTACGAAGATCCCCCTGTGTATGACGAAGAGCATCAATGCGAAGAGGAAGTTGTAACTGGAGATGTGGGGGTAAATTTGGTGGTAAGGCGGTCTTGTTTTACACCAAAAGTTATTGGTGATGATTGGCTCAAACACAACATCTTTCAGTCGACATGTACTATTTTGGGAAAGGTTTGTACTTTTGTTATTGATTCAGGAAGTTGTGATAACCTTATATCTGAAGAAGCAGTTCAAAAGTTGGCTTTGAAAACAGAAAATCGCCCTAAGCCTTACAAGCTACAGTGGCTTAAGAAGGGTGGCGAGGTCACTGTATCTAAACGAGCCCTTGTTCAATTTTCTGTTGGTACCACGTATAAAGATGATGTGTGGTGTGATGTGGTTGCTATGGATGCTTGTCATTTGTTGTTGGGCAGACCTTGGGAGTATGATTGTAGCATAGATCATAACGGGCGGACTAATACTTACAGTTTCTTGTTTGGTGGTGTGAGGATAACATTGGTTCCCAGTAAGCCAAAGGAGCCAGTTCCGAGACCTTCGGGTACTCTACTGACCCTTAATCAGTTTGAAGACGAGTTGGATGCGGAAGGTGAAATTTTTGTATTGCTCGGGAAGGAAGTCGCTAAGGAGGTTGAAATTCCTGAGGCTATGGTTCCTCTGCTCAAGGAATTCGCTGATGTTTTCCCTAATGAATTACCTGATGGTTTGCCACCTTTACGTGACATCCAACATCATATTGATTTACAACCAGGAGCTCAGTTGCCTAATAGGCCACATTACAGAATGAGTCCCGGAGAGCATGAGGAGTTGCGACGACAGGTGAAGGACTTGATTTCAAAAGGTCATGTTCGGGAGAGGATGAGCCCGTGTGCTGTTCCTGCTTTGTTGACTCCTAAAAAGGATGGTACTTGGCGTATGTGTGTTGATAGTCGCGCCATCAATAAGATCACGGTGAGGTACAGATTTCCAATTCCTCGACTTGATGACCTACTTGACCAGATTAGCGGTGCCTCTATCTTTACGAAACTGGACTTGAAGAGCGGGTACTATCAGATACGACTTAGGCCTGGGGATGAGTGGAAGACTGACTTCAAGACTCGTGAAGGATTGTATGAGTGGTTGGTGATGCCTTTCGGTTTATCAAACGCTCCTAGTAGATTTATGCGTGTGATGAACCAGTTGTTCAGGCCCTTTATTGGTAAATTTGTAGTCGTTTATTTTGATGACATACTTATTTACAGTGCTACTTTTGGTGAGCATGTCAACCATGTGAGGCAGGTTTTGACCGTACTTCGACGGGATAGTTTGTATGCAACTATGAAGAAATGTGTGTTTATGGTTCCTAAAGTCTTGTTCTTGGGGTACGTTGTTTCTGGGGAAGGAATACAGGTGGACGAGTCTAAAGTAGCAGCTGTCAGACAATGGCCAAGTCCAACTACCATCACTGAAGTTCGAAGCTTTCATGGCCTTGCTTCATTCTATAGGAGGTTTATTCCAAACTTTAGTTCTATTATGGCACCGGTGACTGATTGTATGAAAGGGAAGGCCTTTACTTGGACCGAAGCAGCAGAATCAGCTTTCCAATTAGTAAAAGAGAAGCTTACTACATCACCGATCCTTGTATTGCCATACTTTTCTCAAGTGTTTGAATTACACACGGATGCTTCCAAGGTTGGGATTGGAGCAGTTCTAAGTCAAGGAGGACGACCGGTTGCCTATTTTAGTGAGAAGTTGACGGGGCCAAAGCTGCATTATAGCACTTATGATGTTGAGTTTTATGCAGTGGTCCAAGCTGTAAAGCATTGGCGCCATTATTTATTTCATAAGGAATTTGTTTTGTTCACAGATCATGATTCATTAAGACATATTCGCAGTAAGGATAAGGTGTCACACAAACATGGGAGGTGGATGTCGTTCTTGGAAAAATTCACTTTCGTGGTGAAACACAAGTCTGGGATGTCAAATCGGGTGGCTGATGCATTGAGTCGGAGGAGTAATTTGCTAGTTTCCATGAGGGTTGGTGTGCCGGGGATGGATGTCCTCATGGAGCAGCTAACGGTTGATCCTTATTTTTCTGTTGTTCTGCAGGGTATACAATCTGGACAGATGTCTGATTTTCTACTGCATGAAGGTTTTCTTTTCAAAGGCAATCAATTGTGCATCCCTGATTCTAGTCTCCGCCTTCAAATCATTAGGGAGCTGCATGGTGAAGGGCATGTCGGCCGAGATCGCACTTTACAGTTGGTACAATCATCTTATTTTTGGCCTACAATGCGCAAGGAGGTGGATAGATATGTTAAACGGTGTCGAATCTGTCAGGTGTCAAAGGGCACATCTACCAATGCAGGACTCTATATGCCTTTGCCTGTTCCATCACAACCTTGGGTAGACATCAGCATGGATTTTGTGTTGGGTTTACCACGTACTCAACGGGGAAATGATTCAATATTTGTGGTTGTTGATCGTTTTTCTAAGATGGTGCACTTTATTCCTTGCAAAAAGACGACGGATGCAGTTAATGTGGCCCAGTTATTCTTTCGAGACGTCTACCGTTTGCATGGATTGCCGTCTTCTATTGTTTCAGATCGAGACACTAGGTTTTTGAGTCATTTTTGGCGCAGCCTATGGAAAATGGTGAACACTCAGCTCAATTTTAGTAGTGCATATCATCCTCAAACGGATGGCCAAACAGAGGTTGTCAATCGATCCCTTGGTAATATTTTGCGGTGTTTAGTAGGTGATCATGTGAAGACCTGGGATCAGAAGCTTTGTCAAGCTGAGTTTGCTCATAATCATGCTATCAACCGAAGTAATGGATATAGTCCATTCCAGGTGGTCTATTCTATTCAGCCACGGGGACCACTTGATTTGATGTCACTGCCTGTTTCAAGGGTTGTTCCAAAGAAAGTGCAGGATTTTGTTGGAGGACCGCATGATGTTCATAAGGCTGTTCATGACAACTTGGTCCGAGCTAACTCCAAGTACAAGCAAGATGCAGATAAAAAACGCAGACAAGTTGATTTTGAAGTAGGTGACTTTGTTTGGGCTGTTTTGACTAAAGATCGTTTTTCGGTTGGTGAGTACAACAAGCTGTCAGCTAAGAAGATTGGACCGGTGGAGATTGTGGAGAAGATTAATTCCAATGCTTACCGTCTACAGTTGCCAAGCCACATTCGTTGTTCCGATGTTTTCAATGTAAAGCATTTGCTTCCTTATTATGGGGATTCTTCTGATGATGACCATGGTGCACATTCGAGGTCGAATTTTGTCTACCCAGGAGGGGATGATGCGGGCCCTAGTGTGGAGGATCAGGCCGTTGCGTTCCTAGAGGCCCACGATCGTGTGACTAAAGGGGCTTCACGGAAATGGCCATAACTTTGGCTACGAATCTTCGTTTCGGGCCTACGACCAGTCAAATCGAAGCTTGGAGCAAGGAGCACGTCTAGATAAGGTCCCCAAGGGGACTTACCCATTTTTGAGTCCAGAAATCGCTTTCTAAATGGAGTTATGAACAATTTTGTTATTTTTCCTTAATTTTTGGGTTTTGTTTTTGGGTTTGTATTTGGCCCATGGACTTTTAGGGTTTCATTTTAATTTCTGCTTCTTATTTAACTGTTTTTGATGTAATTTGGATGGTCGATCATCAATTTTATGAACTTTCGATTTTCTCCCAAATTCTGTGTGTTAACCCAGATTTTGAAGCCAATCCCACGGTATTCGTAGAATCAACGTGGTTTTGAAGAGATTGTCCTGGCTATTCTTTTAGAATCAACAGGTTCATTCTTGGTTATCTTTGTGTTGTTTTTTTGCGCTGCATCAGTTCCTCTTGTAGAGTGAGAGTTACTGACATAGGAGTCCCTGTCGCTCAAACAGAGGACGGAGTCGATGATGGATATCACCAAGATGTTTATGGAGAGAGCTCTTTTCTACCCAGAGTATGTCGCTCCAGAGCAGGAGCAAATGTCACGATACTTGAGTATGCTTAAGAAGGAGATTCGAGATTTTGTGTCTACTCAATAGTATTGGACCTTGACCGAGATACAGTCAAGCGCCAGGAGGAGAGATATTGATTTGGAGATTCAGCAGAAGGAGGAAGGGACATCTATAGGACATCTATGTGACGAGGGATTCCTTGTATGTTATTGTTTTATTGGGACTTGGAAGTATGAGTCATAACCTAAAGGCATGATAGGGCCAGTTAGGTATTGTTGGGATCGATGTACGTCATGTTAGGCTGCGAGTGCTGCTATTGGTTAGTGGATCAGGGTAAGCCTGAGTTTTGTTGATGGTTAGTGGATCAGGGTAACCCTAAGTGTTGTTGATGGTTAATGGATCTGGGTAAGCCCGAGTGCTGTTGATGGTTAGTGGATCGGGAGTAAGCCTGAGTGATGTTGTTGGTTAGTGGACCGAGGGTAAGCTCGTGTAATGTCAGTGGATAGTTGAGCAGAGATGTCAGAATGATTAGGAGTATGGCTTAGATTAGTATGTGACCACTTGGTTTTCGTCGCATTGGTGCGTTTATATGCGGGATTAGTATAACGAAGTTTGGACAAGAAGATCTAGGACCTATCAAATATGTGGATTTCGGCCAACATAACTGATAGAAAGGATGGTTTAGCCTTAACTACGGGTCAACCTTAACTACGGGTCATGTGCTAAGAAGGGAATTCGTCATTTGTGAAATGGTATTTACACCAGGTCGATTGTTTCTCGTTAAGTCTGCAGAGGTATCAGGAGATCAAGGGATGCGTGGCAGTTATGAATTAGACCGCTAGAGTCTCTGCTCGAATTGGCTCAATATCCTAGGCATGAAACCTGTCTTGTCGATGGTTGCAGTTGCCGGTATGCAAATGATCTCAGCTCGTGTCAAAGGAGTCGGGTTTGAATGACCCACAAGGGGTTTAGAGGGTGTTTGAAAGGAAACTTCAAGAACTGATTTCGAAGAAGAAATCTAATTGAAGTGGGAAAGAATTGTAACACCCGCTTCCCGAAGAAGGTTGGACAAGAATAAAGGTATGAAAATAACATTTTTGGAGCAAATCCTCAGCCACGACGTGGCGTGCAATTTAATGAACGTGTGTTTTAGAGGGCCGCCATGGCATGGCAATGGATGGCCACAACGTGGCAGCGGTAGCAGCCCAAGCCCATGTTTTTTAGGGTTTCTCCCATATTCAAGCCCCTTAACTCCCATTCTAGGCCATTTTCGTTCAGCCTCAATCTTCCCAATCTGAAACCCTAGCTTCCTTTCCTTAATTTTGAGCTTGGTATCTCTACTTTGAGTTTGTTTGCTTCATTTGTTGAAAGTTAGAGAAGAATGTAGATCATTTTGGCGCAAGGAAGCAAGAAGCAAGCTTGGATCCAATAACTTCTCCACATTTCCAAGTTGTTGGAGGTAAAAAGTTCATATCTTGACCTTTTCTCTTCTTGTTTTAAGTATGAGCCCATTTTTGGATGCTTTAGTCGCATTCTTGAGTGTTTTTGGAGTTTGAGGAACTCCAGTGATGTGGTTCTCATTTGGTCATGAACTTCTGAGCTAGTGAGAAAAAGGTCTTAGCTTGAGTGTTCTTAGCCCCATGTTTGAGTTTTAGGTCATATTAAGGACTTAATGAACTTAGGGTTTAAGATCTTGTCTTATGGTGAGGTCCTATTGAATAAAGTTGAAAACTTTATCCATTAAGTCAGTTTGGAGAAGTAGTTCTGGAAGTATGAGCTTAGATTTGAAAGGATTAAGCTCTTAATGAGAAACTTGTGATTTCCCAGTGGCCACGACGGGGCGATGGCAACCATGGTGTGTCGAAGTCAAAAAGTGCGACTGCCTTGTTATGGTATTGCCACGACGTGGCAAAGGAGGACCACGACGTGTCAATGTCCTACATGTTGACTATTTGACCTTGTGACCCCACGACGTGGCCAAGGAGGGCCACAATGTGGCGTTGATCTTGACCAAGTTTGACCATTGACTTTTGTGACCAGTTTGAGTTTATGTTAAACTTGAGGGTTTTGGACTGTTGATTAAGATTGTACTTGGTTTGGTGATTAGTGGATTCACGGGAGCTAGTAGTATACAAACAGAAGCACATCTCAGTGTTTCGGGGTTCTTCTTTCAGGTGAGTTTTCCTCACTGTACCTGTGGGTAGAAGGAACTAATGCCGACCAACTAGTTTTGTTTATTATTTATTATAAGGATGCCCTGGGGACTGTATGTAGTCATGTAGGATAGCCTGAGAACTATTGATCTAGGATTTCTTGCATGTTCCTCGTTTGGTTGTGGCTCTAGAGTAGGATCATTTGTTCGGGTGACTATCTCACATCTGGTTACTTATGGTTACGCATTCCATGGAGGTTAGCTGGTAGCAGAGTAGTGTATTGAGAGAAGCTAGGGTATGATTGATGACTGCCTATATTATGTGCCTATTTGATCCTTGATTTTTCATATGTCGACATATGGAGGTGGATGAGGTTGAGGCGGTCCTGCTTTGTGATGTAGGCCAAGATACCTGGTGCGGGTCGGCTACAATTCGTAGGCATGGAGGCTCGGTAAGAGCAGTTGGTTTAAGGAGGTATGCCAACAAACCGTGGGTATACCAGTCCAATGACTGATTGGACCTATTGTATGTTGGCATTCCAGTCTGATGACTGATTGGGCTAGGGTATTCCAATCCGATGATTGTGGGCCTGTTGTGCATGCTAATATGTTTGTTGTATGGGGTATTTTGGGGGAAACCTACTAAGCTTTTTGCTTACCCAGTTTATTTTATTTTATTTTTATTTTATGTTTTTAGGTTTTATCGACGACCGTGGGAAGGCGAAGACAGGACTGTACACACTCATTAACAACATTGAGTATTCCGTGTTTCTTATATTACTCTGATTTTCGATAAATGTATTTGGAAATAAACTGTTTTTCTTAGTAATGGATTCATAATTAGGAAGTTTTACCTTATTTAAAATGAAAATTTTTTGTTGTAAAAGTGAGACATTACAAGTTGACTCCATCTGTTTGTAAAATTCTTTCATACAATTCCCTTTTAATTTTAACCTTAGTGGAACCAAAATCCTCTATAATTGGGTATTGCATGGCATTTTGACCATTAATGACTGAAAAACTGAAAGTACGTTGCTACAAAATTAAAGAAACTGAAAGTTCATTGCTATAAAATTCAAAAAATTTAAAAATAAGAATGGTATTCTGGTGCTACCCCTAAAGAAAATTCATGGTTCCGTCAATGCTGACCAGATAATAGTATATGAGTGGTAAGAACGTATGTTAAACTTTAGGGGAACAAGGATGTACAAACATTAGAGAGATTCAATACTAAAAGTAAAGTAAAGAGAATTTATCAATCTAATCAAATAGTAGTAATAAACTTCTAGCAACCAAAATGCTTCTAGTCCAGCGGTATCAAGTGTTGTCCTCCTTCCTTGAGGTTGATGGTTAAGTCTCATCTTGGACATATGTGGAATTAATGAGTAGCTTAAGAAAAGATTAGATTTGCCATTAAAAAAAACTTCTATCAATAAATTCTAAATAAAGTTTAAATAATAATAAAGATGATATTTTTGATAATAATAAAGAAGATACTTTTGTTTAGACTTTCGAATCCCTTAATAATTATGGTTGATTCTGATGAAGTGCAATGAATTTTATCAATCATTCACCGATCTCTAAATTAATTAATCCAATGTCAATATCCTTAATCATATGTCTCTAAGTTATCTACCAGAAAGGATAAATCTTCTAGATCCATTTTGTTAATTCGTATTATGAAAGACTTAATTGGCATGATCAGTCTCATGTGTCAATGGCTAATTGCTCAAATTGCGTAAATCAATAGTGCAATCACAAACATTAAATCAATAGTTCAATGTCTAACCTAGGGACGCCTACTCCAGTCACCACTACACACTTCAATTTGTCGGGTTCTGGCCTACTAACCGTCGGCCACAATATGATAAAAAAACATAATCCAAAGTCAATCTAAATTATAAGACTGTGTTACATAGACATAACAATATCAATATCGACACTTATGGATCTTTAATCAAACAAACATAATATATTTAATAACTTATAATATCCTTTCATTGAATAAACACATAATCAAATTAATTTCATCTACATCTAAACATAAGTATTAGGAACTTAGCCGACAAAAAAATAAAAAAATTAAAAGAACTAAATGGAATGCTAAGCATAATTCAAACCGATACGAATAATCCTTCTTATGCTTCATCTCATGCTTCAAATATTTTATCTTCTATTATATCCTTCTATTCTTCTCTACATATCTTTAGGTCGAAATTAGGGATCTATTTATAGATTTTCAGAACCGACTTATTTCCCAACACGATTCCGTAAATTTGGCATTTATCGACAGAATCTTCTGATTTTCTTCCTTGGTAAGTTCCATATATTTTTCTAGTTCGACACTTCACGAAAATATGCTCCAATTGAGCTTCTATTTTATCAACATGCCCATTTCAGCTGCAAAACATAAATATCAAGCAATTAAGTACATTTTCTCCTATTTTAATCATAAAAATGCTCATAAATGTATTTAAAATGACCTTTAAAATATGTATAATTAAGAACGCATCACAAACCAAAAATTTATTCACTTTGTTTAGTTTTGAACACGTATAACTCATCCATGCATATCGTCTCTATTGGCGAATTGTTTAAGACCAATGATAGATAGTTGGTGTGATTTGGTCCAGAATATGTTAGCTTGAAGTGTTGTCCAAGTCTTCCTAACTTTCCTTAATCAATAAGGAAATTATTATAAGGAAAGTTTATGTGTTTATCTATCTAGAATCCTAGTTGAATATTAAGGTGTTTTTTTTGTCTAGTATAAAACCAGTAGGATCGTGTAAACACATTTATTATTGGATTTTTGAGTTATAAGTTTCTTCAATAAGATACTTGCGAGTTTATGCAACATACTATTGTCTGACTTGATGTTAGGCTTTAATTGGTATTAGAGTAGCAGGTTAGATCGATACTCAACCATTAATGAAAGGAGGAGATTCTTCGCAACCACCAGTAAAGGAATCAATCGTATTAACGTTTAAGTATCTAACACTAACCACAAAAAATTACACCATATGGAGAATTCGTATAGAGGTACTTCTTGGGATTCACAGAGTCTGGAATGTGATCAAGACTAGATGATGTGAAGTAGAACAATATCGTTAAAGGACCGTTGTTTCAATCGATTATGGAAGATTTAATTCTTCAAATGGGCAACATAAGATCCGAAAAGGAGATGTGGGATGCGATTAAGACTCAAAACTTGGGGGATGATCAAGTGAAGGAAGCGAGACTCCAGATGTTCATCACAAAATTCAAAATCCTCAAGATGAGTGATACCGGTACAATAGACTATCTGAAAAATTAACATGGATTGCGTCGAGATCTGGTTCACTAGGAGAGGTAATGGCAGAACAAAAACTTACGAAGAAGTTTCTTACGAGCCTCCCTAGGCGATTTGTTCATATTGTAGCAGTTCTTGAGTAGGTCTTGGATCTTAAAACGATAGTTTTTTTGAGGACGTGGTTGGTCCATGAAGAAAGAATCAAAGGTGAGAATAAAGCATCTGAAACACAAGCAAACCTACACTTTTCCAAGATCGAATCCTCCAACAGGAACATCAAATCATCAAAAGGTAGAGGTCAGGGTTCGAGCTATCGAGGTTGTGGCAGTTGACGTGGTCGAGGTAACACCCAAAATCATGCTCACTCAGAACCCTCCAAAGATCGAGAAGATCAAAAGCAAAAGGGAAAACAACGTGAACAAAGATATCTCTCGAATATCTAATGTTACTGTTGTGAAAAGTATGGACACTTTGCTTCAAGATGCCCGGATCCAACCAAAAACCACGACGAAAACCTTAACAAGACAAAAGAAGGAGATATAAATCACGAAGAAAAGACATTCTTTTATGATCAATGCAATTCAAGAAACAATGTTCTTGAACGAAGACAAGTACATCCTGTAACAACCCATTTTTCTCCTTACAATATGAATGACCAGTTATGTTAAATAAACGTTTTTGATAGAAGAATTTTTAGGTTAAATAGTCTTGAAAAAATTTGTAGTAATCGTAAAATAGAGAGTGTACATGTAAGGAACACATAAATATGACTTCGTATGAGTAAGTTATGATTTTAAGAAGTTTCAACGCAACATTATACGACTCAGAAACCAAAGTAGAGATCAGTTGATTGTTAAGAAAAACAATCTAAACGAGAGTTGAAGATCTCGTCCATATGATTCCGTCGATATAGATACAGCTGAGAACGGAATTCATATGAGAGAGTTATGATTTTTATACGAGTTTTAACAGTCTAAGCCTGTTAAAAAATATAGCTTTAAATAAAGTGAGAATTGGCCGACGGAGTCTAAATGAAAGTTTTAGATCTTGTCGGTAGCCACGCGTGGATATGAAGAACATCGAAAATGGAGCTCATACGAAGAAGATATGAATTTTTGAAGAAGTGCTAAATTTGCACGTGAGTCGGACCACACAGACCAAGCGCGTGACATGCACTGACACGCCACCCAAATTTCACCACATGTCAGTTTCTTCATGGAGCCACGTTAGCACCCCTGACCAAATGCACGACGCACACCCAACCACGTGCTCGGAGTGCATCCCAAAATCAGCTATAAATAGGCACCGATTTTCCTTCCTTTCTCTCATCTCTTTCCTCCCGAACCTCTCCGGAACTCCTTCGTATCTCTTGAACTTTTGCTCTCTAAACTCCACACTACATTAGCGAAACTATGAGGCAGTGAGCCGGGCAGATATAAGTGCTCGATATACTGGTCATGCCCACAACTTTTTCGGGTTTTAGTCAGAAACTCTCTGTATGTGAAGCTATGATTACAACCATTCAAGAAGAGTTAACAGAATTTGATAGAAATCAAGTGTGGACTCTTGTCCCTCCTCCTCAGGATCACCCTATTGTTGGCACAAAATGGGCCTTTCGAAACAAGCTCAACGACACTGGAGCTATAATCAGAAACAAAGAGTGATCGGTGGCCAAAGGATTTACTCAGATCGAAGGACTTCATTACAACAAGACTTTTGATCATGTTGCTCGTCTTGAAGCCATCCAAATATTTATCGCCTATATAGCTCACAAAGGCTTTAAAGTTTACCAAATAGATGTTAAAAGAGCCTTTGTCAATGGTAAACTGGATACCGAAGTGTATCTTCAATAGCCCCTGGTTTTGTAAATCTTTCTATCCGAACTATTGTTACAAACTTCAAAAAGCTGTTTACGGCCTCAAGCAAGCTCCAAGCGCCTGGTACGAGACTCTCTTTGATTCTATGAAGCGTTCTGGTTTTCAAAGAGGAATAATTGATCCTACCTTATTCCGAAGATTGAATGGAAACCATCTCATGTTAGTCCAACTATATGTTGACGACATTATCTTTGGATCCACAGATCCAACGATGGTCCAACTAAATGAGCATGAATCGTGAATTAAGTTTTTTCCTCGAACTTCAAGTCAAGCAGACCAACAGACTAATCTTTATTCATCAATAGAAATACATTTTCGAACTTTTGAAAAAGTATTCCATGGACACTTGTGCCTCTGCAAAGGTCCCAATGGGTTTCAGACACAAGATTTTCTCGGACCCATCAGGTGATGTTAATCAGAAGAAGTATAGGGGAATAATTGAATCGCTACTCTACCTTATTGAAAGTCGTCCGGAGATCACGTTCTCTACATGCCTGTGTGCTAGATTTCAGGTTATTCCGAATATGTCTCATCTTCTGGTTGTCAAGCAAATATTCTGATATCTCACAGGAACAAAGAACCTAGGAATTTGGTATCCGACACATGAAAGTTTCCTTCTTCAGGCATATTCCGACTCTAAATATGGAGGTCTTCAACTGGATAGAAAAAGCACTTCCAGAGGTTGTCAATTTTTGGGTGGAAGATTAATTAGCAGGTCATACAAGAAACATAATTGTATTGTTCTCCCAACAGCCGATGCAGAATACGTCGCTGCTGCAAGCTACACTTTGCAAGTACTTTGGATGAAATCTTAGCTTCTGGAATATGGTTATCGATTTCAACAAATTCCAATATATTGTGACTCTCAAAGTGCAATTGCGATTTATCACAATCCAATCCAACACTCCATGACAAAGCACATTGATATTCGATACCATTTCATTAAAGATCATGTTTTAAAAGGAAACATCGAACTCATTTTTGTTCCATCTGATGATGAAATTGCTGATGTCGTTACTAAGGCATTAGACGAAACCAAATTTAATGGGTTTCTAAAAAAGATGGGAATGATAATGCTTGATCAACAATTCTTCTAAGAGGCTTGTACTCTCTAATGCAAACATTAGAAAGTAAAATAATTCCAAAGTCAAATTCATTTCTCCTCGGAATCGTGTCCTCTCGTAAAATATAGGATCATCATATGTATCTTTTTGTCTAACCTCTTCTTCTAGTTTTTAACTTGTTCAACTTTCCTCATCACTTGAAGCTTCTGACCGATATAGTTACATCGGAGTAATTGCAATCATTCCATCTCGAAGTTTATGTAAAAAACAAGTGTATTATGAAGATCATATCGAAATTCAAATCCGAAATGGTAATATGAGTTCATCTCTTATCTTCTGCTGAGCTCTATTCCTCAATTCTCGGAATCTCCAATCTTTTGAAACTGGTCCTCTAAGATCTTCATGCATTTTACCTCTGATATTCAGTTTGAGACTGTGCTATCTTTAACTCTATATTACGTACTAATGATGTGTTCATATTATTTCCGAAGTATCTTATGGCATCTCACCTCAGAATCCAAATGTTTCGAGATCCTCAACTGTAAAAGAATTTTAAGGTTTTCATTAAAGTTTTTATTCTGAAACGTTTTTTCATTTATATATTAACGATAATTTTTCTTGATGATTATTCTTTTAATTCTCAATAAACGTGCTTTGGCACACGTTCCAATAAAGCGCATTACAAATCAGAACTAAAACGACAGTCCTCACTTTTGCAACAAACAAACGTCCCATCTTTTGTGTGCTACAGTTGTTTAGGAAGCTGTTTTTGGCAATGCATTTAATGTGATCCATTTCGTGTTCGGATGTCATCAATACATTCTTCCACCCGACCCGAAATTTCCAACCTATAAAAGGATTTCGAATCCTAACTATTCCTACTTTTCACTTTTTCTATCCTCTTGCTAGAGCCTTTCTCTCTGTTCTCTATTCTTCGAGCTCTCAAACATTCATCAATGGCATATTCTCAAACTGTTCCTCAAGTTTCCAAACTTGCATCAAATAAGAAATCTTCAAAGGGTTCTGCATCATCTTCCTCAACTGAGTTCATACTCAGAGAAATCACTCAACTCTTTTCGCTTGATCCAATGGATTATGATGAATCCATCCGAATCATGATTGAGTTCATTTCCCATCATCCTATTGTAGTTCCTCTCACCAAAATCCCCAACCCTAAACTTCCTCTTTGCATTCTTCAAAAGCTTTTGAAAGGATCAAGATCGAAAAAGACGTACTGGATCACTGATGACGAAATCGTTCCTCTCCATAAGAATACCTTCCTCAAGTCTATCGGCATTCCAGAAAACCCCAAGGGTTTTCATGTTCAAGAACCCACGACTGAAGAGTTTTAGTCATTTCTCAATCAAATTGGGTATAATGGGGAATTTAAGGAAAATGAGTTCAAGAAGTCTGCTGTTCCTGGCCTTTGGACCGTACTGATGCACCTAATCATTCAAGGATTATCCGACAAACATGGTGGTATAGAAACCTTGAGCAAGGACTGGTTTTATGTTGTGTACAATATCTTTTCCGAAAGAGACAACATTGTTGATCTAACCGAGCTGCTCTGGCAGGACTTTAGGAAGTTCGCCATCAATAAGAAGCCGAACGAGATTTCAAGTCTGAGATTCTGGGCTCCAAAACTTCAATAGCTGTACGATGAAACATTAGAAGCCATTCCTCTCAATTCCGATCTCAACGAGGTTTACTGTTCCTTTAAATTTATAAAAACTTATAGGTTACCGAACCAATCTGCGTTCTAACCTATCCATCGTTTTCCAGAACACATGTTGGCTGCAGTTCTATCCGACTCATCTTATCTCAGACACCATCTTGAGACTTCGGTTGTGTATGACCCTACATAATCTACCCCAGTCTCGGATGATCAGCCTTCAGATATGAACAAACTAGTTTCTGCTGGTGGCCGTAAGAAGAAAATGGCTAAACGAAAGGCCTCTACCTTAAAAGTTAGAACCAAAAAGAGAAGAACCAGTGGACCCTCTCAACAGGATTCACAAATTGGCATTTGATGTGAATCTGGATCACCGCCTACCCCTCCTATCCACTCTTCCGCAGTACTCTTTGGAGTTTAAATATCACATGCATAAAGTCACAGGGAGTCTACACATAATCTACCCCCATCTTCCCAAAAAGATGGTGATGGTATTGAAAAGAGTCCCTTGAACCCCCTTGGGACAAACCCACGCTTCTTTTCAGAAATCCCATTCGATTCTACACAAGCATAATCAGGGGCCCATGCCTCTGATTCTAAGCTTTCCGAAGTTGGAGTAGTCCCTCCTACTTCGAAAGCGTCAACCGGTCTGATACCTGCTTCAGGTAAAGGACGATTGAGTATTTTTGACAAAGACTGGTCTGATTTTGTTAACAGGGCCTACTCTAGACATTCAGAGCTAACAAGAGCACAAATGGAGTATACGCTTATTTCCATGCGTCAAAGAGCTCTTCAAAGTCGTCTTCCATTCTCTTTTCCATCCAATGAAGAGACTTCTCAGGTGTTCCATCCTTCAGAAGAAACTCAACAAACCCCTACAGGATATGTTCCCGATCCTACAATTGTTTCGGATGATCCTCATCCTGATGGGTTTTGAGCAAAAGAACATTCCTATGTACACATGCAAAACCCTAAAGCTTTGGATCTAGGTTTCTCAATTATACATGAAAATTTATCCAAAGCTTGTAAACCCTAAACTAGCATACAACAAAACAATTAAATATAAAATAGACAAGTTAGATGAATACCTTGATTGTTGATTGTAGATCTTGAAGCTTTGAGAACCTTAGCACCCCAAATATTGTGCCACTAATGAATCACAAACACCAAAAGCAATTGTATGAAACAAGAGAGAGGGGAGAGGGAAAAATCGGCTCCAAGTCTTCTAGGGTTAAGGTGTAGCCGATTTCTCATGCCCAAGGGGTCTTTATATAGGTGTGGAAGTTAGGGTTTCGGTCATTATCCTTATCTGGTTACTTAGCCACCAAGCAGCCCATAAGATAATTCTAGAACCCCCCCCCCCTTTTGGACGAATTCCTTAAGGCCTTATCCTTAGAATTCGTCTACCCTATACTCTAGGGTTTGCTTACCCAACTTTGCAACTATCACCATAATTACAAATTCAGTCCCCTTAATTCAATTAATATCTTTTGACCAAAAAATTAATTCTTAATTAATTATTGACCAATGCTAATTAAATAAATATGATTTCTCTTTTAATATATTATTCTTATAATATATTAATAAACCATAATAACCTCTTTCTCTATTATTTATCCAGTCAAGTTGCTTCGGTGAAGGCAACCCAAAAGGACCATGCTACAACCGGGTCAAGTACATACCAAATATAGTTATGGACTTAGACACTAATCCAACAGTCTCCCACTTGGATAAGTCTAATAACTATAAATGCAAGTATGACTTCAGGATCTGATTAGCAATCATAGCTCTCAAAAGCCGCTCTTGAACTCTGACTCGTCCTTTAGACAAGGGATCGTATAATCCTCCGTTCTCAAGATATCGTGCGGACAATTACATGGAACATAGTCATACTTATTGTCCAACAGTTTCTTTCTCGATCTCTGATTCGTCTGACATAGAACTTAATTGAACACATCAATTCAGTCCTGACCGGGCCCGGGACATATGTCAAACCAAATCATCGAGGGGCCCAAATATCGCTTTTACCCTCTTAGGATAAAAGGAACAGATAAACTTCGACTTATATGCATTTACTATTCACTCATTAAATCATGCATATCAATGCGTTTTATAACATCAAGTTACTGATGTGTTTACGCATTATCAATGCACAACCAACTTGCAAACAATAAACCATATATTTAGGTTTAAAGATTATATGATATTATCGTCTTGCGATCACTCGTGATAAATTCCATGAAGTGATGCCAGCAAGCGTGGGTTTAATCCAATGCTCAAATCTTATTTCATAAGCTCTCATGAACGTCACATAAAACCTTTGCTATGTCTAATACACTTTAGACAGTCTACAACAAATTCATGACAGTCTTCTTTCATACTTACTTCCGAAGTATAAGCGACTGTGGACTGTTCGAATAATCTTATTATTCAGGAAGTCAAAACATGCAAAGTGAAACAATAGGTAAGTAATTAATACAAGACAATAACTTTACTTATAAATAATACTCCTTTATTTAATCATCAAATGTTAATTACAATTTATCTATTACACGTTTCAAAACTATCTAATCAAAACTAATATCGTCCTTCAACCCAATGCTCCTAGCATCCTGCAAGTGCTTAACCATACTCAGTCCCTTCGTAAGGGGATCTGCTGGGTTATCTTCTGACGATACCCTCTTCACTACGAGGAGTCCCTCTTCTACCCGATGTCTAATAAAGTGATATTTCTTGTCGATATGTCGAGATCTGCCATGATCCCTTGGTTCCTTGGTCAAGGCAACCGCTCCTTCATTATTGCAGAAAATCTCCATAGGCTCCTTTATGGATGGCACAACTTCAAGGTCTCCGATGAAGTTCTTCAACCATATCGCCTCCTTTGACGCTTCGCTCGCTGCTATGTACTCGGATTCGCACTTTGAATCAACTACGGTCTCCTGCTTGGAAATTTTCCAAGTCACTGCTCCTCCATTGAGAGTAAAGACCCAGCCTGAATGAGATCGATAATTATCTCGGTGTGTCTGAAAACTGGCGTCACTATACCCTCGCACCCTTAAGTCATCACTCCCACCGAGGACTAGAAACCATTCCTTGGTCCTACGAAGGTACTTAAGAATATTCTTGACTGCGGTCCAATGTGCTCTGCCAGGGTTCCCTTGATATCTGCTGACCATGTTCAAAGCGAAGGCCACATCAGGGCGAGTACAAGTCATAACATACATGATTGAGCCAACTGCGGAAGTGTAAGGTATTTGGCTCATCTCTGATCTCTCGGCTTCGGTACTCGAGCTTTGAGTCTTACTCAACTTGGAGTTGCTTTGGATCGGTAACTCCCTTTTCTTGGAATTCTCCATACTAAAACATTTTAGTACCTTGTCCAAGTAAGTATTCTGACTAAGTCCTATTAGTCTTTTACTCCTGTTTCTCACTATCCTTATTCCCAAAATATTGGCAGCCTCTCCGAGGTCCTTCATAGCGAAACACTTCCCAAGCCAGGACTTAACTTCCTGTAGGGTTTGGATGTCGTTTCCTATGAGTAGTATGTAATCGACATACAATACGAGGAAGCTAACTATACTCCCACTGGCTTTGACATATACACATGACTCATCCTCACTTCGCAGAAAACCAAAGTCTTTGAGTTTCTCATCGAAACAAAGATTCCATCAGCGAGATGCTTGTTTTAATCCATAAATGGATTTCTCAAGATTACACAATCTATTAGGATGCTTCGCATCGACAAAACGCTCTGGCTGACTCATGTAAACATCCTCAGCTAACTTCACATTGAAGAAAGCGGTTTTAACAACCATTTTCCATATTTCATAGTCATGAAATGCAGCAATGGCTAGCATCACGCTAATAGACTTTATCTTCGTAACCGGTGAGAAGGTCTCATCATAGTCAATTCTGGGAGTTTGAGTAAAGCCCTTCGCAACCAATCGCGCTTTATAAGTGTGCACTTTCCTATCCATGTCGGTCTTCTTCTTGAAGATCCATTTGCACCTGACCGTCTTACGACCTGGCACATTGTCAACCAAATTCCAAACTTGGTTGTCATACATGGACTGAATCTCACTGTCCATAGCCTCTTTCCATTTCTCAGACTCCTGGCCTGCCATGGCTTCCTTATAGCTGTTAGGTTCGTCCAAATTTACTAGTGTACTATCACTAATAAACGTATCCCTTTCTGTAGTAATATGGAAACCATAAAACTGGGGTGGAACGCTAACTCTATTGGAACGTCTAAGAGGTAAGGACTCATTGATCGGTTCAACAGGAGTTTCCTCCTCAGGTTGAGCGCCAGTGTTAGAGGTTCCTTCATCGTTCGATTCTTGAATCTCTTCAAGATCGATTTGCCTCCCACTGTCTCCTTGGCTTATGAGTTCTCGCTCTCGGAAAACCCCTCTCCTCGCAACAAAGACAACATTTTCACTCGGTCTATAGAAGAGATATCCAAAGGACTTCTGTGGATAGCCGATGAAAATACACCGCTCATTATGAGGTTCGAGCTTGTCGTGAGTCTCTCGTCTTACGAAAGCCTCGCAACCCCAAACCTTGATATGTGCCAACGAGGGAGCTTTTCCTGTCCACATTTCGTGAGGTGTTTTGGCAACCTTCTTTGTAGGGACTAAGTTAAGGATATGGGAGGCAGTCTCTAAGGCATACCCCCAGAATGAGATAGGTAGCGAAGCACGACTCATCATGTAACGAACCATGTCGAGCAAGGTTCGATTACGCCTCTCAGCTATACCATTCAACTCCGGTGTGCTAGGTGGCGTCAATTGCGAAACGATTCCGCATTCCTTGAGGTAGTCATGGAACTCAAGAGTAAGGTACTCTCCACCTCGATCGGATTGAAGCATCTTGATTTTCTTGCCCAACTGATTCTCAACTTCCTGCTTAAACTCTTTGAACTTTTCAAAGGTTTCTGACTTGTGCCTGATTAAGTAGATATAGCCATATATGTTATAATCATCGGTAAAAGTCACGTAGAAGCGACTGAATCCCTTGTGGTGGATCTAAAGGGCCCACACACATCGGTGTGTATGAGATCCAATAAACCCTCACCCCTTTCACAAGTACCAGTGAAGGGTGACTTGGTCATCTTTCCAAGTAAACAAGACTCGCACACGTCATCGTCCCTAAGGTCGAATGGCTCCAACACTCCATCCTTTTGGAGTTGGGCTATGCGTTTCTTGTTGACATGTCCAAGATGACAATGCCACAAGCATGCTTTATCCAAACTATTGGAAGAATCTATATGCAACACATCATTTCCTAAGTTGTCTACAAGCATCACACTTTCATATATTACATTACAAGGCAATGCCTCAAAATAGAAAACACCATTAAATAAAGCATTAATAGAACCTTTTTCATTATCAAACGAAAATCTAAATCCTTGTTTATATAAACCATGAAAAGAAATGATGTTTCTAGCCATTTCTGGAGAATAGCAACAATTATTCAACCTACTAAGCACTAAAGGGTAAACTCCAATCTTGGTGACAGGCGACGATCTTCTGTTCCCCATGATCAAGTTTATCTTCCCATGCTCCACATCCCTATTTCTTCTTAGGCCCTGCAAATCAGAACAAATGTGAAAACCAGATCCTATATCAAGAACCCAAGAAATAGCATGCAATGAGTCATTAGATTGAATAGTATAAATACCTGCATATGATGGTTTTATCTTTCCATCCTTGATGTCCTGCAGATACTTCGGTCAGCTTCGTTTCCAATGCCCTTTCTCATGGCAGTAGTAGCACTCTGCATCCTTCGGGTTGGAGGAGGGTGCAGTGGAGCCAACCTTGGTTCCACTAGAAGAGGTACCATCATGGGACTTTCCCTTATGGTGGCTCTTTGAAGGAGCCTTCCTCTTCTTACCCTTCCCCTACCCAATAGCCAAGACGGGGGCAGGAGTAGCAGGAGTTGATGCAACAGATTTTTCATTGAGGTTTCTCTCAGCAGTCCTCAACATGCCTTGAAGCTTGATCAACGTGACCTCCTATTTATTCATGTGGTAGGTCATGCGGAACTGGTTATAGCAAGGAGGCAGGGAATGAAGAATAATATCAATCGCCAGCTCTTCATCGAAGTTAACATTTAACTTCAGCAGGCGGTCAACATATCTCTGCATTTTCTGTAGGCGAGCAGTGACGGACTCTCCGTCCCTCATTTTGTTCGTGATCATCGAAGTGATGATCTCGTACCTTTCCTGTCTGGTGCTTTGGTGGTACCTGTCCAGTAAATCCTGATTCATTTCATAGGGGTAGAAGTCCTCGTAGGACTTTCGGAGTTCGGCAGTCATAGTCGCGAGCATGATGCAATGGACTTTCGTAGCATCGCGCTCGTGGGCCTCAAAGGCAGCAATATCCTCGGGAGTAGCAGTGTTGACATTTACCTCCTTTAGCTTTTCATCGAGAACATACTCCTTGTCCTTGTAGCGGGTGACCATGCGGATGTTGCGGATCCAATCATTGAAATTGGTCCCATAGAAAATCACCCTCCCACATAAATTCATGAGTGGGAACGAGCTTGAAGAGGTTGAGCCTGAAGCGTTGTTGTTGTTCAAGTTAGACATCTGAAAGGAAAAGAGACAAAGTTTGATTAGATAAGAATCCCTAGTTAAACACCCAAATGAGAAATTAGGGCTAGGATCCAACAACATTATTTGTAATTTAGAAGAGGGATGCCGTAATCTAAACAAAAAATAATTTGAAGGTAAGTGAATGACGATTCACTAATTTCCACCATGAAAAACAAAAGAAAATTAAGTTTTAAATGTATTAAAAACTCCTAGATCTTTTGAGATTCATTGAACTTTTCAATGGCATGTTTAAATCTTGATATGCCCTTCAAGTTTGTGACTGGGAGACCGAGGATCACAAACAAGGTGTGAATAACCATGCAAATATACTTGGTGCCCCCAATGTCATAGCCACCTAATTAGTGTGTCGGTTAGACACAGACGCTCCATTGATCTATGTCAAACATCAAGTCACCCTTTGCCACCTTTGCTAGACGCAAATTAGTGTGCCGGTTAACCACACACGCTCCACTAACGTCTTGACAAGGGTACAAAGTGTAATTTCATGGAATAACATCATTTTCATATTTTTCCTAAAGTAACTAAGATTGAGAATTTTATAAAAACATTTAGTTACTTTATTTATCATTATACTTTTAATGAGGAATTTAGTTGCCCTATCCTACCAGTTCGGCTAACGACCCTCCACCAATCAAGGTAGCGGTGGGTGAGAGTGGACACCCATTAAACTGCCATTTTATAGGCAACAACCTTATACCCCCATTATAGATCGACTTCGTGAATGAGGCCTAGTAACAGTAAAACTAGAATTTATCTTATACATATATAATAATTATTCTTATAATATTATAATAGTATAGGGTTGAATTTTAAACTTGTAAAATTCTAGGGTTTGGAATTTAATTATTTCAAAATTAAACTTTTAATCAAAAAATTTAAATCCCAAAACTTGAGGGCAAGTTTTGAAACATTTCAAAACTATCTCGATCAAAATATAGGTGTGGAAGTTAGGGTTTCAGTCATTATCCTTATCTGGTTACTTAGCCACCAAGCAGCCCATAAGATAATTCTAGAACCCCCCTTTGGACGAATTCCTTAAGGCCTTATCCTTAGAATTCGTCCACCCTATACTCTAGGGTTTCCTTACCCAACTTTGCAACTATGACATAATTACAAATTCAGTCCCCTTAATTCAATTAACCTCTTTTGACCACAAAATTAATTCTTAATTAATTCTTGACCAATGTTAATTAAATAAATATGATTTCTCTTTTAATATATTATTCTTATAATATATTAATAAACCATAATAACCTCTTTCTCTATTATTCATCCAGTCAAGTTGCTTCAGTGAAGGAAACCCAAAAGGACCATGCTACAACCGGGTCAATTACATACCAAATATAGTTATGGACTTAGACACTAATCCAACACCTCCGAAGTTCACAAGCGAAGTAAATCCCAAGCCTCCCTTTGATGAAGATCACTTGGATGATGTAATGTTTGCAGATGACAACACATTTGTTGGTTCCCTTCCGGTTCTCACATCCTTCAACATGCTACTGAAGCCATCTTCTTCCAAACTAACTTATGATTTTGGTATTTTCTCCTCCTCTGAAGAATCCAAAGAAGAAGGAGAAGTAGATGTTGATGCAAAAAAGCAAGGCAATGAAGGAAACAAGGATCAAGCCAATCTTGTTGATGCTAACAAGCAAGGCAATGAAGGAAACAAGGATCAAGCCAATCTTGTTGATAATCCCAAGCCTTTCGAACCTCAAAATGATGCCAATGATGATGATGATGATAAGAAGTCTGAGAGTTCTACCTCGAACACATGATCTTCGGATGAAAACATTGCATATCCATTTGCCTTGTTAGAACTCTGAGATAATGTTGCATCTGTTGTCTCCAAAGTTGACTCCCTCGACAAGACAGTCGCATACCTTAATTCCAAGATTGATCAGAAGGTTACAAGTCTCGAATCCAAGCTAGAGCCTATTCTTAAATCTCTTTTCGAGATCAAAGATGCTTCCCTCTCCGAACTCGATCGAGCAAATCAACTCGACCAACTCATTTCTCACCGATTCAAGCACACTCTTGAAGAAGTCGAACAGAAGTATAACGACAACCTCGATCATCACATCTCTACTACCACCAATATGCTCAAGATTCACGACAACATGATTAGTGCTACTAATGAGCTCATCAAGCAAACTCATGTTCGTCATGAGAAACAAATTCAAAGGCTGGAAAATGAGATTCAGAAAAAGGATGAAATGAATCTGATTATGTAATAGGTTCTTATCAAGCTGATCCGAGCCACTTGGAATATTTTTGATGTTCCGAATTATAAATTCAATGAGATGATCATAATTATTGATGATAAATTTTCCCATCTTAAAGTTCAAGATCCGATAGCTGAAGCTTACGATTCTATCTCCAAACAGATCAACATGAGCTTTCGAAAAGTGTTCAAACGATTGAGTGAAATTCAAAGTAATGCCAGACTTGCATCAGATGTAGGGCCTTCTGATGCAAGAGGGAATAAGGATTTAGTAAAAGAGAATGATGGATTCAATGTAAACATGACTCGGAATTTGTGCTCCGAGATGAATCGTCCGATGAAGAAATACTTGATGTTGAATCTATTGAGTTGGGTGATGAAGAAGATGAAGAACTGGTTGAAAGCAATATTTTAGGACTTCAAGTTATCAGGTAACAACCTATGAAGGTCCTTTCGGATGCAGATAAGCTGAAATGGTCCTCGGTTACGTGGCCATCATCATTAGAAAAAACATTTAGACGAAGCCGAGATATGGAAAAAATCAAGACAAAGCTAACCGTTTATGCATTCCGAGCTACTCAATCTATGCTTCCTCAAATCCCTGCTCCGAGGATCACTCAAATCGATGTAGGTTCTTCAACCCGGAAACCTGATGATCTTCCTGAAGAGCCTATGATTCGTCCTTCACCAGAATTTATCATCACCAAATCCAGTCAACAAATCATATCTGGGATGGATGTACCTCCATAAGAGAAAGGCAAGCAGATTGCTACTGAATCGTACAACCCAGTGAAGACGTTGAAAAATTCTGAGGATTTGTCTCAAGAACAAATCGATCAATCTTTGGAAGAAAGAATCTGGATTCAAGCGCTGAAAGACAATCTGGATCTGATGTTGGGCATACCTGCTCTTTTCCGAGAAGAAATTATTCACGACATACACTTTGTGCTCTTCATGTATTATGATCTTCCAACACATGATGCTGATCCACTTGACCTACCAATCTCTCCTCACGGTCACTTCTATATCAAGTACGCTGCTCTTTATCTGAATGATGATCCTCAAACAATCATTAGGATAGAGCGTGAGAGATTGAGAACCTTATACTCTGTCAACGCACGACCCCAAAAGGAAGTGTGGTCTTGGAAGCAGATTACCAAGATCGTTGGATACGGTAACAACGTTCAGAGCAAGTTTGATCTTAACTATATGTTGTACAAATATTATGTCTCTCGGAACAAAGAATCAACCATCACCATCACGAATGTTGACTTTCCCTCAATCAACCTAAATGACATTCTCACCATTGCTACTCACTTCTGAGATCGCCAAACCAGTGACACGAGCATCAGAGCTTACAGTGTTGTAATCAAATTCTTGAAGGACTACATTGCTGAGTTCTACAGACCCGACATTGAATTTGCTCATCTGTTTGGAACCGAGAACGTTTTGGCAAAATCACTACCGAACTGGCTGAAGAACAGATCTTGGCAAAAGGCCCCGTTGAAGAACCGGAACTCAACTATGTCTATCTAAAAAAGAAGACTAATCGAAAAGAATTCTTTATAGTTCTTTACAAACATCTTATTCCGACAAAGATCCTTCATAAGTTCATTTCCAATGTTGAAAAAAGTGATTCTCCTGAGCATGTCAAGAAGAAGTTCATCGAACATCTTAAATGGTATTTGGAAGTCCGGAGCTGGCTACAAAGTGCCAATTTCTTTGTCTTTGATGAAGCCAAGTGAGAAGTTGTTTGATTTCTAAGTTTACTTAGGGAGAGATTGTTGATACATGAAAGTGAACCTCTAGCAATCCGAAGCCAAACCATAACCAAAGTCCAATTGTATTCCGAGATGTGAAGAGATTCCGAAGTCAAGCTTCTTCTGAGATGAAGATTTATCTGAGACATTCCTAGTTTTCGATTATATTGAGTTCGTACAAGAATTTAATGCTTCTTGTCTTTTAGTACTTGTTGATTGTACAGTTCATGGGACAAAATCGAGTAAATCGTGTGTGTCAGCTTTTCTGACTTATCAGATTTACATTCTCCATGCATGTCTTGTATTTTGTCTTTTTATCACTCCTTTCCTATTTAAGGAGGTGAGTCTTCCATGCATTGTAACCTTTTTAAGAAGAAATATTCTCTTCACATCAAATACTCAATATCTTGCAAGTCAAATCTCTTTTTCCATTATTCTCATTGTTCTTAAGTTGTCTTTACTTTGTTCATACTCATTTTATCTTACTTAAATATTTTGTTAAATACTTTGTTGATTTTCATACTTCAAGATAAGACTGGTTTACCAGACTTGACTGGACCAAAATATTAGCAACAAACATTGATCTTAAGCTAATTGAAGGTTTGAGTTTTCAAACCTTGTCCGCGCACTAACTCTTGCACTTTCAACATTACAGTGGCAGCAAAATCATAAGTATGAAATGTCTTGTGGATGCGATGCAATCATGTCAGACTCTTCCCCTTGGAACCAAAAGTAACTGAAATATTTAAAACACAAAACTATAAACACAAAGCTTCGTGAGTTTCCTCAAAATACCACATACATAACATTGGGTCCCACCCACATAATGGGCCCAACCCAACATAACGGGCCCCACCCAACACACATGCAAGAGTCACACAAACAGTCTAGCACTCTATAGTATAGTGAGAAAAATCACCTGGCAATGTAGTCAACAACTAGACCGCTCACACAGCCAAGAACTTGGTACTACACACCAATTATAGAATCATATAAGGTAAACCCTTAGTCTACCTTCTAAAACTAGAATTTTACCAAAAGTCAACACTATCAAATGTTAATGGTCAAATTCAACATCAGTTGACCTCCACATCGTGGTCATGCTTTGGCCACGTTATGGGACCTTCTCGACAAAACAGTCGTGGACGAGCCAGCCACGATGTCGTGGAAAGCATGCCACCACATCATGGGAACTGGACATAAACATCTTAATGGATTAAGAATTCATCCAGTTAGTCGAGGGGCTCCAAAGCTCAGATCTGATTCCCCTCATGGTCTAGATGGATAAAGTTTCCAAATTTATCCATTAATACAAACCAATAAGTCACGATCTCTAATCCTAAGCTCTTAATGGTTGCACCAAGTGCTTGGACACCACCCTAGGTCATGCAAGTCCACTTTCCAACCAAAACCATGGTCAAGAAGAAATCTAATACACTAAAATTCTATGGAGTTCACCCATAATCCAAGGGCAAGAAGATTTGGGACTAAAAGCTCATAAAATGACCTAATATGAGATCTAGAGATATAATGGACAAGGTTGAGACTTTATACCTCCTCAAGATCAGAAATGAGAATAAGATGCTAGATCCAAGCCAAAGCCAAGCTTCCAATCCACAAGACGGGCTCTTTCTTCTTTCAAGCTTCACAAAATGGCTTCAAACTTTCAAAACACATATAAAGAGGCTAGGGTTTGGGTGAAGGTCGTTCTCAGAGGATGGAGGCTACCAAATGAGGTAGCCCTAGAAGTTAGTGCCTTTAAATAGGGTACCAATCCTGAAATATAGGGTTTTGAACACTAGCCGCCATCACGTGGTGGCTAAGAGCGTGCCACGTTGCGGAGGCTCACGAATGCATGTTTTTCAAAACTGGGCTGCTACGTCATGGTCATTCCCTTACCATGTCGTGGCCTAGGTAAAATCCCAAAACTAGATAAATGAAATTAAATTAAGAAGAACCATTCCGGGAAACGGGTGTTACAAAGTTGGAAAAAGCATTATATGGTCTTCGACAATCCCCAAGAGCATGGAATTTAAAAATTAATAATAATTTGAAAGATATGGATTTTCAACGGTGCTTGCAAGAAAATGGATTCTATACAAAGGTTACAATTGGAGAATTCATAATTGTTATAGTTTACGTAGATGATTTATTCGTAACAGGAATAAGTTTATAGTTCATAAACCAATTCATGAAACTCATTGCATTGCAATTTGAAATGTCAGACATTGGTGAACTAACTTGGTACTTGGGTATTGAAGTATCACAAGAAGATGGTTGTGTAAAAGGTAAAACAAGAAAATTATGCCATGAAAATTCTAAAAGTATAAGGCATGCAGGGTGGAATGCAACTCAATGTCCAATGGATGCATGACTAAAGTTGTCAAAAGCTGAAGACGATCTGGAAGTGGAAGCTACCCATTATCGAAAACTAGTGGGATACTTAGGTTATCTATTGCATACACATCTAAACTTAGCATATTCAGTTGGGGTAGTCAACCATTATATGCAAAGTCCAAGAGAAACTCATACTCACGCCATTAAGCAATTCTTCGTTATCTATGTGGGAAAACTTCCATTAGGGTAATATACAAGCGATGTGAAGATTTGAAATTACTAGGTTACAGTGATAACAGTCAGAATGTTGATGTAGATGATGGGCGAAGTACAACGGGACATGTCTTTTTTCTTGGAAACTCTCCTATCACTTGGTGATCTCAAAAACAAGACATTGTAGCCTTATCTTCGTGTGAAGCTGAATTTATGACAACCACTGCAGTTGCGTGCCAGATAATTTAACTAAGGGAGTTATTGGCTGAGCTGGCAGGAATGAAGAAACAGAAGGTGCATATTTGAATAGACGAAAATCAATAATTACTCCGTCAAAGAATCCAGTATTTCAGAAATTCAGGGGGTGATTGTTGGCGAATTGTCTGAGACCAATGGTGGCTAATTTGTGTGATTTGGTCGTGATTATGTTATCTTGGAGTGTTTTCCATGTCTTCCTAAGTTTCCCTGAGCAATAAGGAAAGTTTATGTGTTTATCTGTCTAAAATCCTAGTTGAATACTAAGGTGTTTTATGTTTAGTATAAAACCGATAGGATCCTGTAAACACATTTATTATTGGAGTTTTGAGTTATAAGTTTCTTCAATAAGATACTTGCGAGTTTAGGTAACATACTATTGTTTTACTTCCTGTTTGGCTTTATTCTTCCTCCATGTTGGTATTCGAATAGATTTGTATTAGTTATGAAAGTGTTGAAATGTTTATCCCAATCTCATAAAAGGATGTATTAGTTTGTTTTCATTAGTCATGTTCTTGTTAAAATCACTAAGGAAAATCCTTGAAATGAAGTTGGAATTTTTAAGATTAAGTAGGTTTCATTAAAGGTTTTTTCTACTACACGAGGTTGAGGAGCATATATGTATACTATAATCAAGTAAGAATCAATACTATTAGTGTATCTCACGTCGGTGCGACACGGTCTTGTAAGTCATTATATATGTTGGAGTCTCCCTTCTCTCCACAAGGGATTTTATGGAGAGATAATATTAGGCTCCACATATATTTACATGGTATCAGAGCCGGCGTCCCGCACCTCTATGGCTCAGCACATCCCTGTTTATCCTCACCGAGCCTCTGAATCTGAGGGGGAGTGTTTGTGTATCCTACATCGGTGCGACACGGTTTTATAAGTGGCTATATATGTTGGAGTCTCCATTCTCTCCATAAGGGATCTTTTGGAGAGACAATATTATGCTCCACATATATTTACAAATACAAACAATGTACCTAATTATGGCCAAGAAGTTTTTGGACTTAAATATACGTTTCTTCTTGAAGATTTATGACCCCCCCCCCCCAAACACACACACACACATACAAAATAAGCCTCTGGATCTCCCATCGACATCAACACATTCGAAATTGAAAGGTGAGAAGTCCTGATTTTTTGTTAGAAGTAGTCCCTATACTTTAATTTTATACGCCCAAAAATATAAAATTTTGACTACGGCCCCCCTGTTCACCAATTTTTATAGAAATTATATCCCCCCTCCCCCAACCCCCCCCCCCCCCCCCCCAAATAAAAGATTGAAGCTCTACCATTAGTCCTAGTAGTTTCTGATTTTAGATTACATGGATCTACAAATTGAGCCTCTTGAATTGCAATAAAATAAAATTAGCATGTTTTTTTTTCTTCAAACCCATTTCATTTTGAGGAATTTCCCGCTCCTTTGATGTTTAGAGTTAATAGATTCACTAGAAAAATTGATCCTCACCATTTTTTATATAATATTTTTTTTCATTCATTTGTAAAATTTAGTTATCACAGTATATTGAGTGTGAAGGCAAACGGGTAACAAGTTGCGCTGCTAAACATATTTGTGTGGTAAAGTCAGTTCTTTTGAAAACTACATCCATAAATATGAGGATATAACATTGCTAAGCATGATCCGTTGTACTCTATTAATAAGTTCCACCGCACCCGACACGAGGAAACCAAACGTATCAAACGCAAATGGTATGAACACTTTTGATTTTCTATTCACGGTTTCTCATGTTTTATTACCTTGCATGTAGTAGCTTTTAAAATAGTCTGTCCCACCTTGAAACCCCCAAACCTCAAGCTCACGAGAGGGGATACCAATGTAAGGTCGACGCAGGCGTGTTTCCCTCTAACCCATCCAAAAATCAAAACATCAACCGCTCTAAGGGTTGACCTTCCTTCTGTCGGGTCAGTCAATAAATTCACAGGTGCTTCTTTCTTGATGGAAACCCCAATACGCTTAAATATATCAAACAAAACATCCATGTCATTTATTTAGTTGTCAAACTTGTTCTGGATATGTTCCATCGAGCCAAAAACCCACAAATTCACCGACCATAATTGTATAAGTAGTCTCCCTATCTATATAATACCGGAGGTTCAACATGAGAATAAGAGGTGGAATTATGATAAAAGTGTGAAAATTTGAAGGTTGGTTTGGGTATTTTTGGTCCTTTAGAAGCCTGAATAAATTCTTTTAATTATAGTTAAGGAGGATGACTTAGAAGGGTGATTTAAGACGAGGTCTTGCGCTCTTTGTCGTATCAGACGAAAGAAGTGTCGTAAAGGTTGTAGTGTAATTATTTGGTTGAGATTCTAAAGAGAGGCATGGATTATTAAAATCATCGACAACGTTTTCTAGAACCTCCTGGCCAGAATCAATGGTGTCTTTGTTCAAAGGCGACAAATCTCGATCAACTCCGACTCAGGGACGGTTCCACTATGGTGCCCCTAGTGGCACCGACAACCCCTTATTTTTTCGGATACAGTGTAAAAATTTTCAATTTTTTCGTTTTTTCAATATTTGTGCCACTACGTAAAAGGAAAAATGTACCACCGGCAACACCTACTACGAAATCTTGGGTCCGTCCTTGCTCCGACTTGTTGGTTATTGTTCAAGATAGATCCAATTTCCCTTCTTCTAGTTATGTGAATAATGAATGTCAATGATTATTGTTTGATGTCTCAAATGTGAATGATCGTTTCTTACCCTGCATCTTTTTGTGTTTCTCAATTGAAAATTTTCCCAGACTCATAAATATTAGTTTTTGATGGTAATTTTTTACATTAAAGATTAACTTAAAAGGTTGCAAATTGCAAACCGATTGCTTGAACAAGAAGGAAAGTACCGGAGTGCAAACATGCATGGAAAAAAAAGTCAAAAGATAATTTTGTTTTTGTCTAAAGCAAAGTGAATGTTCATTTTTCAAAATACATATGAAATCATGAAAGCAATCCATCTTTTGGGTGACACAATCTATGACTTAATCTCTTGCAGTCATAAAATGGATCTTAGGTTTAACCTTTCACATTGCCAATCCCAAAAAAACAAAAGAAAAAAGTTAATGTATATTTTTTAATTAATATTTTGGATTCGTGTTATTTATTCAATCAAAGGTTCGTTTATTTTTATTCAGATAGACAAACAAGTAAATACAAGATCATATTCTTACCAACTTCAACCTATCAGTGTTCTTCAAACATAATATACCGGATATTCATATATTTTCTTATTATAATGAGAAACGACTATGATGAGTGGTTAGATATTTGTTTATGATTAGTCTCTTTCGATGGGTACTAGGTAGTACTCATTTATAAGCCAAAGAAAACATTGCGATTGACATATGGAAACTTTGTCGATGATAATTCCTTATAACAAACATGTCAATATGCGTGTCATAGTTTAAAGTTCAAACCAAACATGAGGGGTCTTGTTGATAGTTAATATGTATTTTTTTCTATAATGTATAATCATTAATAAATTTGACATAAAATTTGTTTAGATTAACTTAAAAGCTTTTAATTTTAAATCTGTGGTTGTATCTGTATTATATTCCTAATTTATGTATATAGAATAAGTGGATGGTAAAATATTGAATTATTGATTCACCTTTCGAGTTTATTTACCTTCTAATATGATTTTGAAGGTCCCGAAAATAAAATTAAGCATATCACATGGTTTTTGAGTAGCACAAGTGATTATATATGACTTGTCAAAGTCATAGAATGTGTGTTTCAAGTGTTGGAGAAAGAGATGCATATGAAAAGTGCTTTGAAGGTTATTGAAATGACCATTCTATTTGTTGTTGGTTTTCATATTATTATTAGGTTCATATCCAACTCACGACTCTTTTAAAGTAGGGTTGAATGCATATGAAAGTGGGTGTTAAAGATGTATGTTTGTATAATGATTATTATATGACATCGAATAATAAAAATTAGAAAATTATTTATATTTATATATATAATAAAATAAGTTATAAGGTATAGGGTTTGAAATCGTTTATATTGTTTGAAGCTCTAATAACTAGATCTCAATTGTTTGATTGTTAAAAAAAAACTAGATCTCAATCGTTTGATTGTTTAGAGAATCTATCTTAATAGGGAAAATGCCACAAATGCCCTACGAATTTTTTCGGGATGATCGTTTAAGTCCATAAATTAATTATGTGGCTTTATAAAGGAATGAACTGATATTTGTCCGGTCGATTAAGTTCATTTTTTCAGTTTTGAAGGGGTAAACCGGTAACAGTTTTGCCAGCTCACCACATATATGTTGACTGTCGCATTGACCAAGAAACCTTCGTCATTAAAGCACTCCCTCACCCATTATGCATCGCTAAACAATTTTGTTAGTTTTGACATCACTATCTCTTCAATGAAACCGATTTAGTGATATATCAGGATGGAGAAGCTCCTTCAATGCCACCGAGCCGAGAAGCACCGTCCTTCCGCCTTCTCCGACGAGTGATTCTTCTCTTCCTGGTTCTTCTTCGAAGCCATGGAAGCTATGGAAAACGGGTATGACACCGAACCTGGTAATCTCCAAATCGATTTAGAAATCCACAACCCTAAGAATTTGAATTCGGGTCATGGACTTCGATTTAAGCCTTCTGCAGTTCAGAATCTGGTAACATTAGCCACCAGTTCCACCAAACATAACATGAAATCAAGCCTAAATTTTGGTCCTAAAGTTTCAAATTGTTACTCTTCATATCCAAATAATGGGTCTAATCAAGAAGACGAAGATGAAGACGGAGGTCTTGTAGAAACCCCAATTGAAGAAACCATTTACAAGGGTCACACATTCCTTGTAGAAGCCCCGGTTAGAGAAGAAAAAAACCACATAAGTTCTTCAATTGGAGGAGGACCTAGGAACAAACCACAAATCACCCCTCAACCAGAATCCGAATGATCGGGTCTCAGGCCAAGGAAATTCAGCAAGGTCGTTGTCCTTTGATGATGAAGGTACTAATAACGGCGAAATGTGAGTAAAAGTCCCGAGGAATACATACATGTTTAGAGGAAGATCTCAAAACGCTTTATAATTAGAAAATAGATTCGAAAATAGACAAAGGAGCATCAAAGATTGTACATGTGGCACACTAAACCCTTTAAGTTTGACTATTTGGCTGACTATGTACATATGGCACACTAAACCTGCTACTTCAGGTAATGGGGACTAAAAACACAGGTTTCTCATCATTTTGTGCCCATATAAAGCTACAAAATTAATTTAGGGACTTAAATGGTCAACCCTAAAAAATTCGTAGGACATTTGTGTCATTTTCCCATCTTAATAAATTAATAAATAAAATGAAAAAGATTGAAACCAAAAAGTATAAAAGTAGGTTAAAAATCAGTAAATATAAAATATGCTTCTTTGATTGTTGCCTCGGGATCGGGAACGTGGGCCTTGACTTAAATTTGGTTTTACAGGAAGATGCGGTGTGTACAGTCAGCTAGAGCCCCAACAGGAGAGTGGTTCCTAAAATATCCATACTTGTTATATATATATATATATATATATATATATATATATATATATATATATATATATATATATATATATATATATATATATAGAGAGAGAGAGAGAGAGAGTCAAGATCAAATAAGAAGGAAAATTTTGGTAGGAAGGTAAGAAGTTTTTTTTCTACATATTTTTTTAGCGAAAAAACAAAATGAATCATTAGATGATTCATTTGTAAGATGATTCACAAGAAAAAATTCTCAAAAATACATCTTGATGATTCATTTATACAATAATTTTGTTGTTAATCACTAAAATTGTCATAAAAATGAATTTTTTCTTAATTTACTTAAAAATGCATCATGAAGATGTTTTTTTGGGAATTTTTTTCTTGTGAATCATCTTACAAATGAATCATCTAGTGATTCATTTATTTTGTTCGTCAAAAAAATATGTAAAAAAAATTCTTACCTTTCTACCAAAAAAATTTTCTTACCGGATCTATATCCTATATATATATATATATATATATATATATATATATATATATGTGTGTGTGTGTGTGTGTGTGTGTGTTTGTGTGTGTGTGTGTGCTGAGTTTTTGGTTTTGTTGACATGTGAACTGTTAGAGAAGCATGCTAGTGGATGAGCTAAGGTTCTTTTAAGAACTGTTGGATAGTGATGCCTGATTTTTGTAATGCGTTATGATATAGTGAGTTGCTTGCCTCATATATGCTTTTGACTGTGTGATTGCTGACTGTATGTTGATTAGTTGTATATGGTCGGGATTATATAGTTTTAGAATGATCGAATTAGCCTTACTTTTCATTCCTTGTTTGGTTGTGGACTTAGGGCGGAGTCGATTATTCGCCAGTCTATCCGACCACGTATTGTGTACAACAAGCATGCACAAAAGCAACCAATAGTGCTGGACTAAAGGTAATACTAGGAGGAGTATCTAGGAAGTTAGTTGTAGCTCGTGGTAGCAGGTGGGTGTTAGCACACCTAGGAATGGTCTAGTGCAGTGCCTTAGGACCTTGGGAGGAATTCTGAATCAACTATGGATATGTGTGGAAGGTAATATGGGCTTGTACTACTAAAAGTACAAGATCCATATGAGATTCAGGAGGAATCTCGGGGCTATTAAGGAACTAATAAGAGGCTGTCTTGGTGTGTTGAGCACTATGTTGATATCTAATCTTTCTATGGTATATTTTCAGTATGGAGGCTTTTGGAGATCCAGGATCAGGTGCTGGTGGCACTAGGATATCAGGTATGAGTGAGGAGGAGATTCGTGAGATCATCACTGCCAAAACGGTGGAGGCATTCAGGGAGGCGATTCCGGAGTTGTTTAGGTGGGTGAAGACCGCGTTGATCAAGGAGTTTGACCGGTGCTATGCCGCCATCCCGTAGGTAGCTACTGTCGTAGCCATAGTAGCCGTCTCCTTTGCTGGATCTCAGAGAATCAGGAGATGCTGTACCGAGAGTTCAATTACATGAAGCCTACAGAGTTCAGAGGCGATAGGGACCCGATCATCGCTTCGAGATGGAGTTCTAACGTGGAGGGCTGTTTCTTCATGTGTTCATGTCCTGAGGGTCAGAACGTGAAATTTGTGTTAAATCTTCTTCGCTGGGAGGCGAAGGATTGGTGGAAGTTTGTGACCTAGAACTTTTCGCATGCAGAGCGAGCCGCAGTGACTTGGGAGCAGGTTTTTAAGATGTTTCGAGCGGAGGATGTTCCTTTTGTGGAGCGGGAACGACTGGCACAAGATTACCTGTCGCTCAAGCAGACGCCTAAGTTGGTGACGGAGATCATCAAAATGTTTGCGGAGAGAGCTCTTTTCTACACTAAGTATGCCATTTCAGAGCAGGCGCAGATGTCGCGATACTTGAGTATGCTCAAGACTGATATCCGACAGTTTGTGTCCACCCAACATTATAGTACTCTCTCCGAGCTCCAGGATGTTGCATGGAGACGAGAGAACGAGATGGAGATTTAGACTAGGGAGCTAAGGCAGGATCCTGTTCTGTCACAGCATGCAACAAAGCGGTTTAATTCCGTCGGACAGAGTTCAAAATCAGCCGAGGGGAGGTACCAATCTTTTCTATGTCGCAAATGTGGCGAGGATGGTCGTTTTGGTAGGGATTGTAGGCGGAGTTCACATATTTGTTTCCATTACAACCAGGAGGGCCACATCAGAGTTCTTTGTCCCTTTCTTGTTTTTTGGGGAGGTTTTGGACCCTACACCCCTAGCTTGGCAGTCACGCGACGGTCATCATGGGAAAACGGGAGTTTCGGGGACCAAGTTTTGAGTTATTAGTTCTTCTATTTAGTTGATTGTTGAAATGATAGTATTCATCTGCGTGTTCTGTTTATGTTTCGAAATTCAGTGGTAATATATGATGATCAGCTGAATGGAATTATCTTAGTTAGCTCAGTGGAATTTGATTTCTTTTTATGAATGGATTAACTGTCTTTATCATCAGATTGTATGTGTATTGGGATTTATGAATGTTGTGTGGGTTTAGATTCTCTTGTGTAACAAGATATATGTGGTTGGAATCAATTGGTAAAGTTCAAGTTAGTCTGAGTATCGAAGGATTGTGAAGTTGTCAGATTCTATCATATCTCAAGTGGGGGAGAGTGGAACCTCGCGACAAAAAAACCTTGTGCCAAGGTTCAGTTCTCAGTCGGATTTCTCCAAGTTCAAGACTTCTATGCAACTGCCGAATCTTCTGATTTTGCAGCAAGATCATCGTCAGCTGTTGGATTTCCCTTCTATTCGTATTAGTTTTAATTGCGATAGCATCTGTAGGGCGTGCTTGTGCTTTAGACCCTAGGGTGTTAGGAGCTCAGGTATAGGGTTTCTTTGTCTGCTATTGTCTGGTTGGGGTTTGGAAGCCCAAGTGCTATTATTGGTTAATAGTTTGGGGGTAAACCCAAGTGTTGTTGTTGATTAGTATATTGGGGGTAAGCCCGAGTGCTGTTATTGGTTAGTGGATCAGGGGTGATACTGAGTGTTGATAAGGAGTAGCTTAGTTGGGTTATCGGAGCCGAGTAGGAGTGTGGTCTAGTTCAATATGTGACCAATGAGTTTTCATTGCGGTGGTGCACTTTTGTGCAGGATTAGCATGACGACGTTTGGCCGAGAAGCTCTTGGGCCGATTAAATCTACAGATTTTCGGATATCTCAGTTGCTTGGGGGTTGTGCATGATTTTGGGATCTGCAGGTCATGTGTAGGGAGGGAATTCTTCATTCGTGGAATGGGTTTCCGTCAGGTTATTTGTTTCTCTTTAAATCTGCAGAGGTGTTAGACTATAAAGGAATGTCGTGGTATTTATGATTTAGACCATTCATGTCTCTGTTCGAATTGGCTCATTAGCCTAGGCATGAAACCTGTCTTGTTGATGTTTGAAGTTTCCAGTATGCAAACAATATCAGCTCGTGTCAAGGAAGTCAGGTTTGAAGAAACCACGAGGGGTTTAGAGGGTGTTTGAGAGGAGACTCCAAGAACTGATTTCAAGGAGGAAATCTAATTTAATTGAGGAAGAATTGTAACATCCTATTTTCCGAAGACGGTGGGCCAAGATTTAAGGAATCAAATAAGGATTTTTTGGAGCAACCCTGAGCCACCGCATGGGGCTTAGATGCCCACAACGTGGTGTGATACTTATTGAAGGTGTTGTAAGGTCACACCTTATGATCTGATGAGTCAAACACTCTACACTATCGATCAACGTTAATGTCTACAACATCGACATCGCCAGCGTATCAAGCTTATCAGCGTCAGCGCATGGCTTAATCATTCTATGTAGTCTATTGTATATTAGGAAATGATATAGATAAGTATAGAATAGATTACAGATCCGATATCTTTGTGATAAGATTGGTTCTTAGTATAGATTAGACGCAATCCCTATAATCAAGGGATATATTTGTATAGATTAGTTTATATACAACATTAGGGTAAAACTTAATGTTCGTGTGTGAGAGAGTTCGGCTTTGTGTCAATCATCTTTGTGACAACCATCTTCTTGGTGATGACAAAACCTCTTTCTTGGTGAAAGAAATAATTTGGAGAAGTCTCTGTGTCATTTAATTTCTGTTCTTTATTTTCTTAGATTAAGTTTTTCTTTCGTAATTATACTTGAAGTGTATCTGATCAATACAAACCTTCAATTGGTATCAGAGTGGGTTTGTGGTACACTCAAGTAATGATGTCGACCTTCCTCACTCCAAAATTAACTGTCTGCAACAAGATCCCTCCATTTGATAAACAAAACTTCTCTACTTAACCACTTGGGTTGCGATGACTTGGTAAGACATGTGGAAGATATGGTGGATAACCTATTGACCCATGTTCAAATCTTGGCACCACTCAGCCCTTGTGGCCATGGAGGTTCGCCTGCAGTGACTCCAGGGCATGAGACAAAGCTTCATGTTTGCAGCGGGGGATTAGTCGGTGCGCGAAAGCTGGCCCGGAAACCCTCGTTAGGGAAGTTCCCTTTCCAAAAAAAAACTTCACTACTTGGAAATCAAAGGCCATAGAAGCTCTCGAGTTCATGGACTTTGACATGCTTGATGTCATCAATAAAGGTCCTATAGCCGCTATGTATAAATCAACCAATGATTGTGCATCTGGTAGTTAGCTGAAAGGGAAATCGGTTCCTAATACAACAAGGAAGAGAAAAGGGTGTTGAATCTTGATGTAAAGGCAAGAACTGCTATTGGAAACTCACTTCCTTTTTCTATCTATTGTCTGGTCCACAACTGCTCAACCTCTCAAGAGATGATGATCACATTATCATTAGCCTTTGAAAAGGAATACTCCTCAGACGATGAAGGTAAGTGTCTCATGGATAAGAGTGTTGAATCTCACGCTGATGATTCACATGACAACGTTGGAACCCATGATGCTGATCTTTCTCACGCTGATAAGGATCTCAAGTCAGAAGGGAACGATACCTCAGCGTATCAGGTTAAAGAATCTTGTTGCATTTTTTCTACTGATCATATTGAAAAGGATGACACAATCGATCTCTTACGTTTTAATTTATTTGTCTCAAATAAACAAAATTCGGCTCTTATTCTTGAGTTAAAGAAACTCAAGGAAAAACTTTTTTTTCTCAAAAAATCTCTTTCTATATTACAAAGGAAAAACACATGTATCCCGCTGACCAATAATTTTCTTCACACTGAAAAAGAAAAGGTTGCTAATCATGCTAAAAGCATTTAACTTATTTTAAAAAACTGGGCATCTTCTCACTTTAATGTCACAAGAATTATTAATGCTCAAATTCCAGATCAGTGTGAGAAAATTCTTGGAGGTGATAAAGAATGTGACGTTTCCTTAACCAAAGTTGTTGAGACTAAACAAACCTTCTATAATGCTGACTGTTTAAAAAAGATTTTAAATATGGATTTGTGAGTTCTTATTTTATAAATCAAACTTTAATTGATACTCACTGCTCTACTGAGTCCAATGTCATCACTAAATGTGTTTCTAAATTATTTGCTCTTGATCCTTCTCACCAACCCTCTCATCGTGAGTATGTTCTTACCTCCACTAAGATTTTACTAAAGTTTCCTATATATAATGTTGAAGTTCACTCTGTGAACGAAATTCTTAGCATGTTTCCTCATTTCTCATTTAGCAAATCTGAACCTGAAGATCAATCCAAGTCTTATACTTCTGATGAATCTTCTAAGCATCATGAGCCTCATGACAAAGTAATATCTGAGCATACTATCGATGGCATTCCTTGTTCCAAAACTAATTTAAGAACTCTTAAATTAAAAAATCAAAGTTCTTCAGACTCAACAGTTGAAAAGAAATCAAAGTCTAATGTTAAGTGAAAAATTCTAGAATTAAAGTTTGTTATCGATGTGGTGATGCCTCTCACAAAGTCAGCGAGTGCACATTTGAACAGAACTTCGTTCATGCTGACAACATCATGGCTCGTAATGATAAATGGATAATAAAGGGAAACTCATTGAAATGTCTCCCGGATGACTGTTATAATATCTTTTCTTGAGTCACCATATGCAAATGGGTCAGTGTATATTGTGTACATTTTTGTTTCTTTTCAAGCCTTATTATGTATTTTAGTTTCAGGGTAAATAACATATTTAGTATTTAGATAGCGGATGTTCAAGACATATGACCAGATTCAAGTCACTTTTGGAAGACTTTATAAAGAAAGATGGTCCAACTGTTACGTATGGAGATAATGGCAAGGGAGCTAAAAAGGGATTTGGATCCATCAAGTGTGACTCTGTTGTTTTCAAGAATGTATCTTATGTGCAAGGTCTTCATCATAATCTCATTTCTGTCAGTCAACTATGTAATGCTGGCTATGAAGTTCTCTTTAACAAGAGAGAAGGAAAGGTTGTTGATAAAAAGAGTGTCACTGTTCTTGCTGGAAATCGACAAAACGACATTTATGTTTTGGATATGTTTTCTGCTGACAACTCTCTTCGTCGTTGCTTCTTTTCTCGTGATCAATCTCATCTAAATTGGATTTGCACAATAGGCTATCACATCTGAACTTCAAGAACATTTCGAAAATAATAGGGAATCAGCTTGTAAGAAGAATCCCTAAAGTGCAGTTTGTCAAGGAAAAGTTGTGCTTAGCATGTGAAAAAGGAAAGAAAACCAAGTCTTCCTTCAAGCCAAAGTCTTGCTCTTCTATTGTCAAACCTCTTCATCTTCTTGACATGGATCTGTTTGGACCAGTTCCGATTAGTTCAAGGGCCGGAAAGAAATACAATTTTGTCATTGTGGATGAATTTTCAAGATTTACATGGGTTGTCTTCTTAAGAAAGAAGAATCATGCCGCTGATTAAATCATTGCCCTTATTAAGCAGTTGGAAGTCGTCTATGATCACAAAGTAAGACAATTGCATAGTGACCATGGAATTGAATTCAAAAACTCCTCTCTGGAAGATTTTTTTCTAAATCTCAGGAATTTCTCAGGAATTTTCGGCAGTTAGAACTCCTCAGCAAAATGGTATTGCAGAGAGAAGAAATATAACTCCCATTGAAGCTGGAAGAACTATGGTCATTGAAGCTAGTCTTTCCATGTCATTTTGGGCGAAGCTGTTAATGCAGCTTGTTACACACAAAACCAGCCTATCATTGTTAAGTGTCATGGGAGAACTGATTATGAGCTTCTAAAAAGAAGGAAACCAGATATCTCTTATTTTCATGTGTTTGGATGTCTTTGTTACATCTTGAATCAAAGAGATCAACGTTCGCAGTTTGACACAAAAGCTGATGAAGGAGTGTTTTTAGGTTACTCCAGTGTATCCAAAGCTTTTAGGGTATTCAATATTTCAAGGCAAATTGTTGAAGAAACATTTCATGTTACCTTTGATGAAGACTCATTCATTCATGATCGAGTTGATCACCCCTCATCAATTATGAACGAACTTACTTACAGTCCATCTGATCCCGTTGTTGAGCCTTTGTCAAGTGATGCTAAGCCAGTTGTACCAAATGTTGATCAATTAATTAGTACACATCCTATCTCTGAAGATTAGGCTGCCCTCCCTGAAGAAGCTGAACCATTAAATAAGGATGACTTTGCTCAAAGTAATACAAATGAAAGTTCAAATCCAATAATTTTTCGATATCATCCTGAATCTCAAATCATTAGAGATGTAAATTATGGAATTATCACCCGTAGAAAAGTTAGAAACAACTTTTGCATGTTTGTAAACTTTGTCTCAATGATTGAACCAATGAATATTGTTGATGCCTTGAAAGAAGCTGACTGGATCAAGGCCATGTAGGACGAGCTGAATGAATTTGAACGTCATCGTGTATGGACTCTTATTCCCAAACTTGAAGGAAAGACTATCATTAGCACTCACTAGGTTTTCAGGAACAAAATGGATGAAGATGGATTGTCATAAGAAACAAATCTAGGCTTGTAGTTTAAGGTTTCTATAAGTTTGAAGGGCTGGACTATGATGAAACGTTTGCTCCTGTTGCTGGACTTGATGAAATTTGACTGTTTCTTGCTTTTTTTTTTCTTTCAAGAACTTCACAGTTTATCAAATGGACATCAAGAATGCCTTTCTACATGGTGATCTTCAGGAAGTTTTTCTAAAGCAAGCTATAGGGTTCGAAAGTGAAGAATTTCCAAATCATGTGTATCGTCTTGATAAAGCTATCTATGGTTTACAGGAGCAACCTAGGGCATGGTATGACACATTGGCAAGCTATCTTCTTTCAAGTGGATACAAATGAGGGAAGATCAACAACACTTTGTTCATAAATAATTCAGGATCTCATATTATTCTTGCTTAAGTATATGTGGATGATATCATCTTCGGTTGCACTAGTGAGAAGCTAAGTTCAGAATTCGCAGAGATCATGTCAAAAAAGTTCGAGATGAGCATGATGGGTGAACTAACTTTATTTTTGGGTTTGCAAGTCAAAAAACTAGCTGATGGTATTTTTTGGCCAAGCTAAATATATTGCAGATATGCTGAAGAAGTATGGATTCTCTGATTGCAAACCGGCCAAGAGTCCAATGTCCTCATCATCGTCTATTGGTGCTGATGTGAATGCAAACTTGTTTAGAGGAATGATAGGATCTCTACTTTATCTTACTGCTAGTTTCCCTAACATCATGTTTGTTCATTATCAGGCTAGTCCAAAGGAATCTCATCTACTTTTCGTGAAAAGAATCTTTTGGTATTTAAAGCATACACCCAATCTTATATTATGATATCCTCGTGGTTATGAGTTCAAGCTGGTGGGATATACTAACTCCGATCATGGTGGATGTGGCATCGATCAGAAAAGTACTTCAGGAGGAGCTCAAATGCTTAGAAATAGATTGGTAAGCTGGTCTAGCAAAAAGTAGACATCAGTGGCTTGTTCTACAGCTGAAGCTGAATTTGTTGCCACTGGAAGATGTTGTGCTCAAATTATATAGATGTAGAATCAGCTTTTGGACTATGGTCCAAACTTCTCGAAGACACCCATCTGTTGTGAAAACACCAACGCCATTAAGATGATACAAAATCCAGTGCAGGTTCCTAGACCAAGCACATCGATATCCGTCATCATTTCATCAGGTACATAGTTCAAAAGGGAAAAGTGGAACTTTTATACATTCCATCCATTGATCAGCTGGCTGACATTTTCACCAAGGCATTGGATGAAAAGAGTTTAAACAAATTAATTGCAGATCTTCACATGCTTTCAATGTATTAATCGTTTTCTAACTGTTTTCTCTCTTATGAAAAACACAAAAACAAGTGATTCTTTTAATATGGTTGCAAATTCTTACATTTAGTATTTACATGTATTTTCTTTCAAGCCTATCTAAGATTTATTTGCATCTTATTGCTTTAGAATTTTTAAGGATGGAGCCTTCTTGAAAGATCTCAATGCTCTTGATGTTGAGAAAAAGAGTGGCATCATATCCTCTTCTTCTTGAGGATACCCTCTTTCTCCTTCACCCACTGTTATGGATGCAAAGAGCAACCATCAATGCAATAAGTCTTTTATTCATCTACCGAATCTCGATCCTATAAAACCTCGAATGCCCTCATGTTGATCTTGAAGACATGATGGTTTTATGGATTCGAACCATTTAACTCGTTAGTTTCAAATACTGATCTTCACTTATGCTCTTGCTCCTGATGAACATGAAGTTTGGAATCCTTCTGTAATGCTTCAAATAATAAAAGGCTACATCACTTGTGATATACTGTGTTATTTTTGTGTGATATGGTTGATCTTGTTTGTTCTCTTTTATAGCTGAAATTTCAAGTGGTAGATATCTCAGAAAATGGAAGTGCATTAATGACCATTCAATTCCAAAGATTTGATGGAACGAGTCTTTATCACCTTTCTGAAAAAGTTGCACATATTTCGTTGTCTAAACTATTTTCTTGTTTGACTAACTGTTTTGTTTGTATTCTTATATTGTTTATTCTTTTGTACCATTTTTAAAAAGGAATTTGACAGTGGCAATTCTAAGCCTAGTATGCAACTTTTGACACATCATCATCCCTAGAAGCATGCTGCTGTATGTGACTAAATCTCTCTAAGTTTCTCATCAGCGAGACCATATGCTGAGAACATTGATTCACCCACTCACGCTGGCTGTCTAGAACTGTTTAAACTTTCAATGTGAGATTTCTTGTTCCTAATTAGAAAAATTATCTTAAGGATTGGGTGTTCATTTTATTGGTTAATAATCTCTCACCTGACCTTGTCCCTGGAAGAATGCTTATTATATGCATCAATTCTCATGTTCTGCTGAAACATTGAGCAAAACCCAATGGCTTACCCTGATTGCATAGTCATCGGCATAAGAGATACTTGTCAGGTACTTAAATGACAAAGGGTTGTTCATGTCCCTACCCTCCTAGTTTGAGGTATGACATGGTACCATTATGAATTGATGGTGAATCTTTGATTCTAGATTGCAACTTACTCTATGATACGGAAGTTTAAACCACTTCTTTTTAACGAGTTAAAATGTCAATGATTCACGCTGATTTCACCTCAGAGTGATTGAAACAATCTATTCTCTCCTTTATCTTCTTAATAAAACTTAACGACTCAATGTGATATACCACACACTGATGAAAGTTTGAAACTCTATGCTGATGGTTAGTCTATGTACCATAGGCTATCACAAGCACCAATCTATTGTTAGCCTTACATTCTTCTTTAAAGTTTTATGATTTAGTGTAATGTACCATATGCTGACGAGAGCTTGACAAATCTATGCCGATGGGTATATCATTGTCCGTGATATATTACATGCACCTATCCACTCTTGCCACTTTATATCTAATAAAAGTGATATATGATTCAGCGTATGAAATCGCACGCTGATGAGATCTCGCAATACTATGTCGACGAATGATAGTTTAAACCAACACTATCAGGAGACATCACAATCCTATGCTAGACTTCAAAGCTGCATCACTGATACTCTCTTCCAGTTTTATTCTCCTGCTGATGTCAAAAAGGGGGAGAATAATCTAATAAGCTGAAGACACTATTGGATGTTCACGATCTAAGGGGGAACTAAGCTGCTAAGCTGAGATTTAAACAACTCAATAATCTAATAAGTTGAAGACACTACTAGATTTTCAACTAAGCATGATCTAATGGGGAGCTAAGCTGCTAAGCTGATTTAAATAACTCATAATCATCCTCAGCTCATCATTTCTTTGATTGTCCATTGCACTTCATAACCAAGCCGGATTTGTTGTCTCAAAAATCACTCTTATCTTTAGAAGGGGCATTCGTTATAGCTGAAGAGTTAAAAATTCATTATTCTTATCAAAGGGACCACAAGCTAAAGGATTTATTGAAGATTAGTTTTGACATCATTAGATATGGGGAGATTGTAAAGTCACACCTTATGATATGATGAGTCAAACACTCTACACTATTGATCAGCGTCAACGTCTACAACATCGACAACGCCAGCGTATGAAGCGTATCAGCGTCAGCGCATAGCTTAATCATTCTATGTAATCTTTTGTATATTAGGAAATGATATAGATAAGTATAGAATAGATTATAGATCCGGTATCTTTGTGATAAGATCGGTTCTTAGTATAGATTAGACGCAATCCCTATAATCAAGGGATATACATGTATAGATTAGTTTATATACAACATTAGGGTAAACCCTAATGTGCGTGTGTGTGTGAGAGTTCAACTGTATGTCAATTGTCTTTGTGACAACCGTCTTCTTGGTGAGGACAAAACCTCTTTCTTGGTGAAAGAAATTTTTTGGAGAACTCTCTGTTTCATTTAATTTCTGTTTTTATTTACTTATATTAAGTCTTTCTTTCTTAATTATACTTGAAGTGTATCCGATCAATAGAAACCTTCATGCTTGTTTTCGAGTGCCACCATGGTGTGAAAATGGATGGCCAGCATGGCGCCTGTTCAGGCCCAAGCCTACATATTTTTAAGGTTCCATCCATATTAAGCATCTTAATCCCCATTTTAGATCACCTTCTTCAGCCTCCATCCCTTCATCTCAAAACCCTAGCCTCTCTTCCATGGAAATGAGCTTGGTGGCTATATCTTGAGGTTGTTTGCTTCATTTGGTGAAACTTGAAGAAGAAGATGGTTCATTTTGGTGAAAGGAAGCAATGAGCAAGCTTGGATCCAAGATCTTCTTCACATTTCTGAGTTATTGGAGGTATAAAGTTCATATCTTGACCTTTGTGTTTCTTGTTTGATGTTTGAGCCTATTTTTGGATGATTTGGTCCCATTCTTGAGTGCCCTTGGCGTTTGAGGGACTCCAGAGTTTGATGTGGTGCTCATTTGGTCATGAACTTCTGAACTAGTGAGAAAAAGGTCTTAGCTTGAGTGTTTGTAGCCTCATGTTTGCGTTTTGGTCACAAATATGACATAATGGACTTAGGATTTAAGATCTTGTCCTATGGTGAGGTCCTAATGGATAAGGTTGGAAACTTGTAGAGAAGTAGATTTGGAAGTATGAGCTTAGATCTGAAAGGATTAAGCTCTTATTGAGAAATTGGTGATTTTCCAGTGATGACGGCGTGACAAGGGTAGCCACGGCGTAGAGAAGTACAAAACTGTGACTGCCTTGTTTTGGCATTACCACGACATGGCGAAGGAGGACCACGATGTGGCGTTGACCTTGAACAAGTTTGTCTATTGACCTTGACCAAGTTTTACCGTTGACTTTTTGACCAGTTTGAATTTGGCTCAAACTTGAAGGATTTGGGCTATTTATTAAGATTCTTCCATGTTTTGGTGTTAGAAGGCTCTCAAGAGCAAGCAGTGCAGAAGGAGAGCGCACCACAATGTTTTTGGGTTTTTCGATTCTGGTGAGTTTTGCCCCATTGTACCCGTGGGTTGAAGGCACCAATGCCGACCCACTAGTTTTGGTTATCTTGTAGTAGAGGGATGCCATATGGACTATATGCAGTCACGTAGGATAGAATGAGGACTGTTGATATAGGCTCTTCTGTCTGTTCCTTGTTTGGTTGTGGCTCTAGAGTAGGATCATTTGTTCGGGTGACTGTCTCACTTCTGAGTACATACGGTTATGCATTCCTTGGACTGTTAGATCTATATCCTGGTATATAGAATGTTGCTATGCTTTAGTGACCTGTTAGATCTGTATCCTAGTATATAGGATGTTGTTATACTATAGTGATCTATTAGATATGTATCCTGGTATATATGATATTTCTATGCTGTAGTGATTTGTTACATCTGTATCCTGGTATATAGGATGTTGCTATGTTGTAGTGATATGTTAGACTTGTATCCTTATATATCGGATGTTGCTATGTTGTAGTGATCTGTTAGATCTGTATCATGGATATAGGATGCTGCTATGCTGTAGTGATTTGTTAGATCTGTATCATGGTATATAGGATGTTGCTATGTTGTAGTGATCTGTTAGATCTGTATCATGGTATATAGGATGTTGCTATGATGTAGTAATCTGTAGATCTGTATGACTACTTGTACTAGACATGTTATCATCCAGTAGAGTGCCCTAGGGGTTGTATGTAGTCATGTAGGATAGCCTGAGAACTCCTGATCTAGGCTTTCTTACATGTTCCTCGTTTGGTTGTGGCTTTAGAGCAGGATCATATGTTCGGGTGGCTATCTCACAACTGATTACTTATGGTCACGCATTTCATGGATGTTAGCTGGTAGCGGGATAGTGTGCTATGTGAGGACTAGTAGGCGGTAGTGAGTTGTATGATTGTTGTTTGCTTGTATTATGTGCTTACTTGATCCTTGATTGTTTATATGTCGACATATGATAGTAGTAGGTTGAGGCGGTCATGCTTTGTATTGTAGACCAACATACCAGTGTGGGCCAACTGTAATCCATAGGAACGGAGGCTCAGGAAGAGCGGTTGGGTTGAGGCAGTAGGCCAACAAACCCTGGGTATTCTAGCTCGATGGCTGATTGGACCCTTTGCAAGTTGGCATTCCAGTTCGAGGACTGATTAGGCATGGGAATTCTAACCGGGAGGTTGTGCGCCGTATGCATGCTTGTATGTTTATCGTATGGGGTATTTTGGGGGAAACGCGCTAAGCTTTATACTTACCCAATTATTTATTATTTCGGGTATCATTGGTGACTTTGGGAAGGCGAAGGTGGGACAGTACATACTCATCATCAACATTGAGGATTCCGTGTTCATTATAATACTCTGATTTTTAGTAATTGTAATTAGGAATAAATGGTTTTCTTAAAACGGTTTTATAATTGGGAAGCTTTACTTTAAATAAAATGAAAATTTTTGGTCGTGAAAATGGGACGTTACATTCTCATTGGTTGATAGAGCAAAAGATTGGTTATTTAATCTTCCCCCGTGATCGATTAACTCATGGACCGATATGGCAAGAGATTTCCTTGATAAGTTCTATCCCGCCTCAAGATTCTCAAGTCTTAGAAATGAGATTTGTGGAATGTGTCAGGGTTCAAATGGGACTTTCCATGATTATTGGAAGAGATTCAATAGCTTGTGTTTGAGTTTCCATCAATACCAAATTCTGAAACAACTTCTCATCCAACACTTCTATGAAGGTTTATTTCCAATGAAGAGAAAACTAGTTGATGCTTCAAGTGGTGGATACATCTTTAGCAAAACTCCTCAACAAACAAGACAACTCTTTAACACCATAAACGCCAATTTTCAACGCTTTCGCCCCCGCCAAGACATGAAGAGAGATACGCATCAAAAGGTCAATGAAGTGGTGACATCAACCTTGGAAGCACACCTTAAAGATTTAACATCCCTTTTTCAAAAGTTGGCCATGGGACAAAACCCACAAGTGGTGGTTTGTGAGTATGTGCAACAATGATACATCCCAAGGATATGTGTCCCATTCTTCAAGAAGATGTGGAACATGTAAATGCCACAAGAGAATTTCAAAATTACCATAACAAGCCATCCAGTTATCCAAATGCTTATAACTTAAGTTGGAAGCCAATTCCAATTATGATCTACAACCCAAGACCATTGCCTCAAAATGCATTGGTTATACCTTCTTACCCATCACAACAAACCCATTATCAACATCCACAATCTCACTATCAACCCAAACCACACCCCCCACATCACCACCGACAACCTCCTCAATCCCAATCTAGTAGCTCCAGAATGTCTCTTGAAGACACTATCAAGTCCCTTGCCACTAGCGCCCAACAATTCCAAAAAGACATAAGAACTAGCATTTTCAACCTTGAAGCACAAGTGGGAGATATAGTAACATCCTTACGCAAGTTTGAGTCCCGTGGAAAACTACCTTATCAAACCGAAAAGAACCCAAATGTCAATGTTGTGACCTTGAGAAGTGGTAAACAAAATAGAGCAAGTAGCTCAAAGAAGAAGTCAAGGGAAGATGAGGAAGAAATAGCGATCACTCCCATTGAAGATAATGTTGTCAAAAGTGATGCACAAACTGTTGTTCCAAAGAATACTACCCCTCTTGTCACTACAATAGCCAATCATCCCCCCCCCCCCCCCCCGAGTTTCAACTTCAAAGAAAAATGCGGAGGAGAAAGAAATCTTGGACACTTTCCGAAAGATGGAGGTAAGCATTCCATTACTTGATGCAATCAAGCAAATCCCTAGATACGCAAATTTTTTGAAAGAACTTTACACTAACAAAAGAAAATTGAAAGGGAATGAAAAGATTTCAATGAACGAAAATGCATCATCGATTTTACAAAGAAAACTCCCACCTAAATGCAAAGATCCCGAAATGTTTACGATCCCTTGCAAAATAAGGGATGTTACTTTTAGTAGTGCCATTCTTGATATTGGTGCTTCTATTAATGTCATGTCCTATTCGGTATACGAATCTTTAAATTTTGGTCCTTTAAACGAAACGGGTGTCGTAATTTCACTTGCGGATAAATCAAGTCTTTTTCCTAGAGGTGTCTTAGAAAATGTTTTAGTGCAAGTGAATCAATTGGTCTTCCTGGGGGATTTCTGTGTGATTGATTTAGAGGAACAAGGTTCCTCCAAATCGACTCTAATCTTGTTTGGAAGACCATTTTTGAAAACGGATAAGACAAAGATTGATGTGTATGCAGGTAGCTTAACAATGGAATTTGATTGTGAAACAATAATCTTTAATATTTATGATGCTATGAGATATCCTAGTAATGTTTCATGTTTATATTTTGTTGATGTTGTTCAACCACTAACCCAAGAGTTGTCTGAGTTGACAAATTGTGACATGTTGGAGATGATTCTAAGCAAAGGGTTTGATTGTGGGAAGCTAGCCAAGAAATTGAAGCTCTATTCTCTAGATCCGGAAATTGAAAAGTTGGTTAACAATTTGGAGGTGAAGAAATCCACAAGTTTCAATGTCAAACAAGTTAAGTTGCCTCCAACTCACACAAAGTTACCACCTTTCCTTGTTCAACCACCAGAATTGGAATTCAAAGTCCTAACTCAACACTTGAAGTATGCTTATTTGGGAAAGAATGAGACTCTTCCGGTTATCATTTGTACTCACTTAACCAAATTTAAAAAAGAGCTACTCCTCAAAGTGTTGAGGGAACATAAAGAATCCATGGGTTGGATGATTACGGACATCAAAGTATTGAGCCCCTCCACTTGTATGCATAAGATTTTGATGGAGGACGAATGCAAGGCAAGCCGAGATGCATACAGAAGATTGAATCCGATTATGATGGAAGTTGTGAAGAAAGAAATATTAAAGCTTCTTGAAGTGGGGATGATCTATCAAATCTCGGATAGCAAGTGGGTGAGCCTAGTGCAAGTGGTACCAATAAAAACGGGAATCACGGTGGTTGAGAACAATAAAGGTATTATGGTCCCCACCTGTCTGCAAAACGGGTGGAGAGTATGTATTGACTACTGGAAGCTTAATGAAGCACGGGAAAACATCATTTCCCATTACATTTTATTGATCAAATGTTAGAAAGGTTGGACAGAAAATCTCATTATTGTTGTCTAGACGAGTATTCTGGTTTTCACCAAATCCTAATGGCACTAGAAGACCAAGAAAAGACAACTTTTACATGTCCATTTGGCACTTTTGCATACCGTAGAATGCCATTAAGATTGCGTAATGCCCTGACTAATTTCAAACGTTGTATGGTTAGTATTTTCTTGGAGTATGTTGAAAACATAACTGAAGTTTTTATGGATGATTTTATGGTATACGAAAACTCCTTTCAATAATGTTTGACCAACCTCACAAAAATTTTGAAAAGATGAATTAAAAAAAATTTGGTTTTGAATTTTGAAAAATATCATTTTATGGTGAGTCAAGGTTCTATTTTAGGTCACATTGTGTCAAAGAAAGGAATCGAGGTAGATAAAGCTAAAATCAATGTTATTCAAAGCTTACCTTACCTGACTTGTGTTCGGGAAGTTCGTTCTTTTTTAGGTCATGCGGGTTTCTACCAAAGGTTCATTAAAGAATTTTCAAAGATAAAAAGACAAATGTACCAAATCGTGCAAAACGAGGTTGATTTCGAGTTCAACGACGCATGCAAAGAGGAATTTAACAAACTCAAGGAGTTGCTTAAATCCACCCCATTATACAAGCACCTAATTGGGATCTCCCATTTGAGATCATGTGTGATGCAAGCAACTATGCTATAGGCGCCGTTTTTTATCAAAAGGATGGAAGAGTCTCTCATGTAATCTACTATGCATCAAGGACACTAGACAATTCTCAAAGCAACTACTCTACCACCGAGAAGGAGTTATTGGCTATAATGTTCGCTTTGGAAAAGTTTAGGCAATATCTACTTGGTACCAAAGTTATTGTGTATTCGGATCATGCGGCTCTCAAGTACTTTATGACAAAGAAAGATGCAAAGCAAAGACTCATTTGGTGGATCATATTATTGCAAGCATTGGATTTGGAGATTTGGGACAAGACCGGATGCGAAAACCTTGTTGCAGACTACTTAAGCCGAATCATTTCAAATGAAACTCCTCTTCCATTGTGGGACGAGTTTCTGGATGAGCATCTCTTTTCCCTTACTCAATCTATTCCTTGGTATTTCGATATCATTAACTTTTTGGTCATAAAAAGGTATCCAGACATATTCACACGAGCTCAAAAAGATAAATTGAAAAGTGATGCAAAATATTATGTGTGGGATGAACCTTATTTATGGAAACATTGTCTCGATAAAATCATTAGGATATGTGTACCCCAACAAGAGCATCAATCCATTTTACAATTTTTTTCATGAACTTTCTTGTGTGGGGACACTTTGGACCTAATTGAACTTTGATAAAAATTCTTGAATGTGGTTTATTTTGGCCGACTATGACACACGATTGCTATTTATTTTGTAAAAATTGTGAACGGTTCCAAAGGAATGGTAATATTTCTTAAAAGTATCAAATGCCACAAAATAAAATTCTTGTTTATGAAGTTTTTGATGTATGGGGGATTGATTTTATGGGCCTATTTCCCGTCTCATTTGATAACGTTTACATCTTGCTCGCGGTTGATTATTATTCTAAATGGGTTAAGGCCAAAAACACAAGATCGGATGATGCCAAAACGGCTATTGAGTTTTTAAAGTCTAATATTTTTGTGAGATTTAGTGTGCCTAGGGCCTTTATTAGTGATAAAGGGACGTATTTTCAATAAGATGATGGCGGATTTATTGATAAGTACAATGTGACCCATCATGTCTCTACCGCCTATCACCCCCAAACATCAATGTAATTTCAACATTGATGAAGCAGGGAGACATAGGAAGCTTCAACTTCAAGAGTTGGAAGAATTAAGAAATGATTCTTATGAAAACTCAAGAATTTACAAAGAGAAAACAAATTTTTTCCATGCCAAGTCCATCACTTGGAAGCATTTTGAACTGGGGCATAAAGCCTTACTTTACAATTCATGATTGAAGTTATTTTTGGGAAAATTAAGATCAAGATGGATAAGGCCTTTTGTTGTGATCAAGAGCTTTTACCATAGAGCGGTGGAGATTCAAAGCGAAGAAACAGGACAACTTTTCAAGCTCAATGGGCACCATTTGAAACCATTCTATGAACTTTTCAATGCAAATGATCTAGACATCATCCACTTGGATGTACCCAGGTGTTAAAGCAAAGTTTGGAGGACGTCTCGCCAAAGACGTTAAAGAAGCGCATTTTTGCAAAAGCATTGTGCTTTCATCTTTTTCAAACCTAATAAATGATTTTTAAAAGCGTTTTTGAGATTTTGAAAACTACATTTTTGAAAAATTTCAACCTTCATTCTTGTCTTTGTTCCAAACTTTGTCAAATTTTCAAAACTAGGACTTTACGGGAATCACTTTGGCCAAGCAATCACAATTTTAGAAAATTTCAAACCTTTGAAGTGCAGGAGATCCATGAGACTCGCACATATTTTTTGTGTTCAGCCCATGCGGCCGGCGTAATGTGTCCGTGCTGCCATTGTGTGATCCGTTCCTCAGTCGCGTGGTTAATAACTCTCATTTTTGCTTCAGCATGTGCGGACAGCGTGCGGGCAACACTCGACCTGGGTAGAGCTTCCAACACTTAGCAATCTTTTTGAGCTTCAGCACATACGGCCGATGCTAGGCCCATTCGATGCCCCCACACATCGAATTTTTTTTGCCCATTGCTGTGAAATCGAGATTGAGAAGCACCACGCGGCCATTGTGAGACCCGTTCCCCACGCGTGTGACCTGTATTGACTGAATTTTAAGGATGTTAACTGCTTTGACTTTGGTTGACTACTTGAATTTTATTGACTAAATAAGTTAAGACTTGCAACCCTTCTTCTTTTTCATCTATCATGATCCTTCTTCTTCCCCACATCTTGTTTCCCTCTCAAGAACTTACCTACCTCCATTAAAGCTCCCCACAAAATTTGATTTCCTAGAGTTCTACCGATCGGAATCCTACGATACCACCACCATTTTTCCTCCTCTACAAACTCCATACAATTTTTTCCCCGATCCGTTGTCGGAGCTGTCAGCGCTACCACCACCATTTTGTGGTTTCCGGCCGTTTTCGGCCAATTCCGTCCACCATTGGAACTTCCGAACACAACATTTTGTTCCTCTTCCTAAGGGCTTCAAAAACATATTAAAATTCACTCAAGAACTCACTGAAAGTTGTCGTCGAATTTTAAGTGCCGCCACTCCAGTCGCTGGAAAACCTTTTTAGAGCGCCTTTTTGAGTTGGTTCTAGCATTTCCGAAGTTATGCGCAGGGTAAGAAAGCAAGCTTGGGTGTGGTTTGAAGAAGTGTCATTGGTAGCTCTAATTTTGCATTTCACATTCCAATCCAGCTACGAAAATAAATGGGTACACTCATTCCTTTAACTTGATTATTTGCATGTTAAGTACTCGTTTGTTGGAATTTTGTTTGTTGTCCGTGTGATTTTTAGGGTGATTTGAGAGCCATTATTGTCAAACTTTTATCTGGAGTCAAATGTCTAAGAGCGCGAAAACAGGTTACAAACCTAGTTCATCTAAGGTAGGGAAAAAAGGTAAGTCCAAAGACCCTATGTTTCGTTTGTTGGATCGCGAAAACCGTAAGACATATGAACTTCTCATTTCCAACAAATGAAAAATCAAATCAACAAAATTCCTCCACAGAGGTTTTTTTGAGGATCTCAGAGTACTTGAAGGGGTTCGAGCGCTATTTGACAACATCGGAGGGGGTCCATTCATTATAATCCCGTCGCCACCTACGTCGAACCAACTTTAGAATTCCTTTCCTCGTTCTCCCCTGATGACGAAGCGAGAACCGTAATCTTCCAAATGTTGAGTGCCAATTAAACATTTCCATATAAGGTCGTGAATTACCTAATAGGTACCTCGGTAGACCATACATGTTCTCAAGTAGAGCCTTGGTCCGTGGAATTTAATGAGCATCACTTTTGGCAACAAATTGCCCACGAGCCATAATTTTTGTCCTCTTGATCCAAGGCTTCCTCAATTATTCAACCATGGACAAATGTGACATTTTTATTAGAGGCTTTATAACAATTCTTATGTCTCGGCCCCCACTCGAGCTACATTTTTCCACCCATCCATTTGAAAAAGCAACATGCCCATCTCATCTTAACCTTAACGTGATTCGACGAATGCAAATAATCTGAGACTCGATTGATGGACACATATGGAATCTTGATGCCCAACCGTACCTAATTCTCCCCCATGAGTATATAGGGTCATTTGAACCAACCGAACTCGAGTAGTGGGTCATACCATACGATTACCATCCACCTATGAATCATGTTGTTGTGCATAATGAGCCGCCTCATGAAGCTCCACTCGCGGCACCACAACAAGCCCCTCCACAAGGACAATTCCAACTACCACCCAATTTCAACGAACGATTCGATGCCCTTGTGTCTCCAACCAAATCATGTCACAACAAATACATCACGTGTTGGGTTGGCACCAATCTCAAAATCATTTTGAGAACATCCCACTTCCTCCGCCTTACCCATACCCTCCTCCCACTCATCCTTATCCCCCTCCACCTTACCCTTATCCTTACCTACCGTACCCTTATCCTCCCCCCGATCCCCCGATTTAGGTACATTTTCCCTTACCTTGAGTATCGAGGACAATGCTTCTTCTTAAGCTTGGGGTAGGGTATTCCCTTTTACTTTTACTTTTGCATGCATTTAACTTAGGTGGCATAGCATATTAGTCTTTAAATAAATTTGCATTCATTTGAAAAAAAAATCCCCTTTCTAGTATTGTCCCTTTTGTGTGTCTCATAAATCATAGACTTTTTGTTTAAAATGTCGTTCGAAAAGTTTTCCATCAATTTTCAATAATTCTTGGTAAAAGCCTAAATTTTCTTATGTGTTATGTGAAGTGTCATATGTTCTTTTTATGTTAGAATAGTTAAATCTTAATCATTTGAAAAGTTGAAGTTTTATTTTTGTTGGTTTTGGTTATTAAAGTCTTTAAAATTCCTTAGAAAAGTCGGATATTATCACAATCACAAAATGCGAATATAGTTAAAAGTTTTTGGTATTTTTCTCATTTTATGTTTAAAAGTGTTTATGGCAATTGTTTATGTCTTTATATTTGTAATTTTAATTGTATCTTGGGGTTTAAAAAAAACAAAAACAAAGAGAAATATATATAATAAAAAGGTCGGGCCAAGGAGTTGCATCCATGTATCAATTATTAGATGTTTAGATTATTTTCGATTCTATTTTATGTAGCTCGTTTCTATTTTGATGTATTTCTGATTTAGATTTCATCTTTTGTTAGCAACTACAATGGCGCCCATTACTCATCACGTGCTCGATTCTTCACTCTACATGGATCTCATTTTGGTAGGAGCAATTATACTTCTAGATGATTGTAGTTTTGCCAACTTTTGTACATAGCTCGTTCCTTTCCATTTTTGGCATGAGTTATCTTTTCTAGGTTTTATTCTTTGCCATGGGGTGAAAGTTGTGGGGAGTAAGGAACATTCTAACCGAGGAACACTTTCTTTTGGCGTGTAGGCTAGATCGGACCACGAAACAATGTCACAGAACCCATATTAGTGAAGTATGCATGGTTACTTTGTTTCTCGTTCAACATGTATCCCTTGCTAGAAGTGTAACAAAGGCTCGTCCCTTAAAGCGATTCTTATCTATAAAATGGATTATATGTTTTTTCATCTTAAGGGCGTTGTTGTGAATTTCTATCTAAGATGTTCATTATTTTTTCTTCTTAGGTTAGTTCATCTCGAGTTCATTTTAGTATTGTCTTACTTATGGACAAGTAATGTTCAAGCTTGGGGTGATTTGATAATCTCATTTTATTTACTTGTTTTTATAGTTTATTTTAGCATTTTTCATTCATAATTTAGCTAATCTTCATGCATATTTTCCTTTTTGTTATTTTATGACCATTTCGGGTACTTTCTAGTTACGTGAGAATAACTGCAGATTTTTAAGGAGACTAGCGAAGCGAGATCTACGGGAGGCAAATGGAATTGGAGGACAATGAAGAATCATGGGCTTGTTGATATTTGGATGGAGCATTGAAAAATATATACTTGTGCTTAAAAGAAAATTGAAGGAACATTTGTGCATTTGGGACTAAATTGATCGGGCGAGTACACGAGTTTTGGATGATTTGGAGAAGAAAAATTGGGTTTAAATTGAAAAAGATAGATTTGTGGACTACTAGTTGATGGGAAGCAATCTGGGCCAGTGGGCTAAGGCAGTGTAAGCCCAAGAAATGAAATTGGCTCATTCGTGATTTTGCTTTTAGCTGCTATTTGAGGAAGTTTGGTGGGAGTCTTTTGGCACTTTTGACATCCGAGTTTGGGGCCATTTTCTCTGCACTTTGAAGACCTTGAAGGCTTGAAGAGATTGAAGATTGGCATCATTTTATAATATTTTTCACTTGGAATGTTTGGTACAATCTACTTTTATTTTGTTTTCTTGAGTTTAGCCATGCTAGGTTAAACTTCTCTTGGTTGACTTTGGTGAAATCACTTGAATATTTGGTTGAATGTTGATGAACTCCATGAACTTGTTCTTGAAACTTTATGAGAATGTTTTATGTTTTAACATCTTCTTGCTACTTGTATGTTTTTATTCATGAGTTTAAATGTATTTGTAGTGATTAGTGGCTAATTTATTGATTAAGTAATGGATCCTCAAATTAGCAAGCAACAAGTGGTTCTTGTGTTAGTTTTCATTTAACATAATCACAAAAATATTTTCTCCAACATGGTAGTGAAAGCATTTGACTCCTCTGGGATTTGGTGATTTTTTGGTTCTTAATGCTAGTTAATTTTCACTAATTACATGCTTAATTGAAATTGTGACTTTAACTAAGTAACATGTTATGAGCTTTTCTAACTATTTTAATAACTAAGAAAAGTCTAGGTAATCCCAAGCTTCTTGGATTACTATATCCAAATTAGAGATTTAAGACAAGTATTGTACTTTGGATTGTAAGGATATGTTTACCAAATGTTCAAGTGAGGAAACCTTGAGTCAACCATCCTTCACTCATTGATTTTACATCAAACTTTTGCTTTTATTTAATTGTGTTCTTTAAATATAAGTTTATCTCTAGTTTTCTTTAAAAATATAAAAGACCCCCCCCCCCCTTTTTTTTTTACTTTTATTGTCATTTTACAAGTATTTTTACAAAGAGGTTTACATTGAGTAACAAATTGAACCAATCCTCGTGAATTCCACCCCTTTACCACTATACACTATTTTAGTGTACAAGATTTAAGTTTATTTATTGTGTTGGCCTCGACAACCACCAATCCACTAGCATGCTTTTCTAACAATTCACATATCCACAATTCATATTCAGCACATATAACAAGTATGAGTATTTTGGGAACCACTCTCCGGTTCGGGGGCTCTGGCTGACTGTACACACCACATCTTTCTGAAAAAACAAGGTTAAGTCAAGGTCCACATTCCCGGTCCCAAGCCAACAATCAAACAAGAACATGATAAGAGACCGAGCCCATGTCCCTAACCCAACCCTTTTATTATAAATTTTGTTTTAAAAAACGTTTGTGAAAATTCTCGGATCCTAGTTTGGGTTTGGATTCACACACGTGTTCCTCCAAATCCCTCAAATCAGGGCTCTGATACCAACTTGTAACGTCCCATATTCACAACCAAAATTTTTCATTATTATTAAGGTAAAACTCCATAATATTAAAATCCATATTAAGAAAACCATTTGTTCCAGACTATATTTGTTGAAAACCAAAATAATATAATAATGCGGAAAAACGATGATACCTGAAAAATAATAACAAATGGGTAAGCACGAAGCTTAGTGAGTTTCCCCAAAATACCGCACACAACAGAACATATAAAAGCATGCATACTTGGTCCAAAGTCATTAGAATGGATTACCTTGGGTATGTTGGCCTACCACCTCAACCCAACCGCTCTTCCTGAGTCTCCGTGCCTATGGATTACAGTCAGCCCAGACGTGGTCTCTTGGTCTGCCGCACACAGCAGGACCGCCTCAACCTCAACCGCCATAATATGTCGACATATAAACAATCAAGGATCAAGTAGGCACATAATACAAACAATTACCAATCATATAGCTCACTATCACCTACTAGATCCCTCACAACACACTGCTCCACTACCAGCTAGTCTCCATGGAATGCATAGCCATAAGTAACCAAATGTGAGATAGCCACCCGGACAAATGATCCTACTCTAGAGCCACAACCAAACAAGGAACATGCAAGAAAGCGTAGTTCAAGAGTTCTCAGGCTATCCTACATGTAACAATCCATTATCTTTTAAGTCCATAAAAGTCAAACCATTTAAATAAAAAATCGAATTTTGTTGATTTTGTTGGTTTGGTTAGGAACATAAGGGTTAAATATGCTTTAAATTATATAAATGGCGTTTTCATATAAGTATTTGGAATAAAATACACTCAAAAATCAAAGTTTTTCCCTTCGGAACCGAGAACCCTTGGACAGCAAACTCTTTTCGGCTGAGAACCCCTTTTCGGCCGAAAACCCAACTGGTATATATATTCTCACTCAAACACTCGGTCATTTTCTCACTTTTTCACTCGAAAACACTTCCATTTTGCTCTCAAGTATCATCCAAGAACTCTCCAATCTTCAAGAAAAATACTTCAAATCTTCATAATTTACACCAAGAACACCAAGAACAATCTTCAAATCTTCAAGCTGACCGAAAACACTTAGACCGAGAACTCGTTTACGACCGAAAACACCATAAGACCGAGAACAAGATTCTCAGTTGAGGTTTTAGGACCGAAATCAAGGATTTCGGTGAAGGCTAGACCGAAAACCTTATCATCACTCCCAATAATTCTCGATAATTATTCCTTACATAAATTAAGTGTTGTTTAACACTTTAATTAATTATTGCGCTAATTTAAATACGATTACGTGTTTAAATAATACTAGGATACCGTTCTTTCCACATACGCTAGCCCGAGGATCATCTCTACGGTTCCGATATCCTGACTCGAACACACTAGAGGTGAGTTCATACCCCTATATTTTCACTTTTTTCAATGTTTTTAGGGGAATACAAGTAAAACACAAGGACTCTTGTGTTAGTATTCAAACGATTTCAAAACCATTTGCAATTGATTCACACCGATTTATCACTACATTTTATAAAAATATATGTTTATATATATTTTTAACCCTTTCGTAACATGTCGAGCAAAAAGGGTGTTTATCACAAGTTTCGAACTACTACTATTTACTTACAGTTAAATTGCAAAGGTTTTCAGTACATTACAGAACATTACATTTAAACTATAATAGGTATAGTTTGGAAGACACTACACTATTTTACAAGTTCAAGAACACTACTCTATTACATCGATTCAAGGATACACTACTAAATAATTATTTAAGTATAATTGTTTACATTACAAAGTACACTACTACGAGGTGATACATACAGTTTTCAAGTACTAAAGAACACTACAACACTACACGTAAACTAGTTAATATAGGGTTGTGATGCACTACTTCGGGGTACCCATCAGGGTACTGGTTCTAAATCCTTTACAGTATAGCCAGATTCTCCTAGAGGGAGAGCGTGAGTTTGAGTATAGATCTATACGGGATTGACACCCCGCACTTGAACTGTTAGCTACAGTTAGGCCGGCAGGCCTGGGGTGACAAACGTCATAACATTCCGACGCCTGAAGAACGTCACATAGGTCACTAGGTCATATCAAGTATGGTTATATGAAACTCACAATAGTATTAACTAAAGTATTGTTTACGGGATTAACACTACTTCAACGGTTTTATTTTAATTAATGAAACCACAGTACACTACTATACATACAGCTGGTGGTATTCCAAGCATTCATACAAAGGTTTTCAAACAGTATACTACTATACATTTCTACTGGTGGTATCCAGGCATTCTTACAAAGGTTTTCAAACAGTATACTACTACACATTACAGCTGGTGGTATCCAGTCATACATACTGTTGAATCAAGAAAGTGAACCTCTTAAACTTGTCATCCGAAGTCATCCAAAGTTATCTTTTGCTACCGCAACATCAAGTCATCCGCAGTGTCTTCATCCGCAACAAAGACTTAGTTTTTTAGTTTCTTAACTTTTGTGTTTACATTGTATTACCCAGTGTACCTTGCATGGACACTTTATCAGAACTTTAGTCTTTGATTATTCTCCATGTAATTTCTCGAGACTCTATAAATAGAGTTCTCGTCGTTTGAATGAAATACTCCTCTCCATTTTTACCTCTCTATTCTCTCTATCTGAATCACTCTCTATATTCTCTCTTACCTTATAAGATCTTTCTGAACTTACACTCATATATTAAGATCGAACTCTCAAACTCTCCTTCGGAGCAAGTCCTTGTGACTTCATTCACTTTAAGTTGATCACATTTACTGACTCGGTTTGAATGCAAACTGTTGGGTTTAAGTGTTGCATCTTTAGGCTAGGTTAATAGTCCATTTTGTTTACCCGATTTGGGCCTGTCCAACCGTGGATTATCATTAGGGTTAGCGTATATATTATGCATGCATGTATAGCTTTCAGGTCATCGTTCTTATTAATTACTTTGCATTGTAACCCTAGCACATCTCTACAGTCGAAGTTCTTCATCGAGCTCTTTAGAGGTGTGAGATATTAATCATTCGACACCATTTGATCCATTCCTGTGTTCTTTACTTTGTTTTTTTATTTAGAATCTATCGATCTATCGCGCAATATTCTCATCAATTGGTATCAGAGTAGGAGACTATGTAATACATACGCATCTCTTCTGTTTGAAGAATCCTTTAGGGTTTCCGCTTTTATCAATATACAGAAGCCGTCTTCTTCTTGTCGACGATATCTCTTGTGTTTGATAAAACCCTAAGTTCAATGTTACAAGTCTGATTCAAGCAGATTCAAAGAAAAGGTTCATCATGTCTCACGACGACTCTCAAATTAATTTGATCAACATCTCCAACAGTATAGGATCCACTACAAGGGTTCTCATTCTTTATACTCAAGATTATGAAGTATGGGCGCATCACTTTGAAGACTATGTCGTTGGATCTGAAGACAATGGCTATCTAATCTGGGAAGCAATAACATTGGGTCCGTTTGTTCACTCTGGAACGAACAGAACGATCAAGACTCAAAAAGAGTACAACCAACTCTTGGCTGGCGTAGATAAGATCCCTCAAGACGAAAAAGACAAGGTGTTATGCAACGTTAAATCCATGAGGATGATCAGATTCGCATTGCAATCCGATACCTTTCGTCTGGTAAGTTCATGCACAACAGCTAAAGAAATATGGGATAGGTTGAAAGAATTATATTCAACTGATGAGGATCTAGAGCACTCGATCTAAACCCTATTGCTCTCTGAATTCGGCGCTTTTGAACAAAAACCTGAAGAGAAGCTCATTCAGACATTCGATCGTTTCAATCATCTGCTTAGCAAGATGATGAAGCATGGTATTGAAAGGAAGGTGATTGAACAAAAGGTTACCTTCATGAATGGATTAAGGCCCGAATGGATGGCAGTGGTCTCGACTGTGAAGGCTTATGAGCAATTTAAATCATATTCACTGGCGAAACTGATGGGTATACTCAAATCTCATGAAAGCGTGGTGACGAAGGAAGCGAAGGTAGCTTCGGGTGTGGGTTCACTGGCCCTTGTTTCTAAGAGCAAGAATGTAGCAGACGAAGAGGAGGAATCTGATCTGTCAAAGTAACTTCGACTGTAGAGATGTGCTAGGGTTACAATGCAAAGTAATTAATAAGAATGATGACCTGAAAGCTATACATGCATGCATAATATATACGCAAACCCTAATGATAATCCACGGTTGGACATGCCCAAACCAGGTAAACAAAATGGACTATTAACCGAGCCCAAAGACGCAACACTTAAACCCAACAATCTCCCCCTTTGCGTCAATAGAGGCGAGAGACTACTTCGATTGAGTAGCTTTAGTCTTCCTTACAATCTTGAACAGATTGGGGATGATGGCAAGAAGAGTTTGTCGAAACAAAATATACCACCGAAGCATATCAGTAAACAACCTTTTATCGGCTTCGCTGTTCTGTTTACACCCATGTATGATCTGTCCAATGAAGAATATGCTATGATGGTTACAAACCCAAAGAAGTTTGCTCGCAGAAAGTTCCCGGCCAACAAGAACCGAAACTGGCCGGGAAGCTATAGCTCAGAAAAGGTGAAAGAAGAAACCAAGAACACCACTCAAAAGGACGAAGAAAAGAAGGAGAGTAAGCTTGTTGGAGACTCAAGGTACGATTGCAACTACTGTCATGGGAAGAACCACTTTGCCAAGGATTGCATGCTAAGGAAGATGGCTGAGAAGAAGGATGGTGAAGATGACGAAGCTTACTACATGAGAAAGCTGGAGGAGATAAAGAAGAAGAAAGCAACTAATGTTTCAATGAATGCTTTGATTGTGCAGGAAAATGTCATTGATGATGAGTTCGGTGGAGTGGAAGTCTGGTCTATAGACTCTGAAGATGAAGAGGTACGCAGACCCTCGCATGGAAGAGCCTATGTCGCGAGAGAAGGAGTTGCTGAGTCGGCTGGGAGATGCTTGATGGTTACAACCGAAAGTAAGCATGATGAAGCGAAGGTTAAGGAAGACAAATGTTTTGCTGCCAAGCCTATGAGTGAAAAGATCAGCGATTGCGATCAATTGATCAAGAAGGTACAAACTATCCTAGAATCTCATAAAATACTAATAAAAAACTACGAAAAAGATTTAAATGAATTAAAATTCAAGTTTTCTAACTTAAGTGGCAGTCTTATGCAAACTCGCTTAGCAAATTCTAACCTAACTGACCAACTCAGCAGGGAGTCTTCCAAGAGTGAGGAGAGAAGGATGTGGATTCAGCAGAAGGAGTTAGAATTAGTTAAGGCTAGGGACAAACTTATTTATGTGTAATGAGACAATTTGAAGTTTTTAAAACAAAGAAATGTTTTGTGTTTTATTGCTAAACGCTTATATACTAATATCACCCAGTTGCATTTAGATTGTGAGATAGGGAAAAAGATTCATAAAATGATTTTGCCTTTCCTTGAATTTAAGGAGGACGAAGTCATTGCTGAATGTGAATCTATAATGTCCTCAGATGAGCTTTCACTGACATACAAATATGAACTGGACAAAATTGAATCCTTCATTGAGTCTGAAGAGCATAAATGCATGCTTAAGAATTTGCTGGACGAAAACGACAAACTAAAAATCAAGACTGATACTATACAGAAGTCTGACTCATCCAAAGCCAAATTAAGTTCGGAAAATAAAATAAATTTAGATACCACTTCTGAATTTGATGAGGACAGTGAGATGAGTGAAATCTGTGTAGAAGATGAGGTCGATTGTTCAGAATTTCTTAAAAGCGAACCCGATGCAGCAAAACCACTCATATCTGAAAATTCGGTTGAATACGCTCGGTTATCAAAGGACAAATCCAAGAAACTCAAAGAAAAGGCCGTTGTTTATCAGAAGGTGCAAACTACATCAAACCAAGTGTATGCAGTCACTGGAGTAACTAAGAAGAAAATGGCGGAGTTGACATCAATGGTTGACAAAGATAATGCTGAGGGTTGTGATAACCTCTTCTGGTCAGCTCCCATCGATAATGCAGACGAAACAGTTGGTCTGTCAGAGCAAACCTCATGGAGAGTTAAGGGACGATATATTCCCGAACCACTCAACAATCCCTCAAGCTTTGATAAACCCAGTACAAGTGGTACAAAAGACATACCAAATGAACCACTGAAAGCTACCAGCGATTCATCAACAAAAACCGAAGCTCATGAGAAGAGAACGAAACCTAAGGCCAACATTCACTTGACTCAAGAGCAACTTGCTGAACAGAAACGCCAGAGGAACAAAAGATACACGAAGAATATCAATGAGAGAAAGCAACTTTGGCAATCCCAAAACCCCTCTTATGTTCGCTTTGAAAAAGCTTCTAATCTAAAAAAGGAAGCACATGCCAAGTCTCATTCTTGCAATCACTGCCAATCATGCAGTCAGGTAAACCGAACGAACCGTTTCGGTCCTAATTCTAGTAGTCACATGAACCGAAAGTCAAGTTTCGGTCCCAACTCTTACTACGCCAAGAACCGAAAGTCCAGTTTCGGTCCCAACACAAGTGCTCAGAACCGAAAGTCAAGTTTCGGTCCCAAATCCCATCCTCCTTACTCTCAACCAAAATCCAACTCTGTGAAGGATGTCAAAGGAAAGGGAAAGCTGTACTCAGATTCTGAAGTTCAAAATACCAAAAAGTCAGCTAACCCTAGGACTCCAAAGAAAACCTTAACTATGAAACCAACTAACAAAAACTCACTACAGTTAAAACAAGATAAAAATAAAATCAAAGTTTACACCATCAAACGAAAAGATGAATCCACTTTAATAAAAAGAACATATATGGTTGATCTTTCGGTTGCAGTTCCCTATTATATAAAAGACTCACCAGGGCCCAAGAGACTTTGGGTTCCTAAATCTGCTTAATTTTGCAGGTTATCAGTGACGAGCAGTTTGACGAAGAATGGTATATTGACAGTGGCTGCTCTCGTCACATGACTGGAAGGAGGGAAGAACTAAGGGAGTTTCGGTCCCTTGAGGATGATGGGTGTGTTAAATATGGAAACAACTCATACCGCACGATCAAAGGGTATGGAATGATCACCAACGGAGAGTTTTCAATACGAAAAGTTGCCTACGTGGAAGGATTGCAACACAAACTCATCAATGTTTCTCAACTAGTCGTGGGAACCGGTTTGAAAGTCTCGTTTGATGATGAGGGCTCAGAGATAATTGAAAAGCAAACGAAGAAAGTTCTGTTGAAATCTGAGCGCAAAGAGGAGATGTATCCTCTAAATCTCAACGCGATAAAAGGAAAGCTAGCAATTTGTTTGTTGTCGAAGGCGAACTCAGATAAAAGCTGGCTGTGGCACCGAAGACTATCGCATCTGAACTTCAAAGATATTAATAAACTGGTGCTTGGTGATCACGTGTGTGGACTTCCTGTTCTCAAATTTGACAAAGAACATCTATGTGCATCATGCGAGATGGGCAAGCAAAGCCGAAAGAGTCACCCTTCTCGTATCAATACAAAGATCATCGAACCTCTTGAACTATTGCACATTGACTTATGTGGTCCTTCGGCTATTGAAAGCTTCGGTGGTAGTAAGTTTATACTTGTTATTGTAGATGATTTTTCTCGCTTCACCTGGGTTTTCTTTCTTAAACAGAAATCAGAAGCCACTCCCAAGCTGAAAGTTTTTATCAAGCAAGTGGAATTGTAGCTACGAAAGGTGGTAAGAAATATAAGAAGCGATAATGGGCTAGAGTTCAAAAACAAAGACTTTGAAGAATTTCTGGCAGAAAAGGGAGTAACTCACAACTTCTCTGCTCCCTATACTCCACAACAGAATGGGATCGTTGAAAGGAGAAACCGTTCTTTATGTGAAGCGGCCCGAACTATGTTGAGCTTCGCTTCTCCTCCACTATACTTCTGGGCTGATGCAATTGCTGCTGCATGTTACACTCAGAACCGATCCTTCCTAAACAAGCGATTCTCCATCACTCCATACGAGATTTCGAATAATCGTAAGCCCAATGTAAAGTTTTTCCATGTGTTCGGTTCAAGATGCTTTATTTTCAACTCCAAAGAGAACCGAAACAAATTTGATATCAAGGAAGACGAAGGGATCTTTCTTGGTTATTCGCTCACTTCAAAAGCATATAGGGTTCTGAATAAACGCTCAAAGAAGATTGAAGAAACCTACTATGTTACTTTTGATGACAGTTACGTGAAGAAAATACGAACAACCGAAAGTCCAACGGAGGAAATCTTTCCAGAATCCGGTCAAGTCTCGGTTCCTATTTCCAATCTGTTTGAAGAGTACATGCTGCTCTTTGATGAACCAGAAAAGGCGATCCACTCAGAAGCAAAAGCAGCAGATAACAAAATCGATTCCTTGAAGAAAATCATCGAGGAAGCTGCTAAAGTCTTGGAAAGCGAAACTCAACAACCAACCGAGAAGCAGACTCAAAGCGAACCTACTGCATCAGGTGATCATCCAGCTACAGATGACCCTCCAAGAGAAAGCGCTATACTCCAGGGGGAGGGTTCGTCTACACCAAAAACAAACGACATGCCTTTCCAGGGGGAGAATCGATCACAAACCCCAACCCATGAAGATCCATTTGAGGAGGAGAGCACTGAACCTGACATAGGATGCAGTTCACCATTTGTGGGGGAGAATGAAAATGCAAATGACGAAGGCGATATGTCAGAACTGGAAGAAGAAGTCAATGCTGAGCTGGATCCTGCCTATGATCCAAATTACCCTCCTCTTATAAAATGGACAAAGGATCATCCTAAAACTCAAATTATTGGCGAAGGCGAAGCAAACTGCTTTAATCTCTCAAGTAGAATTCTGCATGTTTAATTCGTTTGTCTCTAAAGTTGAACCGAAGACGGTAAATGCTGCTCTTGATCACTCTGATTGGGTGCAAGCTATGCAAGACGAACTTCATGATTTTGAACAAAATCGTGTTTGGAGGCTGATTCCCACACCAAAGGATGCATCTGTAGTCGGTTTAAAATGGGTTTTTAGAAATAAGTTAGATAAAGAGGGAAACATCATTCGCAACAAAGCAAGGCTGGTGGTGAAAGGATATTGCCAGGAAGAAGGAATAGACTATGAAAAGACCTTCGCTCCAGTAGCAAGGTTGGAATCTGTAAGAATCTTCTTGGCATATGCTGCACATAAAAACTTCGAAGTTTTCCAAATGGACGTAAAATGTGCTTTCTTGAATGGAGAACTAGAAGAAACGGTATATGTTGAGCAACCACCTGGATTTGTGAACGAGAAGTATCCTGATCACTGCTACATTCTGGATAAAGAAGTCTATGGATTGAAGCAAGCCCCGAGAGCCTGGTATGAAACTCTAACACGTTTTCTCAAAATTTCAAAGTTCAAATAAGGTTCGGTCGACCCAACCTTCTTTCGCAAGAAAGAAGGCGAACACTTAATGATTGTTCAAATTTACGTCGATGACATCATCTTCGGCTCCACGAATCCAAGCTTAACAGTTGAATTCAGGAAGTTGATGAAGATTAAATTTGAAATGAGCGCAATGGGTCCGATTAACGTTTTCCTTGGCTTGAATATAAGACAGGGATCAGAAGGCATCTTCATTAATCAGGAAGCATACACGAAGACTCTGTTAGCAAAGTTCGGCATGACGGGAGACTCCAAAATAAAGGTTCCAATGGCATTTTGCACGAAGCTAACTCCATCTCTTGAGAAACCGGCTGTTGATATGACTCTTTATCGTCAAATGATAGGATCTCTAATGTATCTAACGGCTAGTAGACCGGAAATAATGTTTTCTGTCTGCTATTGTGCCAGGTTTCAAGCAAATCCAAGAGAACCTCATATGGTTGCAGTGAAAAATATCTTCCGGTATTTGAAGCGAACATCATCTCTCGATCTTTGGTACCCTGCAAAATCTGGCTTCTTTGTTCAGGCTTTCTCGGACGCTGATCTTGGTGGATGTGGATTGGATCGAAAGAGCACAACCGGCGGGTGCCAGTTCCTTGATGGCAAACTTGTCAGCTGGCAGTCAAAGAAACAAACTTGCGTGTCTCTTTCCACAACCGAAGCTGAGTACATCGCTGCAACATCCTGTACATCACATGTCATATGGGTACAAAGCCAACTTAGAGATTATGACTTAAGCATGAAGAAGATCCCTCTCTATTGTGACTCTGAAAGTGCGATTCGAATATGTCACAATCCAGTGCAACACTCCAAGACCAAGCATATTGCACTGAGATACCACTTTATTAAGGACCACGTTGAAGATGGTAATGTTGAAGTTCACTTCGTTTGGTCCTTAGATCAACTGGCTGACATCTTTACTAAGGCCCTACCAGAAGCAAGCTTTAATAAGATACTCCAAGGCTTGGGAATAATGAAAGCTGATTCAGTACCGAAACCCCTTTCCTCTCACTAAAATTGAACAAGCGAAATAGAGTGAATGCTCGGTCTATTTCGGTTCTAGAATTTTTCGGGAACTGAAATGAACCGAACACTCGTTCTATTTCAGCTCTAGAATTTTTCGGGAACCGAAATGAACCGAACGCTCGGTTTATTTCGGCTCTAGAATTTTTCAGGAACCGAAATGAACCGAACGCTCGATCTATTTCGGCTCTGGAATTTTTTTTGGGAACCGAAACGAACCGAACGCTCGGTCTATTTCGCTTCATCTTTCTAAGTTATGGTTTCGGTTGTATATTTTTGTAAAGCTTTCTTATTCTTTCGTGTGTTTATATTTAGTATTTATTTTATTTTATTTTCTGTTTTTATTCCTTTTTCAGAAATTCCAAAAAAAAAAAATTATTTTCTTTTCTGTTTTTATTATTTTTTCAGAATTTCCAAAAATCCAAAAATATTTTCTCTTCTGTTTTTATTAATTTTTTTTCAGAAAAATCCAAAAACCTACAAAAATATTTCTATGTGTTTTTAAGTTTTATCTCTCAATTCTAAAAATCAATTCAAGTTCACAGATGTGAAACACAATGATGATGGGGCATATATAACATTCTTATCTATGTACTAGTTTAGAGTCCCTAGAAACATGCTGCAGCATGTAGACCGAAGCCTCTACGACTCTGAGTGAAGCCTTAATGATTCGATAAACACCAATAGTTTCTTCCCAATCAGGCTGTTAAAATCACTCAAGTCACGAGGTACCTTACTCTTCTCATAATGAGTTAAGAGTTTTCTGCTTTGTCACTCTCAATTCGCAGAGGTACTTTCGGCTCTTTAACCACCTCATTTTTCTCCATCCAGTTTCGCTTCACTATTGTAACCCTTGAGACTCTCAGAAATTACCATTGAGGTTTATGGTTACACAATTTCTGCGTTGATGATCTCAGTTTCGTTTACCACGAGCTAAGTGAAACCCAAAATCCAACACCTTGAATGAATTGACGATGAACGCTCTAATGTTCAAGCTATTACTTGTCACCTCAAGAAATCTCTTTTTATTTTCTGCGTGATCTTTATGAAACTGTCTAACACCAGGACGTTTCTTCCCATAAGATCCAATTTATTTTTGTTTTGAGATTTCTAAAATACATCCAGTCACTGAATATTTTATCAAACCTACTTGTTCAACAGGCCACATCGGTCTCACAAGTACTTCATCCAACTTTCGTTCTTATCTTAAGTATCGATGTTTGGTTGAAGGTAAACTGTCCACTAAAGCCTATAATTGAAAAGATGCCTTTCAATGTTTCTTTACAAACATTTGATCGTAATTCACGCGAAACCACACAGACACTTCTCAGTCTCTCTTGACTTTGAAGGAAGAGATTCGTGTCCGGGATCCACAGTTTCGTGTCTAAATAGACATCACTTAAATCCCACAAATATTTTGCTTTATTTCCTTTTCATTGACACACTCTAGCACGACGATCTTTATGATTTTCCAAATTATTGTTTGTGATACTAATGACACTTTTCAGTTTGTGCTTTCGGCTCTACAAATATGGTTGATCGCTTTCGTATGACGTGAAAGGATAAGTCTCGTTTACGGTGGTGTTGATTTATTTTAATAATAATAATCAAATAAGGGTGAGTCAGCATGAAGTTGAAACGGTTCAAAATTTGAACAGGAGATAAGGATGAAAAGGCGCGTGAATTTGAAACGACACCTAATTTCACGCCTGCTGACATAACCAGGCTGTCAAATCCCGCTTTTTCTGGCGACGTTTCAGAGATCGAATCATCATCACAAGCGGATTTTTCTCTCTCCTAGCGACGGTATAAAAGGTTTTCTCACACCTCTTGGGCTACTTTACCAAATCTCCTCTCTCTCAAGAACAAATCGGCGATTTTTTTTACTGTTCATCTTCTTCTTCCCACCTGCGACAATGGCTGAATCTTCATCAGTTTACGAACAATCCGCTCAGTCTTCTCTTCTGACCATCAAACCCAATCAGAATCTGATCATCAAACTAAACCCCTTTGTCTATGATTCGTACATGCTGCATGTGGTGGAATGTCTCAAGTATTCACCACTGGTGGTTGCTCTCACGCATGTGGAAGTCGTTCCGATGTCGATGCTCTCTCACGTCTACTCCACTGCTGTTTACGATAAAGCTAATGAGCGTATCTTCTTCGAGATCGTCAACCAAAAGATGTCGATTTCAAGAGCTAGTTTTTGCTCGTTGCTGCATTTCACTGTCGCCGACTCTCTGATTAACCCATATTCTATTACCACAACTCAGCTGTTCTCCATGTTCTATGATATGGGGTACACAGAGCTTCTCACAACTGTTACAAAGTTCAAGAAATCTTGCCTTCCTCCTCAGTGGAACGAACTCTTTACTCTCCTCTCCAAGGGCTTATCGGAGAGGGTTGTAGGTTCAGATGGAACAAGCAGGGCATTCATGACCCTTTTATATGGTCTGTATCATGGGATAAATATAGATTACGGGTCAATTATCTGGTCTCAACTCGTTCAGAGTATAAGCTCTTCTTCCAGGCACTCTGAAATCTCATGTGCTCGATTTTGGTCTATCGTCACTCGTTGGGCGATGGAAAAGTTTAATGTTCCAACAATGGCGGATTCCCTCATGTCATCGATTGCTAGCTTTCACACGACGAGGATCCTTGTCTCAGATCCCTCCAAGTTTTCCTTTATTGGTTCAATTCTGGAATCAATGTACAGATGTGTTTCCCCTGAAAGCCAGGTCATCAATGAGTACAAGAAGCTAACCCCTTAAGAGCCACGGCAGCCTACTCTCGAGATGCAAAGCTCGTTGGATGCTGCAGACAAGCCAGCAAAACGAGGAAAAAAGTATGATAACAAAGGGGACAAGGTCGGTCAATCCTCCAAAGTTTCTACTCCTAAGAAACGTAAGTCTGAGCAAGCAGCGCCTACTGCTCCAAAGAAACGAAAGACCAAGAAGCAAGCTCGCAGACCGAAGTCTCATTCCCCATCTACCAGTGACCCTGAGTATGTTTCTTCTGACGGCCAGCCTGAACCTGAGTCAACTGACGATGAAGCTACTGAATCCGAAAGTCCACCTAGAGGTAATTCGCCTCCACCTTCACCAACTAATGATAGTAACCGAAACTTCCCTCCTCCACATTCGGTTCCTATTACTATCGCTCCTTGTCCTCCACCTATCTCATCTACAACCGCAACCTCCATCCCAATTCCAACCCCACTGTTCACTACAGTTACTACCACAACCACTCATCCAACCGAACCTAATGTTCGTGTCAACGTATCTGATACGGGGGCATCTACTTTCGGTTCTGATCCTCCTGTTACCTCAGCACCTTTATCCCCACCTCCATCACATGACTCTGAACCTGTTCTTGGCGGGGAAGATGTGGAATTCGACTCTCATTACTACAGTCCTTACCGCGTACAGAGTGATGACGATGATGATGCTCCTGTGTGCAAAAAGCATCTCAAGGCCATGAATGACAAACTTGACCGACTGCTCTCTTCCTCTTCTGCCAGTGCATACTCGGAAGTGGTACTCAAGGCTCTATTCGAAACCGTTGTCAAAGAGCATGACACTTCTATCTCCAGTGCTGCTAAAGCGATTGAAGCCTCAACCTCCGCTTGTCAGAAAGCTTCACTTGCAGTTAAAGCTTCTACCAAGGATTGCAAGCAGGCGACCGCAAATGTCGAAAAACTAATTTCTGATGCACAGATATTTCTCGATTCTCTTCAAGCTGCTGCCAAGAAGAATGCTGAAACAGTGAACGCTTCGGTTGATAATCTTACGCGTTCACTGGCAGCTAAAAAGAAACATCTCGAGGAAGCTCGCCAATCCATTCAAGCTGCTAACAAAGAGCTTCATACTTCAGTTGATGCTCGTCTCACTCAACTTGAAGCTGAGCTTGCTGTTGAAAAGAAGATTATGGATGAGCTAGATAAGCGCACTTCACAGCTTAAAATACAGAATCTCAAACTCAAGACAGCCAACCAGGAGATTGCAGACTTAAAAACTGAGCGAGAAATCATAAAAAGTTCGGTTGGTGATTTCCACTCTATTCTCCTACACCTCCTGGATGCCCATGACTCCATTCTAACCATCTCTATTCGACGCCACTTGGCTGAGAAGTTGAGACCTGCTCTGGATGTTTTGAGCAGGATTGAGGGTGTTTCGGAGTCTGCTGTCCCCCTGAAACAAGGTGGAGATAATGTTGATAAGGGCAAGGGCAAACCTCATCCACCTCCAAAACCGAAAGTCACTGCTGAGCCGAAGGTTAATGAAGCTTCGGGCAGTATGAAGGACAAAAGGAAGAAGAAAATTGGTGATGATGATGTGGATGAAAATGACGATGACGATGATACAGAAGGGAATGCTTCTAAAACTGAAAGTCTGAAAGTCAAGCCCAGTGATCAACAGATTTGGGAGAAGATTTAGAAAGAGAAGGAACTTCTTGATAAGGAGATGAAGGCGAACGAAATGCTAGAGCAAAAGAAGTCTATGTTTCCTGAATGGACTATGGATTCGCTTCTGAGAGAGGTAATCGATGCTCCGAGCACTGATTGGCTCGAACCAGTTCTTTCGTTCGGGCTTGAGAACTCCAAGGACTCACAGTTTGACATGCCAATCACCCGAAAGGCGTTCATTTTTCACTGTTTTGAGTCAACGGCTGGCATTCCTTCCCCATACCCGAAGGTTGATCGAGATTTGCTTGAGTATTATCTTGAGTTTGCTTAGCCATAATACCTGACCTGGAGTAATCATAAAATCACAACGGTCAAGGTGTTGAAACCCACTTCGGCAAGGAAATTCATCAACATCAAATTCAAAGTGACCCGAGGCTCTGATAGCTCGGTTCATATGATTTCCCTTGCTGACCTGCCAAACCTGAATCCTCATGATTGGATACTTCTGAATAACATTTTGCTGACCAATCAACAGGAGTATCATCCTATTATCGATCACATCAAGCGAATGCTCGTATGCTATATTCATGAAGTCGCGAAGATGGATTAGGAGATCGCTTATGCCATACATAAGAAGACCACTATGAAGCCGATAGGGAGGGCAAGCGATGTCAACATGATGGTTAAGGGAAAAATTGACCCCAAGTTTCACACTGTCATGTTCATGAGGGGCGAAGGTCAAAAATGTCTGTTCGCTCTTATTGACAAACACGTATTCTCCACCGCCTGCTTGGAGCATATTTTGGAAATTATACATGGGTGTAAACAGAACAGCGAAGCCGATAAAAGGTTGTTTACTGATATGCTTCGGTGGTATATTTTGTTTCGACAAACTCTTCTTGCCATCATCCCCAAGCTGTTAAGAATCAGCTTAGTGTTTACTTGATATATAACTTAGTGTTTTCATTTACATTTCCTTTACTTTTCGCACTTACATTTCCGCAACTAACATCTCCAACAATCCTAACTTCTTATTATTGTTGAGCTTTATGATCCTTTGAGATTAACTTCATTCCACAATATATAACTTGTACTAATGTTTATTCAAGTGTTTCTCAAAAGTTTTTCTCTCAACAATTGGTATCAGAGCCAAAGTGGTTGCTTTTTAAACAAAACTCTGATTTTGAAAAGCCTTCTATACCACTGAAGCTCATCTTCTCAAAAATTTAAAAACAAAAAAAAACAAAGGAAATATGGCACAAGCATTATCACTAAACGTTTCCAACAATGTTGGTGGTTCTAATCGAGCCCCAATACTTGTTGCTAGTGAATATCATCACTGGTCTCAAAGGATGGAGAGATATCTAAAAAGACTTGATAGAGATGTGTGGAGATCCGTGGAAGAAGGACCTCATATTCTGGTTCTCACACCTGTTCAAGCCAATGGTGATCAAGCCAGACTAGGAGGAGCTCAAGCTGTAATGAATCGTCCCATGAAAGATGATCTTGATAAGATGGAAAGCGATGCTGTTGCTTTTTATAAAATATCCTGCAGAGTTGCTCCTGACAACTTCGACATTATCATAAATGGCAAATCAGCCAAAGAAATCTGAGATGTTCTCAAGAACTTGTATGAAGGTTCTGAGCAAGCTTAAGATAAGAAGCTCACCACCGCACTCAATGAGTTCAACAACTTCAAAGCTCATGCTGGTGAAAGTCTTGAAGATTCCTTCAAAAGATTCAACCTGATTGTAAAAAAGTTGTCAAATGATGGCACCGTCCGAAGTAATCATGAAACAAATCTTTAGTTTCTCAATGGTTTGGGTAAACACTGGACTACGGCGAAAATGATAGTCTAAGGAGATAGGAAGATTCACACACTCTCTTTTTTCAAGCTATATGGCGAACTTCAGGCACAAGAATCAACTGTACTAAAAGATTATGCAGACTTCGGAGGACCACTCGCTGTCATAGCTCAAACCCCTCACAACAAAAACATCCAACCTTACTCTCCCTCGTATGACAATCCACTGCAGTCATACGAAGCTGATTCATAATATGACGATGAAGAAGAATTCCAAAACGCTATTTCCCTTGTTAGCCAACAGTTCAATAGGCTACCACCCTCATCATTTCGCAAAAATTAGCAGTTCACTAAACCTCCCTTCAACTGTAACTTTAATCCGCAGAACAACCATTCTCGATATCCCAAAAATCCTCACCAATCTCCGCAACCTCAGAATACTCATTAATCTAAGGAGGACCGCAGTCTGTCAAGCCAACTGACTCCATTACCTCAACCGAAGACAAGAATGATATTATCATTTGTCACAAATATAACAAAGAAAACCACTTTTCTTAAGACTGTAAAGCGAACGTGGTGAAGGACAGAGCATTCTATCTTAGAATGGCTCAAGAAATGGAAGAAAAGGAAAAGACAAGGGCATACGTGGCCCAAGTTAAAAAGGATCATCAAGTTTGGTCTTCTGGAGATAAAGATGAAGATTTCAACAACATCAAGGGCAAGGGAAAAATTTACATGATGGCAACTACTGATGAGGATGGGTCAACAAAGCTGGAGAAAAACTACTGCTACATGGCAAAAGATGGAACTCTCAGCATCGTTGAGCGGTAAAACTCATGATCCAATCTAATAACTACAACATGCATGATTGTCAACCTTTCTTAGACAACCTTATTGACACTGGTGTTGCCGTCCTTTCAGACTATAACAAGGCCTTAGATGAGAAGAACATAGTGTCCCAGGAAATGTTTCATGTAAGAGGACGACTAGAAGATAAGAGACTCAAAGTTGCCATGTTAGAAAAAGACTTAGTGTTAGAAAAGGATGCCAGAATGTTGTGTGAAAATCAGTTAGGAATAGCTTTAAATCAAAGGGATCTATCCCAAAAAGAAAATGTACGCTTGAATCTCTTAATTGAAAAGTTTTTTATTGAAAGTGAAGCAATTGAAAATCTTGTAAATAATGGGACCATAGATAATACATACAATTGGGGTTGGTCCAATGGGTATTCCACCGCAATGGATTCATCACCCCAATTTAACAAAGACCGTCCCTATGTCCCTCCGGATCGAGAGTTTCATTTCCCAGTCAATGACAAAACATTCCCTGAAGACATTAGAACCCACTTCGGTAGACTTCATACTCTGAGCAATAATTGTGTCATCGAGGAAATTCCTGAAACTTCGGATCATTCATGTGATCAAACACCCATCATTGGCACAATCTATCTTAACTCTCAGACTTCTTCAGCTGTTGATGAGGAAATTCTTATGAAAGGACCAGATGAAACTGAAAACTTGAGACCTTTATCCTCAGACTCGGACCACAGTCCTCAACACTGTAACGCCCGTGTTTCTAGGCTAGGCATTAATATTGACATAATAGTCTAGGTTAACCTTTGTAACTCATTTTGAAGAAATGAAAAGGAATTATGTGAATATTATGTGAATTATGTGTTTTATGCTTAATTATTAGGATTTAATTAATTAAGAATAAAAATGAGCGTCGAAAATAAATATTAGATAAAGCCGATATCTATTAAGAAAGTTGTAGTGGTCGTGACAAAATTACGGATATATAAAGAATACCGAAATCTGAGTTATAACGAAGAAGTTATGACCTGTCGAAGTTTCGCGACAAAACCGGCACGGTGCCGAATGACATAAAAAGTGAGTTTTTGATAAACTACTTTTTAGCCTTAGTGATCTAAACTAAAGTCGTAGTGTTCGTTAAACCGAGAGTATGTATAAAAAGAACGCCCAAATCTGACTTCGTATGAGGAAGTTATGATTTTTCTAAGTTTCAGCTTAGTAGTAGACAGCTAAAAACTCGAATTTTAGATCGAGTGATTTTCAGCCGACACAACCTAAACGAGAATTGAAGGTCTCGTCAAAAGTAGTACAACGGTAAAAAGACAGACGAAAACGGACGTCGGATGAAGAAGTTATGAATTTTTAACGGATTTCCTGTCCCGACGAAGTCTGTTAAAAATAATAATATTAAAATTAAAGTCAAAACTAGCCAACGAAGTCTAAACGAAAGTTGTAGAGCGTAATTTTACCTAAGCGTGCATATAAAGAACGTCAAAAACGGAGCCCGTATGCAAAAGTTATGGATTTTAGAAGTTTTGACATAAAAATCGAGAAAAAATGCTAAATCCGAGAAATTTCGCATGGTGGGACTTCGGCCACGTCACCTTCGCTCATAACGCGCCACGTGTCCGAAATTTCGGAGTCACCGAGGCCAACTGGTGAGGCGTGTCGCACCCCCTCGCATTCGAAGTGCTGGTCCAACCCCGGTCCGACGCGTGCCTTCTTGACGTGTCTGAGCTTCGCATGGTGCGCCACGACTCCCCCCTCGGACCATAGACCTCGGTCCAATCAGAGGCCAACAGTTGGACCCTCGCACGTGTGAGCCATGTGCCTGACCTTCGCATCTGCTGCCGCGTGGAGTCCTCTCAGTCGTCCGATCAGAAGCCTCGCCCCTATAAATAGAAGAGTGTGAGACCTCCCGGGGATAATTTGGAAATTTGACATTTTACACCCCTAAACCCATATTTCTTTCATTTCAACTTCCCCCAAAGCCCCAGTATTATACCAAACACCGGAAACACGTCCCTAAGTGCCCGAGAAGCCCGAGAAATTTATCTTTTCGGTTTTGAAGCCCAACCCTCGCAGAGCCCGGTTTCTCAATAAAACTCCCGATTTTATCAGAAACGATCGTTTTAGGAAACGAAGTGCTGTCCGATTATCATTAAATCAGGTGAGTGTGTAGTCACCTTCATCTTACACCTATATATGAAGTATTTTCTATAAAATACGTGCTATGTGTAATTATATTAATTGTTTAATTAAGGTGACTGTTGAATAGATGTTTTATACAAGTTTTAAACTGTATATGTATTTTATCTACAAATATGTTGGGTAAAACATGGGTAGACGAAATAGCCGATGTGTGTTAAAATGATGAGAGGCCTCGATGTTATTGTGATCCAGTCATCTAGCGGAGTATGGATGATGACCACGGACTTTTCTAGACAGACCAGTGGAACGCTGAGAGGCTCGCAACCTGTAGGTGTTAATGAGCTTGGGTGTTCATTTGCTGTACTCCATCCCCCACATGGTTGCCTTATTTGACATAAATTGTTGGGAAACCCCCAAAGCAGTGTTGTCGCCCCGATGAAAATCCTTAGACTAGGTCCCTTGTGATAGATGTTTTAGGGACGTAAAGTGAGGATAACGGGAATGGGTAATCGGGTTATTGTTGTTTGATGAAATTAATAAATTTATTTATTGTGGGTTGAAAACCCTATATGCTCACCAGGCTCCCAATCTTGACGCACTCAGCTTTTTATCTTACAGGTAGTGGACCCCGAGCATAGTCGCATGATGATGAGAGATTTTTGGATTATAGGCCAGTAGTAGTAAATAACTGTTGTAAGGCTTATAATGTCTTGTTTATGCTTTTGATCTGTATCAGAACATGACATCCCGGGGTTTTGATATAAAAGGAAAATATATACTTTCTTAAAGAAAGGTTTTGATAAATTTTTATCATGTTTTGTTTTGGGGACCAATTCTGCAACATCTTTTAAAAGGATCTCTCTGACTTTATTTTAAAAGCATAAATTAAATCGGTCTTTTCTGGCTGAGAAATTAGGGGATGTCACAGTTGGTATCAGAGCATTAGTTTAAGCGAACTAGGAATTTGTAGGATTTCTAGACTTGAACTTAAAATGCTAAGTGATGATTGTGAGATGAGTGTCTACCATATTTTAGACACGAGCACTAGTTTATTTTAGGAAAGATGCCTAAAATGCTTTTATGTGCTAAATGTTATATGTTTTCCATATATGCCATTATTTGTTCGGATCTATGGTCTGTTGCCGACCGGATCTGGAAACCTTATGTGTTTAGGATTCTAAGTGTACGACTACGATATTAGAACTGGCATGTAAACGTTTTGGAGTGATAAGGAGAATTTAAAATACCTATCGAGGATAAAGATCTAAATTCGCCTTATTCAGTATATAGATTATAATGGCAAGAACTCGCAGTGGAGTTGGAAATGCAAATGGAAACAGGAATCAACAACCTCAACCCCAAGTACTTGAGCAAGTACCTGTTGCAGGAGCTGCACCTGAGCCAATGACGATGGATGGGGTACAAACAATGATGCAGATAATGTTGGATCGCCAAATGGAGGAGACAAGGCGATTACTACAACAGAATAGGGAAGAAACCACGATACCTGTTGAACAGCCCGAATTGAATGAAGGGCGATCAGAAGAAGGGAACTACAGTGGGACTCTTGGTCAAGCCAACCCACCGATAGTTAGACGAAACAACCAGGATGGAGGAGTTGATGGTCGTGGATGCAAATACAAAGATTTCATGGCATCCAAACCACCGTGTCTATCTGGAAGCCCGACACCGGTGGAAGTCATGAATTGGATCTCCGAAATGGAGACAATGTTTGAAAGTTGTGAGTGCAGCAACAAACAGAAGACCGCACTTGCAATTCCTTTGTTAAAATCTGGTGTATTGACCTGGTGGAAGTTACTAGCTGATTCGATGCCCAAGGGAGAAGCTAGCAAGATGTCTTGGGAAGACTTTGTGGTACAACTGAAATTGAAATACTGCTCTGAGCAGGATCTTCTGGAAATCAACAATGAGTTCCAGAATTTAAAGAAGGGAAAGATGAACGTTACTGAATACGCTGCTAGTTTTACGGAAAAGATGAAGCTTGTTCCTTATCTAGTTCCGACTGAACTCTCCAAGGTCAACAAGTTTGCCCTCGGATTACCAGCGGAATTTGGTCCGATGGTCAAGCAAGCAACCACTTTGAAAGCCGCCATCTGGGCTACTAAGAATGTTGAGACTCAGATCAGAGAGAAGGGTCTGGAGAGGACAGAAGTTGGCGAAAAGAGAAAGTTTGAAGGAACTTCAGGTTCCAACAAGAAAAGCAAATTTTCAAAGTCTAAGAAGTTTGGAGGAAGAGGAGGAGGTGAAGTGAAATGGTGTGAAAAGTGCAAGAAAAAGCACTCTGGGAAATGTAGTGAAGAGGTGACTTGCTACAAATGTGGAAAGACTGGGCATTATGCCAACGAGTGTCCGTCCAACAAGAGGGTATGCTTTGGATGTAACGAAGAAGGGCACGTTTTGAAAGACTGTCCGAAGAAGAAGGATGCAACAAAGCCCAATCTTCCACCAAAGCCGAGGCGAGAGCCTTTCAGATGACACTTGAAGCTGCGAAAGAAGAAGCCGATGTCGCTTCAAGTACCTTTCTCTTAAACGAATTGCCTGCCCAAATTTTGTTTGATTCTAGAGCCAATTACTCCTTTATTTCGCATGAATTTGGTAGAAAAATAGCTTTGCCTGTTGATAGACTAGTTAATGCTTTATTAGTCGAGATTGCTAGTGGCAGGTTTGTACCTGTTAGCCATCGTATGAAAAACATCCTCATTGACTTGAATGGGAATAAGTTCCACGACAAATTATTACCTATCGAGTTAAATGGTTTCGACATAGTTTTAGGAATGGATTGGCTTAGCGCCAATGATGCTGAAATATTGTGTAGGAAGAAGATAGTAAAAGTAAACCCGCCAGGGAAAGAGTCGTTTATGGTGTATGGAGACAAACGCAGAGTAAGCTCTGGAATCATTTCCCTAATGAAAGCCAGAAAGTGTTTGGTGAAGGGATGTACATCATATCTAGCGTTCGCGATCGATGCTAAGAAGGAAAAGAAGGAGGTGCAGAATATTCCGGTGGTCTGTGACTATCCGAAAGTCTTTCCCGAAGATCTTCCCGGATTTCCCCCTGATCGACAAGTAGAATTCCGTATCGACTTGTTACCAGGAACGACGTCGATAACAAAAGCACTGTATCGATTAGCACCAACAGAGATGAAAGAGCTTATGACATAACTTCAGGAGTTATTGGACAAAGGTTTTATTCGACCTAGTTCATCACCCTGGGGAGCCCCGGTGTTATTTGTAAAGAAAAAGGACGGGAGCATGAGAATGTGCATCGATTACAGAGAGCTGAATAAAGCGACAATAAAGAAAAAGTACCCGTTGCCGAGGATTGATGACCTGTTCGATCAGTTGCAAGGTTCGAGCTATTTTTCGAAGATCGATCTTAGGTCAGGATATCATCAGCTAAAGGTAAGAGAGCAGGATATTAAGAAGACTGCATTCAGAATAAGATATGGACACTATGAATTTTTGGTTATGTCGTTCGGACTAACCAATGCTCCAGCAGCTTTCATGGATTTGATGAACAGGGCTTGTAAACCATACCTTGATAAATCCGTGATAGTATTCATAGATGATATCTTGATTTATTCAAAAAGCAAGAAGGAGCATGACAAGCATCTGCGTGAAATGCTAGAAGTTATAAAAAAGGAGAAGCTGTATGCAAAGTTCTCCAAATGTGAATTTTGGATTCAAGAAGTCCAATTTTTAGGTCATGTGGTTAACCAAGAAGGAATAATGGTTGACCCAGCAAAGATTGAAGCTGTGATGAAGTGGGAACAACCAAAAAGTCCTACAAAGATCCGAAGCTTTTTAGGATTAGCTGGATATTATCGAAGATTTATCCAAGGCTTTTCTTCGATCGCTACTCCATTAACAGCTTTGACCCACAAAGGAGCTACTTATACTTGGAATGAGAAGCATAAGGAAGCCTTTGAAAAGTTAAAGAAGAAATTGTGTGAAGCACCGATTCTTTCGTTACCTGAAGGAGTTGATGACTTCGCAGTTTATAGTGATGCCTCTGGAGTTGGGTTAGGTTGTGTTCTGACCCAAAGGGATAAAGTGATAGCGTATGCATCGAGGCAATTGAAAGAGCATGAAAAGAACTACCTCACTCATGATCTGGAGTTGGCAGCGGTAGTATTCGCCTTAAAGATATGGAGGCACTATCTTTATCGTACTAAATGCAAACTTTTCACTGATCATAAGAGTCTTCAATATCTCTTTAATCAGAAGGAATTGAACATGAGGCAACGACGCTGGCTAGAGTTATTCAAGGACTACGACTATGAGATACTTTACCACCCTGGTAAAGCAAATGTTGTTGCTGATGCTCTCGGTCGGAAGGTAAATCTTGAAAAGAAAAGGCCAAGAGCGTTGAGAATTGAAGTTGTCTCGACAATTGTGGAAAGTATAAAGAAAGCTCGAGGGGAAGCTTTAGAGAAAAATGACCGAAAGGGAGAACGTTTGGGCAAAACGTTAGTGTTTGATACAAACGGTCAATGACTGAAGGTATTCAAAGATAGGATTTGGGTACCTAAGACGATAGGAGTAAGAGATCTTCAGATGGAAGAAGCTCACGAGACCATGTACTCGATTCACCCCGGCAGTACAAAAATGTATAGGGATCTAAAACCCTATTATTGGTGGACGACGATGAAGCTCGATGTTGCTAAGTATGTGGCCGAGTGTGTAACATGTGCTAGGGTTAAGGCACAACATCAGAAACCGTATGGGAGTTTAGAACCTTTTCTTGTACCCATGGGTAAATGGGAAGACATCACCATGGATTTTGTGACTAAACTGCCCAGAACAAGGAATGGTCACGACATGATTTGGGTGGTCGTTGATCGCTTCACTAAGAGTGCGCATTTCATAGCAGCCAACGAGAAATGGTCTATGGATAAACTTGCGAATTCTTACATGAAGGAAATTATGAGGCTTCACGGTGTTCCGTTAACGATTGTATCCGATTGTGACAGCCATTTTACCTCAAGGTTTTGGAGGAGTCTACAAGAGGAATTGGGTACCAAGTTGTGTTTGAGTACAGCTTACCATCCGCAAACCGATGGTCAGAGCGAACGAACAATTCAAACCTTGGAGGATATGCTGAGAGCATGTACCCTGGAATTCCAAGGTAACTGGGATGAACACTTACCTCTAGTAGAATTTTCCTATAATAATAGTTTCCACTCGAGCATTAAGATGGCACCTTATCAGGCTTTGTATGGAGAAAAGTGTCGAACGCCGTCATGTTGGCTGGAAGCTGGGGAAAAGCAGTTTATGGGACCTGAAATAGTTCATCAGACTGCTGAAAAGTTGAAAGTGATTAGGGAAAGGATGTTAGCAGCTCAAGATCGACAAAAGAGTTATGCTGACAAGAAAAGACAACCGATATCATTCGAAGTTGGAGATTCGGTTTTACTTAAAGTCTCGCCGTGGAAGGGACTTATAAGATTTGGTAAAAGGGGAAAGTTGAGTCCAAGGTTTATTGGACCGTTTAAAGTTCTTCGGAGGATCGGGAATCAAGCTTACAAGCTAGAATTACCGGAAGAACAAGAGGGTATTCATAATACCTTTCATGTGTGTTATTTGAGAAAGTTCACGGGAGATGTGCCCGACATAATTCCGATTTCTGAATTAAGGTTGGATGAAAACAAGAGGTTAATTGAAGAACCTGAGGCAATCGTTGACCGTAAGACTAAGAAGTTGCGACGCAAGATGGTCGATTTAGTGCTTGTGCAATGGAAACATACAAATGGGCCAAATCTTACTTGGGAAACGGAGAGTGACATGATGAGTCGCTGCCCGCATTTGTTTGCTGATGTGTGATTCCGGAGACGAAATCATCCTAACGGGGAGAGAATTGTAACGCCCGTGTTTCTAGGCTAGGCATTAATATTGACAGAGTAGTCTAGGTTAACCTTTGTAATTCATTTGGAAGAAATGAAAAGGAATTATGTGAATATTATGTGAATTATGTGTTTTATGCTTAATTGTTAGGATTTAATTAATTAAGAATAAAAATGAGCGTCGAAAATAAATATTAGATAAAGCCGATATATATTAAGAAAGTTGTACTGGTCGTGACAAATATTACGGATATATAAAGAATACCGAAATCTGAGTTATAACGAAGAAGTTATGACCTGTCAAAGTTTCGCGACAAAACCGGCACGGTGCCGAATGACGTAAAAAGTGAGTTTTTGATAAACTACTTTTTAGCCTTAGTGATCTAAACGAAAGTCGTAGTGTTCGTTAAACCGAGAGTATGTATAAAAAGAACGCCCAAATCTGACTTCGTATGAGGAAGTTATGATTTTTCTAAGTTTCAGCTTAGCAGTAAACAGCTAAAAACTCGAATTTTAGATCGAGTGATTTTCAGCCGACACAACCTAAATGAGAATCGAAGGTCACGTGAAAATTAGTACAACGATAAAAAGACAGATGAAAACGGACGTCGGATGAAGAAGTTATGAATTTTTAACGGATTTCCTGTCCCGGTCTGTTAAAAATAATAATATTAAAATAAAATCAAAATTAGGCGACGAAGTCTAAACGAAAGTTGTAGAGCGTAATTTTACCTACGCGTGCATATAAAGAATGTCAAAAACGGAGCTCGTATGCGAAAGTTATGGATTTTAGAAGTTTTGGCACAAAAATCGAGAAAAAATGCTAAATCCGAGAAATTTCGCATGGTGGGACTTCGGCCACGTCACCTTCGCTCATAACGCGCCATGTGTCCGAAATTACTGAGTCACCGAGGCCAGCTGGCGAGGCGTGTCACACCCCCTCGCATTCGAAGTGCTGGTCCAATCCCGGTCCGACGCGTGCCTTCTTGACGTGTCCGAGCTTCGCATGGTGCGCCACGACTCCCCCCTCGGACCATAGACCTCGGTCCAATCAGAGGCCAGCAGTTGGACCCTCGCACGTGCAAGCCATGTGCCAGACCTTCGCATCTGCTGCCGCGTGGAGTCCTCTCAGCCGTCCGATCAGAATCCTCGCCCCTATAAATAGAAGGGTGCGAGACCTCCCGGGGATAATTTGCCAATTTGACATTTTACACCCCTAAACCCATATTTCTTTCATTCCAACTTCCCCCAAAGCCCCGGTATTATACCAAACACCCGAAACACGTCCCGAAGTGCCCGAGAAGCCCGATAAATTTATTTTTTCGGTTTTGAAGCCCAACCCTCGGAGAGCCCGATTTCTCAATAAAACTCCCGGTTTTATCAGAAACGATCGTTTTAGGAAACGAAGTGCTGCCCAATTATCATTAAATCAGGTGAGTGTGTAGTCACCTTCATCTTACACCTAGATATGAAGTATTTTCTATAAAATACGTGCTATGTGTAATTATATTAATTGTTTAATTGAGGTGACTGTTGAATAGATGTTTTATACAAGTTTTAAACTGTATATGTATTTTATCTACAAATATGTTGGGTAAAACATGGGTAGACGAAATAGCCGATGTGTGTTAAAATGATGAGAGGCCTCGATGTTATTGTGATCCAGTCATCTAGCGAAGTATGGATGATGACCACAGACTTTTCTAGACAGTCCAGTGGAACGTTGGCAGGCTCGCAACCTGTAGGTGTTAATGAGCTTGGGTGTTCATTTGTTGTACTCCATCCCCCACATGGTTGCCTTATTTGACATAAATTGTTGGGAAACCCCCAAAGCAGTGTTGTCGCCCCGATGAAAATCCTTAGACTAGGTCCCTTGTGATAGATGTTTTAGGGACGTAAAGTGAGGATAACGGGAATGGGTAATCGGGTTATTGTTGTTTGATGAAATTAATAAATTTATTTATTGTGGGTTGAAAACCCTATATGCTCACCAGGCTCCTAAGCCTGACCCACTCAGCTTTTTATCTTACAGGTAGTTGACCCCGAGCATAGTCGGATGATGATGAGAGATTTTTGGATTATAGGCCAGTAGTAGTAAATAACTGTTGTAAGTCTTATAATGTCTTGTTTATGATTTTGATTTGTATCGGAACATGACATCCCGAGGTTTTGATATAAAAGGAAAATATATAATTTCTTAAAGAAAGGTTTTGATAAATTTTTAGCATGTTTTGTTTTGGGGACCAATTCCGCAACATCTTTTAAAAGGATTTCTCTGACTTTATTTTAAAAGCATAAATTAAATCGGTCTTTTCTGGCCGAGAAATTAGGGGATGTCACAAACACTGTCTTCCATAAAATTTCAAACTAAGGAACCATCTTTGACTTACTTTGAGGGAGTCCAGTCTTCCTTACCGCAGACCACACTCAAGAGCACAGTGACTCTTCAGCCAATTCTTCATGAGTTACCCATAGAAAATTTTGAATATGGTCAATGTTCTCTAAGTCCTGAGTCATCTAGTTCAGATGACTCAAGCCCTCGTTTTCAAAAACAGCCAAACGTTTCGAGGAAACTACAGTTGAACATCACTGACTGCGGTTCTCCAAAAACCCAAGCAAAACTGGATTTCAAAGAAGAACATAAATCTCGTGGTAAAAAGGGGGAAATCTTTTTCAAAAACAAAAAACAAGCCAAAGTTCCAAACAAAAAGAGTTCTGAAAAACCTGTTGTCTCAAATCAGTTTTCAAAAAACACTATAGTCAAGGAATTAGACAAAGAGGAATGTACAGTTCCAAGAATTTTTTCAAACTCTTGTGACAAATCCCAAAAGAGAGTTAAGTCTTTTCAAAGGTATCGTTTTCAAATCTATTCCTTTGACGAACCAAAATGGAAAGGGGTTTTACCAACTCCTACACCTTTTAAGTCACATCAGTTTGTCAAAAGAACACAAACTAGGAGGAATTCACGTGCTCATACTTTTTCAAATCCCAAGGGCACCGCAGTCAGAACTCTTAGAACTCACCCTTGGACTGGTCATAAGAATCACACTACACCCTCTGGACCGCCGACCAAGTATAGTGTCTGGATAAATGAGAAACATGTTTCCTTTGGATTTTATCCTCAGAAAAAGTCTTTTCAAGTCCAAGCTCGTAACTTTCCAAAACCACGTAACACTCCAAAAGTTCATAAACACCCAGGTCTAGGTCTCAAGATTGACACGAAACCTATTCCCACAATCCCTGTTCATGCATCTAAGAAAAAGCATTCACTTGTAACCCTGGGCTCCAAACTTGTTTGGGTGCCCAAACTAACCATGTAATTTTAGCAGGCAACGTGCCAGGAGGAACAAGAAGATGAGTGGTTGATAGATAGTGCCTGCTCCTTGCACATGACCGGAAGGTTAGAATACCTTCGGGATTTCGGGCCTATATGTAACAGTGGAAATGTCACATTTGGCAACAATGCGAATGGAATCATCAGAGGTTACAGTTTGTTAACAACATGAAACTTCTCAATACAAAAGGTTGCTTATGTAGAAGGCCTAAAACATAATCTCATCAGTGTTGGATAACTATGCAAAGCAGGCCATCAGGTTGAGTTTGATAATGAATACTGCTACCTTATGACAAGTGATAGAAGCACCTGTTTGATCAAATCTAAGTCCGAAGGAACAATGTATCCTTTGGATGTCTCATTGATCATCGGGAAACCGCAGTTGTGCTTTTTGTCCAAAGCAGTATCCGAAGTCAGCTGGCTGTGGCATCGCAAGCTAGCTCATCTAAACTTTCGGTATATCAACAACCTTATCACAGGAGAACTCGTCTGAGGTCTCCCCATTCTGAAGTACAATAATGATACTCTCTGCCCAGCTTGTGAGTGTGGCAAACAATAAAAGGGAAGTCATCCACTAGTGATTGATTAATCAATTTCTGAACCCTTAGAGCTCTTACACATTGATCTTTATGGTCCATCTACCGTAGCCAGTCTCCATCACAAGAAGTATATACTGGTTATAGTTGATGACTTCACTCATTTCACTCGGGTCTTCTTCCTGAGGCTCAAATCCGAAACACCGCAAGTTCTGATCAACTTCATGAAATAGATTGAACTTCAAATCAAGTTACCGGTGCAAAGAATACGAAGTGACAATGGGACCGAGTTTACAAATCATCTCTTGAATAGTTTCTTGGTTTCCAAAGGCATTAGTCATAACTTCTCAGCTCCCTACACACCGCAACAAAATGGAGTTGTAGAGCAAAGAAACTGTACTCTAGTCGAAGCAGCCAGATCTATGCTAAACTTTGCAAATCTTCCTCTATACTTCTAGGCCGAAGCCGTGTCAACTGCATGCTTTGTTCAGAACCGAAGTATTGTTTGCAGGCGTCTCAACAAAACTCCTTATGAGGGCCTGAACAACTGCAAACCAAATGTCAGATTCTTTCACATATTTGGGTGTAGATTTTTTGTGATCAACAACAAAGATCACCTCAACAAGTTTGCACTGAAGTCAGATGAAGGAATTTTTCTTGGCTATTTAAGAAACAAGGTGCCCTACAGGGTTCTCATCAGACGCACAAGGCTAATCGTCGAAAGCTTCAATGTTAAATTTGATGATTATTTCGTCCGTAACACTACTCCCTCATCTGAAACAAAGTTCATAATGGAAAGTGATATCCCAGTCTCCTCGGGTCCTCTTAACATAGTTGAAGTCAACTATGATGACCTATTTGACCCCGTAGAGACTGCTCATCTATCTGAAATTCTTGTGTCTCCGGAAGCTCAACACCAACACACAGAAGTATCTGGACCCTCAATGTCTGAAGACTTATCGCATGGAACTTCCACCTCATCGGTTGAGGGGGAAATCACAACTCCGGTTCAAACGCCAACCATCGAGGTTCCAGTTATTGAAGACGCAGCTCCGATATCTATCCACAGAGTCACAACTTAATCCAACGTCTCAGACTCTGACGATGAAGAAATAGAGAACATCGACACAAGAACTGATTTAAGGATTATTACTCATTCCTCAATCCAAGGGGAACTCCCATCCGCAATCCAGGGGGAACTCCCATCCGCAATCTAGGGGGAACTCCCATCCACAATCCAGGGGGAACCTCACTCAAATGTTGATCAAAATCCTTCAGTCCAAGACACTTCTGCAGGCTGTTCACAAGTCGAGGGGGAACTGCCTACCCCAACTGCAGAGTCTCCTGATATAGAAGACATTCCCTCCACCGCAGCCGCTGATCACCTATAACCTCGTCTGCATGTCTGGACGAAGGACCACGCACTGGGTCAAATCATTGGTAACCCATCAACAGGCATACAAACTCGATCTTCTAATGATCTAATGGACCACTGCCACTGCGCATCCTTCATGTCCGCAATCGAGCTTTGATCCATCAAGGAAGCTCTCCTAGAACCCGACTGGATCACCGCCATGCAAGACGAACTAGCCGAGTTTGAAAGAAACAAGGTTTGGAAGCTAGTTCCAAAACCAAAAGGTCACACTGTTGTTGGAACAAGATGGGTGTACAAAAATAAACTTGATGAATCCGGTGCGGTTGTGCGAAACAAAGCAAGATTAGTTGCTAAGGGGTATAGTCAACTGGAAGGTGTTGACTATGATGAAACGTATGTCCCCGTAGCCAGGATGGAAGCCATACACATCTTTTTAGCATATGCGACACACAAAAATATCATAGTATATCAAATGGATGTAAAAAGTGCCTTCCTGAATGGTGAACTGAAAGAAGAGGTTTACTTACAACAACCTCCAGGCTTCGAAAATCAAGATTTCCCAGATTATTGTTTCAAGCTTGAGAAAGCAGTCTATGGTCTTAAGCAAGCACCAATGGCATGGTACAAGACTCTCTCTGAGTTTCTTGTCACGTCCGAATACAAAAGAGGTGTGATTGATCCCACATTATTTAGGAAGTCAAATGGTAATCACCTTATGCTTGTACAAATCTATGTAGATGATATCATATTTGGGTCAACAGATCAAGGTATGGTGGATGAATTTGCAAAGCTCATGACTAACAAATTCCAAATGAGAAAGAATAGAGAGATCAATTTCTTTCTAGGACTCCAAGTGAAACAAGTCCCTCAAGGGATATTCATTCACCAGGAAAAGTATACCTCTGAACTGCTAAAGAAATACGCAATGGACGACTGTTCCTCAGCCAAGGTTCCTATGGCCTTCGGTTATATGATTTCTGCTGATCCCTCCGGAGAATCAGTGGATCACAAAACTTATAGAGGAATGATTGGTTCTTTGATATGCCTCACCGCAAGCAGACCTGACATTGTCTTCGCAACAGGCTTATGTACCAGGTACCAAGCCGATCCCAAAGTATCACACTTGACCGCACTCAAGCAAATCTTTAGATATCTCAAGGGAAGCAAAGCCCTAGGCCTCTGGTACCCCGCAGGAAAGGATTTCAGCCTTCAAGCCTTCACTGATACGGATCATGTCGGATGCAGACTGGATAGAAAGAGTACTTCCCGTGGTTGTCAATTTCTTGGAGGAAGATTGGTCAGCTGGTCCTCAAGAAAACAAAATTGTGTTTCTTTGTCTACCACAGAAGCTGAGTATGTGGCCGCAGCCAACTGTTGTTCTCAAGTCTTATGGATGAAAACCCAACTGATGGACTACAGATACAGAATGCTGCGGATACTGATTTACTGTGACTCAGAGAGTGCCATTGCGATTTCTCACAATCCCATTCATCACTTAAATACGAAACACATTGAACTCCGATATCACTTCATCAAAGACCATATTCTCAAAGGTAACATTGAACTAATTTTTGTCAATACTCACGATGAGGTGGTTTAATCCGTTTCCACTTCCCATTTACCCAACGGATTTTTTGACCCCCCCTTCCACACGTTCCTCAAACGTGTGATAATGACCTGACAGTCATTAAATGCCCTAATTTTCTTAAATAAAAATTGTTTTCGTTTAATTTTTAAATGGCTGATAATGACTTAAACCCAAGGGTTTTTACCATTAACAACTGTTAATAAATTAATTTACATAACTTTTGAAATCCGATGCTATAAAAACCCTTTTTCCCTCCCAAGAAAGCTTTACGCTTTCTGAACTCAAGACGATCCTTCTCTTCTTCTCCTTCTTGCATTCTGTTTTTTCTGCAAGTTCCTAAACCTTTTCAAAAAATGGTGAAATCCGGGATTTCGAAAAAGCAATCAAAAGCATCTGCGTCGGTTCAACCAACTGGTTCTGACTCAACAACAAAGAATCACTCTCCGACGATAGCCTCTAGCAATTTTAGGGTTGTGTTTGAAGATCATCCTTCTTATAATGCATCGATTCGACTGATGATTAAGTTTCTGTCATCTCATCCATTGTTTGGAGCTTTCAATACCTTCACAGACGTGGTTCCTCTTTCAACACTCTTCAAATGTGCTTTCTCAACTTTCGCCCAAACTCAAACCCTCAAGAAATTCACTAGAACTTGATCGATGATTCTTTAGTCATCTTGACCAAATAAAAGTTTCTGAATGCAATCAATCTTGAAGTTCTTCCTTCAACCAGAATCTACTCTCCCAGCACTACTGATATCACCTCAACCCTATACCAGATGGGGTATCAGAAGAAATTGAAAGGAATTGGGGAGTTCAAGAAAAACCAACTGCCTGTGGTATGGCAATTTGTCTGTCATTTCATCATCTGGAGTCTCTCTGGCAGAACCGGAGGCACAAACAACATGGGACTCAAACTGTTAGAACTTGTATGGAGCATTTTCACTGGCAACGCAGTGAACTACGGTCAGATTCTCTGGGATGAATTTCTTCAATATGTTCCCAAGGAGAATCCGAGATAAGACCCAACTGAACTCACCTTCGCACGCTTCTGGTCTCTCTGCATCTCGGATCTCCACAAGGATGCTAAACTTGATGGGTTTTGAGCATTCTAACACTTCCTAAGTGTACATGCAACCCTAATAACCTTGAATCTATGTTTTCTCTATATACATGCAAATTTCTTTTTCAAGGTTATTTCCTAACTAGCATGGCATGGGGATTACATAGAACATAAAACTAGTAGAAATACATACCTTGTTGTTGCTTGGATTCCTTCAAGACTTTGTAAGCCTAGCACCCCAAATGTTGTGCCTCAAATGCTTCACACAACACCACAAGACTTGGAATAACTTGAGATAATACTTCTAGCACTCAAAATCGGTTATGCCCTCTCTAGTAACACTAGGTCACGATTTTGCTAGCCATAGGGTTCCTTTTATAGTGTTGTCACAATTAGGGTTTACACATGAATGCCCTTAATTGTCATGACTCTTGATTTCTCATGACCCATGGGTTTGTAACTCCCATAGACTATCCATGGAGCTCCATATGGTTATAACCAAACCCATAAACCATGGATCATTAATCCACCATAAAAGAATTGATGATTATCATAATCAACCCTATATATTTAATTAGTCTCACTTTGATCACTAGATTAATACTAGATTAATACTTGATCAATACTAACTAAATAATACTATTATTAATATATTAGAACTTATAATATTTTAATAATCATAAGTGCCTTATTCTCTCATTTAGTCTATCCAAGTATTGCAATGCCATGCAACCCAAATGGACCATGTCGGGTCGGGTCAAGTACATACCAAATAAAGTTATGGACTTAGACACTATATCCAACAGTCTCCCACTTGGATAAGTCTAATAACTATATTTGCCAATATGACTTCAAAATCCGACTAGCAATCGTAGCTCTTTCAAAGTCTCTCGAAACTGAGATGATGATGATACGCCATTTAAGATAAGTGATCATATAATCCTCTGTTCTCATGATATCAGCCGGACAAACACATGGAACATGGTCTTACTTATTATCCAGCATTTGTTTCTCGATCTCTGATTTGTTTCGACATAGAACTAAATTGAACACATCAATTAGGTTCTGACCGGACCCGGTACATAAGTCAAAACCAAATCATCGAGGGGCCCAGATATCGCTTCTATTTCTAGAAGGAACAGATAAACTTCGACTGATATGCTTGTACTAACTACTTGTTGAATTATTCACAAAGGCACGTTTTATGACATCGAGTTACCAATGCGTTTTCGTGCAATCAATGAATAACCAACTCATAGTCAACAACTCATATCTCTAGGTTTGAAGATTTATATGATATTACCGTCTCACGATCACTCGAGATAAATTCCATGAAGTGATGCAAGTGAGCGTGGGTTGGATCCAATACTCAGCCCTTATGAGTACTCATGAATGTTGTAGCAACCATTGCATTGTCCAAAGCACTTTTAGACAAATCATACAAGCCAAATTCATGACAGTCTTAAATCAATACTTACTTCCAAAGTTTGACTGACTGTGGATGGTTTGAATAATAACATAATTATTCTGGAAGTAAAAACATGCAAAATTGAAACATAGTAAACAATCAACACAAGATAGTAACACCTTACTCATAAATAAATAACAACTTTTATTTATCATCAAATGTCAATTACATTTTACAAGTTTCAGGAATCTAATTATTGAAACTAATATCATCCTTCAGCCCAATGCGCCTCGCATGCTGTAAATGCTTAACCCTGCTCAGTCCCTTCGTAAGGGGATCTGCCGGGTTCTCATCTGATGATACCCTCTTAGCCACGAGGAGTCCTTCTTCTATTCGATGTCTGATGAAATGGTATTTTCTGTCAATGTGCCTAGATCTCCCGTGATCTCTCGGTTCCTTAGCCAAAGCAACCGCACTTTCACTGTCACAGAAAATTTCCATTGGCTCCTTTATAGCTGGTACAACTCCAAGGTCTCCGATGAAGTTCTTTAGCCATATCGCCTCCTTAGCTGCTTCACTTGCTGCTATGTACTCTGATTCACAAGTAGAATCAGCTACTGTCTCCTGCTTGGAACTTTTCCAAGTAACTGCCCCTCCATTTAGGATAAAGACCCAGCCTGACTGAGAGCGGAAATTATCCCTATCAGTCTGGAAGCTAGCATCGCTATATCCTTCCACTCTCAAGTCATCACTGCCTCCGAGGGTAAGGACCCAATCCTTAGTCCTCCGCAGATACTTGAGAATGTTCTTTACCGCTGTCCAGTGTGCCTTGCCAGGGTTCCCTTGATATCTACTGACCATGCTCAAAGTAAAAGCCACATCAGGGCGAGTACAAGTCATAGCATACATGATCGAGCCCACAGCGGAAGCATATGGTATATGACTCATTTCATCTATCTCAGCCTCTGTACTCGGACTCTGAGTTTTACTCAGCTTGGCATTACTCTGGATTGGTAATTCTCCTTTCTTGGAATCTTGCATACTGAACCTCTTTAGCACCTTATCCAAGTAAGTACTTTGACTAAGTCCAATTAGTCTCTTACTCCTATCTCTCAATATCCTTATCCCTAGGATATAGGCAGCTTCCCCAAGGTCCTTCATAGCGAAACACTTCCCAAGCCAGGACTTAACCTCCTGCAAGGTTGGGACATCGTTTCCTATGAGAAGTATGTCATCCACATACAACACCAAGAAGCTAACTATGCTCCCACTAGCCTTGACATACACACAAGACTCATCCTCACTCCTAGAAAAGCCAAACTCTTTGACTTTCTCATCAAAGCAAAGATTCCATCTGCGAGATGCTTGTTTCAATCCATAAATGGATTTATCAAGCTTACACACTCTATTAGGGTATCTTGTATCGACAAAACCCTCTGGTTGAGCCATGTAAACATCCTCAGCCAACTTTCCATTAAGGAAAGCGGTTTTGACATCCATTTGCCATATTTCATAATCGTGAAATGTAGCTATGGCTAACAATACTCTAATAGACTTAATCTTAGCTACTGGTGAGAAGGTCTCATCATAGTCAACTCCCGGAGTTTGAGTAAAGCCCTTCGCAACCAGTCGCGCTTTGTAAGTATGTACCTTCCCATCCATGTCGGTCTTCTTCTTGAAGATCCATTTGCACCCAACTGTCTTACGACCTGGTACATTGTCAACCAAGTTCCAAACTTGATTGTCATACATGGACTGAATCTCGCTGTCCATAGCCTCCTTCCATTTAGCAGACTCAGGGCCTGCCATGGCTTCCCTGTAGTTATTAGGTTCATCCAAATCTATTAGTGTACTATCACTAATAAATGTATCACCTTCAGTGGTGATGTGATAACCATAATAAAAATCAGGTGTGTTCCTCACCCTAGTGGAACGTCTTGGAGGTACAGACTCATCTATCGGATCAACAGGAGTTTCCTCCTCAGGTTGGTCGATAGCATTTGAGGTTCCTTCACCACTTGACTCTTGAAGCTCTTCAAGGTCAATTTGCCTCCCACTGTCCCCTTGGCTTATGAATTCTCTCTCACGAAAGACTCCTCTTCTTGCTACAAAGACCACATTATCACTGGGTCTGTAGAAGAGGTAACCAAAGGATCTCTGTGGGTAGCCGATGAAAATACACCTCTCACTTCGAGGTTCAAGCTTATCATGAGTCTCACGCCTCACGAAAGCTTCACAACCCCAAATCTTGATGTGGTCCAAATTGGGAACTTTCCCAGTCCATATCTCGTGAGGTGTTTTGGCAACCTTTTTAGTAGGGACTAGATTAAGGATATGGGCGGCAGTCTCTAAGGCATACCCCCAGAAAGAGATTGGTAACAAAGCTCGACCATCATGGAACGAACCATATCCAACAAGGTTCGATTGCGCCTCTCAGCTACACCATTCAACTGTGGTGTTCTGGGAGGTGTCAATTGTGAGACAATCCCACATTCCTTAAGATAGTCAAGGAACTCAATGCTAAGATACTCTCCTCCTCGATCGGATCGGAGCATCTTGATGTTCCTGCCCAATTGATTCTCCTATTCCTGCTTAAACTCTTTGAACTTTTCAAAGGTTTCTGACTTATGCTTGATTAAGTAAATATATCCATATCTACTGTAATCATCAGTAAAAGTCACATAATAGCGATTAGCATCCCTTGTAGCAACTCTGAAGGGCCCACACACATCCGTGTGTACAAGGTCCAACAAACCTTCACCCCTATCACAAGTACCTGTGAAGGGTGACTTTGTCATTTTTCCAAGCAAACAAGACTCGCAACTATCATCTGACTTGAGGTCAAATGATTCCAAGACTCCAGCCTTTTGGAGTTGGCCTATGCGCTTCTTGTTAACATGTCCAAGACGACAATGCCACAAGGATGCTTTATCCAAGCTATCTGAAGAATCAATATACAACACATTATTTCCTAGATTGTCTACAACATTCACAGCTTCATATACACCATCACAAGGTAATGCTTTAAAATACATCATTGTAATAAACATTAATAGCACCATTTTTATTATCAAATGAAAATGAAAAACCTTGTTTGTACAAGCCATGAAAATAAATAATATTTCTCGCCATTTCGGGCGAGTAACAACACTTATTCAAATCTAACATTAACCCATTATTAAGCAATAAAGAATAAACTCCTATCTTGGTAACAGGTGATGCTTTCCTGTTGCCCATGACTAAGTTTATCTTCCCGTGCTCCACTTGCTCACTTCTTCTTAGTGCCTGCAAATCAGTACAGATGTGAATACCACAACCTGTATCAAGCACCCAAGAATTAGCATTAGATGAGTTATTAGACAATATTGTGTAAATACCTGCATGGGTGGGTTTAACCTTCCCATCCTTTACATCTTGCAGATATTTAGGGCAGCTTCGCTTGAAGTGTCCCTTATCCTGGCAATAGAAGCATTGTGCTTCCTTTGGGTTTGAAGAAGGAGTAATGGGACCTTTCTTTGTCCCACTTGAAGAGGAACCATCAAGAGTCTTACCCTTGGTACCCTTTGAAGGGCTTTTACTCTTCTTACCCTTTCCCTGCCCAATAGCCAGAACAGGGGCTGTTGAAGGAGTAGAAGTAGCAACCGCTTTACCCTTAAGGCCATTTTCAGCTGTCCTTAAGAGTCCTTGAAGTTTGCTAAGTGTGACTTCCTCCTTGTTCATATGATAAGTCATACGAAACTGATCATAACTTGGAGGTAAGGAATGGAGAATGATGTCAATCGCCATTTCCTCAGGAAAGTCAACATTTAGCTTCAGCAACCGGTCAACGAACCTTTGCATCTTCTGCAAGTGACCGGTGATGGGTTCACCATCCTTCATCCTTGCGGTTATCATGGAGGAGATGATTTCATACCTCTCCTGACGCGCGCTCTGATGGTACCTTTCCATCAGATCCAGGTGCATCTCATAGGGGTAGAAATCTTCATAGGATTTTTGAAGTTCAGGAGTCATGGTGGCCATCATGATGCATGCTACTTTAGTAGCATCCTTTTCATGTGCAAAAAACTCCGCAAACTCTTCAGGAGTAGCAGTGGCTTCACTCACAACCTTAAACTCCCTATCGAGGAAATATTCTTTGTCCTCATAGCGGGTAATCATTCTGATGTTTCTGATCCACTCATTGAAATTGGATCCATCAAAGATGACCTTACCACACAAGTTCATCAGGGAAAAGGAGCCTGTTGGGTTTGAGCCAGAAGCATTGTTGGAAGACATCTGAAAGGAAAGAAAGACAAGTTTCATTAGATTAGGAATCCTTAATAATTCACCCAAATGAAATATTAAGGCTAGGATCCAACAAACTATTTATAGTTGGAAGAGGGATGCCGTAATCCATACTATAAAATATTTGAAGGTAGGTAAATGACGATTTACCAATTTCCACCATAAGAACGAAATATTTTATTATTAGGTTTTATTGGTTTTGAAACTCCTAGATCTTTTGAGATACATTGAACTTTTCAATGGCATGTTTGAATCTCGATTGTGCCCTCTCAAGTTTGTGACTGGGATGCCGAGGATCACAAACAAGGTGTGAATAACCATACAAATTGACTTGGTAGCCTCAACAATATTACCTAATCGATGTGCCGGTTAACCACACACGCTCCACCGATCAATAATAAAGTCAAGTTACCCTTTGCGACTCTTACTAGTCCATGTTAGTGTGCCGGTTAACCACACACGCTCCACTAACGACTTGGTAAGGTACAAAGTGTAATTTTATGGGCTAGCACCAATTTCACATTTTCCTAAAGTAACTAAGATTGGGAATTTATAATGTATAGTTACTTTATAATTCATTATACTTTTAACGAGTATTTAAAGTCGTATCCTACCCGTTCAGCTAACGACCCTCCACCGATCAAGGAAGCGGTGGGTGAGAGTGGACACCCATTAAGTCACCATTTTATAGGCAACAACCTTATACCCCCCTTATAGACCGGCTTCGTGAATGTGGCCTACTAACGGTAAGAATGACATAATCTTATACATATCTATATAATAAAATTATAATAATAGTATAAGTGTTGATTTTTAAACCATTTAAAAATCTAAGGTTTAATTTGGAATTAAAGTATTAAAGTGTAAGACTTTTCAAATTCCAAAACTTGAGGGCAAGATTTGAAACTATTCCAAGTCTCTTCAATTTGTAACTTATGAGTTTTAATGGTTCATAAAAATGAAGACTCTTCATTTTATGAAACCTCTTTAGTTCTTTAATCACAATTTAAAGAAGTGACTTTTGGTTATCCATAACTTGAGGACAAGCTATGGACACCATCATTGCCATTAAGATCATGAATTAAACACACATGGAGGTTACACATAATTCCTATGATCTTCTAAAACTCATAAGAACACAAATTCATGTCAAGCAATTTCAAGAAATCATATAAACATATACAATACTTGAAAATTGATAAAAGTCATGTAAAATGGGTTAACATAATCATTATCATTTTGAAAAACAGATTTTACAAGTCCAAAACAGATTGGGATAATGATCTTAATCCATTTCCAGCAACAAAACTCGAAAAAACTGCCCAGCACGCTCCTACTCGCCGAGTGCATTATTCTACTCGTCGAGTAGGATGAATTTGTTCATGGACTCGGCGAGTCCTCCCCATGGAATCGGCGAGTCCAGTCGTCAGAGTGCAGAATTTTCGATTTTTAAGCAGTTTTGCATCAAGTATACAGAAAACAATCCTAGGCTCTGATACCATTGATGGGTTTTGAGCATTCTAACACTTCCTAAGTGTACATGCAACCCTAATAACCTTGAATCTATGTTTTCTCTATATACATGCAAATTTCTTTTTCAAGGTTATTTCCTAACTAGCATGGCATGGGGATTACATAGAACATAAAACTAGTAGAAATACATACCTTGTTGTTGCTTGGATTCCTTCAAGACTTTGTGAGCCTAGCACCCCAAATGTTGTGCCTCAAATGCTTCACACAACACCACAAGACTTGGAATAACTTGAGATAATACTTTTAGCACTCAAAATCGGTTATGCCCTCTCTAGTAACACTAGGTCACGATTTTGCTAGCCATAGGGTTCCTTTTATAGTGTTGTCACAATTAGGGTTTACACATGAATGCCCTTAATTGTCATGACTCTTGATTTCTCATGACCCATGGGTTTGTAACTCCCATAGACTATCCATGGAGCTCCATATGGTTATAACCAAACCCATAAACCATGGATCATTAATCCACCATAAAAGAATTGATGATTGTCATAATCAACCCTATATATTTAATTAGTCTCACTTTGATCACTAGATTAATACTAGATTAATACTTGATCAATACTAACTAAATAATACTATTATTAATATATTAGAACTTATAATATATTAATAATCATAAGTGCCTTATTCTCTCATTTAGTCTATCCAAGTATTGCAATGCCATGCAACCCAAATGGACCATGTCGGGTCGGGTCAAGTACATACCAAATAAAGTTATGGACTTAGACACTATATCCAACAAAACTCAGCATGGGTGATGACATCAACTTCTTTGTCACTCTCGACTTAAAAAGGTACACTCTTTCCAAAGATCAATCAATTTTTGGACCTCTTAGAAGACTGCCTGAACATATTCTAAAGTCTATTGGACTTGAAACCCGAGAAGTTACTGATCACCTCGAGGCTACGAATGGTATTGACACATACCATTCTTCCCCGCCTCGTCCCAGTTAGCAAATAATAGCCACTACCGCAACCCAAGGTCCTTCAAGATCCACACCCGCTATCACAACTTCAGTCCCTCCTACCACATAACAATCTAACCCTCCCACAACTATGCGTCATAAGAAACTTTCGAAGAAAGCTCCCCGTAACATAGCCAGAAAGGGCGAAAATCCTTCAAAGAAACGCAAGTCCAAAACTATCGAATCTTCGGATGAAGCTCCTGACTCCCCCTCCAACTCACAAGTAGAAATTGCTGTCAATATCGAAGAAGACTCTGATGATGACTCCGGTCCTATCCTCAGACACAAAAGGCAGAAGACCATCCCTAGCCAGAGCCAAATGCGTGACCCAACAAATACAACAGTCTCTCAAAAGGCTCCGGTAGTCCTTGGAGCACCCGCAGGCTTATTTGCTTCAACCCTCTCTAGCTACTCAGATGCAACAAGTGCATCTGTTTCACTTGAACATGGAGACACAACCCCATCGGGATCCCAAGAGGATCTCATTGGTATAACACGCCCTAAGGTCTCCAGGGCATCTCATCTTCATATCTTTGATCCAGACGACTTTTTAATTATCTTTGATGAAGAAGACGAGTCAAGTGTCTCTCAACACTCTACCTCGAAGCCAAAGGAGAAAAAGAAGAAAAAGAAGCTTGCTGTATCTCGAAAGGAATTTCTCTCCCTCCAGTGAAAGGTTGACAAGATTTTGGCTGCAGTCACCAGTACCCAACCGTAAGACTCAGATATTGGTGGTCCGCAGTCACTGGCAGAAAGAATTGAGAGACTAGAGACTAGAGAAAGAATGGCTGCTGAAAGACTCTCTCTAAAGGTGGAAATGGGTATCCGAGCCCTTGACAACAACATAATTGTTGCTCATAAACAATTCCTATATACCGCAGAACATCTCATCAAGGAAGTCACTGCTCTCAAGGATGAAATCTAATCTACCTTGGAGAATAAAGCCATCTCCTCCAAGAATCTTGTTCAAGAAACACACAACGCATACGAATCAGCTTTCTCTGTACTCCAAACAACAATCAATGGCCTGAGACGTTCTCTCACGGCTAACTCCAGTGTTGATAAAATCCTACGGATGACCAAAGAAAACTACAACTTTCTGTACAATACTGAAGTTCCTTCCAACACTCAACTCTCGGATATAATCAAGTCTCAGTTTACCACTGCATTCTCAAAGATTGATGGTCTCAGACAATGGTTTGAGGAGAAACAGATGGTTTCTTCCTCAAAAGGGGGAAGTGAACACTCTAATCCTCAACACCATCAATCTACCGCAACAATCCCAATTCCAATTCCAATCCCATCATTTGGTCCAACTCACCAAAGAATTAAAGCTCAGCAACCACCACCGCAACCAACACCGCAATCATCCAACCATCGTCTCCGGTGCAATCTCATGATTCTCCCCCTCCAGAACAAAAGTCTCCGGATCAAGAAATCCATCAAACCCCACCTCGTCCAAAAACTCCACCTCACTTCAAAAATCTGGAGCCAACTATGTCTTTCGAACACTCCTATGACTCTCCTGCAAATCTTCAAAGGAAAAAAGACTGGAGAACTACAAAATCTGCTAAACAAATATGGAGAGATCATGGCTTTTGTAACGCCCGGGTTTTGGGGCTAAGCATTATCAGATGATGTAATAGTCTAGGTCAACTATTGTAACTCTTTTGAGATAATAAAGATGAAATATTTGAGTATTATGTGAATTATGTGCCTTTATATGCTTATTATTTATTTATAATGATATAATAATAAAAGGATAAAAATAAGTATCAAAAATAAAGTGTTATATTAACCCAATATCGATGAAGAAATTTGTATTGGTCGTGACAAGGATTCTGTAAATATAAAGAACGCCGAAATCCGAGTTATAACGAAGAAGTTATGACCTGTCGAAGTTTCACGACAAAACCGGCACGACACTGTGTGACGTAAATAGTTTACGATAGAGGACTTTTTGGCGTTAGTAATCTAAACCAAAGTTGTAGTATACGTTAAACCGAGAGCGTGCATAGAAAGAACGCCCAAATCTGACTTCGTATGAGGAAGTTATGAATTTTCTAAGATTTGGCTTAGCAGTGCACAGCCCGAAACTCGAATTTTAGATCGAGCGGTTTTCGGCCTATGTGACCTAAATGAGAATTGAATATCTCATTAATAGGAACTCAACGGTAAAAAGACAGACGAAAACGGAGTCTGTATGTAGAAGTTATGAATTTTACGCGGACATTTAACAGTATAATCTCCTCGCACTGTTAAATTTAAGATCGGTCGAGAATTAGCCGACGGAGTCAAAATGAAAGTTGTAGATATTATTTTTATCTACGCGTGGATATAAAGAACGTCAAAAACGGAGCTCGTATGTTAAAGTTACGGATTTTAGAAGTCGGAAGTGTGTTGTGCGAAAATGGGTGACGTGGCACAATCTTGGCCATTGCTTTCTCTCTAAGTCTTGCCACCAGATGGTGACATGTGGCACCAAGTTCAGCCATATTTCACCCTATAAATAGAACCTCTCCCACCCTCATTTTCTTCACACATTTCCCATTCTTTCTTTCTCTCACTAGTTTCTCTCTCTAATCCCCCTAACCCCCCCTAAAGTCTAGGTAAACCCCCTAGCACCCGAAGGAAGCCCCGAGGCTCCCGGAGTCCCGGGAAAAAGGGTCTTTCGGTTCGGAAACGCTGCTCCAAGCGATGTCCGATTTCTATAAAACCCGCTGTAAGTGAGCTACGCCTACGCTATTTTTAATATAGCTTTTATTTAATTATAGTAACGTTATTAGGAACTTATAATAAGTACTCGGGATATTATTATGGGTTATATAAGTATTGTTTAACGCTTATATAATAGTAATAATAGCTAGACTATTATTTAGTCATGGTTAACGTTAGACTAAACCCTAGTGGTATTGATACTAGGTTTTGTCAAGGGAAAAAATTGTTTTGAGATAACGAAGCGTTGTCCGAGTACCGAGTCACCATCCTAACAGGTGAGTGCATAGGTACTTTCATCTTACACATAGATATGGAGTATTTAATATAAATTACGTGCTATGTGTGCATATTGTCTGAATACTTGCTGTCTATGTTGATGAAAGATTTTCATACATGTTTTAAATGATTTAAACTGTATATGTATTTTATATCTACAAAAATGTTGGGGTAAAACATGGGTAGATGTAATAGACGATGTGTAATAAAATGATGAGAGGCCTCGATGTTGTTGTTGTTGACTCTGTCATCTAGCGGAGTATGGATGATGACCACGGACTCTTCTAGACAGTCCATTGGAACGCTAGCAGGCTCGCAACCTGTAGGTGTTTGTGAACGATGTGTTCACTGGTGTACTCCATCCCCCTCATGGTTGCCTTAAGGACAGTTATTGCTGAGGAATACCCTTAGCAGTAGTGTCCATCCCGATGATGATCCTTAGGATAGGTCCCTTATGATAGGTGTTTAGGGACGTAAAGTGAGGATAACGGGAACTGGTAATCGGGTTATTGTTGGTTGATGAAATTAAATAACTTATTTATTGTGGGTTGAAAACCCTATGTGCTCACCAGGCTCCCAAGCCTGACCCACTCAGTTTCTCGTATTACAGGTAGTGGTGCACGAGCATAAATATGATGTTTGGGATGAGAGATTACGGATATAGGCTTGTAGATATGAATAAATGTAGTAAGGATTATATTGTACTGTTTATGCTTTTGATCTGTATTGAACATAACATCCCGAGGTTTTAATGAAATACATTTCTATAGAAATGCTTTGATAAATCTTTATCATATTTTATTTTGGGAACAAATTCCGCAACACTTTTATTTAAAATGTTACTCTGATTTTTAAACAAAGCATAAACAAAATCGGTCTTTTCTGGCCGTGAAAATGGGGATGTCACAGTTGGTATCAGAGCATTAGTTTAAGCGAACTAGGAATTTGTAGGATTTCCAGACTTAAACTTAGAATGCTAAGCGGTGATTGTGAGATGTGAGCACTAGCTTATTTAGGAAAGTATGCCTAATATGCTTTATGTGCTAAAAGATTTATGCCTTATATGCTGTTATTTGTTCGGATCTATGGTCTGTTGCCGACCGGATCTGGAAACCTTATGTGTTCAGGATTCTAAACGTACGACTACGATATTAGAACTAGCATGTAAACGTTTCGGAGAGATAAGGATGATTTAAATGTCTATCCTAAATAAAGATCTAAATTCACCTTATTTGGTGTATAGATCAAAATGGCAAGAACCCGCAGTGGAGCTGGGAATGCAAATGGGAATAAGAATCAACCCCCAGTGATTCAACAAATACCTGTTGTAGCAGATGCTCTTGAGCCAATCACGATGGCCGGAGTACAAGCGATGATCCAAATGATGTTGGATCGTCAAATGGAGGAAACCAGATGTTTGCTTCAACAGAATCGAGAGGAAGCTACAATACTGGTCGAACAGCCCGAGCTGAATGATGGGCCGTCAGAAGGATGGAACTACAGTGGGACTGTTGGTCAAGCCAACCCACCGATAGTTAGACGAAACAACCAGGATGGAGGAAATGACGGACGTGGATGCAAGTACAAGGATTTCATGGCATCCAAACCACCGTGTCTATCTGGAAACCCGACACCGGTGGAAGTCATGAACTGGATCTCCGAGATGAAGACAATATTTGAGAGTTGTGAGTGCAGCAACAGGCAGAAGACCGCTCTTGCGGTTCCCCTCTTAAAATCTGGAGTACTAAGCTGGTGGAAGCTACTAGTTGATTCAATGCCCAAGGGTGAAGCTAGTAAGATGTCTTGGAAGGATTTTCTGGTGCAGCTGAAGATGCAATACTGCTCTGAGCAGGATCTGCTGGAAATCAACAATGAGTTCCAGAATCTGAAGAAAGGGAGAATGAGCGTTACTGAATACGCTGCAAGTTTTACAGAGAAAATGAAGCTTGTTCCTCACCTAGTCCCAACCGAACTCTCCAAGGTTAACAAGTTTGCCCTCGGATTACCAACAGACTTCGGTCCAATGGTCAAGCAAACAACCACTCTGAAAGCCGCCATCTGGGCTGCTAAGAATGTGGAGACCCAGATACGAGAGAAGGGTCTGGAGAGAGCGGAGGTGGGAGAGAATAGGAAATTTGATGGGTCGTCGAAATTCAGCAAGAAAAGCAATTTCTCAAGTTCTGGTACGCAGAAGTCTGGAGGAGGTGAAGCCAAATGGTGCGACAAGTGCAAGAAGAAGCACCGGGGGAAATGTGACGGAGGAATCACCTGTTTCAAGTGTGGAAAGCCCGGACACTATGCCAATGAGTGCACGTTCACTAAAAAGGTATGTTATGAGTGCAACGAGGAAGGGCACATATCGAGGACTGCCCGAAGAAGAAGGAGGCAGGAAGACCCAACATTCCACCGAAGCCGAAGGCAAGAGCCTTCCAGATGACGCTTGAGGCTGCGAAGGAGGCAACAGATGTCGCTTCAGGTATCTTTCTTGTAAATGGTTTGCCTGCCAATATACTGTTTGATTCCGGAGCAAACTACTCTTTTGTGTCACATAAGTTTGGTGGGAAACTAGCATTGCCCGTAGAAAAACTTGATAATGCCCTAATTGTAGAAGTTGCCAGTGGAAAGTTCGTACCTGTTAGTGATCGTATTAAGAACATAGTCATCGACTTAAACGGAAACGAATTCCACGAAGAGTTGTTACCCATAGAGTTGAGTGGTTTTGACATCGTTCTGGGAATGGATTGGCTTAGCGCCAACGATGCTGAGATTCTTTGCAGGAAGAAGATAGTAAGGATGAACCCACCCGGAAAAGAGTCATTTATGGTGTACGGGGACAAACACAGAGTAAATTCTGCAATCATCTCCTTGATGAAATCCAGGAAATGTTTGTCTAAGGGATGTGCATCGTACTTGGCATTCGTGATCAATCCAAAGAAGGAGAAAAAGGAGGTGCAGAATATACCGGTCGTGTGCGATTATCCGGAGGTCTTTCCCGAAGATCTTCCTGGATTATCGCCTGATAGACAAGTGGAGTTCAGAATAGACTTGTTACCAGGAACAACACCGATAGCGAAAGCACCATATCGATTAGCACCGACGGAGATGAAGGAGCTTATGACGCAACTTCAGGAGTTGTTGGACAACAGTTTTATTTTACCTAGTTCATCACCCTGGGGAGCTCCAGTGCTATTCGTAAAGAAGAAAGACGGAAGCATGAGAATGTGTATAGACTACCGAGAGCTGAACAAGGCAACAGTGAAGAACAAGTATCCATTACCAAGGATTGATGACCTATTCGATCAGCTGCAAGGTTCGAGCTATTTCTCAAAGATCGATCTTAGGTCAGGATATCATCAGCTGAAGGTGAGAGATCAGGATATCGAGAAGACTGCGTTCAGAACGAGATATGGACACTACGAGTTCTTGGTTATGTCATTTGGACTAACCAATGCTCCAGCAGCATTCATGGATTTGATGAACAGGGTTTGTAAACCATTCCTCGATAAATCCGTGATAGTGTTCATAGATGACATTCTCATCTACTCGAAAAGCCAGGAGGAGCATGGCCAACATCTACGAGAAGTGTTGGAAGTCTTGAAGAAGGAGAAACTGTATGCAAAGTTCTCCAAGTGTGATTTTTGGATCCGAGAAGTCCAATTCTTGGGTCATGTGGTTAACCAGGAGGGGATAATGGTTGACCCAACAAAGATCGAAGCTGTGATGAAGTGGGAACGACCAAAAAGTCCCACGGATATTCGAAGCTTTCTAGGATTAGCCGGATACTACCGACGATTTATCCAAGGCTTTTCTTCGATAGCTGCTCCATTGACTGCTTTGACCCATAAAGGAGCTACTTATACATGGAGTGAGAAACATGAAGAAGCATTCGAGAATGTAAAGAAGAAGTTATGTGAAGCACCGATTCTTTCTCTACCCAATGGAGTTGAAGACTTCGCGGTCTATATTGACGCATCTGGAGTCGGGTTGGGTTGTGTTCTGACCCAAAGAGAAAAGGTGATAGCATACACATCTCGACAATTGAGGGAGCACGAAAAGAACTACCCCACTCAAGATTTGGAGTTGCAGCGGTAGTATTTGCCTTGAAAATGTGGAGGCATTACCTCTATGGTACGAAGTGAAAGCTTTTCACTGATCATAAGAGTCTCCAATATCTCTTTAATCAGAAAGAATTGAACATGATACAACGATGCTGGCTAGAGTTACTCAAGGACTACGACTGTGAGATACTTTACCACCCCGGTAAAACAAATGTTGTTGCTGATGCTCTAAGTCAAAAAGTCAATCTTGAATGAAAAAGGCCAAGAGCGTTGAGAATAGAAGTTGTCTCGACCATTGTGGAAAGTATAAAGAAAGCCCAAGAAGAAGCTACAGAGAAGAATGACCGAAAAGAAGAACGTTTGGGTAAAACGTTGGTGTTCGGTACAAACAGTCAAGGACTGAAGGTATTCCAAGATAGATTTTGGGTACCTAAGACGGGAGGGATACGAAATCTTCTGATGGAAGAAGCTCACAAGACCATGTACTCGATTCATCCCCGTAGCACTAAAATGTATAGGGACCTAAAACCCTACTACTGGTGGCCGACGATGAAGCTTGATGTTGCAAAGTATGTGAACGAGTGTGTAACTTGTGCAAGAGTTAAGGCACAGCATCAGAAACCGTATGGAAGTTTAGAACCCCTACCTGTACCCATGGGTAAATGGGAAGACATCACCATGGATTTTGTGACTAAACTGCCCAGAACGAAGAACGGTCACGACATGATTTGGGTGATCGTGGATCGTTTCACTAAGAGTGCACACTTTATAGCAGCCAATGAAAGGTGGTCTATGGATAAGCTCGTAAATGCTTACGTGAAGGAGATAATAAGACTTCATGGTGTTCCTCTAACGATTGTATCGGATCGTGATAGTCGTTTCACGTCACGATTTTGGAGAAGTCTACAAGAGGAATTAGGTACGAAGTTGTGTTTGAGTACAACTTACCATCCGCAGACTAATGGTCAGAGCGAAAGAACAATACAAACACTCGAAGATATGCTAAGAGCATGTACCCTAGAATTCCAAGGTGACTGGGATGAGCACTTACCTTTGGTAGAGTTTTCCTACAACAACAGTTTCCACTCGAGCATCAAGATGGCACCCTATCAAGCCTTATATGGACAAAAGTGTCGTACGACGTCTTGTTGGCTTGAGGCTGGAGAAAAGCAGTTTATGGGCCCCGAGATAGTCCATGAGACTGCTGAGAAGCCGAAGGTGATTAGGGAAAGGATGTTAGCAGCTCAGGATCGTCAAAAGAGCTATGCTGATAAGAAGAGACGACCGATGACCTTCAAAATTGGGGATTCGGTTTTGCTTAAAGTCTCACCGTGGAAGGGACTTATAAGATTCGGTAAACGAGGAAAGCTAAGTCCAAGGTTTATTGGACCGTTTAAAGTTCTTTAGAGAATTGGGAACAAAGCTTACAAGCTCGAATTACCCGAAGAACTAGATGGTATTCATAACACCTTCCATGTGTGTTATCTGAGAAAGTTCACGGGAGAAGTTCCCGACATAATTCCAATCTCAGAGTTAAGGATGGATGAGAATAAGAGGCTAATCGAAGAGCCCGAGGCAATTGTTGACCGTAAGACTTATAAGTTACGACGCAAGATGGTCGATTTAGTGCTAGTCCGATGGAAACATTCGAATGGGCCGAATCTTACCTGGGAAACAGAGAGTGACATGATGAGTCGCTATCCGCATCTGTTTGCTGATGCATGATTCCGGGACGGAATCATCCTAAGGGGGAGAGAATTGTAACGCCCGAGTTTCGGGGTTAAGCGTTATCAGATGATGTAATAGTCTAGGTGAACTATTGTAACTCTTTTGAGATAATAAAGATGAAATATTTGAGTATTATGTGAATTATGTGCCTTTATATGCTTATTATTTATTTATAATGATATAATAAATAAAGGATAAAAATAAACGTAAAAAATAAAGTGTTAGATAAACCCAATATCGATGAAGAAAGTTGTATTGGTCGTGACAAGGATTCCGGAAATATAAAGAACGCCGAAATCCGAGTTATAACGAAGAAGTTATGACCTGTCGAAGTTTCACGACAAAACCGGCACGACGCTGTGTGACGTAAATAGTGAATTTACGATAGAGGACTTTTTGGCCTTAGTGATCTAAACCAAAGTTGTCGTATACGTTAAACCGAGAGCGTGCATAAAAAGAACGCCCAAATCTGACTTCGTATGAGGAAGTTATGATTTTTCTAAGATTTGGCTTAGCAGTGCACAGCCCGAAACTCGAATTTTAGATCGAGCGGTTTTTGGCCTACACGACCTAAATGAGAATTGAATATCTCATTAATAGGAACTCAACGGTAAAAAGACAGACGAAAACGGAGTCCGTATGTAGAAGTTATGAATTTTACGCGGACATTTAACAGTATAATCTCCTCGTACTGTTAAATTTAAGATCGGTCGAGAATTAGCTGACGGAGTCAAAATGAAAGTTGTAGATCTTATTTTTACCTAAGCGTGGATATAAAGAACGTCAAAAACGGAGCTCGTATGTGAAAGTTACGAATTTTAGAAGTCGGAAGTGTGCTGTGCGAAAATGGGTGACGTGACACAATCTTGGCCATTGCTCTCTCCCCAAGTCTTGCCACCAGATGGTGACATGTGGCACCAAGTTCAGCCATATTTCACCCTATAAATAGAACCTCTCCCACCCTCATTTTCTTCATACATTTCCCATTCTTTCTTTCTCTCACTAGTTTCTCTCTCTAAGCCCCCTAACCCCCCCTAAAGTCTAGGTAAACCCCCTAGCACCCGAAGGAAGCCCCGAGGCTTCCGGAGTCCCGGGAAAAAGGGTCTTTCGGTTCGGAAACGCTGCTCCAAGCGATGTCCGATTTCTATAAAATCCGCTGTAAGTGAGCTACGCCTACGCTATTTTTAATATGGCTTTTATTTAATTATAGTAACGTTATTATGAACTTATAATAAGTACTTGGGCTATTATTATGGGTTATATAAGTATTGTTTAACGCTTATATAATAGTAATAATAGCTAGACTATTATTTAGTCACGGTTAACGTTAGACTAAACCCTAGTGGTATTGATACTAGGTTTTGTCAAGGGAAAAAATTGTTTTGAGATAACGAAGCGCTGTCCGAGTACCGAGTCACCACCCTAACAGGTGAGTGCATAGTCACTTTCATCTTATACATAGATATGAAGTATTTAATATAAATTACGTACTATGTGTGCATATTGTCTGAATACTTGCTGTCTATGCTGATGAAAGATTTTTATACATGTTTTAAATGATTTAAACTGTATATGTATTTTATATCTACAAAAATGTTGGGGTAAAACATAGGTAGATGTAATAGACGATGTGTGATAAAATAATGAGAGGCCTCGATGTTGTTGTTGATTCTGTCATCTAGCGGAGTATGGATGACGACCACAGACTCTTCTAGACAGTCCAGTGGAACGCTAGCAGGCTCGCAACCTGTAGGTGTTTGTGAACGATGTGCTCACCGGTGTACTCCATCGCCCTCATGGTTGCCTTAAGGACAACTATTGCTGAGGAATCCCCTTAACAGTAGTGTTCATCCCGATGATGATCCTTAGGATAGGTCCCTTATGATAGGTGTTTAGGGACGTAAAGTGAGGATAACGGGAACTGGTAATCGGGTTATTGTTGGTTGATGAAATTAAATAACTTATTTATTGTGGGTTGAAAACCCTATGTGCTCACCAGGCTCCCAAGCCTGACCCACTCAGTTTCTCGTATTACAGGTAGTGGTGCACGAGCATAAATATGATGTTTGGGATGAGAGATTATGGATATAGGCTTGTAGATATGAATAAATGTAGTAATGCTTATATTGTACTGTTTATGCTTTTGATATGTATCGAACATGACATCCCGAGGTTTTAATGAAATACATTTCTACGGAAATGCTTTGATAAATCTTTATCATATTTTATTTTGGGAACAAATTCCGCAACACTTTTATTTAAAATGTTACTCTGATTTTTAAACAAAACATAAACAAAATCGGTCTTTTCTGGCCGTGAAAATGGAGATGTCATAGCTTTGATACAACTATGGATGAATCCTTGATTAACTCCTGGGTTAATCCAACAAGAAGACTGCTCGATGAAGACTCTAGGCCAATTCTGACCTACGCAGAACCTCCCTTGGATGGATACTGGGACATTCCAATCTCTCCCAATGCCAAATTCTTCACTATCTTTGAACCCTTCGACCGCAGTTTACCTGATGACCAACGGATGCCTCTTGAATTTGAGCGATTGAACAAATTCCACACCAAGCACAGATCTGCCTTTGAAAATATTAGGTCTAACGATAGACCCTCCACAGTCAAGAGTTACAAGATCAGGAAATTCATGAAGATAGATTTCATCAAGTACACACTGATAAGAAGAGGCGATGATTATATCAGAACTCAAGCAGATTTTCCCTGCATGAATCCGGAGGAAGTGTTTCTGATCGCCAGGGTGTTTCAGATCAAGTCAGAGAAACATCCGAAGATGAAAATTGTATATGAAAAGGCGTGTGAGTACCTTAAGTCCGCAGTTGTTGAATTCGCAAAGATTGATGCGGATATTCATCTGACTCCTGCTCAAAAATTCAATCTTCCAGCACTTGATCCAGCTCCTTTCTTCACTGAAGGATATCAAAATCGATCCTTAGGAGCAACCAACTTCCCGGAACTGGGAGTTGTGTTCAAGAGAGTAAAAAGCAATGTCAAATACTTCATCCCCATCACATATATGCATCATCTAACCCGCAATCAACTTGAAGTCACCTTGACTTCGGTGCAAAGAACCAAGCATATATACAACGGATGAAGTGAAGTTCGAAATCACAAGGAGAATCACCTGGTTAGGTGAAGTAAGAAAGTTCTGGTGGCTGTTGATCAAGTTTCTGAAGCTTAACAATTAGTGAAGTTGAAGAGGTCACTTAGGGGGAAACTGTTGAATCAAGAAAGTGACCCTCTTAAACTTGTCATCCGAAGTCATCCGAAGCTATCTTTTGCTACCGCAACATCAAGTCATCCGCAATTTCTTCATCCGCAACAAAGACTTAGTTTTTCAGTTTCTTAACTTTTGTGTTTACATTGTATTACCTAGTGTACCTGTAACACCGGATTCCTGGTACGATTTTATTTAAATATTTTCTTAAATTTTTGCCATGAACTCGGCGAGTCTGCGTCCCGACTCGCCGAGTAGCAGCGAGGTGGACACGGGATTTAAGCTGGGAACTCGGCGAGTCGACATATGGACTCGGCGAGTCCACCTGTCTGGATGAAACTCTATTTTCAGACATTGCACCCTATTTTACCCATTCTAAAACACCAATTTCGTCCCATTTTCCTCCCAGAGAGCAGTAGAGAACAACCCTAGCTCCTTTAGTGTTCTTGAGTGATTTTGATCTTCCAAAGAAGGTTTTGGAGCTTAGAAGAAGAAGGAGGAAGTTGGAGTGTTCCAGAAGTGAAGGTAGATCCGAAATCTACTCTGGGGAAGGCATCAAATCAGGTAATAAAACCCTCACTTTGCTCATTAGCTCTTAGGTTCCTTTTTGTCCCTAATGGTTGATCTTCAAGCCTTAAAACCCCCAGATTTCGTGTGTATATGTGATAACCAGACCCTAGGAACTGAGACCCATGAGTTGGATCAGTTGCATGTCTCAGATTTGGCCAGATTGGGTGAAGAGTCGAAGGGAACTCGGCGAGTGCCAAAGTGCACTCGGCGAGTTCCATGAAGATGGCCTTAGACTTGACGAGTTGGATGAACAACTCGGCGAGTCCTATGAAGATTGCCTGGTACTCGGCGAGTCGTTCTTCAAACTCGGCGAGTCCCTTGAATATAGCCTTGAACTCGGCGAGTTGTTCTTCAAACTCGGCGAGTCATATGAACTGTCACTAGGATAAGAAGGGTTTAAGTGTAGGAGGTCCAACCCTTCATAGTCGCACGTGGAATTAGCAATTTAACGAGTAGCTATAGTCCCAGAATCTCCAAATCTCCAAGGTTAATGTTCTGATGGAAGATTGGAGCGAATTGAGAGATCTGTTCGTCGGACTCGGCGAGTCCCCCCTTGGACTCAGCGAGTCCTGTCGCGGGTTTGTTAGTTGTCCCCGTTTAGCGAGTCAGGCTGACTCAGTGAGTGGGAACAGGGACCCGATGAGTCAGAGTCGGGCTAGACGTAGAAGGACTCGGCGAGTCGCTATATGGACTCGGCGAGTCCAGTCAATCAGAGAGTTGACTTTGACCAAGAAGTTGACTTTGACCAGTCATTTGACCTAAGGGGTATTTATGAGTACCTAATCCATGATTACAGATTTATAGCCGGAGGGTTACCGGTGCAGCAGCCAGGCGTAGGTTGAGCGGGTTTTCAGCAGCTACCCTCGAGGTGAGTTACCTTCCAGTAAAAGTGGGTCTAAGGCCACAATGCCGGCCCACTAGTAGGAGTCGTATGATAGGTGACTGTCTGTGTGATAATCACCTAGGTTTGTCACTACCTGATATGCTTTATGTGCTAGCAGATTATGATGCATGGGTTATGTGATATGTTATTATGTGGTAGTAGTAGTAGGGGGTGAAACAGTCCCCGATCTGGTCGATAGGACCGAAGGGGTAGGCCAGCACCCAGATATGCTAGGCAGTATCCGGTCGACAGGACCGAAGGGGAAGGTCGGGCACCCAGAAATGCCCGGCAGACATGTATGCTATGTGATTGTATGGTATGAGGTTCGTTGGGGGAACTCACTAAGCTTCGTGCTTACGTTTTATAGTTTTGTTTTCAGGTACCTCTTCAGCTAGGGGAAAGGAGCCGGCGCGGTAGCGGCATATCACACACACTCTTGTTTCCGCACTATGGATTTTCTGGGATGTACTCTGAATATTTTACTATGATGTTACCGGTTTTCAGACATGAATTAATATTATGAATGTTTTGTAACGATGTTTTTATGTATTAACCTAATTTAAAAATGAAATTTTTAGCTGGTATTTTTGGGATGTTACAGTACCTTACATGGACACTTTATCATAACTTTAGTCTTTGATTTCTCCATGTAATTTCTCGAGACTCTATAAATAGAGTTCTCATCGTTTGAATGAAATACTCCTCTCCATTTTTACCTCTCTATTCTCTCTATCTGAATCACTCTCTATATTCTCTCTTACCTTATAAGATCTTTCTGAACTTACACCCATATATTAAGATCAAACTCTCAAACTCTCTTTCGGAGCAAGTCCTTGTGACTTCATTCACTTTAAGCTGATCACATTTACTGACTCAGTTTGAATGCAAACCTTGTTAAGAATCAGCTTAGTGTTTACTTGATATATAACTTGTTGTCATTTACATTTCCTTTACTTTTTGCACTTACATTTCCACAACTAACATCTCTAACAATCCTAACTTCTTATTATTGTTGAGCTTTATGATCATTTGAGATTAACTTCATTCCACAATATATAACTTGTACTAACGTTTGTTCAAGTGATTCTCAAAAGTTTTTCTCTCAACACATACAAAGGTTATCATACAAACAGTATACTACTATACATTTCTACTGGTGGTATCCAAGTTTTCATACAAAGGTTTTCAAACAGTATACTACTATACATTACAGCTGGTGGTATCCAGGTATACATACAAAGGTTATCATACAAACAGTATACTACTATAAATTTCTACTGGTGATATCCAGGTTTTCATACAAAGATTTCATAACAAACACTACTACCATACACTACTTTCCTAGTATAGAGTACTCTAGCACTACATACAGTTTAGGGAAAACAAACCTGATATGGTTTTATTCTTTAATAAGACTACATACACTATTACAGAATACAGTATCAAACGTACATTTTGGTCTTAAGGCCTAAGACTACTTTTCACTACTAAAGAAAATATTGGATTTTCTGGAAGTACACTATAAAATTTTCAATGAACAAAGACAAGCTTGCCATCTCAAAAACATAATTATGAACTCACCAACTTAAATGTTGATACACTTTCAAAACCACTTGTATTCTCAGAGAACCGGTAGACAGGTACACCCACGACTTTTGAGAAGACGGAGCTTTTAGAGTCGCGTCTTTTATACATTTTGTTAGACACTTTTGATGTCATACAAACTATGTATTGAACAGATGAAAATACTATATTCTATCAATGTAATGGTTGTGTTTGTTTTGATTACTATTATGCAATTGTTGTGATACTGTACATGACGTCCTCCGCCCCCGAACGTTTCCACCGTTCCGGTGTGGGGGTGTGACACTACATGACTACAGACAACCCCTAGGGCACTCCACTAAACGATAACCATCCTACGAGTACTCTAACCAGAATACCATTACTGTTGCATCCTAACACACAAGGATATATATATATATATATATATATATATATATATATATATATATATATATATATATATATATATATAAATCCAGCAGCTCACTATAGCACACCAACATCCTATACATAAGGATACATAACCAACTCTCCAAGGAATGCATACACCATATGTACCCAGAGGTGAGATAGACACCTGGACAAATGATCTTACTCTAAAGCCACAACCAAACAAGGAACGGGAAAGAAAGCCTAGATCAAGAGTCCTCAGTCTATCCTACGTGACTACATACAGTCCCTAGGGCATCCTTCTACTAAATGATAACCAAAACTAATGGGCCGACATTGGTGCCTTTGACCCACGGGTATAGTGAGGAAAACTCACCTGAAATGAAGAACCCAACGACACTGCAACACGCTTCTCTTTCAGCACTTCTTGCTCCCATGAGCCATCTAACACCAAAACATGGAAAAATCTTAATCAATAACCAAAATCCTTCAAGTTTGACCCCAAAGTAAAACTGGTCAAAGGTCAATGGTTAAAGATCATCAAAAGTCAACGGTCAACGACCCCTCACAGCATGAAAATCTATTGGTCATGTCGCGAGCCACTAAAAGAAAAAATAGTCACGAACTTCGATCCTCACAACGTGACAAGCATAGTCTCATGTCGTGAGAACTGTCTGAATGGCATTTTGATGAATAAACTCCTTAATTCATTATGCCACTAATCCATCTTCTCCAGAAGGCTTCATAACACTCCAAGAACCATAAATATCGATGCTTTAAGGTCTTGAATGTCCAACGCAAGACTTGAGCTCAAATTAGGGCATTTATGAAGAAAAGGAGTTCAAAACCTCAAGCATGAGCTCAAACATCACCCAAACTTCAGATCCATCACATATAATCACCAATGAACTCTAAGGACCCATAAAGTTGCTAACTTTATGGAGTCCTAACACCCTAACTCATCAATGCATGGATAATCATGTATAAAATCCTAGATCTAGCAATAAGAAGTCATAAAGCTTGAATCTTGGTTACTCACAAAGGTCTATAGATCTTGCTAGAAGATGCAAATGAAGCTTCCAAGCTGGATCTATGCTCCAAAGGTGACCCCTTCTTCTTCATGCCACCAAAACACCACCAAAAGCTCAAGAATCACAATGAGAGGCTAGGGTTAGGATTTTTCTGTGTTTGAGGACGAAGGAGGCTGTTAATAAACCCTAAAATGAAGTTTATGAGATTTAAATACGAATGAAACCCTAAAAGATCATGGGATTGGGCTGCAGCCCATCTCACGTCGTGAGCACTTGTGTCTCACGTCATGAGCTCAATTGAATCCATAATTTTCATTTATTCACATGTCACGTCGTGGCCTCTCTATGGTCACACGTGACATCCGATTTTGCCCAAAACCATGCCTTTGACTCCTTGATGATCTAAACTGATCTGTTCTGGAAACTGAGTGTTACACGAATTAACCAAATAACTGAATAACCTGAACCAAATAAACCAAACATCATTTGGTTTGGTTCGGTTATTCGGTTCTGGTTTTTATCACACCCCTAGCCGTGATGAAACTTTTTGAAAGTATGAGTTATAATTCTAGAACAAAAAATATAATGGTCAAACCGAGTATTAGTAAAAAATAATGAGGTTTATGCTATTAGGACATATATTTTATGTAATTTTTGATTAACGAGTTTGATATTATGGTTAATTTATTTTTGTTTTTAAGCATTTTGAGCAATTATAGATAAAATATAGTCAAAATACCATATTAACTTGCTTTTTGTTTTTTGGATGTGACAAAACTTTTTCGTATCCACACTTGCCTTGATCCCTTTCTCAAAAGATGTTTCACTTCACCAAACTTTATACCTAAAGTTGATTGGACATAAAAACGACCGATTATGTCCAACAAGTACGTATCCTGCGCCTAAATTGTTGGTTCAACCAAAAACATAACACACAACGATGTCGTATACGAACATCCAATAAAAGCAAACTAAAATACAACTGTTAACCATCAACTCATATAGCAACTAGAATACTCCTCCAGAACAATCTACTTATTTTTAAGAACTAAACGTTTGTGTATTATTATATGTTACTTATTTTCCATTTTAAATATTACATTCTTTGAGGATTAAGACTGTATACATTTTTTTTAATATTAAATTAATCTGTTTAAAGAAGAAAGTTTTACATGTATTTAGAGGATTTTAACTTTTTTTAAGGTATTTTAGTTTATTTTATTATTATATCTATTCATGATTTGGAATTTAAAATTTCACTAAAATACTTAATTCCAAGAAAATAATAAATAAATCAGAATTTACAAGATCCGAGTGGGTGAAAATTCAACAACGCTTGTGATCTTTTCCCATACTAAAACTAATCAAATCATGACCCCGCTCAAACCACACGGCTCAGCTCGGCTCGGCAAGGCTAAAGGCTGAGATGTAAATCAAGCCCAAATGTATCATCGAAGCTGGGCCCACCATCCCCCCTGGAAAACCTACTCAACGAAGGCCCGTCATCATGATGTGCCCGGTTATTCGGCTGCGGCCCAACGCTTGACAACGACGACTCCCCTACACTGCCGGCGTAGCATAACGACCCTGGTCCTCTCCCGCCGGACGTCGGAGAAGACGAAGTAGGTGGCAGCACGCATCCATGCGACATGTGGAATGTTGGAGCAGCGCGTGGCACATACACCCATGAAGGGGACGCGACTGCGGAAGACGGAATCACCATCGGACCTGTCTGAGTGAGGAGGTGAGGTGGCGGAGCAAAGGCGGAGATGATCGGGTTCCTGATATAAGAAACGGCTGCGTTTCGACTAGCTTGCATTTGTGCACGCTTTAACTGTTGACGTTCTTTCTTATGTGCGTTCTGATGTCCGCCTAACGCTTGTGAGTTAGCGAACTCGCGGCAACAGTATTGACACTCGTATTTGCGGCCGTCGGAAGAGGGGAAGCCTCCTCCGCCGGAGTCTGATGATCCCGATGGTGTTTTTGTGGATTCCACTTCTTCATCTTCCGATACATTGAACCCAAAAAGCTTTAACCTTGTTGTCGTATTGTTTGTGGGCTTAGCTTGATAGTGATCAAGATCAAGTTCAGCCATATTATATGTATATATAATATAGATATATATATGTATGTGTTTGTATATATATGAAAATGAATCTATATATATAGTATATAGATAGATAGATATAGATTAGATATGGGTTTGATGTTGAAAGAGAGAAAGAAGGTGTACTAGGAGAGATGTTGCATGGGTAATGGTATTTATAAGGGAAGAGAGATACCAAGAACAGAAGAAAAAGTTGAGTGTGAATTTAGGAAGAGGACCCGACAACACAAAAACGGGTCCCACATTAGATGCACTTGTCTATTGGCCATTCTGTTCTTCACTCATAATTCAATCATATATAAACCAATTATCTTATTTATTTTAATTTCTTAATTAATAAACTCACTAAAATAAGAATTTTAAATTAGATTAATTTCTCGTTATATTTGTATGAGTTGGTAATAAAGACATGATTTGTAAATATAATCAAGCTAACATTTTTACATTAATTAGGTTATTAACATAATCTTTATAAACATTGGTGGGCTTATATTGAATATCTTGCTTACCAATTGACCTAAGTAACCAATTATGACCTAAATGGCAAAAAAACGTTATACAAAATGAAAATTAGTGAAATTAAGTTTTATATATTTTGTTATATATAAAGGAAGAAAGGTTGGAAGAAGTAGTGTCCAAAATTGAAGGGTAAAAGAAAGGGTTAAAGAATGTGATGCATGTGATTGTTGTAGGGTTGTTGAACTATCAAATGATTGATTTCAAAATTGTCCAAATTTTATGCCATTCACCATGTTACTACTACTTTTGAAAAGTTGGTTTAGCCATCAAACATTATTATTAAATTCTTATAAATATTTATATAAAATTTTATGATTACTTTCAATAACATTTTTTAAAGTTTTAAGATTCTATTTTTGGATCGGAAACGAACACCGGAGATATAAACTTTTACTGCTTATATACATGATAGTTTTATATAGTAATTATTTTAAATTGTTGATTTTGATAATTTTCTTTTTTGCTTTTATATAATATTAAATATAAAGAAATGGTAGTAGTTTGTAATAAATCTTTAAGCACAAAGATAATTAAATGTTTAATGTATTTGTAGAAATACATTTTTAAATTTTCAATTAAATACGACTATTTTTATTCTTCTTCTTCCTTTTTCATATTAAATAAGATATAGTTTTTAATATATGAATGTTTAAATTGTAACAAAGTTTTTTAAATAGAAGTATTATTGTATTTTTGTATGGATAAAATATAGGAAAGCAGCGTCGGTCGAAAACTTAATAACTCTAAAAGTGGCCCCACATTTCAACATCATATCCATCTTCCGTATCTACATCTTCACTACACCCAACCCTAAGCGACCCCGCTTTATAACCCCTATTATTGTTAAAAAAATCTAAATTTTAATCTTTTGGTATGTATATTTTTCAAGAAAAATGTTTATTTTTTTTATTTATGTTTGTTAAAACTAGCTGAAAATCGAAAATAAAATGAATGATTTTTTTTTTGGGTTTTGTTATTTTATTTTTATGATGATATAAATATCTGAATGATTTTTATATGTGATTTAGGTATTATGTATGAAATATAAATACATGGTATCTGAATGTTCAGGTGGTGTTTGGACCCACCGAAAGATGGTTTTGCGTGATTGACGTTGAGATGTAGCAGAGGGAATTTAATAAGGTTTCCCAAAATCTACCCGAATCTTACTAACTACTCCTCACTTTTTTTTTTTTATGCATCAATTGAAACCACTTCCAAAGTCTTCACCACAACTCCAAACATGACCCACCTTTGTTCCCTTCTCTTACTTTTCTTCTTCATATATATATTTTTTAATCTTTAATAAACGTTTCTATGACTACATGTTTGGAATAAGTGATAAATGTAAATGAGTTTGTAGATTTAAATATTGGTTTAGGTTTGATTTTTGTTTAAGGGTATAAACTTTAGATTTTGTAATCATAATTGTTTAATGGAAGTAGGATGGGAGAGTTTATTAACGAAGAACATATATCTAGTTTTTTTTAACGATCTGTCATCTCAAAGTTGAAGTATATGTGATTTGAATATAGGACAACTCAAAATCAAAATGACTACCAATTTTGTGCCCACAAATGGTCCTAGCCTCCCGAGTTGGTCAATCTAGTTCTTCATCTTTAAAGCATGCCAACGAATTGACTTTCCTCTATTTTGCATACAAACCTTCCGCTATTTTGCATACATGGAAAGTTATTTCAAGTTAAGCATATCAAATGCTATAAAGATCTTCAATTCCTTTTACAAAATCTTGTAATTGCCACCATGTTCATACTTTTCACTATTTTACATACAAAAAGTTAAAATAATTATGAACCCTGAATATATATATATATATATATATATATATATATATATATATATATATATATATATATATATATATATATATATATAGAACCAAAAAAAATTAAGAACTATGAGAACCATTTTTGTCTATCAATATCCAAAAAAAAAAAGAAATGACATTATTGTAAATAATATAAAAGTTGAACCTAATTTCATAGTTTATTCCATCATATCTAACCTTACATCTGATAAACTTAGATCTAATAAAAAATAGATTACTATCTTCTTTCAATATTGTTTAAGAAAAAACCACTGTCTATTATCTCCTTCTACCACATATGATGCAAACCACCATCGCCACAACCGCCGACGGCGACCCTACCACCCCCAATGAGCCTACCTTTTCCACGTTCGATCACCTGCATAATCGAATACCTCCATTATTGCCTCCTACCATAATGTTTCATGTTAGATCTGGTATGTATGATCTCAGATCTGAAGCTCTATAGTCCGGATTTACGATTTCCACCACCACCGTCATCTAGATCTGCGAGCTCTGGTTCAGATCTATGTTTTCCGCCACCATCACCGTTTAGATCTGGTCCAGATATACGATTTTCTCGCATCGTTGTCCAGACCTGCGAGTTTCCGGCAAGCTCGAAGAAGTTCCAGGAAGGATCCACCATAGTCGCCGTCTGATACACATCATATATGTTTTCCATCGTTAATGTTGACATCTGAACTCGTTTTTTGTTCCTGAACTTTTGAAGTTATTTTTTTCTATGATGTGTTCCATCAACAGTGAAATCTTTCTAGATCCATATTAGATATGTTTTTCTACCACCTCCTTCTCATCTCCTTGTTATCTTTCTCCTCCTCGTCTCCTTGTTATCTTTCTCTCTGATATGTTCTCAGGTGGTAGAGTTTAGAAAGGAAAGTGAAAGAAAGAAGATGCACATAATGTGTTTGATTAAATGCTACATTGAAGTTTTTTAGAATTTAAACAGTGAATATGTTAAATTAAGTTATGAATGAGTGTATTAAAATGTTAATATACTGTAAATTAAACTTTAAATGTTAGTCATAGTTTTTCTGTTACTAAGTCGTTAATCCATGTTTACTTTCTTATTTGTTATAATATTTGCATCTAATTTTTATTCATACTTTATGTTTTATGGTTGTTATGTCGTGAACTGAATTTAGAGTGTTATTATGTTATGGTTTTCTTAAATAATGTGAATTAAGTTTTTTAGTGGTGAATTGTGATGTTTTAATGTTTCAACTATTGTTCAGTTATGTTAAAGTTATTTTTAACTGTGAATGAATGAATTAATATGGTTTTAAGTAGTGAATACTATGAAAGAGAGTCCTAAACTATTTTTTTAAACTGTGAATGAGAGTCCTAAAATCCTCTATTAAATTGTGATTTTGTTTGGTGCACACAAGATATTTGATGAAATGCTTCAACAAAATCGATTATGTTTTTAAGTTGTAAATATCGTGAATGAGAGACCTAAACTACTTTATTAAATTGTGAATTAAAGTTTTGAAATGTAAGTTTTAACTTGACAATATGATTGTGAAGTAAAATTTTTCCGTATTAAAAATTAAAATAATAGTATTAAGCTGTGAATTTTTTTTATTAAACTATGATTTGATTGTATTAAATTGTGAATTAACTGTATTAAACTATGAATTGACTGTATTAAGTTGTGAATTGATTGTATTAAGTTGTGAATTTACTGTATTATGTTGTGAATTCATTGTATTAAGCTATGAATTTTTTATAATTCCTTGTAGCCTTCTAAAATATGAGATAAAAGTACCATTATATACAGATCTCATTTTATCTAATTTTGAGTAAAACATTTAAATTTCAATTGTGAAGATTTTTGTAAATAAATTTTGAAAGAAGCACTAGCCTATAGATCTAAAAGTATATATATATATATATATATATATATATATATATATATATATATATATATATATATATATATATATATATATATATATATATATAAGTTTTAAGTTGAGAACATGGTTGTGAATGTATAATTTTTGTGCATTAAACTGTTAATTTTTTATACTAAGCTGTGAATTTTGGGTACTCAATTGTGAATTGATTTTATTAAGCTGTGAATTTTTAATGAATTATCTGTTAAAATATGAGTAATTTATGTATGAATGTCTGTTTTAATTTGTTTGCGAATATATTTATTTTTTGTCTGGTATAAATATGGAAGACTATTAATTTTTATAATTATTTTGCATTAAATTCAAGATGAGTGAATTAGTAGGTTTTATTAGATTGTGACTGTAGTATTTAAGCTGTTAATGCATGACTTTATTTACAGATCTGATTTGGATGAAATGTTGGTTACGATGTTGCTACAGGTGTTTGCTGGCAGCGTTTGGTGGTGGTGGTGGTAGACTTTGTATTTTTGACTTCTTTGAATTAGTGAATTACTGTAAAATAGTTTGTATTAAGTTGTGAAGTTTTTGCACTAAATTGTAAACAGACTGTATAAAATTGTATTTTATATAAGTTTTGTGCTAAAATATAAGAACATATATAAATGAAAATATTAGACTGTAAAAATTACATTTTTGCCCATTTCGTATCAAAAGGACAAGAAAATAAGGAATTTTAACATGTTTTATAAGAGTATCATGTAAATATTTACTAATTAATGAGGGTTCTTAGGGTTCTTAATCTTTTGTGGTTCTCATTTGAACCACTCCCTATATATATATATATATATATATATATATATATATATATATATATATATATATATATATATAAAGGAAACATTTTTCCTTTCACCACATTCATTTGAAACTCCCATGACTTTTCAATTTCTTACTAATAATTAATATAAGTTGGTTAATAAGATTAAATAAATATCAAACCTAAAGTGTAATCATATGTAAACTAAATTTCAATATTAAAAGAATATCTTTACTTCTACTTATAAAGTTATGTTTTTTAACTTTTAACATATTATACTTAATTTATTAGTTTTAATATATTGTTGGATGTAAACCACTATCATTTTAAAGCTAAAACTTTTGAATAATTTGTATAAAATACTTAAATTATAAATTTAAATATACATTACAGGATCAACTTAAATATAAATTCTAATTAACTTAAACAACCCAAAGAATATTTTGTAAATAGTTAAAAGTGATAAATTGTAGTGTCTTTCTAATAATGATTATAAGTTGGTTAATAAGGTTAAATAAATATCAAACCTAAAGTGTAATCATAAATAAACTAAATTTCAATATTAAAATAATATCGTTACTTCTACTTATAAAGTTATGTCTTTAACTTTTAACATATTATACTTCATTTATTATATTTAATATATTGTTGTATGTAAACCGTTATCAATTCAAAGATACAACTTTTGAACAGTTTAGATAAAATACTTAAATTGTTAATTTAAATATAACATTACAATGTCATCTTAAATATAAATTTCAGTTCCACTTAAAAACCTTAATGAATATTTTGTGAATGGTTAAAAGTGATAAATTGTAGTGCTAAATACAAAAACTAAATTATAATCTCAATTTAACTAAAATATTTCCTAAAGATATTTGTATAATCGTTAAAAGTTTTCAAATAAGTAGCTTAAAATAACTTACAATAACAATAGTTGAAAATAACTCTATATAAATGATTATATTGTTACCTTTAAAATCAAAATACATGTTTGATGTTTTAAATAATTATAATGATAGAAATTAAAACGTTAAACAAATAAATATTAAAAAATTAATTAACAATAACAACAAATATAAATAACATTAAACCATATATTATATTTAATATTATTCATGAGTAACTCGCGGGTAGAAGTCATTCAAACGGTTGAGATTATGCAGTTATAATAGATGTATATATTATCATATAATTCAAAATAATCAATATATCATATCAATTTAGTATACGAATTATTATATCAAATTTAACAACAACGTTATTTTGAAATTAAAAAAAACATATATTTGTAAATAGCATTTTTCCTTTCACAACATTCATTTGAAACTCTCATGCATTTTTCCTTTCACCACATTCATTTGAAACTTCCATGACTTTTCAATTTCTTTCTAATAATAATTATAAGTTGCTTAATAAGGTTAAATAAATATCAAACCTAAAGTGTAATCATATATAAACTAAATTTACATATTAAAATAATATCTTTACTTCTACTTATAAAGTTATGTTTTTTAAGTTTTAACATATTATAATTAATTTATTAGTTTTAATATATTGTTGGATGTAAACCATTATCATTTTAAATATACAATTTTGGAAAAATTTGTATAAAATACTTAAATTATTAATTTAAATATAACATTACAATGTCAACTTAAATATAGATTTTAGTTTAACTTAAACAACCCAAAAAATATTTTGTAAATAGTTAAAAGTGATAATTCGTAGTGTCTTTCTAATAATGATTATAAGTTGGTTAATAAAGTTAAATAAATATCAAACATAAAGTGTAATAATAAATAAACTAAATTTCAATTTTAAAATAATATCTTTACTTCTACTTATAAAGTTATGTTTTTAACTTTTCACATATTATACTTAATTTATTAAATTTAAAATATTGTTTTATGTAAACCATTATCAGTTTAAGGCTACAACTTTTGAACAGTTTGGACAAAATACTTAAATTGTTAATTTAAATATAACACTACAGTGTCAACTTAAATATAAATTTTAGTTCCACTTAAAAAACCAAAGAATATTTTGTAAATAGTTAAAAGTGATAATTTTAGTGATAAATATAAAAACTAAATTGTAATCTCAATTTAACTAAAATATTTCCTAAATATATTTTTATAATCGTTAAAAGTTTTCAAATAAGTAGCTTAAAATAACTTACAATAACAATAGTTAAAAATAACTCTATATAAATTATTATATTGTTACCTTTAAAATCATAAAACAATGTTTGATGTTTTAAATAATTATAACGATAGAAACTAAAACATTAAGCAAATAAATTTTAATAAATTAATTAACAATAACAAAAACTATAAATAACATTAAACCATATATTATATTTAATTTTATTTATGTGTAACTCGCGGGTGGAAGTCATTCAAACGATTGAGAATATACCGTTATAATAGATGTATATACTATCATATAATTCAAAATAATCAATATCTTATATCAATTTAATATACGAATTATTATATCAAATTTAACAACACCGTTATTGTTATATTTAAATAAATCATATATTTGTAAAGACTTCAACTATATAGGTGCTTCTGCGCAACGCGTGGACATTCGCCTCGTATATATATATATATATATATATATATATATATATATATATATATATATATATATATATATATATATATATATATATAGGGTAAGTAGTTGTGAGAACTTACATATTTGTGAGAACTTCAGAACTTCTAATCCGTTTATCAACTTTCAAAATCAAAACCATCAATCTTCTCCAAATGACGCGTCTAAGCCATATCTAGGCTTGTTAACACGCTATCGCGAGCGTATAAAACAAATAAATATTCACTGTTGGTTGCACTAAAAATATAGCACACCGAAGCAGGGTCGAATCCTTAGGGACACAGCCTAACGGTCAATGTCTTTTTACATCAGACACATTCTAGTCAATAAAACAGAAATTATAAAAGGGATGTTTTTAAGTAACTAAAAAAACTAAAAATTGCAGTGTAAATAAACTAAACGAAAATCAATAATAAAAATGATTTCAGTTCTGTTGCGACTTTCCTAATCATGCAATCAGTTCAGATCTGATTTTTTAGAATACGTTCTATCTAAAGCTGGTACTGGGAAAAACTAACAAACTCTAGTATAATCTCTTTTTTTTTATTTTTTTTACCTAAATTAGTTAACGAAAACAAGCTCTTTGGACTAACCTTAAATTTTTACTGTTCAATTAAATAAGCTCTTAATTAAATCAGAAAAACAACTTTATGATTTGTGTAAAATTCCTAGCAATACCCAATACTTATCACATGCTCGGAAACGTAAAAATATGATTTTTACAGTTTATATCAGAGTTAAATCCCAAACACGGAACCAATCTGATACTTGTTACTCATTACCAGTTGACAAGAACAATTACGGATTATATTATCTGATTAACTAGAATGATAAAGTCCTAGCTAGGTGATCAGACTAACCAGAATTAAAACCAAACGTTCATTAAGCTCAAAACTGAAAAATCTAGATAGAAACACAAAAAGAAAACCAGATCTGAAAACTAATCACATGAAAAGTACTAGTCAATGCAGAACTGAAAACTAAGGTTTTAGCCAGACATAAGCTAAAAACAAAACAAAACTAATAAAGAGAAACATTAACCAAATAATCTTCTAAACTAAATGAATGAGATGATTCACAGCCTTCAAATCTCCAGAAGTCGCTGAAAGGTATCAGAAATCGCCTTCAGAAGTGATCTTCGTCGTCTGGAACCGTCTAACCCCTAGATATGATAATGAGGGTCATATTTATATGTGACAATGAAACTTCCGGATAAAGAAACCGAAAAATGTGATTGCATATTCTGAAAATACGATCGCATATTTTCTGATTTTTACATATTTTCCCTTGAATGATGCATGATGCTATTTTCAACGTTTTCGGAGCTCCGGGACAAAAATGCGATCGTAGAAAAAAATGAGATCACTCATACGATCGCATTTTTGGCCTTTTTCACAAACACAAAAGTCATCCGACGTTTTGTCGAGTTTTCAGAAAATTTTGAATCTCATCAATCGGATTTACGAGTCATGAGATATGGTTAAAATACTGACAGGGAGTCAAAGCTGCCAGCAACATCCTCTAGGCTTCAGATTGTAGCAATCTATCTTCGTATGATCAATTCGATCGAATGTTTCTTGACCAAAACATCTTCCAAGCATTCCTCAACATCCTCCTTCAGTTCCAACTCCATTTAGGCTCCAAATATGCATCCAGCTGCTCCCAAAGCACTGCTCCACTCGAACTATCTGAAATTGATACAAAAAATGCTAGCAGTACAAGAATTCTAATAAAATACATGAGTTGAATATTATTTAAACAAATGACATGCAAATGTACAAAATATGATGCTAAATGATAATAAAAAATACCCTAAAAAATGCATAAAATGACATCTATCAAATCTCCCCAAGCTTGAACTTTACTTGCCGTCAAATAAGAAAAAGATTAAACATTATAAACAAATGGAAAGATGTAGATGACCTAAAAAAATTTAGAATAAAATAAAGGAAATAACTTGAACTAATAATACTTCACTCTTTTTTTCTCACACGATCAGATTTCACAATGAGGAAGCTCCAATGAAATTACTACCTAGACAACAGTCTCAATACATTTATTGCAGATTTATAATTCATATTTAATAAGTTAAACCAAGGTCGAGCAAATAATTTTTATGTTGGATTATGTGTCTAAGCCCATAACTATAATTGATATGTACTTAACCCGATACAGCATGGTCCATTTGGGTTGTAACACTCTGAAACAATTTGATATGATGGATATTTGAGAAAGAGGTTATTTGTGATTTATTAATATATTATAAGTATAATATATTAATTTACAAATCATATTATTTAACTAGTATTGATCAAGAATTAATTTGGAATTAATTTTGTGATCAAAAGAGACTAATTAAATTAACGGGGACTGTTTGTGTAAATCAGTGATACATATGGTTTGGGCTATTGATCCATGATGGACTAATCTTATGTGAAAGTCCATGAAATATTAGTCAATATGAATTATGGATCATAAGCCTAAGTGTAATAATTAGGGTTTGCTTATGACTCTTGGAATTCTACACAATATATGTATTCCTCAAAAGCCAAAATCGTACACTAAGTGTTCATAGAAGCCAAAAACGATTTTGTGTCTCCAAACCTCTCTCTCAAAGTTCTCCTCTTGTTCTTGGTTTGTTATAATACATTTGAGGCATCACACTTGAGGTGCTAGGCTCTTGAAAGACCAATTCCTACCAGCTTCAACAAAGAGGTAATCTTCTAACTTACTTTTATGATTCATATGTCAAATTGTATGCTAGTTGTAGGCTTCATGATTTGGAAAATTTTGTTGCATGTATAACTAGAAAAAACTTAAATCCAAAGCTATTAGGGTTGTATGTGCACCATAGGAGTGTTATAGTTCCTAAAACCCAACAGTGGTATCAGAGCCAAGGGTAGTTTTCTCTTATATAGATGCATAGCTAATTATTCAAAGTTGGAAAAGTCGAAAATTACACTCTGACAGGAGGACTCGACGAGTCCATACATGAAATCATCGAGTCCATGCTCATAAGTGATGAACTCGTCGAGTCCATTATCCGACTCGACGAGTTGGATCATCTGTTGGCAATTTTTCTGGGTTTTTGGCCTCAATTGGATTAGAATCATTACCACAAACTGTTTTATATCATAAATTCTGTTTTTTTTATATGGTAATGATTATTCTCATCCAATTAAAAGATAAATTGTCAAATTTTAAGATAATTACTAGTTTATGTGATAAAGCTAATTATTTGTAATCTTTGATTTGGAATTATCTTACTACAAGAATGGTATTATGATCAAATTGCGAAAGATAAAAATGGTTATTTTATAAGTTTAAAATTTGATCTAAATGTTTTTGGAGAGTTACAAAACTTGGTTTTAAGTTTTGGAATTCTAAAAGTTTTTAAGGAGTTACAAATTTTGTCATCAAATTTGGAACTCAAAAGTTTTTTTTAAGGAGTTAGAAATAAATATTAGTTAAATTGATCTTCATGTTTTTGAAGAGTTCCATAAGTTATGGAACTTGAAAAGTCTCATATTCATAAAACAAATTAACTCCTTAAGTTATGGAGTTCAAAAGTTTTTCAAGAATTACAAAACTTGCCCTCAAGTTAAAAGTTGAAAAATCTCAATTAAGAAACATTGAATTCATAGAAACCCTAGTAATTTGAAAAGTTTTCAAAAATGAAACTCATGGGTTCATAACTTAAAACTAATTAAATAATTTTAATTTGATGTTTTTGAATAGTTCAATTAATTCTTATGGACTTTATTAATAGTTAATTAAATGTTTAATTAAAAGAGTATTATTAAAAGGCATACACCCTTATACTATATAAAATTAAAAGTCTAATATATTATATATGTATAAGTTAAAGGTCATTCTTACCGTTAGTATGCCTCATTCACGAAGCCGTTCTATAAGGGGGTATAAGGTTACTGCCTATAAAATGGTGGTTTAATGGGTGTTCACTCTCACCCACCGCTTCCTTGACTGGTGGAGGGTCGTTAGCCGAACGGGTAGGATAGAACACAAACTTCCATTAAAAGTATAATGAAAATACCAAGTAACTGAACATTTATGAATTCCTAATCTTAGTACATTAGAAAAATGTGAATTTGGTTCTAACCCATGAAATTGCACTTTGCACCTTGCTAAGTCGTTAGTGGAGCGTGTGTGGTTAACCGACACACTAATTTGGGACTAGCAAGGGTGGCAAAGGGTAGCTTGGTGTTAATTTGGATCAATGGAGCGTGTGTGGTTAACTGGCACATTGATTAGGTGATTTGTAACATTAAGTGTACCAAGCACATTTGCATGGTTATTCACACCTTGTTTGTGATCCTCGGCATCCCAGTCACAAACTTGAGAGGGCATAATCGAGATTAAACATGTCATTGAAAAGTTCAATGAATCTCAAAGAATCTAGGAATTTCAATTCATTTAAAACCTAAAATTCATTTTCGGTTTTCATGGTGGAAATTATGGTAAATCGTCATTTACCTACCTTCATATATTTTGCAATTGGATGACAGAATCCCTCTTCCGAATTGTAAAATATTATGTTGGGTCCTAGCCTTAATATTTCATTTTGGGTGTTATATTAAGGACTTAAATCAACTAACTTGAATTTCTCCCTTGAAGATGTCTAGTTCAGACAACTATGGTCTTCCCCAATCTTTTGGAAAAAACTTTCCTCATGAAGATGATGTTCCGAGAAATCATACTTCACTTCCTCCACCTCTTCCAATAGTTCTCCCTAACCCACATGTTCGTCGACTTGAAAAGTTCAAGGTCACTCAAACCCTATTGGCAAGTAAACACTAAGATGGAAGGTCTGTGTGTGCACACGTCTTGGAGATGAAGTCACACATTGATAAACTGGGAATGTTAGGAGTCGTTGTCTTGAAGACGTAGGCTGTTGACTTGGTTCTTCAGTCACTTCCTAAGTCATATAGTGAGTTCATTAAATATTACTATATTACATACCGCAACATGTCTCTTATCGATCTTACCTATTTGCTAATTGCTACTGAATCAACGATGATTTGGTGCACTGGTAAAGAAATTTTGATTGGAAGATATACTTCCCAAAACTTCCATGGACAATGACAATGGAAACATTGGAAGTCCAAAAAAGATTTCTCTTTCTAAGGGAAAGGGAAAGGCTAAAGTCTGAGATTGTCCCATGTACCATTCCGAAAGAGTCTGTTTGCTTCTATTGCTAAGAGAAGGGGCATTGGTTGCGAAGCTTCCGTATCTACCTGAAGGACCATAAGGATGGTAAAGTCAAAATGTTTGACTCTGCTTCAGGTAAACCCATTATCTAACTCTATTAAGTTCCTGTTTGTAGATTCTTAATACATGATGCGACAAGATTGCATTTTGATGTGTTTGTAGGATCGAAGAAAAGAAAGGAAGCTTAAAGAAAGAGCAGGCTGAGTCTGATCGTGAAGAAATGGATTTCGATCGCATGGTTCGATGATCAGATTTTTGAGCTGCTATTAGGAGTTATGATAAATTGCTTAGAAATGTATACTAACATAGTTTTCATTTGTAATTGCATTGTAAGGACAAGTTTTTCCACAATTTTATAAATAAAGAAAATTTTTATTTTATCTTATTTTATATTTCCTTACAATGGCATTTGTGAAAATTGATGTTTGTATGTTTTTATTTTTAGCAATATGGATTTGATTCTTTCGTTTGTGGTAGTGTCTAAATTTACAAAATAAGGAAATATTCTCATCACCAAGTTTCAATTGGACAGAAACTTGGAATCATGCAACTTGTATTGTATGATGAATGAGAACCTTCATCTTTGGGAAATTAAGACTAATTTCTTGTTCACATGTATATATGAGTCAAATGAAGGACTAGGGGATCTAGTACACTCTGTTGTGCACTGGTCAGGTCCACTACATAGAACGATAAGACTATTCATCATGATTTACTAAAAGATTACTGAATATGATTATGCTTACAAGATTAAGTGTAATTCTGAATCATTGAAAAAGTTTAAATGTATGGCAGAACGAATAAGAAGAATCAAATTAGGCGGAAAGATAAAAGTTTCTCCAATCTGAAAGGAAGGGAGAATACTTTGGTATCGTGTTTTATGATCATCTTTATGATTATGAAAACCATATCACAATTGATCCTTTAAGGACACCTTAGTGCATTTGTATGACTAAGAAGAGGAATCGGGAATTGTTGAAATGGTTAAATCAATTAAGTTGAGTCATACTTCGTTTCAAAATCGAGTCATAGAGTTATTCTCCAAGATTATGACTTGAGTGACATATCGTAAGTAGGTTATAACACATTCAAATTGGTAGTTGTGATGTTTTGGATAAAACAAAGACCAACTAAGATCAATTGTGTGAAGTGTTATTCTTGATAAGAATCTGCACTAACTCTTGAATATTTGGTTGTCAAGGAGTGTTTCTTGACAAGAGAATCTTATATGTCAAGAAGTTAGTGGGAGTCTTAAAGATCTTGAAAAGTTTCAGGAACTAATCAAGAATAAACCTATTGTGTATCACTAGCACACGACTTGAGGTTTGTAACCTATCGTCTTGACATATTCTTGTTTATGTGCCCATACCAGTATACATGTGAGTTCTATGAGTTCACAATTGATTGCATAAGGCAAATCACCCTTGATCAGTGAAAGTTCATTGATCAGTAAGGGTGATCTGCTCAACAACTTGGAAGACATGGTAGGCCCTTGTGCTGCCAAGTGGCAAGAAATTAAGATTAAATAAGTTCAGTCTATATGAGTTTGAATTTGTCATAGACCTTATCCTATGATAATGGTTAGAAATAACAAATTCACATGGATAGGAACACATACACCATAAAATCTAAGTGGCATAAGGTTTCCCTCCAATTTCATGAAAATGAGTGTGAGGAAACACTTTCACTAAGAAGATTTTGAGGAGATTGCAGTTGTGTTAATTGCGTTCTCAAATTCGATTATGATTACGACATCCCACTTCATAGTTCGAATTATGTGAAATGGCAAAAGGTCTAAACATTTAAGACTTATTGTTGTAAGTTCTGAAATTGTTTAGACACACATGTGAGATATCTAAGCAAAGGTGTATGAGGTTGAGAAGCCTAAATAAAGTCATATCGAAGCATCTTGCATCAGAAATCTGAACTTTGGTAAGAAAGTCAACAAGTATTGATTTCTAGATGTCCAACTTATTTCTGGGTACATGTCAAAGCTACTGGGAGCATAAGTGTTATGCTAATAAGAATTTAATTATTATGCTAGTGGGAGCACAATTATTACGTTAAGTGTTGCGAGTTAGCAATGGTAATTATAGAAAACACAAGTTTCAATTCACAAAGTTGCAGAGTTTGAAAAGTTGTTTTACTATAATTAAAGGAGAGGAACTCATACTTCATTTCAAATCTAAAAGCTTAGATTGTGATATTTTAATCAAATTTAGTCAAGGATATATATGAATGTTATGTTGGAATGGTTCTGTTGGATTAGGTGTCTAAGCCCATAACTATATATGGTATGTTCTTGACCCGGTTGTAGCATGGTTCTTTTGGGTTGCCTTCACCACAACAAATTGACTGGATGAATAATAGAGAAAGAGGTTATTATGGTTTATTAATATATTATTTGAATAATATATGAAAGGAGAAATCATATTTGTTTAATTAATATTTGTCAAGAATTAATTTGGGATTAATTTTGTGGTCAAAAGATATTAATTAAACTTGGGGGACTGATATTGTAATTGTGAGATAATTTCATTTTGCTCTAAGGAACCCTAGGAAAAGGGTTGGACGATTTTATGGGGAAGCCCATGTTGAAATCGTCCAAGGGGCTTGATTCTGGAAGATTCTTGTGGGATGCTTAGAGCCTAAGCAACCGGATGAGGTCTTTGCCTGAAACCCTAATTACTCAGCTATATAAGGAACCCCCTGGCTCCTTAATTTGGCTACCTTTTGAACCCTAAGAGATTAAGAGCCGATTTTAGTCTTCCCCTCTCTCTCCAAGATCATCCAATTGTTTTTTCGTGTTTGTGTTTCATTAGAGGCACAACATTTGGGTGCTAAGGTTCTCAAAAGCTCAAGATCTTCTAGCTACAATCAAAGGTAACTTTCTAACTTGTTCATTAGATGTTAATTTCGATTTTATAGTATTCTAGATTAGGGTTTTCAAGTCTTGGACAATTTTGCATGTACAATTAGAAAAACTAGATCCAAGCATTAGGGTTTGCATGAACATCATATGAATGTTGTTTTGCTCATAAACCAATGGTGGTATCAAAGCCTAGATCGTTTCTCTTTTGTATTTGATGCATAGCTAATTTGTTCAATCTCAAAATTCAAAAAATCATGCCTTTGACTGAAGGACTCGTCGAGTCACCAGATGAACTCGACGAGTCCAGTTCTGTGACTCGGCGAGTCGGCTCGTCTGGTGGCTGATTTTTTGGGATTTTGACTAAAATTGAATTGGAATAATTACCAAAAACGTTTTTGACTGATAAAAGTCATTTTTTTCAATAAGTTATTGATTATCCTAATTCAATTGAAAGATAATTGTCATAAATAAGATAATTACTTGTTTTATAAGATAAAACTGATTATTTGTATTTTTGATTTGAATTATCTTGTAAAGGAAATAGATTAGGTCAAATTATGTGATAAATATTATTTATATGATTAATTAATTATTTTTCAAATTTGATCTAAAAGATGTTTTGAAAAGTTTCAAAACTTACCCTCAAGTTTTGGAATTTAAATTTTTGATTAATAGTTTTAATTTTGAAATATTTAAATTCTAAATCCTAGAGTTTTAAAAGTTACAGTTCAACCCTTATACTATTATAATATTAAAAGATTAATAACATATATATGTATAAGATAAAGCTAGTCTTACCGTTAGTAGGTCTCATTCACGAAGCCGATCTATAAGGGGGGGGGGTATAAGGTTGCTGCTTATAAAATGGCAGTTTAATGGGTGTTCACTCTCACCCATCGCTTCCTTGATTGGTGGAGGGTCATTGGCCGAACGGGTAGGATAGGGCAACCAATTCCTCATTAATAAGTATAATGATTATATAAAGTAACTAAATGTTTTTATAAAATTCTCAATCTTAGTTAGTTTAGGAAAAATGTGAAAATGTATGTTATTCCATGAAATTACACTTTGCACCTTGCCAAGTCGTTAGTGGAGCGCATGTGGTTAACCGACACATTAATTTGGGACTAGGAAAGGTGGCAAAGGGTGGCTCGATGTTTATCATAGATTGGTGGAGCATGGGTGGCTAACCGACACATCAATTAGGTGGTAAATGACATCGAGAGTGACAAGTACATTTGCATGGTTATTCACACCTTGTTTGTGATCCTCGGTATCCCAGTCACAAAATTGAAGGGCATAATCGAGATTTAAACATGCCATTGAAAAGTTCAATGAATCTCAAAAGAACCTAGGAATTTCAATTCATTTAAAACTCAAGTCCATTTTTCGTTTTTCATGGTGGAAATTGGTAAATCATCATTTACCTACCTTCATATTATTTGCAATTAGATTACGACATCCCTCTTTTGAATTGTAAATAATTATGTTGGATCCTAGTCCTAATTTCTCATTTGGGTGTTTAATTGGGGATTATTATCTAATCTAAACTTTTTTCCTTTTCTGTTTCAGACGTCTACTCAAAACAACGCTTCTAGCTCAACCCCTTCTGGCTCATTCTCACTCATGAACTTGTGTGGGAGGGTGATATTTTATGGGAACAATTTCAATGATTGGATCCGCAACATACGCATGGTCAGCAGCTACGAGGACAAAGAGTATGTTCCCGACAAGGAGCTGAAAGAGGTTAACCCAAACACTGCTACTCCCGAGGAAATTGATGCGTTTGAAACTCATGAAAGGGACGCAACGAAGGTTCCTTACATCATGCTTGCAACAATGACCACTGAACTCCAAAAGTCCTACGAGGACTACTATCCCTACGAGATGCACCAAGATTTGATGGAGCGTTATCATCAAAGTGCCAGGCAGGAGAGGTACGAGATCATCGCCTCGATGATCATTACCAAAATGAAGGACGGAGAGTCCGTCACGGCCCACTTGTAGAAAATGCAAAGGTTTGTGGACCGTCTGCTAAGGTTGAATGTGAGCTTCGACGAGGAGCTGGCCATAGATATCATTCTACACTCGTTGCCTCCTTGTTACGACTAGTTTCGTATGACCTATAATATGAACAAGGAGGAGGTCACTCTGAGCAAGCTTCAAGGCCTGCTAAGGACTGTTGAGAGTAGTCTGAAAGGCAAATCTACTGCATCAACTCCTACTGCTGCTGCCCCTGTCTTGGCTATTGGGCAAGGAAAGGGAAAGAAGAGGAAGGCTCCTTCTAAGAGCCACAAGGATAAACCCCACGATGGATCCTCTTCTAGTGGGACCAAAGCTGGTTCTGCTACCCCTTCTTCCAACCCTAAGGACGTAAAGTGCTTCCACTGTTACGATAAAGGGCATTCGAAACGAATTTGCCCGAAGTATCTGCAGGACATCAAGGATGGAAAGATAAAGCCATCCTTCGCAGGTATTTATACTATTCAATCTAATAACTCATCACATGCTATGTCTTGGGTCCTCGATACAGGATATGGTTTTCATATTTGTTCTGATTTGCAGGGTCTAAGAAGAAGTAGGGATGTGGAGCATGGGAAGATAAACTTGATCATTGGGAATATGAAAGCGTCGCCTGTTACTAAGATTGGAGTTTACTCTTTAGTGCTTAGTAGTGGGTTAGGTCTAGATTTGAATAATTGTTGCTATTCGTCAGAAATGACACGAAACATTATTTCTTTTCATGGTTTGTATAAACAAGGTTTTAGATTTTCGTTTAATAATGAAAATGGTTCTATTAATGCTTTCTTTAATGGTACTTTCTATTTTGAAGCATTTCCTTGGAATGGAATATATGAAACTGTGATGGTTGTAGACAACTTAGGAAATGATGTGTTGCATATCAATTTTTCTAATGGTTTGGATAAAGCATGCTTGTGGCATTGTCGTCTTGGACATGTCAACAAGAAACGCATAGCCCAACTCCAAAAGGATGGAGTGTTGGAGTCATTTAACCTTAGGGACAATGACACGTGCGAGTCTTGTTTGCTTGGAAAGATGACAAAGTCACCCTTCACTGGTACTTGTAAAAGGGGTGAGGGTTTATTGGATCTCATTAATATCGATGTATGTGGACCTTTTAGATCCACCACTAGGGATGCGGACCGCTTCTATGTGACTTTTACCGATGAGTATAGTAGATATGGGTATATCTACTTTATCAAGCACAAGTCAGAAACTTTTGAAAAGTTCAAGGAGTATAAGCAAGAAGTGGAGAATCAGCTGGGTAGGAAAATTAAGATGCTCTGATCCGATCGAGGTGGTGAGTACCTTAGTATTGAATTCTACGACTACCTCAAGGTATGCAGAATTGTTTCGCAATTGACGCCACCTAGGACACCGCAGTTGAATGGTGTGGCTGAGGGGCACAATCGAACCTTGTTGGACGTGGTTCGTTCCATGATGAGTCTATCTTCGTTACCAATCTCATTCTGGGGGTATGCCTTAGAGACTGCCGCCCATATCCTTAATCTAGTCCCAACTAAGAAGGTTGCCAAAACACCTCACGAGATGTGGACAGGGAAAGTTCCCTCGTTGGCACATATCAAGGTTTGGGGTTGCGAGGCTTTCGTAAGACGAGAGACTCACGACAGGCTCGAACTCGTAGTGAGCGATGTATTTTCATCGGCTATCCACAGAAGTCCTTTGGATATCTCTTCTATAGACCGAGTGACAATGTTGTCTTCGTTGCGAGGAGAGGGGTTTTCCGAGAGTGATAACTCATATGCCAAGAGGGCAGTGGGAGGCAAATTGATCTTGAAGAGCTTCAAGAGTCAAGCGATGAAGGAACCTCTAACTCTGGTGCTCAACCCGAGGAGGAAACTCCTGTTGAACCAATTGACGAGTCCCTACCTCTTAGACATTCCAGTAGAGTTAGTGTTCCACCTGTGTTGTGTGGTTTCCATATAACAACTGAAGGTGATATGTTTATCAGTGATAGTTCACTAATAAATTTGGATGAACCTAACAACTACAAGGAAGCGATGGCAGGCCCAAAGTCTTCGAAATGGAAAGAGGCTATGGACAGCAATATTCAGTCCATGTATGACAATCAAGTTTGAAACTTGGTTGACAATGTGTCAGGTCGTAAGACGATCGGGTGCAAATGGATCTTCAAGAAGAAGACCGATATGGATGGGAAAGTACACACATATAAGGCGCGACTGGTTGTGAAGGGATTTACTAAAACTCCCGGAGTTGACTATGATGAGACCTTCTCACCAGTAGCGAAGATTAAATCTATAAGGGTCATGCTAGCCATAGCTGCATTTCATGATTATGAAATATGGCAGATGGATGTCAAAACCGCTTTCCTTAATGGGAAGTTGGCTGAGGATGTTTACATGAGTCAGCCAGAGGGTTTTGTCGTTGCGAAGCATCCTAATAGAGTGTGTAAGCTTGAGAAATCCATTTATGGATTGAAAAAAGCATCTCGCAGATGGAATCTTTGTTTCGATGAGAAAGTTAAAGAGTTTGGTTTCTCAAGAAGCGAGGATGAGTCTTGTGTATATGTCAAAGCTAGTGGGAGTATAGTTAGCGTTCTTGTTTTGTATGTGGATGACATACTGCTCATAGGAAACAACAAGCCAACCTTGTAGGAGGTTAAGTCCTGGCTTGGGAAGTGCTTCGCTATGAAGGACCTTGGAGAAGCTGCTTATATTCTAGGGATAAGGATAATGACAAATAGGAGTAAGAGACTAATAGGACTTAGTCAAAGTACTTACTTGGATAAAGTGTTGAAACGTTTCTGCATGGAGAATTCCAAGAAAGGGGAGTTACCAATCCAAAGCAATACCAAGTTGAGTAAGACTGAAAGCCTGAGTACCGATGCCGAGATAGCAGAGATGAGCAGAGTACCTTATGCTTCCGCAGTTGGCTCAATCATGTATGCTATGACATGTACTCGCCCCGATGTGGCCTTCGCTTTGAGCATGGTCAGCAGATATCAAGGGAACCCTGGTAGAGCACATTGGACCACAGTAAAGTACATTCTTAAGTACCTGCGGAGGACTAAGGACTGGTTTCTTATCCTTGGTGGGAGTGATGACTTGAGAGTGCGAGGGTATAGTGACGCCAGTTTTCAGACTGACAGGGATAATTTCCGCTCGCAGTCAGGCTGGGTCTTTGCCCTGAATAGAGGAGCAGTGACTTGGAAGAGTTCCAAGCAGGAGACCGTAACTGATTCAACATGCGAATCAGAGTACATAACAGCGAGCGAAGCGTCGAAGGAGGCAATATGGATAAAGAACTTCATCGGAGACCTTGGAGTTGTGTCGGCCATAAAGGAGCCCATGGAGATTTTCTACGATAATGAAGGTGCGGTTTCCTGGACCAAGGAACCGAGGGATCATGGTAGATCCAGGCATATCGACAGGAAATATTAATTTATTAGATATCGGGTAGAATAGGGACTCCTCGTAGTGAAGAGAGTATCGTCGGAGGATAACCCAGCAAATCCCCTTACGAAGGGACTGAGTAGGGTTAAGCACTTGCAGCACGCTAGGAGCGTTGGGCTGAAGGACGATATTAGTTTTAGTGATTAGATAACCTTAGAAACTTGTAATAGATAAATTGTAATTAACATTTGATGATTAAATAAAAGAGTATTATTTATAAGTAATGTTACTGTCTTATGTTAATTATAATCTATTGATTCACTTTGCATGTTTTGACTTCCTAAATAATAAGATTATTTAAACTATCCACAGTCGATCATACGTTGGAAGTAAGTATGAAAGAAGACTATCATGAATTGGATTGTAGATTGTCTAAGCATTTAGACATAGCAAAGGTTTTATTGCAACATTCATGAGTGCTTATGAAATATGATTTGAGTATTGGATCAAACCCGCACTAACATGAATCACTTCATGGAATTAATCACGAGTGATTGTGAGATGATAATATCATATAAGTCTTTAAACCTAGATATATGAGTTGTTGTTTACGAGTCGGTTATGCATTGATAAGGCGTAAACACATCAGTAACTTGATGTTATAAAACGCATTGTTGTGTACGATTTGATGAATAAATAGTACAAACATATAAGTCGAAGTTTATCCGTTCCTTTTATCCTATGAGGCTAAAAGCGATATCTGGGCCCTCGATGATTTTGTTCTGACTTATGTGTCGGGCCCGGTCAGGACTGAATTGATGTGTTCAATTGAGTTCTATGTCAGACAAATCAGATACCGAGAAACAAACTGCTGGACAATAAGTATGACTATGTTCCATTTGATTGTCCGCACAATATCTTGAGGACAGAGGACTATACGATCCTTTATCTAAAGGACGTGTCAGAATTCGACAGCAGCTTTTGAGAGCTACGATAGCTAATCAGATTTTGAAGTCGTAATTCCATCTATAGTTATTAGACTTATCCAAGTGGGAGACTGTTGGATTAGGTGTCTAAGCCCATAACTATATATGGTATGTACTTGACCCGGTTATAGCATGGTCCTTTTGGGTTGCCTTCACCACAGCAAATTGATTGGATGAATAATAGAGAAAGAGGTTATTATGGTTTATTAATATATTATTTGAATAATATATTAAAGTAGAAATCATATTTGTCTAATTAATAATTGTCAAGAATTAATTTGGAATTAATTTTATGGTCAAAAGATATTAATTAAACTTGGGGGACTGATATTGTAATTATGAGACAATTGCATTTTGGGCTAAGGAACCTTAGGAAAAGGGTTTGACGATTTTATGGGGAAGCCCATGTTGAAATCGTCCAAGGGGTTTGATTCTGGAAGATTCTTGTGGGCTTCTTAGAGCCTAAGCAACCGGATGAGGTGTTTGACTGAAACCCTAATTCCTCAGCTATATAAGGAACCCCCTGGCTCCCTAATTCGGCTACCACTTGAGCCCTAAGAGATCAAGAGCCGATTTTAGCCTTCCCCTCTCTCTCCAAGGTCATCCAATTGTTTTTGGTGTTTGTGATTCATTAGAGGCACAACATTTGAGGTGCTAAGGTTCTCAAAAGCTCAAGATCTTCTAGCTACAATCAAAGGTAACTTTCTAACTTGTTCATTAGATGTTAATTTCGATTTTATATTATACTAGATTAGGGTTTGCAAGTCTTGGACAATTTTGCATGTACAATTACAAAAACTAGATCCAAGCATTAGGGTTTTCATGAACATCATAGGAATGTTGTTTTGCTCATAACCCAATAGGTTCAACATAAGGAAATTCTATATATGGAAATATTATAGCAAGAGAATGGTAAAGTATCATGTCTTTATGTAAGACATTATGAATCGTATCCCATATGCTTCGGGTATAGGATCGATTGCATATGCTATAATATTTATGTGTTTTGAATTTTCCAAATGTCTAGGGCATTAAGAAGGAAAAAGGACCAGAACCGGATATGGTTAAATAATTGCTAAGAACAATCTAAGGTTCGCCAAAGATTGGTTGCTTGTGGGCAATTGGACGTATTGTAATGGATGGACCATATTGACATTATTATGAATAGACAAGATTCTATTAATAATAAGCTGTCATATGGAAAATATGGAAACGTTTCCATAATGGGAGTTGGATATTAAGAATCTATGTGTAGATTAGAACTTTTCTGCAAGAAGGATGTTCAAAGGAATGTACTTTGAATTTGAAACTTCTCTTCCATGGAATTGTTTTGTTATCAATCTCCAGTGGAATACTTTGTAATTTCATTGTCCAAGTCTCTGTGGCTTTGGTGTATTGACATTACAAAAGGATCATTGCATAAAGGTTAGAACCTAACACATTCTAATAGTGGCAAGAATTTGACATTTTTACACTTGCATAAAGACTTGGAGTTGTGAAATGAGTTTCACTGAATATGTATTCAATTGATCTATTTCACAAAGAAAGGACCATAGATAAACATAGTGTACATGCTTGGAGCATGTGATAACTATTGTTTTAATTCAAGTATAAAGTAGATAAATCAAAACATTATACAATGAATAATGTGTAATCAATATGGTGATTAAATAAAAGGCGTTTTATTTATAATCAAAAGTTTTGAGACCATATTGGATGCGATTATTCTTGTGTTTCACTTTGCATGTTTTGACTTCCGGAATAACTAGATTATTCAAACTATTCACATTATCATACTTTGGAAGTAGGTATTGAAACTAGGCTGTCATGAATGGGTCTGTAGATTGTCTAAAGGTGTTTAGACATAACACAAGTTTGTTGCAGTATTCATGAGTACTCCTGTAATAAGATTTGAGTATTGGACTAAACCCACGCTCATTTAAATCACTTCATGGATTTTATCACGAGTGATCATGAGATGATAATATCTTATATTCTTGAAACCAAGACATGTGAGTTGTAGTTTACAAGTCGGTTGCACATTGACATATGTAAACACACCAGTAACTTGGTGTTATAAAACATGTTGTTGTGTGTGATTTGATGAGTAAATAGAGCTAGCACATGAGTCGAAGTTTATCCGTTCCTTTTACCCAAAGAGGGATAAAAGCGATACTTGTGGGCCCCTCGATGATTTAGTGGTGACAACCCTAAGCGTTTGGCCAAGCCTGGACTGATTTGATTTGTTCAATTAGTCGGTCGTCATAAATCGGAAATCGGGAAACAACACATAAACAGAAAGAATGATTATAATCCATGTCTTAGTTCATACGATATCTAGAATGGAGGAATATATGATCCCTTATCTTATGGACGCGTTACTAATAAGATCAGAGTTCGACAACTGTCTTTTTGAGAGCTACGATTGCCAATCGGAGTTTGAAGTCGTACTTTCAATTATAGTTATTGGACTTATCTAAGTGGGAGACTGTTGGATTATGTGTCTAAGCCCATAACTATAATTGGTATGTACTTGACCCGATACAGCATGGTCCATTTGGGTTGTAACACTCTGGAACAATTTGATATGATGGATATTTGAGAAAGAGGTTATTTGTGATTTATTAATATATTATAAGTATAATATATTAATTTAGAAATCATATTATTTAATTAGTATTGATCAAGAATTAATTTGGAATTAATTTTGTGATCAAAAGAGACTAATTAAATTAACGGGGACTGTTTGTGTAAATCAGTGATACATATGGTTTGGGCTATTGATCCATGATGGACTAATATTATGTGAAAGTCCATGAAATATTAGTCAATATGAATTATGGATCATATGCCTAAGTGTAAGAATTAGGGTTTGCTTATGACTCTTGGAATTCTACACTATATATGTATTCCTCAAAATCCAAATTCGTACACTAAGTGTTCATAGAAGCCAAAAACGATTTTGTTACTCCAAACCTCTCTCTCAAAGTTCTCCTCTTGTTCTTGGTTTGTTATAAGACATTTGAGGCATCACACTTAAGGTGCTAGGCTCTTGAAAGACCAATTCCTACAAGCTTCAACAAAGTGGTAATCTTCTAACTTACTTTTATGATTCATATGTCAAATTGTATGCTAGTTGTAGGCTTCATGCTTTGGAAAATTTTGTTGCATGTATAACTAGACAAAACTTAGATCCAAAGCTATTAGGGTTGTATGTGCACCATAGGAGTGTTATAGTACCTAAAACCCAACATTTTATGCCAAACTAAATTTGTGAAAACAGTGTATTTTTAAAAATAATTTCACAAAAATTCATTTATAAAAACTTATCTTGACCAACCCCTCCTTTTTTCCGAACTCGTATGGTAAACGCGGTAACCTCCATTATGGACAAAAAAAATTCAAGCTTACCCCTATGATTCCACTGTCGAGGGATCAATCTTATTATAGCACGCATCTTCTTTTTCTTGATTAACTCTTCAGATATAACTTGTTTGGTTCTTTATTTCAACTTGAACTTGACTTGGATTTGACTTGGAATTTTAGATGTCTTCAAGTTTCTTGATGTACCATTTCTAACATATATATAGATCAGGTGCGGATTTTACTTTGAGGCCCACCATATCTTCAATACTTCAAAAATGATAATAAACTGTGGGTGTAACAATAGTTCCCTTCTAACCTTAAAAGGTGTAGAAACTATAGGGTTCAATACTTCAAGGAAAGAAAAGGGTTATCCAATCTAGGTTCTTTTTAAGGCATCTAAGGAAATTATCTCTAAAACACTGTTTGTTTTTCCATCCCACACTTCCATTGTAAAAATTACCCGACTCATATGTTGGTTCATATTGAAAACATTTAAAGCACTTTCTTATATGAAAAGATAATTCTTAAAATTGATTGTAATGAGACTGTTATTTTTGGTTCCTATGACACTTCATCTTAACAGAGTCATCGAATGTAAAAAGATATCCACATCTCATGTGAAAAAAATTCAATTTTTTTTTTATTTTTTTTTCAGAATTTTTATATGTATGCAGAAAATAAAAACTAAAATAACTAGAAATAAAATCTTTTTGGGTTTTTAATATGAATGCAGAAAAATAAAAAGAAAAATATTTTTTGGATTTTCGAATTTTTGTATGCAAATGAAATGTAGAAAATAAAATATAAAAAGAAAAATAAAATTTGAACATTTTTGTCTAAAAAAACTGAAAATTTAAAAATTTTAACAAAAAATGCAAATTTTTACACGAACCCCCTCCCAAGCTTAAAATGATGCATTGTCGTCAATGCTTAGAGAGGAATGAACAACTCAATAAAGCATATAAATGCAGAAAGGGTGCAGCTAGGAAAGATTGTACTTGATAAGTTTGCAGAAATTCTAATTTTGACGATGATGTTGACAAAAAATCTGAATTTCAGCAACTCTGAAGATCCTCGGATTTCCCCAAGCTCTCGTAGAACTGTGACCATCTCTTTATTGAAAGCATATAAAACTAAAAACTACTCCTCGGGTTGCCTCTCGAAAAGCCACCCATTTTTAAAATCGTTGGCTCGACTTTACCCAACCAAATTTGCTAACTGGTGTGGTTGGGAGATCTTTGAAGCTCGAATCTCTTCCTTGTCACTCTAGATCCCTTCAAATATGGCAATATAGGTGGATCTGGAACTTGTTCAGCAAACTGGAAAGACTCAAAATTGTCTTCAGATAAGTTTTTCAAATGATTTGATTTCTTTCGTTTTCTGATCTTTTGCTTTCTAGAATTCTTCTCCTTATTTTCTTCAAATTTTCTTATTTTTAGATTTTTTTTTCAGAAACTTCCTCAGCAGAAATCATCATTTTTTCTTGAATCCTTTTTCCATAAATCTCATTTTCTTCCTCCCCAAGCTTCTTTTTGATCAGCTCTATCTCAGACATGTCAGATAAATTCTGTCAGATAAATTTTCTTCTTTTTCCCAAAGATTTCTCTGTTTCAGCTCTTCTAATGTGTCTGATAAATTCCTATCTACAAGTATTCCTTGCACAAAAACTCACAGCAGTCCTTAAATAAAGGACTGCTGGTACCCAGATAATTAACAGAAATATTATCATAAGGAAGATTATCATCATTAATTTTAGAGTTAACCACTTCCTCATCAAACTCTATTGAAATCGTGCCATTAAAAACATCTATTTTTGTTTTTGAAGTTTTCATAAATGGCCTTCCCAAAATGATAGAGTTTGTATCTGATACGTCTAAATCACCCATGTCCAGAATATAAAAATCTGCAGGAAAGATCAGATTATCCACTTGGACAAGAACATCCTCCAATACACCTTTTAGGTGTAATGTTAAGTGGTCAGCCAACTGCATAATTGTCCCGGTCTATTATAAAGTTCCCGTTTTTAATTTTTCAAAAACTAAAAAGGGAAGGACATTAAGCGAAGCTCCTAAGTCAAGCATGGCGTTTGAAAAATTAAGGTTCCCCAATTTACAAGGAACTGAGAAAATCCTCGCATCCTTGCACTTTTGAGGTTAACCCTTTTGCAAAATGGCAGAAATATTTTCGCCAGCTTTGATAATTTCATTAAATTTCATATTTTCTTTGAATTGGATAAACCTTTCAGAAACTTGGCATAACGAGGGATGTTTTTGATAACATATAAAAGTGGGTTATTTACCTTAACCAAAAATTTCCATAATGTCTTCATCATCTCTTTCACGCTTCATATTATTCAGTCTTGAAGGGAATGGAGGCAGGGGCTTATACTCCTTTAGCTTCGGCTTCACTGGTTGTGGAGTTTTTGTTTCTTACAGCTTTTTAGATTATTCTTTAACCAAAACTTCTTCATACTCTTCCTCTTATTTTTCTGTTTCTTTTACATCTTCTTCTTCTACAAGAACTTCTTCATACTCTTCATCAACTTCTTTTGTTGGTTCAGATGCGCTTGGGCCTTCCTATGTTTTACCACCTCTCAAGGAAACGACCTACAGCAGTGGCAAGTTGAGACACCTGTTGTTCCAGATTCTTGATACTGGCTCTGGTTTCGTTCTAAAATGCTTGGATGCTCGTGGCAAGACTCTTTAGAATATCTTCTAATGCCACACTGGAACTACTCGGTTACTGATGTGAGTTCTGATTCTGAAAGTTTAAACTCTGGTATTTTTGCTGATCCGGACTCTGAAAACCGGGCTGAAAATTTGGTTTTTGATAGTTTCGTTGCTGATGAAATATGGGTGGCATCTGATATTGTTGTTTTTACTGAAAATTATGTTGATAATTATTCTGATAGCCTCCAACAACTTTTACTATAGCTGTATCCTTTTGTAGTAATGGACACATATTTGTTGGATGTTCCGTCTTCAAGCAGATTCTACATGGTTTCTTTGCAACTATTTTTGCCTTTGTCAAGAGAAGAACAACCTTTGTCAGTTCAAATATTTGGGCTTCCAGATGAACATTGCTAACTTCTTGACACCCCTTGGTTGATCTGGATACCATTCGTCTTCATTACCAGAATGCTTCGACTCTATCGCCAGCCTCTCGATCAGCTCCCAGATTTTTGTTGGTGTCATATCACCCAAGGAACCACCACTGGAAGCATTTATCAAATGCCTCTCCATGGGTGTTAGACCTTCACAGAAACAATTGTATAGTTGGTAATCATTGATCCCGTGTTGTGGGCACCGAACCAAAAGCTTTTTAATTCTCTCCCAGTAAGTATGTAAAGCTTCTATTTTTCCTTGTCTGATACCAAATATTTCTCTTCTGAGACTGGAAACTTGTGTTTCTGGAAAGTATTTCTCTAAAAACATATTCGCGAGTTCTGTCTAACTGGTAATGGAACCGAATGAGAGCTTATATAGTCATTCTCTTGCTGAATCTTGAAGTGATAAGGGGAATGCCCTTAACTTTATCTGGTCTTCAGTTATTGCATGTGGTTTCATTCCTGAACATACCACATGAAATTCCTTGAGGAATTTATGTGGGTCTTTGTTTTCAAGACCTTGGAACGTGGGAAGAAGATGTATCACCCCATAATTCAACTCAAAGTTCTAGCCTTCTAGAAAAGTAATGCAGAGGGGCTTCTGATTGACTTCTTGTGCGGCCCACTCCCTGATAGTCTTTTCTATTTCGTCTCCACTCATGACTGATTCTTCAGATTCAGTTTCTGAAGAGTTTGTAGTTTCAGATTTAACTGAGGGTGGTGGGGAGTATTTTTGAAAATGACAGTTTAAAGGAGATGATGGGGGTACTTAAAAAAACAGATCTAGTTCGTTCCACAAGGGAGTGCCTTGTGGTGTGATGATATCTGGAGGTACTGAAGATGATGATAAACTAGCTGATTGTGTTTTCTTGCTGCTTCTTTCTTCAGTTTCCTTGCAGTTCTCTCGATTTCTGGATCAAAGGCTAGAGGTGTACCTGAATGAAAAATTATGGTCATAAACTATTAGAAAGCACCGTGTACCCGACATTGCCACAAATTTGTTAACATACTGTCGCGGGCGTATTAAACAACTAAATATTCACTGTTGGTTGCACTAAAAATATAACACAGGGAAGCAAGGCCAAATCCTCATGGACACAGCCTAACGGTCAATTTCTTTCTGCATCAGGCTCATTCCAGTCAATAAAATAGAAATTATAAAAGGGGGGTTTTTAATTAACTAAAAAAAACTAAAAATTGCAGTGAAAATAAACTAAACGAAAATCAATAATAAAAACAATTTCAGTTATGCTGCGACTTTCCTAATCACACAATCTGTTTAGATCTGATTATTCAGAATGTGTTCTATCTAAGCTGATACTGAGAAAAACCAACAAGCTCTAGTATAATCTCTTTTACCTAAATTAGTTAACCAAAACAAGCTCTTTGAAAAAACCTTAAATTTTTACTGTTCAATTAAATAAGCTCTTAATTAGATCAGAAAAACAGCTTTATGATTTGTGTAAAATTCCTAGCAATACCCAATACTTATCACAAGCTACGAAGCGTAAAAATATGATTTTTACAGTTTATATCAGAGTTAAATCCCAAACACGGACCCAATCTGATACTTGTTACTTATTACCAGTTAATAAAAACAATTACGAATTATATTAACTGATTAACTAGAATGATAAAACCCTAGCTAGGTGATCAGACGAACCAGAATTAAAATCAAATGTTCATTAAGCTCAAAACTGAAAAATCTAGATAGAAACACAAAAAGAAAACCAGATCTGAAAACTAATCACATAAAAAGTACTAGTCTATGAAGAACTGAAAACTAAGGTCTTATCCAGACATAGATAAAAACGAAACTAAACTAATAAAGAGAAACATTAACCAAATAATCTTATAAACTAAATGAATGAGATGATTCACAGCCTTCAGATCTCCAGAAGTCGCTGAAATGTATCAGAAATCGCCTTCAGAAGTGATTTTCGTCGTCTGGAACCGTCTAACCCCTGGATATGATAATGAGGGTCATATTTATATGTGACACTGAAACTTCCGGTTAAAGTAACCAAAAAATGTGATCGCATATTCTGAAAATACGATCGCATATGTTTTGATTTTTTCCATATTTTCCATTGAATGATGCATGATGCTATTTTCAACGTTTTCGGAGCTCCGGGACAAAAATGCGATCGTAGAAAAAACAGCGATCACTTATACAATCACATTTTTGGCCTTTTACACAAACACGAAAGTCATCCGACGTTTTGTCGAGTTTTCAGAAAACTTTGAATCTCATCAATCGGAGTTACGAGTCATGAGATATGGTTAAAATACTGACAGGGAGTCAAAGCTGCCAGCAACATCCTCTAGGCTTCAGATTGTAGCAATCTATCTTCGTATGATCAATTTGATCGAATTTTTCTTGACCAAAACATCTTCCAAGCATTTCTCAACATCCTCCTTCAGTTCCAACTCTATTTAGGCTCCAAATATGCATCCAGCTGCTCCCAAAGTACTGCGTCACTCGAACTATCTGAAATTGACACAAAAAATGCTAGCAGTACGAGAATTCTGATAAAAGACATGAGATGATTGCAGCCTTCAGATCTCCAGAAGTTGTTGAAAGCTATTAGAATTGCCTTCTGAAGTGATTTTCGTCGTCTGAAACCATCTAACCCCTGGATCTGATAATGAGGGTTGTATTTATACGTGAGACGGAAACTTCCGGAGAAAGAAACTGAAAAATGCGATCTCATATTCTGAAAATACGATCACATATTTTCTGAATTTTTCAAAATTTTCCCCTGAATGACGCAAGATGCTATTTTCAACGTTTTCGGGACTGCGGGACAAAATGCGATTGTAGAAAAAAATGTGATCACTTATACGATCGCATTTTTGGCATGTGTGATCGCATTTTTGGCATTTTTACAAACACGAAAGCCGTCTGAAATTTTGTCTAGTTTTCAGAACATTTTGAATCTTGTCAATCGGAGTTACAAGTCATGAGATATTATCAAAATACTGACAGGGGGTCAAAGCTGCCAGCAACATCCTTCAGGCTTAAGATTGTAGCACTCTATCTTCGTATAATCAATTCAATCGAATGTTTCTTGACCAAAACATCTTCCAAGAATTCCTTAACATACTCCTTCAGTTCCAACTCTAGTTAGTCTCTAAATATGCATCTAGCTGCTCCAAAAGTACTGCTCCACTCGAACTATCTGAAATTGACACAACAAATGCTACTAGTACGCGAATTCTGATAAAAGACATGAGCTGAATGACGTTTTTTTTGAAATGGTCATGTATGCACATTTGAATGCTCATATATATATATATATATATATATATATATATATATATATGCATTCATATCTACATCCATAGTCCGTATTACTGCTGATGCGGTCCATATAACTACTGATTAACAATATTACAATGGATAATCATATCCACGTATGTTGCCAAAAATATGTATGCATGTATATATAGATATGCATATATGCATATTTTCGAAAAAAAAAGTTCGCCAATTTTTTTTAGCATTGCTCCCTCTTAAATGCAAGATTTGGTGAAAATTGGTGGTTTTGGTTTTGAAAATGATGAGCGGATTAGGAGTTCACGAGTTCTCGTAAATCTTTAAGTTCTAAAAAGAACTTATCTCTCTCTATGTGTGTGTGTGTGTTTGTAAGTGTGTGTATATATATATATATATATATATATATATATATATATATATATATATATATATATATATATATATATATATATATATATATATATATATGAGGCAACGAAGGTAGTTGGAGCTGATCAACAATTATGATTGCGGGATAATTTATCATGCCGGAAAAACAAATGTGGTAATGGATGCATTGAGCCGGAAGGCGCCAGAAGCCCGTGTAAGAGGAAGATAAATGAGAATTGAGTTGGTATCCACTATTTTAGAGCATGTTAGATTTGATCAAGTGGAGACATTGAAACCCGAGAATGTCATGGAAGAGAAGTTGTAGAAAAGTATAGAGTTTTAAGAGAATGATCGAGGTTTGAAGATGTTCAAGAATAGAACTTGGGTTCTTTCTTTAGGAGATTCTTGAAAGATGATTTTAGAGGAAGCGCATAGGTCCAGGTATCGCATTCATCCGGGGAGTACGAAGACTTATCGAGATTTGAAATTGATGTATTGGTGGCCTGGTATGAAGGCGGCAGTTGTAAAGTTCATATCCGAATGTTTGACTTGTGCTCAAGTTAATTTCGAGCATCAAGCTCTGTATGATCACTCAGAATCTCTGCATATTTCAGTCGAAAAATGGAATGAGATCACGATGGATTTCATTATGGGATTGCCGAAGACAAGTTGAGGTCATAATGTCATTTGGGTCATTGTTGATCGTCTGACGAAGAGCACGTTATTTTTGGCAATTAAAGTGATGAATACTTTAGAAAATTTGGAAAAGGGTTATGTTGATGAGGAGGTAATAATTCATGGAGTTCCATTGTCGATTGTTTCAGATCGTGATCCAAGATTTACCTCTAGATTTAGGCATGCATCGCAAGAAGAGTTGGGGACGGGGATTGTCATGAGTATAGCGTAGCATCCCCAAACTGATCGCCAAAGTGACTAGATAATTCAAACAACAGAAGATATATTAAGCGCTTGTGCTATTTATTTTAATGGTTAATGGGACGAGCACTTGTCATTGGTAAAGTTCACGTATAATAATAGTTTCCATTTGAGCATTGGAATCCCCCGTATGAAGCCTTATATGGAAGAATATATAGAACACCTTTGTGTTGGTTAAAAACGGGCAAAAAGAGGCTTACGGGACCAGAATTAGTGAGAATTACCAATGAGAAGATCAAGATTGTTCAAGCTGGCATGAAAGCGGCCCATTATCGACAAAGAAGGTACACATATTTGAAGAAAAGATCTTTCTAGATGAGTCCTAGTGATTTGGTTATGTTGAAAGTGTCACCTTGTAAAGGAGTGATACGTTTCGAGAAGAAAGGGAAATTGAGTCCGAAGTATATTGGCCCATTCAAGATTTTGAAGAAAACTGGATCTCAAACTTTCAAGTTAGAGTTGCCCCTGTAACTTAGCGGTATACATGAAGTGTTTCATGTATGCTATTTGAAAACTTTTTTGAAAAAAAAAGAAGAAATCATTTTGTTAAATGATGTGAGAGTTGATGCTTCAAACCAATTGATATAAGAGCCGAAAGCAATAACCGGGTCTGAAACAAGGAAGTTGTGAAATAAAGAGATCGATCTCATGTTGGTTAATTGGAAAAAATCATTGGGATTGGACCAAACTTAGGAAATGAAAGAAGATATGAAAACAAGATTTCCTCATTTAGACCTTGATAAGATTTCGGGGACAAAATCTTCTTATGGGGAATAGATTGTAAGAACCAGGATTTTTGGGATATTTATATTGTAGAATGTCTATTTTGATGTCAAGGGCATTTTGGTCATCTTGATGACATTTAAAAGTGTGGAATGTTATTGGTCATGTTATTAGGATATTTATATCCTATGTTCAGAAGTTATAAGAATGTGATATTTTGATTTAGAATAGAATGGAATTGACAAATGCAAGTTTGGGATTGGATGGCATTGAAAATGGAATGGAAAGGATGCCCCCCCCAAGGCACAGTGAGATGATTACCGTAGACTGAGTGAGGCCGTGATTTGGTGTTTTCTCTGTTGTTAGTCGTAGGAAACATACTTTGGTCCCACGACATGGTGTATGGGTTCCACGATGAGGTAGGTAAAGTAGGTTGCTATGGTGATTAGTCGCCACAACGTGGAAAAAGGTAGACCACAATGTCATTAAAGTAATTGCAACGCGTTAAAGTACTCGTTACGGCGTGGTTTCGAGTAGGAATAAATCCGATGATTAGGGCTCGTTTGTTCAAAATCGATCCCATGTTCTTTGAGATCTCTTGACCGACGATCTTGATATTTATAAGGCATCAAGACGCGATTCAGATTGCTTTGGACAATGTGAGTGCATCTCACACTCTTGTGGTGGTTGTCCTTTTCATTTTCATGCCCTTTGTAGCTTTAATGGTGGATTTCGAGTTGGCTCTTATTATGCTATATTTCTTTAATTAAAGTCATAATGGATTAAGACATGTATAAAGGGATTAATCTATATGAATTTCATAGGAGGTAGAAAGGAAGGATTTAGAGCATCTCAAGAGAATCTTTGGAGAAGTTGGAAGTAGGTTGCTATTCCACAACAAAAGGTGAGTTATTCTATTCCTTTAGATTATGGTTATCTGATATAGAACATGTCAAATCATTTGAATGTATGTATGTAAGTTTTGATTACTTTATTGTTAAATTATGTTATGATAAATAACTTATGCTATTTTTTATGATATGTGTACACATGCATGCAAAGAGTTAGATTAAGGGATCCATAGGAAAGATTGTACTTAGAGTCTTGCATGGAAACAAAGATAATGATGACCAATCGTTTATCACCTGATATATATGTAGATGCTTGGTTACTTTTGTGACAATCCATATATGTTTATTATGATTATCTTGTATTTTATGTTATGTTATAACTCACCAGACTTATAGTCTAACAAAATCTGTTTCCATGTGTTTATAGGTTTTGGCAGTAGGCTGTAGAGTGTGAGGACTTAGAAGCATCAAGGACATCAGACTAGATTTTTGTTTCGTGTTTATCCTTGTTTGATTTAGTTATGTTTAGGATGAGTTGATAACAACCATTGATGTTTTCTGAGAATACTTTTTAAAGATTTTTGAAACTCATATTTTTGGTGGCATGCATGTAGATTGCTAAATGTGACATGAGCATTTTCAGCATTCTTATGGATCATTTGAGTTCAATGGAGCATTTAGAACTCATTTGGAGCAACGTGGAGCACTTGGACTAACTTGGAGCATTTGGAGCAACTTGGATCAATTTGGGGCATTTAGAGTAAAATAAAGCAACATGTTACACCATTCATTAAGATGTTGCACTATTCATGAAGATGTTGCGCCATACATGACGAAGTTGCGCCACTCATGATAGATGTTGCGCCAAGTGGAAGGTTGATGTGCAATTTACATACTACCAATTTTAAATATATAAACCTAACTGTTAGGGCCAGGATCCTCAAACCTCATCAGATATTCAGGATCCTCAACTATCTCAGGATACCGACTATTACCGTTATTATTATTTACTAACATTTATAACGGTTATATTTCGCTCCTAATTAACAAATGTACATAAATAGTCAAGAGAAGACTTATTCTCAAAAGAGAGTCGTCTCAACTATGATAAAGACCTGGAATACCAAGTCCAACAATGTTCACAAAGCTGGTCATAGAGGATCCCGAGAATATCAGACATCTTCTTAGCTAGTTTAGACTATAAATTGACGCATGTATCTCACACACGACACACTCTACTTACTCTTAGCTGACTCTATGAACTTTTTCACTTGTTCTTACTGAAATACTCTCTGTAATCATCATTTTATATTAAGAAAATCATCAACGCATGTGATCATTATCACCTCCCAAGGTTTTGTGTCGGAGATCCTTGTAAGGATCAAGGGCTTTCCTTGTAAACAATCATGTCTTTTTCTTTACCTTTCTCTATTCCACAATTCAAACATCACAACCTCTTATTCAATTTGGTTGATTTATACTTGTGTAATTGTTGACCAAAACAATTTGGCGCCCATCGTGGGGCCCTGGTGTTCAAAATCCTCGAAAGATCATGTCTACACAACCGATCATTTTTTCATCCTCCGCTCCTTCCATTCCAACCAAAACCTACCACCTCCTCCGAGTGGACCCCCTAATCAGAGGAAAGCACCTGATACTTCCAAGAGAAACACCCCTCCAGTTTCTAACCAGGGAAGTTTGGGGATCTTCAAGACTCCAGGATCCGACTGCTTCGGTCAGTACTGCTGAACTCTTTGCTATGATGAGGAAAATGACGCAACAAATGACTCAGCAGCAAGACGAAAATAAAACACTACTTAGAGAAGTGGAGAGGATGAAGGCAGAATTTTATAGATCCCAGGAAATGATGCCCACAGTCGTACAACCAAGGATCCTATCTTTCGACAATGCAGGATCCTCAGGAAATCAGCAGGGGAACACAACTCCTGCTAATGCTGCATCACCCCGGGGGACGACTATGAACAATCGAGCATCTATGATCAATGATCTAGATGAGCCTTTCAATACTCCTAGAAACCTTGATTCTAGTAACTTCTTAAACAACAATACTATCAATACTAACTCTATGAATGTTGAAGCAAGAATAAGTCTAAACATGGCTAGGGAACTTCAGCAGTTGAGACAGATGATCTCAAGCGTACCTAGGGTAGTTCAACCCATACCAAAAGCATCTCCAACAAGTCACAGGATCTCGAGATTTGCTCCTGCGATAGCCGATACCAAAGTTCCTAAGCGCTTCCAGACTCCTAGCATAAAGCCTTACGATGGAACTACAAATCATGAAGAGCACGTAGCACAATACCGAGAAAGGATGGAGATCATTCCCATCCCAATGCACTTGAAGGAAGCTTTATTATGCAAAGCTTTGGTTCAAACCTTATAAGATCAGCTCTTAAATGGCTGCTAAATGTTCCTCCATATTCTATTATTTTCATTTGCACATTTAGTCAATATTTTTCAATAACCAGTTTTCTTGTAGCAGAACCTTCGAGAAGATAACTAGTGATCTCTATCGGGTGATTCAGGATCCTAAGGAATGCATTAGGGATTTTGTCAACAGGTTTGGTAGGGAAGCTCTGAGCATCCTCAACATTGACATGGCGACTGCTGTAGAGGCCTTCAAGATAGGTCTAAGGAAGGATTCACACTTCTATGAAGATCTCGTGATGACCCCATGCAAGAGATTGGACGAAGTTAGGTGCCGAGCATTGAGGTTCATAAGGCTTGAAGAGGATAAAGAAGTCTAGAATTGGAGCAAACCTTCAAGTCAATACGAGAATCCTAATAGGAAGCCCGAATCCTCGGCTCCAAGAGACTACAAATCGAAGCCCTATTCCAAACCAGATCATCACAAGGTTAATGCCCTCAAAGATGAAGGAGAGGAAGAGGAACCTCCTAATATCACTGACTATTATTTTTCTGTAGACGTTTCAGGTTTCATCCATGCTATGCAGGATGTCGGAGACAAAGCAAGGTGGCCAAGAAGGATAACAAGTCCACCAGTTGGAAAGACTAGTCCAAATAGTGTGATTACCATGAAGATTTCGGTCTCACGACGGAGGATTGCATAGCCCAAAGAAAGAAGATCAGCTACCTCCTTAGCAAAGAGCATCTTAAAGAGATCCTCGGAAGAAAGAAAGAAAAGTCCGAAGAAACCTGGATCTCCACCCCCAAACGCCAAGATAGTTAACGTTATCTTAGGCGGATCTAACATTTGTGGTACTTCTTATTATCAGGATAAAAGACATGCCAAGGTCTCTAAAACACAAAAGGAGGATAGACCACAGAAGAATACATCGGTTATCAATGAAAAGGAAATAACATTTGACGATACGGACAGGGAAGAAATCAAGGATCCTCACCATGACGGACTCGTGATAACACTGTAAATTGCCAACCACTTCGTTAGAAGGATCCTTGTTAACGGAGGATCCTTGATCAACATCATACTCTTGGATGCGCTGAAGAGGATGAACATCCCGGAATCAGAGATAATCAAAAGATCCTCGGTCCTCATAGGATTTAGCTGAGAAACGAAACACACCATCGAGGAGATAAAGCTACCAATATATGTAGAGGGGGTAAACTCTATACAAAATTTATGTGTTATTGACACCTTATCTTCTTATAATGTGATATTAGGAAGACTGTGGATCCACGAGATAAAACCTGTTCCATCAACATATCATAGTGTGTAAAAATGCCTACTTCGTGGGGGAACAGTGAAGATCATCGGAGATCAACAAGAGTCGAAGGAATGTCATAAAACCTCTATGAAGCCTATGACGAAAGAAAAACAAGCATAGAAATTAAGGCAGGGAGCACGACATGTTTTAGAAATGAAGGAGCAAGACGTGAAGGAAGTGTTGGTTTATGAGCATTACATCAATCCTATGGTGCACATGTAAACCCAAATGCTTGGATCTAGTTTTTGTATTTGTACATGATAAAATTGTCCAAGACTTGCAAACCCTAATCTAGCATACAACAAAAAATCATAATGAACATAAATAACTAGTAAGAATGTTACCTTTCATTTGAAGCTTGAAGATCTTGAGCTTTTGAGAACCTAGCACCTGAAATGTGATGCCTCTAGTAGATCACAAACACCAAAGCAATTGGAGAATGCAAGAGAGAGAGGGGTAAGGTAATATTCGGCTCTAGAGATCCTCTTAGGGTTAGTATAGCCGAAAATTGGATGCCAAGGGTGTCCTTATATAGCTGAAGAATTAGGGTTTCAGTCAAATACCTAATCAGGTTGCTTAAGCCCTAAGCAACCCATAGGAACATTCCAGAACCCAGCCTTGGACGAATTCTTATGGGCTTCCCATAAAATCGTCCATCCCTTAACTTAGGGATCCTCAGCCCATATTGCAACATCTCATAATTACAATATCAGTCCCCTTAATTCAATTAACCTCTTTTGACCACAAAATTAATTCTAAATTAATTATTGACCAATGTTAATTAAAAAATATGATTTCTCTTTTAATATATTATTCAAATAATATATTTATAAATCACTTTTATCCTCTTTCTCAATCATTCTTCCAGTTAAGTTGCTTTGGTGAAGGCAACCCAAAAGGACCATGCTACAACCGGGTCAAGTACATACCAAATATAGTTATGGCTTAGAAACCTAATCCAACAGTCTCCCACTTGGATAAGTATAATAACTATAGATGCAAGTACGACTTGAAAATCCGATTAGCAATCGTATCTCTCAAAAGCTGATGTCGAAATCTGACACGTCCTTTAGATAAGGGATCGTATAGTCCTCCATTCTCAAGAAATCGTGTGGACAATTACATGGAACATAGTAATACTTATTGTCCAACAGTTTGTTTTTGGATCTCTGATTCGTCTGACATAGAACTTAATTGAACACATCAATTTAGTCCTGACCAGGCCCGACACATAAGTCAAAACAAAATCATCGAGGGGCCCAAGATATCGCTTTTAACCTCGTAGGATAAAAGGAACATATCAACTTCGACTTATATGCTTGTACTATTTACTCATCAAATCGTACACAACAATACGTTTTATAACATCAAGTTACTGATGCATTTACGCATTACCAATGCACAACTGACTCGAAAACAACAACTCATATATCTAGGTTTAAAGACTATATGATATTAGCATCTCACAATCACTCGTGATTAATTCCATGAAGTGATTCATGTGAGCGCGGGCTTAATCCAATACTCAAATCATATTTCATAAGCACTCATGAATGTTGCAACAAACCTATGCTATGTCTAAACGCTTAGACAATCTACAAGCCAATTCATGACAGTTTTCTTTCATACTTACTTCCAACATATGATCGACTGTGGGTAGTTTAAATAATCTTATTATTTAGGAAGTCAAAACATGTAAAGTGAAATAATAGTAAATAATTAACATAAGACAGTAACATTACTTATAAATAATACTCATTTATTTAAACATCAAATGTTAATTACAATTTATCTATTACAAGTTTCCAAGGCTATCAAATCACTAAAACTAATATCGTCTGTTAGGTCACATTTTGTTGGTTTGGGATAGGCATATATCTGTATAGGTCTTGATAGGGTTTTGGTCATGTTATGTGTGTTTGTGGTTGTGTTTACGGCCGAGTAGGGTTCATGGCCGTGAACGTGTGTACGGCCGTGAACGGGTTTGCGGTTGGTTGCTCCCTATATATAGTGTCAGATATGTCAGATGAACAATAATCGTATGTGTGTGTTCCAAGTATACTAGACGTTTACGGCTTGAATATAACGTGTGCATTGCTGGAACTTCTTTGCTTCTACTTCTTCTTATTCTTATTCGGTTACTGCTTGATTGTTTGTTTGATCACTGGTTGGATCCGGATTTATGGACTTACAATGTTCTGTTGAGATCTTTTGTCTTCTTGATGACTGAGACATTCATGTCCCATGATTTAGGGAGAGAGTTAAGCAACTTCTTGTTGGTTTTTTATCTTGGCACTGAGATACCGGCTGTGCTCATTTTGGTGGTGAGAGTAGTAAATCGTTGTAGTTGAGCCTCCAATGATTCTCCAAGAATGTGATTAAACATGCTCAACTTCTGTCTGAGCATGTCTTGACGGCTTTGCTTCATATCTTCATTTCCCTCATACACTGCAATTAATGCTTCCCACATAGCTTTGGCCAAGTTATACTCCATGAATCCTTGTGCAATTTTCGGAGATAAGGCCATTGTAAGTGTTGCGAGAGCCCTTTCTTTCTCTTCAATTTTCTCGAAATCCGCATCTGTGTAATTTGCAAAATCTTTGTCGATAGTGGTTCCGGTTGTAAGAGTGGTAATGATTCTAATTGGACCCTTTAGAATACTGTGCCAAAAATTTTGAAGTCCTTCATCTTGATGTACTTTTCCATTTGGTATTTCCATTCTGGGAAACCTTCAGCTGACAGCAAGCATGGGATTCTGGTAGTGGTACCCATAATCGAGTCCAATTCCTGATGAGCTGTTAAAGTGTGTGATTCCATTTTTTTAATTTTCTGTGATTTCTTAATTGATTGAAAATAAAGGCTTGTAAGGAAAAGCAACCGTAAACGATGAGGTATTATAACCAAGAGAGTTCACGGCCATACAGAGTTCATGGCCGTGCACAGAAAATGGTTCACAGTCAGTTCACGGTCAATTAACAGTTCACGGTCAACGAGTGATTCACGGTCCAAAGAAAGGTTAACGGTCAATAAATGGTTCACTGCCAATGAATGATTCACAGTCAAATAAGATGATCATGGTCAATGTATATGAGTGGTCCACGGCCGTACACAGAGTTCACGGCCGTAAACAATTCAACATGTGAAATCGTAAACACCCAGAAACAGATGAAAACATATGATTTTGATTCCTTTGGCCTTGAACTTCACGATCTAATGCAGAAAACCCAGCAACCACTTGAACAAATACGAAAATTGAAGAAGATTTCCAACCGTAAACACCACTGGTATGAGATTAACACCGGATTGGCTCTGATACCAATTGTAAGTCCAAAAATCTGGATCCAACCAGTGATCAAACAAACAATCAAGCAGTAATCGAATAAGAATAAGACGGAGTAGAAGCAAAGAAGTTCCAACAATGCACACGTTATATTTGTTGGATTAGTGTCTAAGTCCATAACTATAATTGGTATGTACTTGACCCGACTCGGCATGGTACATTTGGGTTGCATGGCATCGAAACATTTGGATAGACCGTTTATGAGGAAAAGACATTTTGTGACATATTAATATATTATAAGTTCTAATATATTAATATGAAATCATGTTATTTAATTAGTATTGATCAAGAATTAATTTGGACTTAATTTAGTGATAAAAAAGAGACTAATTAAATATATGGGGATTGATTGTGTAAATCATTCATTCTTATATATGTGGGCTTATGATCTAAGATTCCTTTATGTTGGGTTTAACCCATGTGGTGATCCATGGATACTCCATGGAGGTTAAAACCCATGGAGCATAAGGAATGGGTAAAGTTATGAGTTACATGGTGTAACCCTAATAGCCATACTATATAAGAACCCCTTTAGTTCAAGAAATTGGCACAAGTGATACATACTTTGAGGGCTAGCCAATTTGAACATGTATGTCTTCTTCTCATGGTTATTCCAAGAGTTCATGATGTTGTGTGAACCATTTGAGGTGTCACACTTGGGGCACTAGGCTCTCAAGCTTCATGGAGTCAAGCAACAATAACAAGGTATGTATTCTATCTATTTTAGTATCCTAGTATCAATGTTTTGATATGCTAGTTAGGATAATACCTTGGATAATCATATTTGCATGTATAATACAGAAATCATAGATCCAAGGTATTTAGGGTTGCATGTACACTTAGGAGTGTTAGAATGCTCAAAACCCAACAGTGGTATCAGAGCCTAGGCTTGTTTTCAATTATACTTGATGCAAATTGCTGAAAAATGCTGAAAAAGTCGAATTTCGGGCATTCTGGGCACTGTACTCGCCGAGTCCACTGATGAACTCACCGAGTACATGAAGAAAATCATCCTACTCGGCGAGTAGGTTGATACACTCGACGAGTAGGAGCCCCAGACAGCATATTTTCGCGTTTTTTGGCTAGAAATGGACTAGGAACATTACCATAAGCTGTTTTTGAACTTATAAACTTGTTTTTGATGTGGTAATGTTCATACTAATCCAATTTCAAAGATAATTGTCAATAGATTCATGTTTTGTATTAGTTTAGTGATTAGGCTAATTACATGAAAAGTTTGATTTGAATTATCTTGTTCTTATGAGTTGCTTAGATTAATAGAAAAGTTAATGGATTATGTGTTTTCAATCCATTTTAATCTAAGAGTTGATTCTAAAATGTGTTTTTGTAACTTGTCCTCAAGTTATATGAAAAGTCACATTTAAGTTTCATAAAACTCATAAAAGTTGGTAATGGTTACAAAAATGAAGAGTCTTGTCCTCAAGTTATGGAGGTTCAAGAGTCACTTCATTAAGTAATAAAATGTGTAACCTTAATTAAATCCATAAATTACAAAATAAAGAAAAGTTACATTTTTTTATTAGTTTAAGGTCTTCCATAACTTGTCCTCAAGTTATGGAACTTGAAGAGTTTTTTTAATTAAAACTACTTTAAACACATAAGTTATGGAATTAATTAGTTTTGAATAGTTTCAAAACTTGCCCTCAAGTTTTGGAATTTGAAAAGTTTCACTTATGAATACTTTAATTCCAAGTTAGCCCTTAGAATTTTAAAAGTTAAAATTCAAACCCTTATACTATTATTATAATTTTAATTATATAAATATGTATAAGATAAAGTCAATCTTACCGTTAGTAGACCTCATTCACGAAGTCGGTCTATAAGGGGGGTATAAGGTTACTGCCTATAAAATGGCAGTTTAATGGGTGTCCACTCTCACCCACCGCTTCCTTGACTGGTGGAGGGTCGTTAGCCGAACGGGTAGGAAAGGACTATAATTCTCCCTTCATTAAAAGTATTAATGATAAATACTAAGTAACTAAACACTTGTAAATTCCCAATCTTAGTTACTTAGGAAAATGTGAAATTGGTGCTAGCCCATAAAATTACACTTTGTACCTTACCAAGTCGTTAGTGGAGCGTGTGTGGTTAACCGGCACACTAACATGGACTAGTAAGAGTGGCAAAGGGTAACTTAACTTTATTATAGATCGGTGGAGCGTGTGTGGTTAACCGGCACATCGATTAGGTAATATTGTTGAGGGTACCAAGTCAATTTGTATGGTTATTCACACCTTGTTTGTGATCCTCGGCATCCCAGTCACAAACTTGAGAGGGCACAATCGAGATTCAAATATGCCATTGAAAGTTCAATGTATCTCAAAAGATCTAGGAGTTTCAAATCCAATTAAAACTTAATTATATTTCGTTTTTCATGGTGGAAATTGGTAAATCGTCATTTATCTACGTTTAACTATTTTATAACTTGGATTACGGCATCCCTCTTCCAGTTATAAATAGGTTATTGGGTCCTAGCCTTAATATTTCATATTGGGTGTTATATTAAGGACTCTAAATCAACTAACTTGAATATCTCCCAAAAGATGTCTAAGTTCAGACATCTATGATCTTCCCAAATCTCTTGAAACAAGCTTTCCTAAATGAAGATGATGTCCCATGGAAATCATACTTCTTTCACCTCCTCCAATTATTCTCCCTAACCCACAAGTTCCTGAAAAGTTTAAGGTCACTCAAGCCCTATTGGCAAGCAAAGGTCTATGTGTGATCACATCTTGGAGATGTAGTCACATATTGACAAGCCGGGAGAGTTGGGTGTCAAAGTCTAGAGGAAGCTGATGATCAATCACTTTCTAAGTTACATAGTGAGTTCCTTTGGGACTCCTATGAAACAGACTATGACAAGACCCTTAATGATCTTATCTATTTGCTAAGATCAACTTCCTAAAACTTAATGGGCATTTACAATGATGACATTGGATATCCAGTAAAGCTCTCTCTTCCCAATGGAAAGGGATCGGCCATAGTCAACTTGGTTGACCAAATGGTAAAGAGAGAGGCTAAGTCTGAGATAGTCCCATTATCAATGGTCCATTGCCAAAGAAAGGGGCATTGGTTGCGAAGCTGTCAAATTTACCTAAGGATGTTAAAGTCAATAAGTTTGACTCTACTTCAGGTAAAGTCCACTATCTAACTCTGCTAAGTTTCTATTCTGAGATTCTTGATACATGATGTGACTGGGTCACATGTTGATGTTTTAAGAATCAAAGAAAAGGTGAAGAAACTTAAAGAAAGAATATGCTGAATCTGATGGCATAGATGGATTTCTATCGCATAGTTTGAAGATCGGATTCTTGAGCTACTTCTTAAGAGTTATGATATATTGCTTAGGAATAAAATAACAACAAAGTTTTCATGTGCTTTTGCATTGTAAGGATAGTTTTTCCGCAAAGTTTTAAAATAAAAGGAAAAAAATATTTATTTATTTATTTTAAAATATCCTTACAAATGGCATTTGAGGAAAAAAAATTGTTGCTTATAAGATTCCATTAAGAGCAAGAGTGGAAATATGAATTTGATTCTTTCATTTGTGGTAGTCTCTAAATTTACCAAATAAGGAAAGATTCTCATCACCTAAGTCTCAATTGGACCGAAACTTGGAATCATGCAATTTGTAGAGCATGATGAATGAGAACCTTCAAGCATTGGAAAAATTAAGACTAACCACTTGTTCACATGGATGTGTGAGTCAAGTAACGGACTAAGGGATAGAGTACACATTCTTGTGCACTGATCAAGCCCACCACAAATAATCGTTAAGACTATTCGTCATTATTTACTAAAGTTTAGTAAATATGGTTATACTTACAGGCTTAAGTATAATTCTGAATCATTGGAAAAAGGTTTCAATGTATGGCAGAGCGAATAAGAAGAATCAACTTAGGCAGAAAGATAAAAGGTTCTCAAATCTGAAAAGATGGGAGAGTACTTGAGTATCATGTTATATAGTCATCTTAATGATTAAGAGACCTTATCACAATTCATCCTCTAAGTGCATTCTGGTAGCTAAGAAGAGGAGCTATGAATTGTTGAAGTGGTTAAATCAAGAAGATGATTTATACTTCGTTCCAAAAACAATTCTTAGAGTTATACTCTAAGATTGTAACTTGAGTGACATGTCTTAAAGAAGGTTTAAAACACTTGTCAAATGTAAGAGTAAAAGTTTTCTACTCTTGTACATTTGAAATTGGTAAGTTGTGATGTTTTTGGATAAAACAAAGACCAACTAAGGCCAATTGTGTGAAGTGTTTGTCTTGATTAGAATCCACACTATCTCTTGAATATTTGACAAGAGAGTCTTATATGTCAAGAGGACAGTGGGAGTCTTAAAAGTCTTGAAAGTCTCAAGAACTAATCAAGAATAAAACCTGAAGTTCTTCACTAGCACACGACTTGAGGTTTATAACCTATCCCGTTGACTATTTCTGTGTCCATTCCAATTATAGTTGGCTTTGCATATGAGTTCTTAGAGTTCTCAATTGGTTGCACAGCTACTTGGAAGCAATGGCAGGCCCTTGAGCTGCCAAAATGGCAAGAATTTAAGATTGCACAAGTTTAATCCATATAAGTGTGGATTTGTCAGTAACCTTGTCTTGTGATTATGGTTTTGACAAAATTCATATGGATAGGAACTCATACACCATAAAATCTAAGTGTCATAAGGTTTCTCTCCGATTCATGAAAATGATGGTGAGGATATACTTTCACTAAGTAGATTTTAGCTAGATAGCAATTGTGATATTTGCATTCTCAAAGTCGTTAGTGGAGCGTGTGTGGTTAACCAGCACACTAACATGGACTTGTGAGAAGTGGTAAAGGTCTAAACAATCGAGACTATGATTACGGCATCCCTTTTCATAGTTCTTAAAATTGTTTAGACACACCTGTGAGCTATCTAAGATAAGGTGTATGATATTGATAAAGTTTTATCAAAGCAATCTAGTATCAGAAATCTGAACTTTGGTAAGAAAGTCAATAAAGTATTGATTTCTAGAAGTCCAGCTGATTTCTGATTACATGTCAAAGCTAGTGGGAGCATGAGTGTTATGCTAATAATCATCATGTTAGTGGGAGCATGATAATTATGATAAAGATTGCAAGTTAGCAATGTTAATTATAGAAAACAAAAGTTTCAATTCGTGAGGCTGCAGGGGTTGAAAAAGTTGTTTTGCTATAATTAAGGGAGAGGAAATTATACTTCATTTCAATTCTAAAAGCTTAGATTGAGGTTTTAATCGTATTTAGTCAAGGATATATATATGAATTTCATGTTGGAATGGCTCAACATAAGGAAATTCTATATATGGGTCCATTATTTGCGTTCTAAAATTCGATTATGATTACGGCATCCCTTTTCATAATCTGAATTATGAGAACTTGGCAAATAGAAATGGAAATGTTATAGCAAAAGACTGGTTTAGTCTTTATGTGAGACATCATGACTCGAGTCCCATATGCTTCGGATATAGGATCGATTACATGTGCTATATTTATCCTTTCTAAAATTTTCCAAATGCCTGGGGCATTAAGAAGGGAAAATGTCTAGAACTGGATATGACTAAAAGGATTAAGCAATTGTCGAGGACAATCTAAGGTTTACCAAAGATTGGTTGCTCAAGGACAGTTGGAAGTATAGTGATAATTCTGGAAGGACCATGTTGACATATTCTGAAAAGAGGCAACTCTTGTTCAGAAGTGATAGTCAAAATGGAATATGGAAATGTTTCAAAAGTTGGAAATTATTCAATCTGTGTAAGATTAGGAAACTTAATGCAAGAAGGATGTTTCCAAGGAGTTGATCTCCTTGGAATGCTCTGTAATGTTTGTTGTCAAGTCCTTGTGACTCTGTGCATAATCATTACAGGAGGATCAATGCATATAAGTTTAGAATCTAACAAGATTACGGTAAATGACAAGCATTTGGAATTCTGCAGTAAGGATTTGGGACTGTGAAAGAGGATCATTGGAGTTATGTTCAATTGATCTAATTCACAAAGTGAAGATCATAGACAAACATAGTATGCATACTTGGTGTATGGCATGACTAGTGTTTAGAAAACATAGTGTGCATGCTTGGAGCATGGCATGACTATTGTTTCAATTCAAGTATTAAGTTGATTAATAGAAACATGAATAATGAGTAATCAATATGGTGCTTAGATAAAAGATGTTTTATTTACACTCAAAGTGTTGGGGCCATATAGGATTAGTATTATGTTGTGTTTCACTTTGCATGTTTTGACTTCCAGAATAACTTGGTCGTTCTCCCTGATTGACTAAGTTATTCAAACCATCCACAGTCAGTCATATGTTGGAAGTAGATATGAATCAAGACTGTCATGAATTTGGCTTGTATGATTTGTCTAATGTGCATTAGACATAGCAAGAGTTTCTACAACATTCATGAGTGCTCATAAGTTCTGAGTATTGGATTCAACCCGCGCTCATTGGAATCACTTCATGGATTTTATCACGAGTGATCATGAGACGATAATATCTTATATTCTTCAAACCTAGAGATATGAGTTGTTACTATGAGTTGGTTGTACATTGATTGCACGAAAACGCATTCGGTAACTCGGTGTTATAAAACGTGCCTTTGTGTATGATTCAACAAGTAGTAGAACAAGCCATATGAGTCGAAGTTTATCCATTCCTTTTACCTTCGGGATAAAAGCGATATCTGTGGGCCCCTCGATGATTTGGCGATGACAAATGTAAGTGCTCGGCCGGGCCTGGACTGATTTGATTTGTTCAATTAGTCAGTCGTCATAAATCGGAAATCGGGAAACAATAAATGGATAGAGAGAATGATTATAATCCATGTCTCAGTCCATATGATATCTAGAATGGAGGAATATATGATCCCTTATCTAATGGACAAGTCATTGACAAAGGTCAGAGTTCATCTACAAGGTCAGAGTTCGACAGCGGCTTTTGAGAGCTACGATTTCCAGTTGGTTCCTGAAGTCATACGCAATAATAGTTTTAGACTTATCCAAGTGGGAGACTATTGGATTAGTGTCTAAGTCCATAACTATAATTGGTATGTACTTGACCCGACTCGGCATGGTCCATTTGGGTTGCATGGCATCGAAACATTTGGATAGACCGTTTATGAGGAAAAGACATTTTGTGACATATTAATATATTATAAGTTCTAATATATTAATATGAAATCATGTTATTTAATTAGTATTGATCAAGAATTAATTTGGACTTAATTTAGTGATCAAAAAGAGACTAATTAAATATATGGGGATTGATTGTGTAAATCATTCATTCTTATATATGTGGGCTTATGATCCAAGATTCCTTTATGTTGGGTTTAACCCATGTGGTGATCCATGGATACTCCATGGAGGTTAAAACCCATGGAGCATAAGGAATGGGTAAAGTCATGAGTTACATGGTGTAACCCTAATAGCCACACTATATAAGAACCCCTTTAGTTCAAGAAATTGGCACAAGTGATACATACTTTGAGGGCTAGCCAATTTGTACATGTATGTCTTCTTCTCATGGTTATTCCAAGAGTTCATGATGTTGTGTGAACCATTTGAGGTGTCACACTTGGGGCACTAGGCTCTCAAGCTTCATGGAGTCAAGCAACAATAACAAGGTATGTATTCTATCTATTTTAGTATCCTAGTATCAATGTTTTGATATGCTAGTTAGGATAATACCTTGGATAATCATATTTGCATGTATAATAGAGAAAACATAGATCCAAGGTATTTAGGGTTGCATGTACACTTAGGAGTGTTAGAATGCTCAAAACCCAACAATATTCAAGCCGTAAACATTTGGTACACTTGGAACACACACATACGATTACTGTTCATCTGACACATCTGACACTATATATAGGGGCAACCAACCACAAAACCGTTCATGGCCGTACATACGTTCACGACCGTGAACCCTACTCGGCCGTAAACACAACGCAAACACACATAACATTACCATAACCCTATCAACACCTATACAGATAAATGCCTAGCCCAAACCAACAAAATGTGACCTAACATCGTCCTTCAGCCCAATGCTCCTAGCGTGCTGCAAGTGATTAACCCTACTCAGTCCCTTCGTAAGGGGATCTGTTGGGTTATCCTCTGACGATACCCTCTTTATTATGAGGAGTCCCTCTTCTACCCGATGTCTAATAAAATGATATTTCCTGTCGATATGTCTGGATCTACCATGATCCCTTGGTTCCTTGGTTAAGGAAACCACACCTTCCTTATCGCAGAAAATATTCATAGGCTCCTTTAGCCATATTGCCTCCTTTGACGCTTTGCTCGCTGCTATGTACTCTGATTCGCACGTGGAATCAGCTATGGTCTCCTGCTTGGAAGTTTTCCATGTCACTGCTCCTCCATCCAAGGTAAAGACCCAGCCCGACTGAGAGCGGAAATTATCTCGGTCGGTCTAAAAACTGGCGTCACTATACCCTCGCACTCTTAAGTCATCTATCCCGCCAAGGATAAGAAACCAGTCCTTAGTCCTCCGCAGGTACATAAGAATGTTCTTTACCGCAGTCCAATGTGCTCTACCAGGGTTCCCTCTATATCTGCTGACCATGCTCAAAGCGAAGGCCACATCAGGGCGAGTACATGTCATAGCATACATGATTGATCCAACTGTGGAAGCATAAGGTACTATGCTCATCTCTGCTATCTCGGCATCGGTACTCGGGCTTTGAGTCTTACTCAATTTGGTATTGCTTTGGATTGGTAACTCCCCCTTCTTGGAATTCTCCATGCTGAAACATTTCAACACTTTATCCAAGTAAGTACTTTGACTAAGTCCTATTAGTATTTTACTCCTATTTCTCAATATCCTTATCCCTAGAATATAAACAGCTTCTTCGAGGTCCTTCATAGCGAAGCACTTCCCAACCCAGGACTTAACCTCCTGCAAGGTTGGGATGTCGTTTCCTATGAGCTGTATGTCATCCACATACAAAACGAGAAAGCTAAGTATACTCCCATTAGCTTTTACATATACGCAGGACTCATTCTCGCTTCTCAAAAAACCAAACTCTTTGACTTTCTCATCGAACAAAGATTCCATCTGCGAGATGCTTGTTTCAATCCATTAATAGATTTCTCAAGCTTACACACTCTATTAGGGTGCTCTGTATTGACAATAGCCTCTGGCTCACTCATGTAAACATCTTCAGCCAACTTCCCATTAAGGAAATCGATTTTGACATCCATTTTCCATATTTCATAGTCATGAAATGCAACTATGGCTAGCATAACCCTTATAGACTTAATCTTCGCTACTGGTGAGAAGGTCTCATCAAATTCAACTCTGGGAGTTTGAGTAAAGCCCTTCGCAACCAATCGTGCCTTATACATGTGTACTTTCCCATCCATGTCGGTCTTTTTCTTCTTGAAGATCCACTTGCACCCGACCGTCTTACGACCTGGTACATTGTCAACCAAGTTCCAAACTTGATTGTCATACATGGACTGAATCTCGCTGTCCATAGCCTCTTTCCATTTCGTAGACTCCGGGCCTGCCATGGCTTCTTTGTAGTTGTTAGGTTCATCCAAATTTATTAGTGTACTATCACTAATAAACGTATCACCTTCACTTGTTATATGGAAACTATACAACACATGTGGAACACTAACCCTACTAGAACGTCTAAGAGGTAAGGACTCGTCAATGGGTTCAACAAGAGTTTCCTCCTCGGGTTGATCGCCAGTGTTAGAGGTTCCTTTATCGCTTGATTCTTGAAGCTCTTCAAGATCAATTTGCCTCCCACTGTCCTCTTGGCATATGATTTCTCGCTCTCGGAAAACCCCTCTCCTCGCAACAAAGACAACATTGTCACTCGGTCTATAGAAGAGATATCCAAAGGACTTCTACGGATAGCCGATGAAAATACACCGCTCACTATGAGGTTTGAGCTTGTCGTGAGTCTCTCGTCTTACGAAAGCCTCACAACCCCAAACCTTGATATGTGCCAACGAGTGAAATTTCCCTGTCCACATCTCGTGAGGTGTTTTGGCAACCTTCTTAGTCGGGACTAGATTGAGGATATAGGCGGCAGTGTTTAAGGCATACCCCCCAGAATGAGATAGGTAACGAAGCACGACTCATCATGGAACGAACCAATTTCCAACAAGGTTAGATTGCGCCTCTCAGCCACACCATTCAACTGCGGTGTCCTAGGTGGCGTCAATTGTGAAACAATTCCGCATTCCTTGAGGTAGTCGTGGAATTCAACACTAAGGTACTCACCACCTCGATCGGATCGGAGCATCTTAATTTTCCTGCCCATATGATTCTCCACTTCTTGCTTAAACTTTTTGAACTTTTCAAATGTTTTTGACTTGTGCTTGATTAAGTAGATATACCCATATCTGCTGTAATCATCGGTAAAGTCACATAGAAGCGGGTTGCATCCCTTGTGGTGGATCTAAAGGGTCCACATACATTCGTATGTATGAGATCCAATAAACCCTCACCCCTTTCACAAGTACAAGTGAAGGGTGACTTGGTCATCTTTCCAAGTAAACAAGACTCGCACGTGTCATCTGATTTTAGGTCAAATGACTCCAACACTCCATCCTTTTCGAGTTGGGCTATGCGTTACTTGCTGACATGTCCAAGACGACAATGCCACACGCATGATTTGTCCAAACCATTGGATGAATCAATATGCAACACATTATTTCCTAAGTTATCTACAATATTCACAGTTTCATATACTCCATTACAAGGCAATGCTTCAAAATAGAAAGTACCATTCAAGAAAGCATTAATAGAACCAATTTCATTATTAAACGAAAATATAAAACCTTGTCTCTACAAACCATGAAAAGAAATAATGTTTCTCGCCATTTCTGACGAGTAGCAACAATCATTCAAATCTAAACCTAACCCACTACTAAGCACTAAAGAGTAAACTCTAATCTTGGTGACAGGAGACGCTTTCCTATTTCCCACGATCAAGTTCATCTTTCCATGCTCCACATCCCTACTTCTTCTTAGACCCTGTAAATCAGAACAAATGTGAAAACCACATCCTGTGTCAAGGACCAAAGAAATAGCATATGATGAGTTGTTAGATTGAATAGTGTAACTACCTACGAAGGAGGGCTTTATCTTCCCGTCCTTGATGTACTGCATATACTTCAGGCAGCTTCACTTCAAATGCCCTTTTCCGTGACAATAGAAGCACTATGGTTCTTTTGGGTTGGAAGAGGGGGCAGCAGTACTAGCTTTGGTCATGCTAGAAGAGGATCCATCCTGGGGTTTACCCTTGTAGCTCTTAGAAGGAGCCTTCCTCTTCTTCTGTTTTCCTTGCCGAATGGCCAAGACAGGGGCAGCAACAGTAGGAGTTGATGCAACAAATTTGTCTTTTAGACTGTTCTCAGCAGTCCTGAGCAGGCTTTGAAGCTTTCTCAAAGTGACCTCCTCCTTGTTCATATGGTAGGTCATACGAAACTGGTTGTAACAAGGAGGCAACGAGTGTAGAATGATGTTAATGGCCAGCTCCTCATCGAAGTTAACATTTAACTTTAGCAAGCGGTCCACGAATCTCTGCATCTTTTGCAGGTGGGCCATGATGGACTCTTCATCCTTTATTTTGGTAGTGATCATCGCAGCGATGATCTCGTACCTTTCCTGCCTCGCACTTTGATGGTACCTTTCCATCAAATCTTGGTGCATTTTGTATGGATAGTATTCCTTATAGGACTTTTGGAGTTCAACAGTCATTGTTGCGAGGATGATGCAATGAACCTTCATAGCATCTTACTCATGAGTTTCGTAGGCAACAATTTCCTCGGGTGTAGCAGTTTTCACATTTACCTCCTTAAGCTCCTTGTCGAGAACATACTATTTCTCCTCGTAGCGGGTGACCATGCGAATGTTGCAGATCCAATCGTTGAAGTTGGACCCATCGAAGATCACCTTCCCACACAAGTTCATGAGTGAGAATGAGCCAGAAGGGGTCGAGCCAGAAGCATTGTTGTTTGGAGTAGACATCTGAAAAAGAAAAGGAACAAAGTTTAGATTAGATAAGAATCCCCAATTAAACACCCAAATGAGAAATTAGGGCTAGGACCCAACACAATTATTTACAATTCAGAAGAGGGATGTCGTAATCTAATTGCAAATAATTTGAAGGTAGGTAAATGACGATTTACCAATTTCCACCATGAAAAACGAAAAAGGACTTTAAGTTTTAGATGAATTGAAATCCGTAGATTCTTTTGAGATTCATTGAACTTTTCAATGGCATGTTTAAATCTCGATTTACCAATTTCCACCATGAAAAACGAAAAAGGACTTTAAGTTTTAGATGAATTGAAATTCCTAGATTCTTTTGACAGGTATATATTGTTACACTGCAATGCCTTTTGGTCTTAAAAATGCAGGTCCAACATATCAAAGACTAGTGAACCGGATGTTTAAAGACAAGCTGGGGGACACCATGGAGGTCTACATTGACGACTTGGTGGTGAAGTCCATGAAAGCTGAATATCATCTCAGGGATCTCAAAGAAGCCTTTGACATTCTAGATGAATACAACATGAAGTTGAATAGAAGCAAGCCCGGAGCAGATCAAAGCAATCATCGAGCTGAAATCTCCATCTTCAACAAAAGACATCCAAAGGCTAACCGAAAGACTAGCAGCACTCAACAGGTTCATTTCAAGATCCACGGAAAGGTGTAAGCCCTTCTATGATATCTTGAAGAAGAACAAGAAGTTTGAATGGACCAAAGAACACGAAGAAGCTTTTCAGGAACTGAAAAGATACTTAAGTTCCGCGCCACTACTGGTGAAGCCTATACATGGAGAACCACTTCTCCTCTACCTCTCGGTATCCTCAAGTACGGTAAGTGCTGTCCTAGCCAAGAATCTTAAGGGAGACCAATATCCTATCTACTATGTAAGTAAAAGTCTTCTGGATCCTAAGACCAGGTATTCTCATCTCGAAAAATTAATTCTTTCATTAGTAACTACTTCTACTAAGTTAAGACATTATTTCAAGATACATAATATACATGTGAAAACTAATTATCCTATTAAGAATGTGATGAGAAAACCAGAGATGTCAGGAAGGATGGAAAAATGGTCAGTGAAGTTAAGCATGTTTGACATAAAGTCACAAGCATTAGCAGACTTTGTGGTTAACTTTAGTGATGATCTACAACACAAAGTAGACATTGAAGCTAAACAACTCCTAGAAGATGAACACTTGGGAAAATGGACACTATTCATAGATGGAGCTTCAAATCAAAAAGGAATCGGACTATGGATCATACTAAAATCGCCACAGGGGGACATCCTACCTCAGGCAGTTAGTTGCGAATACAACGCGACCAACAACAAAGAGAAATATGAAGCACTCATCATGGGACTGCAATTGGCTAAGGATCTTCAAATCAAGGATCTTTAGGTATTTGTTGATTCTTTATTATTAACTAATCACTTCAATGGATCTTATGTAGTGAAAGGTGAAATATTAGCATTATACCTCGAGATTCTCAAAAAATTAGCCTCTGATTTTGAAAACGTTAGCCTTACCCAAGTTCCCAGAGAAGAAAACACAAAAGCAGACGCATTAGCCAACTTAGGATCCTCCCTAAGGATCCCACCAGAAATAAAGATCCCTATAACCCACATAATAACTCCAGCTATAGAAGCCCTTTCCGACAAACCGGATGATCCTGAACAACCAATAAGTGTAGCAGCCATCGGAGATCCTGACCCTCAGATCCCTCCTCAAAGGGATCCCGACGAACAGGATCCTCGAAGAAGTCCACGATCACGGATCCAACCCATTATGGAGTATCTCCAAAATGGAACGATCCCAACAGATGAAAAAGCGAAAGAGAATTCAGAATAAGAGTCTCAAGATTCATAATAATCCAAGGTAAACTCTATAAAAAGTCTATGACAGGTCCATACCTCAGATGCTTGGAAGATCCTGAAGCTGCAGAAGTCTTGAAGGATATACACGAAGGAGACTGTGCCAATCACACTGGGGGAAGATCCTTATGCTCCAAGGTATTAAGAACAAGATACTACTGGCCAACCATGAAGAGAGATTATTTTCTACATGCTCAAAAGTGTGATGCTTGCCAAAGACACAACAACATCCTACATCAACCGGCGGAACCTCTACATCCTATTATCTCTCCATGGCCATTCATGAAATGGGGAATGGATATAGTAGGAAAATTACCAATAGCTCCAGGAGGAAAAGTCTTCATTTTGGTGACGACTGATTACTTATCGAAGTGGATCGAAGCTGAAGCCTTCGTTCAGGTTAGAGACAAAGAGGTATTCTCATTTATTAAACATAATATCTTGACCAGGTTCGGAATCCCTACTGAAATCATATGCGGCAATGGATCCCAATTCATAAGCAAGAGGACAAGAGACTTTTGCACAAGTTGGGGAATCAAATTGATAATGTCCACTCCTGTTCATCCCCAAGCTAATGGTCAAGCAAAATCTAGCAACAAGATCATAGTAAACAACTTGAAGAAAAGGCTAGATAAAAAGAAATGAAGATGGGCAGAAGAGCTTCTTTTCGTCCTATGGGCAAATCGGACTACTTCCAAAGTAGCCACTGGTCATAACCCTTACTCCTTGGTGTTTGGGACAGAATCAATAATCCCTACCGAAGTAGTGATCCTGACAGCAAGATACTTGCTCCAGAATCAAGAAAACAATGATAGGATCCTAGCCCAGGATCTTGACACTGTTGACGAACTCAGAGATCTTGCCAAGATATGCATTGCTGCTCATAAACAAAGGATCACCAAGGCTTACAACAAGAACATAAAAGTCAGAAGATTCCAAATAGGAGACTTGGTATTAAGGAAAACATTCCAAAACACTAAGGATCCTAGTGTAGGTAAATTAGCTCCTAAGTGGGAGGAACCATATCTCACTAGTGCTGAAGCAGGAAAAGGAGCATATTGGCTAGCAACACTCGAAGGAGACATTTTCCAAGATCCTGGAATGCTATACATCTCAAAGCATACTATATTTAAATAACATGGATTGATCTTCAACAAAACCTAGGTTCACATGTTCTTTACCTTTAACTTTTCATCATTGCTTATTTTCTCCTCGAATACATTACTAACTTAAGCATCGAAGGGGCGTTAGCTAGACTAACGCCTACCCTTAGCTAACGATTGCTATGTAAAACAACGTACAACTAAGGATTTCCATAAGTAATGATCCTGAAACATAAGGATCCTCAAGGTTGAAGATCTTGAAACATAAGGATCTTGTCACACGAAGATCTCAACATCTTAACACTTGAACAATTCCATTATATCAAAGGTATGATCTTTAAACTATCATATAGACAAGATAAAGATTGATCATATCTCCTAGGATTAAGGGTACTTGATCCCCCCTAAACTTTAAAGAACTAATTACCTCTTTGGCACGAACTAAGGTTTATACACCTCGCTTGAACACACGATATCTAACTATGGGATACGAATAAGAGGATCTTTTCACGATGCAGTGGCTTGGCAACCCTCTTATATTTCAACATAAGTTAAGATCTTTAAGGTTTATAACATTTTGATGTTATCTAAAATTGGGACCTTACCCCAGAAATTACATAAGGTTTATAACATCTTCATGTTATCACACGTTGGGATCTTTCCCCAGAAAATACAAACGAATCATAACATTTTCATGTTATCATGAGTAGGGATCTTTCCCATGAAATATGTCACAAGTTGGGATCCTCCCCAGTATATAACATTAAGATGTTATCAATTGAACTTATTGTGTTACCTAAGAATTTTGTCAAATCTATAACCTAAACAGGTTATTCTAAGAAGGGAATTCCCCCATATGATCTTATGATTTAGGATCCTAATCATTAAGGATCCTCATCAGTAAGAATCTTATCATCAGAAGTCAACAACGGTCACAAATTCTTTCCTAAGTTGAGATTTATCCTGAGTAAATTCTAAGATTGAAAAACTTATGAAGCTTAAGGAAAAACTCGAAGACAATCAGGTTCCATCTTTCCTTTTTCTTAACTTTGAAAATTTTTAAGTAAAATTAAGGATCTTAAACTTTTCAGGATCCTAAACCAATTGTTGATTTATAAACTTTCATCACTTCAGAGTCATTTACTATTTTGAATTGATGTCTTTTAAGAAGTTTTAAAGCACTTAGATTTACCAAAACCATTTCTTTTATACTTGTTTTATTATAAAAATTATTTGAAACTCTTAAGGATTACAAGTCAGTCATCAAACTTTTAACATTTTAAATCGCTTAACAAAGTGAGTTCTTATTATCTTAAGTTATTACTTTTTAATTGATTAACTAATTCAATCCTTATCAAATCATTTTATCTATTATTTTCCAAAAGAACTTTATCTTGAAAATTATTCACTGTTTTTAGGATCCTAACTACGCAAAGATCATATTATGCAGGTAAAGGAAACATAGAAAGATAAAGGAAAGATTAACCATTGTATTCAAAATAAAAGGCTTAGAACCCTACAGGAGTCAAATGGTTACATCAAAAAACTGCACTACACTAACCACCTAAATGGCCTAGACCTTAGCCTGGTCATCATCGACCTTCTTCTCCTCCTTCTCCACTTCTGGCTGCGGTACAATATCCTCAGCAGTGGTGCAGGCTTGCCATTTATTTTGGCTAGTGCCTCATGCCATCCTACTATATTCCAGGATACTGAATGCTCAAGATCCTCCACCAACTTGATCTTAGCCTCCAGGATAGCCACCACAGCACTTGCCTTCGCATCGACAATCACCTCCTCAAGCTCCACAAGATGATCCTCCTCGTTCTCAGCCTTTTGTTTTCTCAACAACTCCACCCTCCATAGAAGATCCTCATTGGTGGTCCTCTAGATTTTCTCCTACTCTTTTAGAGCAGACTTAGCTTTCTCAGCACGGATCCTAAGATCATTGGTGAACTGAGAAACATGAGTAGAGACCTGAAAGAAACTCAAACATCGGCAAAAGAAGAAACGAGCATGATAAACTAAACGAAATAATTCTTATACACAGGAAACTTACTGCCTGGGAAAATGAGGTCAACTTCCCAAGAGCGTCCTCGATGCTGAGGTTTTCTAGGCCGGAATATGTGGCCTCATAAGTCTTCCACTTTCGGGATCCTGGAGTCTTCACAACCAGGTCAAGCTGGGCTTTCTTTGAAGGAGGCAAAGCAGAGGGATTCTCCCACTTAATCCTGACCAAGCCACTGGTCATGTCATCCTCAAGGTCAGCCAAAGCGAAGCGAGCACTTGAGCGAACAGTCCTGGAACCTGCGCAAGAAACAAGGATCTTGATGAGATCGAAGATCGTCAGATAACAATTCAAATCAATAAGAAAGAAATATATATGTGTAGCCATAGAAGCTGTGTTGGAAGATCCTTCTTCGAGACTGGATTGATCACATCTGAGAGATCTATCTGCCTCCGGGAGAGAAAGAAAAGTAGTAATCTTATCCTCTGTGTCCTCAGCAGCAGCAATGAGCTCCCCGAGCTTGAAACTTGTATCAGAAAAAACCAAATAAGAATAAGATTTCAGGATCACAAGGAAAAGTATTGAAATCCTACCCTTCTTAACCCAATCTTTGGGTAAGGGATCTGCGCCAAGAATAGAGTCACGCCTGACAAAGAAGTATCTCCCCTTCCAAGCCCCATCATTGTGTTTTTTTAACATAAGAGGAGGCTTGCCACTCTTGACCTTGAACAGGAAGCGAGAATTGCCAAAGTTGAGAGATCATAGACACGGGTCAATTCAGTTAGACCCATGCCAAGATCATGTGTCTGATTCAGACACTCAACCCAGGATAGGATCCTCCAAATGATAGGCATCACTTAGACGAAAGAAAGTTTCGTGATCTCGAAAAACTCCGAGACCACTCCGGAAAAAGGGAATTTAAGGCCTAAAACAGAGAAAAGATACCCTGGAAAGCACACCGAAGAGGAGGAGATTAAGTCTGGTTGGATCAAAGGGTCATAAGGTCTGAATACTGCTTCCGGAGGGAAGGCATCACTAGCCTTCAACGCTTCGATATCACCATCATCGAAGGAGCACGTCTCGTCATAAGACAAGACTCCTTGATCGATGAAATCGACCTCAGGAAGACCTAGGATCTTCTTGCGAGAAACGGTCATCTTTTTACCCATGATCGAAAATTTGGTAGAAAGGAGATGAGGCAGAGAGGATGTTGCCTTTATCGAAATCACCGGTAGTACGAAGAAAGCAAAGAAAATTGAGACAAGTAAAGAGAATTGTGGAAATGATCACCTCTATTTATAATGAAGATTTAAGGTTGATTTGACCATTAACGACTAGTTATCCACCCGTTGGATTTCAAAATTACCTAGCCGTTAAGGGTTAATTTTGGAAATTACTTTTCTCTCTCTCCTTTTACCTTTTTAATTCAAGTTATCCCTTTAATATTCTCGAAATTAACTCTTATATTTTCAGGAATAACTTTGGGGCAATTATTAGGTCCAGGATCCTTAAAGCATTCAGGATCCTCAAACCTCATCAGATATTCAGGATCCTCAACTATCTCAGGATCCCGACTATTACCGTTATTATTATTTACTAACATTTATAATGCTTATATTTCGTTTCTAAGTAACACATGTGCAAAAATAGTCAAGAGAAGATTTATTCTCAACAGATAGTCATCTCAACTATGCTAAAGACATGGAATACCAAGTCCAACAACGTTCATAAAGCTGGTCATAGAGGATCCTAGGAATATCAGACATCTTGGTAGCTAGTTTAGACTATAAATTTACACATTATCTCGCACACGACACACTCTACTTACTCTTAGCTGACTCTACGAACTTTTTCACTTGTTCTTACTAAAATATTATCTGTAATCATCATTTTATATTAATAAAATCATCAAGGCAGGTGATCATTATCACCTCCCAAGATTTTGTGTCGGAGATCCTAGCAAATATTAAGGGCTTTCCTTGTAAACAATTGTGTCATTCTCTTTACTTTTCTCTATTGCACAATTCGAACATCACAACCTCTCATTCAACTTGGTTGATTTATACTTGTGTAATTTTTAACCAAAACACTAACATACTTAACTAACTAATTGCACTTAGGCAGTGTACCTAGTAAAAATTATAGAATAGTTTAGGTGAGTCGGGTGTCGAACACAGGAAACAAAATTTCAATTTATAAAATAACTACTAATAATTAAACTATAAAACAAATTTTAAATGAGGGTTTTTTTACTGATTTTGCAAGATCAGAAGAACTTAAATAAAAAAACTACCAAATATCACTATTAAACTAAGAAAAGAAAACATTTTGAATTCAATTTTAAAGAGTACTTTCGTTAGATCTGAATCCCCCCTTTTCCTTTTGTTGATTTCTATTAAATTACTAATGTTGGTTACCAAAGTATCATGTAACTAGTAATTATGATCAAATTCCTAGTTGTTACCAATTTATGACTTACTATGTTATGATCAAACACAAGTAAACACAAAATTGATTTTAAGATAAATTTGGCTATGCACGATAAAGTCAATTGTAAGATAAATTTTAAGATAAATTGATTTTAAGAGTTAATTTTCTATGATCAAGTCAAGCAACCAAACACAAATTATGGATCAATTATGCTCTCTAACATAGTTAAAGTTACTAACTTTATTTACCTAATCTAAGATTTGTCCAATCCTAGCTCTAGCAATTTAATGATCATAAATCTCTAGGTAAACAAGTTCATGAAAATAGAATGATCATCTACTACACAAAACTTGTATCGAGGAAATTAAAAACTAGGACTTAAACATGTAAGGATTTTGATTTATCAACACTAGAAAAACCAACAATAAATAGTCATAAGATTAAAATCAACTCATAGTTCAAAGGGTTCATCATCACCAATGAAAATAGAGGGTTTTATCCCCTAATCATAGCTGAAAAACACATAGAATCGAAACAAATAAGACTAGAAATAATTATAGCTAGCAAACCAAAAGATTTAATGTTGTTTTCTGTTGTATCTCTTCAACAATTTAGCTCCAAACGATTTTTGAACTTCCAATGGTTTTCTAGAGGGTTTTTAGTCTTCAATAGTCGAGAATAATTTTAAGCATAAGGTAGGGTAGAAGGTAGAACCACAATATATATAGTTTCAAAAAACGGGCTCCCACATCGTGGCAGATTGGCTCCACGGCGTGGCTACCTTTTTTAACACGTATTCCCCAACTCGGTTTCTCTATTCGCAAATATTCTCCTCACCACGACGTGGCTAAGGATCTTTACGTCGTGGACTTCAATATGCATGGATTTTTTGACTTTGGTTGACTTGATCCAGTTTTCCCGCTTCTAGCTCCACAATTTACTTTCATTTTATCCCAAGCATGTCTTCGCTAGTACAAAACAGATTTCAAACATATTAACTACCTTTTGTACTAAAATAAGTACAATTGTAACTAAAAATATTAAGATAATGCACAAAATATATGAATAAATATGAAAATATAAAAACACCCCCCACATGACTTTTGCTTGCCCTCAAGAAAAACTGAATTTATAATCATCATACTATCACATCAAAACCCTAGCTCCCAACATCGTACAATACAATCCATTTTGAGCTCATCCATTACATTGAGACCGCAATGCATGTATTTGTGTCTAATGATTCCTAAATAGATCCCCAATCCTAAATACTCACAATCCTCATAACCACTTCCCAGTTATTTTGAACAACATTCATTTTATGCATCCCTCCAAATATATCCTCAAAAAATCTTTCTTATCCTCAAGGTAATTTTTGGTTAAGCACCCAAGCATACATGTGGAAAAATAACCTAGAAAGAAAAAACTTACAATAATAATAACTTGGAAAATTGCCTTATTCTTCAACTTGAGTCTTCGATTTTTGGGACTTTTTGAACTTTTCTACATAACATTTGATCTTCATAGATTTGTAGACTCTTATTCACTCAAACTTTTGCAACTTCTTTTTTCTATTTCTTTCCTTTTTCACAACTCACTTTTTTTTTCACTCAAAACTAAAAATCCTAAAAAAGAAAAACATATGCTTAAGCTTGGAAACTTAACTTCAAACCTTATTGGTTAGAGGAATTAGTCTAAGGTGCAATGACTACATAAGCTTTAATGGATACATTTCTTGTAGACGATGCTAAACATATTATGTCATTCAAACTAAGCAAGGTTATGTTTTTGTCTCACGATTTCACTAGGATAGGGAAGAGCTTTTTACCTCTAAATGGTCTGAAATGCTACCCCAACTCTGTATCTATAGCTTCTTCTTGCACCACTAAGGTCCTTCTTCCTTCTCCAAGCTTCAATTCACTCTCAAGGCAAGAACTAGCTCAACAATGGATTTGGGTGGCTAGGGTTTCGAGTTCTGGACAATAAGGGCCGCATATGAGCCCTAGGGAAGAGAATAACATGCTTAAATAGGGTACCAAGTCCCGTAATTAGGGTTTCCAAACCCAGACCAGACTCGCCGAGTCCACTCGCCGATTCGCCGAGTCGGTCACATAATCTTTGACACGGAACCCGCTCCGACTCGTCGAGTTCTTCCCTAGACTCGACGAGTTGACCCCTTTGACTTAGGGTTTCCTTTCCTTTCTTGGTCTTTCTGATTTTGGGTGTTACACTCTAGAACCCAGATTGGAAGTTCATTGAAGAACTGAAGATTTGAAGTTCATTTCAACATTTGTCACGCTTGAGGCTTAGTTCGTGAAGTTGCTAATTTTTGGAAGATTGAAGCGGGCCATCCGTTCTTAACTTTGAGGAGGAGAATGTTGGGGTACAAAGTTATTCATGGAGTGACATTGTAATGGTTTAACTCTTGTAGATTGACTTGCATATAAGATTGATGCATTGGGAAATGAGAAATATATATATATATATATATATATATATATATATATATATATATATATATATATATATACACACACACACACACACACACATATATATATATATATATATATATATATATATATATATATATATATATATAGAGAGAGAGAGAGAGAGAAAGAGAGAGAGACACATGTTAGCACCTCTATATATAGTGGGTTGCATACCACTTGTAGAGTGTGCTTGAGAGATGTAGTTAATTCTGACTAGTGAGTGTGATATTTATTTAGAGCTAGATCTAGATCCCTTTTTGTACTCATTCCTATGATCGAATATATATTTTAGCACCGAAATCACAGTGTTCTATGTGTTCTTTTAATTCCTCATGTCAAATCAAATGTTCATAATTCTCTAATTTTAGCATAAACTACAACATTCCATGAACCATTTCTATTTTTTATTATTAGAATTTAATTTCACGAAATTTAATTAACATTAATTTTTATATTATTTTGTTAAAAATGAATACCTTATACTCGAAATCGACTCATTATGTAAACTCAACATTGTTATAATCAAATAATATAATGTTTAGTTATATTTTTTCCTTGAACTTTAATATTAAGAAAAGTTTCTTAAGGATAAAAAATGATTAATGAATTATGTGACTATTTTAACTTTAAAGAGAAGACTTTATTTATATAATAAAAGAGTATTAATTTTGTTTACCATGACAATGTGTGATCAAATTTGCTTTTATCATCTGTCTTTTTGTGTCATTTTTTTTATCCTACATCGCTTAAAAAAATTTGAAGTAAAAGCAATCAAATACAAGTAAAGAGACTAACACATTTCTTATCTCATATTTCTTAAGAAACAAAATTCATAGGAAAACATACCTCTATAAGTAAAGAGGATAAATGCTTTTTTAGAGTAAATTATATGAATAGTTCTTTAGCTTTACAATTTTTCCCTGATATGGTCCTTACAAAACTTTTTTTCCCTGAGATAATCCCTACGGAGCCAACTTTACACACAAATGGTCATTACCATGAATGTCCGTTATATGGATCCGTTAAGTTGGATGAATTTTGGATAAAAACTATTTCTACCATTTTTGTGAAACTTGCTTAAGGACTATTTGTGAAACTCTACACATGAACCATTTGAAATATTACAATCTTAGTCTCTTACTTTTTTTTCTTTTTACATTTTCGGCCCTCTTTTTTCACAACTTTATTATTATATATTTTTTAAATATATTAATAATTTTTGTTGTCCAGATTTAATCTAAAATATTTAAATTACATTACATAATTAAATATTTTCGTTTTCTATTTTTTATCTAAAAATATTTGAAGGGTAAAAACATCATTTTTTTACTTTTTTTAATTTTTATATGATGTAATTTTTATTATTTGTCTTTATTTATCTTATACAAATGTATTTATTTTTATGAAAAAACATGATGTGTTATTATAAAAAATATGTTATTATTGAAATAATAGGATGTTGCTATTTTATCAAGTTTTGAATATATTTCTTAATAAGACATAAACTTTTTGATGCAAAATAATAATAAAAAAAAACGTATGTTAGCTAATACTTAAATATGTTGCTACAAATGTTAAGATAATTAACCATATGCACAATATGACATTAATTCTGTTTAATTTATTTTATTTAATAGAAAATAAAAATATTTTATATATATATATATATATAAAATGAATTAAAGAGAATTAATGTCATATTAAATGGAATTAAATGAAAATAAGATGACATTAATTCATATGGTTAATTATTTTAGCATGTATAGCAGCGAAGAAAAATATTTGCTAATATATGTTTTTTAATTTTGCTTTAAAAAATTTATTTCTTATTAATGAATATATTCAAAATTTGATAAAACTAATAAATTTTTTAAAATTAAATATCAAAATATTATATCAAAGCAATATATAATTTATTGTACTTAATCAAAACCGAAACATATTTTTATCTTTAACTCTAAACCATGTACTTATATTTTTAAATAAAATAGCAGCATACTAATATTTCTATAATGATGTATTTTTTATAATAACATATCATGTTTTTTTTCATAAAAATAAATATATTTGTATAAGATAAATGAAGATAAATCTTAAAAATTACATTATATAAAAATTAAAAAGTAATAAAATGATGTTTTTACGCTTTAAATATTTTTAGATAAAAATAGAAAATTAAAATATTTAATTATGTATGGTAATTTAAATACTTTAGATAAAATCTAGACAACAAAAAATATTTATATATTTAAATAATATATAATAACAAAGTTGTACAAAAAAAGAGCCGAAAATGTAAAAAGAAAAAAGTGAGAGACTAAAAATGTAATATTTCAAATGTTCCTTTTGTTAAATTTGATAAATGGTCCTTATACAAGTTTCACAAAATAGCGAAAATAGTCAATATCTAAAATTCTTTCGGCTTAACGTATTAATCTAACGGACATCCACGACAAGGACCATTTGTGAGCATGGTTTGCACCGTAGGGATCATCTGAGGGAAAAAGTTTCGTAATGACCGTTTTAGGGAAAAACTATAAAGTTAAAGGACCATTCGTGTAGTTTACTATTTCTCTTATATATTTGTACTCTTATGTTCTTGATTTTATCCGGTTTAGGCATCAACATTAACATTCCGATAACTATGTGGTCAACCATGAATGTTTTTTTTTTGTAGATATATCATATTTTCTACCTTTTATGATGTCTCATATTGATAAAATATAAAACGATTATATTAAAATGACATCATTTAATGAAAATGTTATTATCATAAACATTCGATTTATTTTTTAAACCTCGATGGGAAACTTTAAGAAAAAAAATTATTTTACCCTCTCATGTCAAATATTTTCATGGGTTTTAATATATAATATGAAGTATTGACGTTTATATAAAAGTTTAAATTTTTTTTTAACATTAAATAACTAAAATGTTCAACTTAATTTTTTTTAAACAATGTTCAAACGTTCATTGTCAAAAAAAATTATGTATATGCATTGTGATGATTCAAAAGAAATCGACATGCATCACTACATATTGGACTATGAAAAATGACATACTATGAAAATGCAAACTTAATCATTTTTTAAGTGTTAAACTAATTTTTATAATAACTTTTAAGTTTGAATATTTCTAGAAGTTGAAACCAAATAATAGTGTCCTTTGAAACTTTGAGATCAAAACATTTTTATATGATAAAATGACTATTGATGATTATTAGTATTTGATTTTGAAAGTCATTATGATCAAGAATCCAGAATAAAAGGGAATGATAAGAGAAGAAAATTACTTATTATAGGAGAAAGATGAAAGGGAATATATATATATATATATATATATATATATATATATATATATATATATAAAAGGAAAAAAAATTTGTTCTCATTTGTTCTCAGTTTAAGAAATGTTCTCATTTGAACATAACTCTATATATATATATATATATATATATATATATATATATATATATATATATATATATATATATATATATATAGAGAGAGAGAGAGAGAGAGAGAGAGAGAGAAAGAGAGAGAGAGAGTTATGTTCAAATGAGAACATTTCTTAAACTCAGAACAAATGAGAACAAATTTTTTTTCCTTATATTCTATGCCACCCCTCCGACTCTTGTCAGTCTCCCCCACTCTCCTGTCTCTCCCGCCATTGCTGCCGGAAAAAATTACCGACGCTTGAGAGTAGAGCTCACATAATTATCAATTCCATACGCATGATTGTTATCAATTATAAACCCCTAAACCTCCAACTCAAACTCCATCTCATCATTCATTGAGAAATACCTCATTTCATCTATTTAAAAAAACTTATTTTACTTAACCTTATCAAATAGTAAAATTTGAGATGAATTTGTATTTTGAACACATGGACTTATAATTTGTAGTGGACATGTGGAAGCAGCCATTAAAAGCTATCGTCAAGCATTGACCATACGTTCAGACTTTCCTGAAGCAACTTGTAATTTGCTCCACACATTACAGGTATTTCTTGCATTTAGATTTTAGCCCTTTTTTCATGAATCAACTTGTAATTTCTCTACTACTTTCATTGAGAAATTTGGTTTTTCAAAGTTCTGTGTCATCTTAAAAAAAAGCAACGACTAGGATTATACTGTCACACCCCGATCCTTGTCGGAATCGATCGAGGCGTGATATATTGTTCAAAGTCTCATGGCAACTATGTTATAATATGATTAGATTCAATTAAGTACTAAGTATGCAAACAAGATCCACAACATACAAATACAAATCCAAATATGAACAACATTTATTACATCAAATTTAAATAGTCTTGTGGATTTCTAAGGCACAACCTATTTTTCATCAACTTCATTCTTCAAATCTGCATCATGGGTAAAAACAGGTCAACTACGAGAGTTGGTGAGTAATCTAATTTTAGTAGAGAAAATTGTGAAGTTGAAACCTTTATAATTGGAAATTTGTTTTCTTTTGAAGTCGGCAAACAATTGTATTTGAGATAACGGTTTATAAATCAAAAATTGATTAACAAATGATAACAACAACAATAAGTCCTCACCCTATATATACATATGTATATATATATATATATATATATATATATATATATATAAATATATATAGGATGGAGCATCTAATCATCATACACACTCAACCACGTGCGATCAATCACCTTAGCGTCCCAAGGCGGGGTGGTCAACCCAATAGCGCTATTATTGTCCATAACGTACCTCAAGAATACGGGCATAGTCATGGAGATTAGACTAAAAATGATAATGCACTACAAGTACATGTAGCGTAAACAAACAATAGTTATACAATTAATGACTCACGTATAAATGTCCCAACAATGTCTCAATTGTGATAAAACAATAAAATGAAGTTGGAACATATTAGAACCACATGATACACCCCAAAAGTATTGAAAATTATAAAATATGGGGTAGATTACTCACTTTAGTCCCAAAACGAAATGCGTGTGTCGTACGATAGACGGTTCGGGTCAAAATGGCGTAGAACCTAATATAATTAATAGTTTTGGTTTAGGAACTGCTAAACGAGAATACAATATTAATACAAATTATAGTTTGTTATGTAAATGTATCATAAACTATACCTATTATAGTTTATCACAACAAGGGTAGTAGTAGTGTTCATAAACTATAATTGTCATAGTTTACCAAATGTTTGTGTATAACGGATGTAAACTTTGTTTATAAAAATTAATTATTTACCATACTTGTGAAGGTAAAAATCCATTTGTTTTCTGATGTATATCTAATTACCAAGACAAAATGACATATAATGTAATAATATATGATTACATAATGATATACACCTTGCTCAACGAGTTACAAGGCGTAAATGAAATTGATGGTATTTTTCTAGTAATAACGTTTCTGTTACTGTTCTTAGAAAATTTATAGAAAAATCATCAAAGGTCTAAATCAAAAACCGCAAATTCTGAGAGTTTAGAAAGTGTGTCTAGTTTGTTCATAAATTTTCTCATGATTTTTAGTGATCTCCAACTTGTGTGAAAATATTCATATTCACAGACTGGTCCGGTTTTGTTTCTGAAATGATAGACAGTTTTGTAAAAATCACCATAAATCGTAGAAAATTCATATGGTGATGTGCAAGTAGTCATTTTAAAGGTATGAATCTGAACTATATGCGTCTGAAACAGTTTTGAAAACTAAAATGTTTAAGTTGACCAAAACAGTCCGTGAATGGAGTTAAACGTTTCTGTTGAAGACTGTTAAATGAGTTTAGTTGTGTTTTTGGTGTTTTAACTTGTATTCCCCCCCTTAAAACCTAAGAAAAACATGAAAATATATCGGTATGAACTCACCTTATGTGTTATTAGAGGATGGATGTTGGAGAAGAGAAGTGTTCAACCCAAGAACACTTAGAAGATGCCTTGACGAATCGAGAACCTAACATGAAGGTGACGATGTTTGTGTAAGATTCTTATGATTTTGAGTAGAAGGATGTGTAATAATCATAGGAAGAATGAATTATACTTACCAAGAGTGGAAGAAAGCTTGATAATCAGCCTTGGAAGTCTTGGAATGGAGAGAGAATGGTGAGAGAATTTGGAGTGTGATCCTTGGAGGAAAATGAGAGAATGAAAGAAGTATGAAGAGAGGGGATGGGTTTTTATACTTAGACAAGGAGTGGGGCTGGTAATGTAGTGGGTATGAGTTGGTCATGTAGTGGGTAAGAGCTGGTCATGTAGTGGGAAAGAGTTGGCCATGTAGTGGGTGTGAGTGGTGGCATGTGACATAAAGTAAAGTAAAGTCATCTTTCCACCTCAAGCACCTCCCGTACTAATTATTGGTATGAATGGCCCTAAAAAAGTGGGGATTACTGACATATAGAGTTCTAACTGTAAAAATAAAGTTTTTGGTGAAAATCCCGCGTTAAAATGATGAAAAACGGGCCTAAAACAAAGTCGTAGTCGAAAAACCGGAAACATTATGACACGCAAAAATGCATGTCGTCTTCTTTTATGACAGGGGCTTCCTTGATACTCATTGCGTGTCATCAACACGCGCGTCGTAAGGTTATGACAGACAAATGTGTGTCGTCTTCCTTTATGACAGGGACTTCGGTCCTGAAGCTTCAGTTTTGGGTCCTTAAGCCTATTTTACCCGTTTTTACCCCGTTTCAAGTGGTTTTTGACCCAATTAAGGGTCGGGATGGCCCGAATGATTACAAAAATTTAAAGGAACTTTTGAGAGAGATTTGGGAGAGATTCGGGAGAGATTTGGGAGAGATTTTAATAGAGAGAGGTTGAGTGAAAGAGATTGTGAGAGGTTTCGTTTGTGATCTTTTTGAGTGTCCGGCTTCGCAACGAAAGGTCCATAAACCCCGTTAAGCCATGATTTAGTGTCTTACACAATCCCGATGATTGTGCAATAGTGTTTTATCGCTTTGGTTCGTTGTTTAGCACTGTTAAGGCTAAGGAAAATCAAACACATGAATTTTTCAAATGATGTTTTCTCATTGAAATAGCGAATTGTATAATGTAAACCCTAACATACAAGGGTTAATGGAGTTGACCGGTTTGACTTGTTGACTTTGTTTCACTTTGACTTGACCGAAATTTGACGGTTGTCACATCATCCCCCCGTTAGAGGGAATTTCGTCCCGAAAGTTGCATTTTGATTGGGACTTCAAGAGTTTGGAAAAAGATGTGGAAAACTTTGCGTAGTACAAGAAATTGATTATGGTGAGGAACAACCCTCCTGATGTCACATGACGACCTTGGAAATTTCTTATTGTAACTTGAACTGAGTCAATTTAAAAGGAGTTTATTGTTTTGGGATGATAGAGTATTCTATGTGTGCTTTTATACTCCCTGTTTTATCCTTGGTATTACCACTATGAATATTTTATAACGTAGTTAGCGAGTTCCATCATTACGAATGTTTCAACAAATTTTGACGAAATTTGCATTATAAGTCCTACTAGTTCTTTTATAGTCGATTGGCGTAAACTAGTCGTATATCATTAAGATTGCAAGGGCATTTTGGATGGGTGACCCCGCCTTAAGCCCACAACCAAACAAGGAACAGGGAATGAGGCGGAATCACACATTCTAAGTCCATAGAATCTTAATGATATATGACCATAACGTTTACACTAGCCATCATAGATTCCAGGGGCGTAGTATTATTGGGGCCAGGAGTAGGAATTGTAGTTCAAAATAAAATTGTTATAAGCCTGCTATCTTCAAACTTGGGCTTTGGCCCCTCCCGATTCCCAATCAGAATGGTCCAATACTCTTGCCCGATCCAAGTCGAGAGTTGATTCATGTGGCTTGAGCTTAGGCTTGGGTCTTAGAGAAAGAGGCAATGCGTCAGGCTGGCTTCACATAGCTGCAAAAACTCTTCTCTCTCGACAGTGGATAGATAACATGCCTCGGCTCTTCAGGCCCACATTGCCTACTGGGCCAACTCAAATGAACATCCACTTTGTTACCCCACTTGGGTTATAGGCAAGTGTTACCAAGCCCGGTATCAAGAAATCAAAATCGATTCATCCCTATTTGCCCAATTCGCTGCCTATCTCGCCTGCTGTTCGTTTCTCGCTGTCTCGCTAAGTCAGTCGCCTGGTCTCACTCTCGCCAATCGCCATCGCCTAATGCCCAAATCCCTATTCACACTTCACAGAAATCAGGTATGTAATCCTGAGACCCATATCCTGTTCAGCTGTTCTTTCTTTTCTGATTGTAAGATTGTTGATTGTTGGTGTTGGCGTATTGCACTGCTGCTGCTGTTTTCAGTCAATCCGTTGCCTATTTATGCGTTACTACTGTCTTACTGAGTTTCTTTTTAATTTGGCTGTCATTTGTGATTTGGCGATTTTCCAATTTGATTTATAAGTTATGAACTTATAGATTTGGTTATTGTTAAATGAGTTATTGGTTATTGTTCAAATTTTGATTTTGATTTTTTTTTTGTTAATTTCAGTTTATAATATTTTCGGCCCCCCTCCCCCAAGTTAATTGTTCAAGCTCCGCTACTGATAGATTCACTGGTAAAAACCCTGAGTTTTTACATAGATGATAAGACTTATTTGGGTTTTGCCGTGTTCCCAAGATTCATGGTTTATAGACTTGAATAGATGCTAGTTTTAGTAATAAAAAGAAATTTAGAATTTAAATGTCGATGTTAGATGCTTGTACTGATATTTAAGGGGTTAAAAAAAATAAAGTTTTATTAGTTACCTATAGCGACACTCAAGTCATAATTTGCATGTGTGAAGACTTGGAGTACTTTCTAATGAAAAATGTGCTACTGGGGAAATTCGAAACTGGTACGTAGCTTCAAAGTCAAGAATATGCAGTAGGCATGTGATGCATTAAATGCATGAGGCACAAAAGTCCTAATTTGCAGCAACATATACGTATATGTGTGTGAATTGAAGAAGAAGGTTACGGCTCAAAGACCATTCATTTCCTCTTTATTTTTTATTTATTACTCCTCCCACTTACCTTATATAAATCATCACAGAAGAAGGTTACGGCTCAAAGACCATTCATTTCCTCTTTATTTGTTATTCGTTACTTCTCCCACTTCCCTTATATAAATCAGCACATTCTTACCGCGACTCTTTAACTTCTCCCTCACAAATGGATCCGCCTGCAGATCATCAAAACCCCATAGATGACCTCAATCGGTTTCAGTACTTTGATCATCAGGATCTGTTCAGGTATATATAAATGTCACTCATTACACCATCTTTTGCACAGAAAAGTGATTTTGTTTATATTGATCAAAACATGGTTTGCTTTTTTTTTTTGCAGTGGTGACCTGCTCAACCATCAGGATTTCGAGTTGTCGGAAAAATTGCATGAAGTGCTCGATCAGAACGTTTCCACAGTACTTAACAAAGATCAAAACATCATTTCTAGAAATGAGTTTCACGATTTGGATCCCCTTAAAGACATAAGCTTATGGGATTGTTGGGAGGATGGTAATTTACCATTGGTTAGTTTCAGTGAAGACTGTAAATCCGGTGGTGAGGCTACAGGTAGTTCTAGTGCTGCCACCACTGATCACGGTGACCGGAAGGTGGCAAATAGATTGAGACCATTGGAGTTTGAAGAGATAGCGAAGTACTTTGAGATGCCGATAATCATGGCAGCAAAGGAACTAGGGATAGGGTCAACATTGTTGAAGAAAAGATGCAGAGAGCTAAACATAAACAGATGGCCTCATAGAAAACTTAAGAGCCTTCAATCCCTCATTCAAAATGCCAAGGTAAACTACTATAATAACCTTCTATACATTACTCATGCATGTATGCATGCACTTGGTAACCAAAGTAGTTTTGGTATTTTCTAAAATTTTAATTATTAGTTTCTTTATAACATAAACATAGGCCCTAGGCATATGCCACATCGAATCAATTGTTTTACTACGATTTCTGATTTATATTTACATAAACTTAACTCATTGTAAATTTTATGAACTCACACGAAAAATATATTGCATCTACCTAAAAAAACTAGGAGTTGGGATTAAAGGAGGAGGTAGAGACGTTAGCAGGGCACAAGAAGATGATGGAGAAATTGCCAGGTATGGAATTGACAGAAAGAACAAAGAAGCTTAGGCAAGCTTGCTTCAAAGCTATTTATAAGAAGAGAGGACTTAACAATCCTTAGTCCTTACCTTTTCTTTTAGCCATTTTGTTATAATTAGTGGATTTTAATCTACATGGTATGTGTTTTTTTCTCTTGATAGATTGATACCCTTTTTAGTTTCATTGTGTTTGTCTATTGATTTTTTTTTATGCAGAAAATTTTGTATAATTTGGGTATTATAGTTTGTATTATGTATTTAGCTATATTCTAGATTGCCGACACGACTACGCTGACGACTCTATACCAGAGGTCTATATAAATAGACTTATGAATTTAGTAGGAATAACTTGATTATAATCTTGTGATTTGTTCCATGTCTGATCCACTCCTAAGATTCACTCGACATGCCCCCAGTTATGTGTAATTAAAATTTTATTAGACTGTTGATCCTAATGAGTCTACCCTAAGTCCACAACCAAACAAGGAACATGTCAACTATGAGAAACACGCATATGGACTTGTGAGTTATTTGTAAATTGATTATGGAAATAAAGTTTTTTTTTTAGACATTGTTGGGTAAAATAATTGTAAAACACTTGTTGGGCCATTGTTAGGAGTGTTGGGCACCTTTTGGGCTTTCCATGGTTACTAAATGTGAAACATGTAGCACTTGCGTGGGCCCCCACAAAACTAAGTTTTCACATTTCTTTCCCACTTCTAGGCCCATTAGGGAACTTAATAGTCCAATGAGTTGGCCATTTTGGAGTGTATCCTTTCGGATACGTTTGATAAGGTCGGGTATTTTGATGGCTCAAAAGTAATGTGAATGACACGCTTTGGCCTATAGGTTTGGGAACTCTCGCCTTTGGTCCCCAGATAAGCAAACTGGTCCCTCGGTTGATTGGGATGTATACGAATGCTTACCTAGTCAGGACTTTCGGGCTACCGGCACCTCCCCCTTCCAGTTACTACGCGTCCATTACTATGATCCTACCCAACTAGAGTGGATGACTTTGAATTTCCTATGAGCTCTAAGGAATACATATATGTATATACATTTTGTTAAACAACTTGAGTATGTGTGTGATTTTCAGAGAAAGTGGAGAATATTCACAAGTGTATGCACACATATAAGTGTCAGGAGTAATACGTATGCACATAAGGGAGCAATTAACACACAATGGTATTCCTAGGATTTTCTAAGTGTGAATTGCATGCAGTTGTGTGTGCATTTTATAAACTAGCATACGAGAGGACCCTAGAGGCTATAGACTAGGTCAAGGCAATTAACCTAATTCCCTATATTCAAGGGCTCTGATACCAATCTGTCACACCCCGATCCTTGTCGGAATCGATCGAGGCGTGATATATTGTTCAAAGTCTCATGACAACTATGTTATAATATGATTAGATTCAATTAAGTACTAAGTATGCAAACAAGATCCACAACATACAAATACAAATCCAAATATGAACAACATTTATTACATCAAATTTAAATAGTCTTGTGGATTTCTAAGGCACAACCTATTTTTCATCAACTTCATTCTTCAAATCTGCATCATGGGTAAAAACAGGTCAACTACGAGAGTTGGTGTGTAATCTAATTTTAGTAGAGAAAATTGTGAAGTTGAAACCTTTATAATTGGAAATTTGTTTTCTTTTGAAGTCGGCAAACAATTGTATTTGAGATAACGGTTTATAAATCAAAAATTGATTAACAAATGATAACAACAACAATAAGTCCTCACCCTATATATACATATGTATATATATATATATATATATATATATATATATATATATAAATATATATAGGATGGAGCATCTAATCATCATACACACTCAACCACGTGCGATCAATCACCTTAGCGTCCCAAGGCGGGGTGGTCAACCCAATAGCGCTATTATTGTCCATAACGTACCTCAAGAATACGGGCATAGTCATGGAGATTAGACTAAAAATGATAATGCACTACAAGTACATGTAGCGTAAACAAACAATAGTTATACAATTAATGACTCACGTATAAATGTCCCAACAATGTCTCAATTGTGATAAAACAATAAAATGAAGTTGGAACATATTAGAACCACATGATACACTCCAAAAGTATTGAAAATTATAAAATATGGGGTAGATTACTCACTTTAGTCCCAAAACGAAATGCGTGTGTCGTACGATAGACGGTTCGGGTCAAAATGGCGTAGAACCTAATATAATTAATAGTTTTGGTTTAGGAACTGCTAAACGAGAATACAATATTAATACAAATTATAGTTTGTTATGTAAATGTATCATAAACTATACCTATTATAGTTTATCACAACAAGGGTAGTAGTAGTGTTCATAAACTATAATTGTCATAGTTTACCAAATGTTTGTGTATAATGAATGTAAACTTTGTTTATAAAAATTAATTATTTACCATACTTGTGAAGGTAAAAATCCATTTGTTTTCTGATGTATGTCTAATTACCAAGACAAAATGACATATAATGTAATAATATATGATTACATAATGATATACACCTTGCTCAACGAGTTACAAGGCGTAAATGAAATTGATGGTATTTTTCTAGTAATAACGTTTCTGTTACTGTTCTTAGAAAATTTATAGAAAAATCATCAAAGGTCTAAATCAAAAACCGCAAATTCTGAGAGTTTAGAAAGTGTGTCTAGTTTGTTCATAAATTTTCTCATGATTTTTAGTGATCTCCAACTTGTGTGAAAATATTCATATTCACAGACTGGTCCGGTTTTGTTTCTGAAATGATAGACAGTTTTGTAAAAATCACCATAAATCGTAGAAAATTCATATGGTGATGTGCAAGTAGTCATTTTAAAGGTATGAATCTGAACTATATGTGTCTGAAACAGTTTTGAAAACTAAAATGTTTAAGTTGACCAAAACAGTCCGTGAATGGAGTTAAACGTTTCTGTTGAAGACTGTTAAATGAGTTTAGTTGTGTTTTTGGTGTTTTAACTTGTATTCCCCCCCTTAAAACCTAAGAAAAACATGAAAATATATCGGTATGAACTCACCTTATGTGTTATTAGAGGATGGATGTTGGAGAAGAGAAGTGTTCAACCCAAGAACACTTAGAAGATGCCTTGACGAATCGAGAACCTAACATGAAGGTGACGATGTTTGTGTAAGATTCTTATGATTTTGAGTAGAAGGATGTGTAATAATCATAGGAAGAATGAATTATACTTACCAAGAGTGGAAGAAAGCTTGATAATCAGCCTTGGAAGTCTTGGAATGGAGAGAGAATGGTGAGAGAATTTGGAGTGTGATCCTTGGAGGAAAATGAGAGAATGAAAGAAGTATGAAGAGAGGGGATGGGTTTTTATACTTAGACAAGGAGTGGGGCTGGTAATGTAGTGGGTATGAGTTGGTCATGTAGTGGGTAAGAGCTGGTCATGTAGTGGGAAAGAGTTGGCCATGTAGTGGGTGTGAGTGGTGGCATGTGACATAAAGTAAAGTAAAGTCATCTTTCCACCTCAAGCACCTCCCCTACTAATTATTGGTATGAATGGCCCTAAAAACGTGGGGATTACTGACATATAGAGTTCTACCTGTAAAAATAAAGTTTTTGGTGAAAATCCCGCGTTAAAATGATGAAAAACGGGCCTAAAACAAAGTCATAGTCGAAAAACCGGAAACATTATGACACGCAAAAATGCATGTCGTCTTCTTTTATGACAGGGGCTTCCTTGATACTCATTGCGTGTCATCAACACGCGCGTCGTAAGGTTATGACAGACAAATGTGTGTCGTCTTCCTTTATGACAGGGACTTCGGTCCTGAAGCTTCAGTTTTGGGTCCTTAAGCCTATTTTACCCGTTTTTACCCCGTTTCAAGTGGTTTTTGACCCAGTTAAGGGTCGGGATGGCCCGAATGATTACAAAAATTTAAAGGAACTTTTGAGAGAGATTTGGGAGAGATTCGGGAGAGATTTGGGAGAGATTTTAATAGAGAGAGGTTGAGTGAAAGAGATTGTGAGAGGTTTCGTTTGTGATCTTTTTGAGTGTCCGGCTTCGCAACGAAAGGTCCATAAACCCCGTTAAGCCATGATTTAGTGTCTTACACAATCCCGATGATTGTGCAATAGTGTTTTATCGCTTTGGTTCGTTGTTTAGCACTGTTAAGGCTAAGGAAAATCAAACACATGAATTTTTCAAATGATGTTTTCTCATTGAAATAGCGAATTGTATAATGTAAACCCTAACATACAAGGGTTAATGGAGTTGACCGGTTTGACTTGTTGACTTTGTTTGACTTTGACTTGACCGAAATTTGACGGTTGTCACATATACACTCCAGGTGTTCGACATATTGTCACAACCATTTCAGTTGTCAAAGTTCTGTGTCAGCCGGCGGATTTCGTCATCTAGTGACTGTTGGATTTCTTCCCGACTTACATTCTCCATTGCATAATGTTTCAGTTCATCATCAAATTTTTTTCTGGTTGCTTCCGCGTTTCTTAGTCTTTTAGCAAGAGCAATTTTCTCCTTTGTTCTTCTCTGAAACAAAATGACCACGTTTCATTTTTTGTCATTTTACTGTTAAGATTTTTTATTGATAAAAAATTAAAAAAGTACCTTCAACTCATCACGTTTGTGGGATTTCAATTGAGAAAGATGTGTCTCTGCATCATGAAGCCTTTCTTGAAATAGTTTCTTTTCAGCAGTAAGTTTAGCAATTAAATCATCTCGTTCTGACCTAAGCCACTCCAGTTGACTTTCTATTTCTTGCGTTTGTTCACACATCTCTTTTTTTTCTAAATTAAATCGATCCAATTCACTCTTCATCTCACTTTGTCATACATAAGTTCCAATTTCAATCTTTTTCTTATTAACACATCATCATCATTATTATTATTTTTTATTATTACCTTAAGGCGACTATTAGTGGCTTCAGTATCACTCAACCTCTGCAACAAAACAAAATTTTCTTTCGTCATATTAGATACTTCTGTTTTACTCTCTTCACGAATCCGAATAAGCTCATCTTAAGTCGTTTAACATATTTTGAAGCTACAGAGGAAGAGGGAACTAGAAGTGCCCCTCAAAATTAACCCATTTATCAAGGTGTAGTAGCTGCTCCACTTGAAGATGTTGATGTATTTGAACTTTGAATAATTTGCACGAATTATTAACTTTTACCTACTTTTCTGCCAAAGAGTTTCTACTCAACTAAAAGTGGCGATAACAGTATGGTGATAATCATCTAAATATCACAATTACCAACTGTAGAAACTGTTGTTCATCTGTGAATATGAAACAAAAGCAAAAAAAGGAGAGATAGAGAGAGATTCATGTCGCTAAAAAGACAAAACTATGCACTGAGGACAGAAAACGTATTTCATGGTACAGTAACCTCAAGATCACTCCCACTTCGTTGGTTTCAAATCTTGAGTCTACCCCTGTTTTGAAGTAGTTAAATGTTTTCTGATTATTCTTGTTGTGAAGCTATTTGCTCAACTATGGAACTCTAAAAATGACAGAAAAATGCAGAGAGAATAATTCTTTCCTGGTCCAATTGATTGTTAACTAGTATGCAATCAAGAATAACATATGTTGTTGCTTATTCTATTTTTCCAAAAATTGAAAGTAACAAATGTAGGTTCTAATAAGAATAGGAAATAGAAGACATGTGAAAGCCCCATTAATAGATAAATGCATATCACTACCTACCTTTTTGTATTGCTCCTTTTAAAAACATCATCTCTTAGACCTTATACGCAAGAGGTCCAACCTTGAAATCGATTACATTCCTCATAGAATGCAACTTGACATACATTCCAGTGTGGGTAACTTTCTGTTGGACGAACTGTTAACATGTACGCAAACTATTCTTATGATTATTTGTTCAATCTTTTCAGACATCAAGTGATCAAACAAACATCAATGTGTTCCTTTCGTTTATGATGAACCTGACTCTTTATATGTGCATAACAATGATTAGTATCATCATCATCACTTGTTGGTATGCTTGGCCAACTGTGACCCTGCTGGTTTTATTGGGTTGGCTAAATTTATCGCATCGGGTATGCTTCCTTTGTGTTAAGAAGTTAGCATACAAGAAGGTAACTAAAATGTTTTGATTCATATTATGTAGGATTTTCGAAATACAATAAGGTGGTCTCATTTGAAAATAGGGTCCCTTGAAAATATAACTCAATAAATAATAAAAGAACTTTTTGAGTTTTTTTTCTTAATCGGAGTTTGTTTAAAAAATACAACATCTTTATGCTTTAATTTTGAATATTTTTTTTAAACGTGTGACTAGGAATGAATAATTCTTCTCACGAAAAACAAGATATGTCTTACTTAAATCTACTACATAGACTTTTTCTAAAAAGTAGACAAACTAAGTCTAAAACAGATGAACAATAGGGTAACTTCAACATAGATTATAGGGTAACTCATTTTGAAGAAATGAAAAAGAAATTATGTGAATTCTATGTGTTTTATGTGTTTTATGCTTAATTACTAGGAGTTAATTAATAAAGAATAAAAATGAGCGTCAAAATTAAATTTTTGATAAAGCTGATATCTATTAAGAAAGTTATAGTGGTCGTGACAAGGATTACGGATATATAAAGAATGCCGAAATCCGAGTTATAACGAAGAAGTTATGACATGTCGAAGTTTCACGACAAAACCGGCTCGGTGCTGAATGTCGTAAAAAGTGAGTTTTCGATAAACTACTTTTTAGCCTTAGTGATCTAAACGAAACTCGTAGTGTTCGTTAAACCGAGAAGTTCGATAAAAAGAACGCCCGAATCTGACTTCGTATGAGGAAGTTATGATTTTTCGAAGTTTCAGCTTAGCAGTAGACATCTAAAAACACGAATTTTAGATCGAGTGATTTTTAGCCGACACGACCTAAACGAGAATCGAAGGTCTCGTAAATAGTAGCACAACGGTAAAAAGTCTGACGAAAACGGACGTCGGATGAAGAAGTTATAAATTTTTAACGGATTTCCTGTCCCGGTCTGTTAAAAATAATAATATAAAAATTAAATCAAAATTAGCCGACGAAGTCTAAACGCAAGTTGTAGAGTGTAATTTTACCTACGCGTGCATATAAAGAACGTCAAAAACGAAGCTCGTATGCGAAAGTTATGGATTTTAGAAGTTTTTGCACAAAAACCGAGAAAATTCGCATAGTCACGATTTGCCACGTCACCCTCGCTTAGAACGTGCCACGTGTCCGAGATTGGTGAGTCAGGCGAGCCACGTGTCCGAGCTACTGAGTCATCCGAGCACCTGGCCTTATCCGAAGCGGTCCAGTAGCGATGCGACACGTACCTTCTTGCACGACACCGAACCCTCGCAAGCTGCCACGATGCCTCTACTTCGGACCAGTAGACCTCGGTCCAATCAGGAGAGGACAGCGAGGCCTTCGCATGTGCAGCCTCATGCGAGCCATCCCCTACGAGCTTCGGATCTGCGACGCGTGGCTTCTTCTCAGCGGTTGGATCAGGAGGCTCGCCCCTATAAATAGAAGGGTGCGAGACCTCCCGGGGGTATTTTAAAAACTTGTCACTTTTAGCCCCTAAACCCATATTTCTTTCATATTAACATCCCCCGAACCCCCGGTATCAATTATAAGCCCCAGAATATGCCACGAAGTGCCCGTGAAGCCCGGAAAATTTATCTTTTCGGTTTCGAAGCCCGACTTTTGCAGAGCCCGGTTTCTCAATAAAACTCTCGGTTTTATTAGAAACGATCGTTTTAGGAAATGAATTGTTGTCCGATTTTCATCAAAACAAGTGAGTGTGTAGTTACTTTCAATTTACACATAGATATGAAGTATTTACCTTAAAATACGTGTTATGTGTAAATATGTTAATTGTTTATTTGAGGTGACTGTTGAATTGATGTTTTATACAAGTTTTAAACTGTATATGTATTTTATCTACAAATATGTTGGGTAGAACATGGGTAGACAAAATAGTCGGTGGGTGTTAAAATGATGAGAGGCCTCGGTGTCGGTGTTGTTGTAGTCGTCTAGCGGGGTATAGATAACGATCACGGACCTTTCTAGACAGTCCAGTGGTACACTAGCAAGTTCGCAACTTGTAGGTGTTGATGAACTAAATGTTCATTGGTGTACTCCAATCCCCCTCATCGTTGCCTTTAGGACATGTATGGCTGAGGAGTCCCCTTAGCAGTAGTGTCCAACCCGATGATATTCCTTAGGTTAAGTCCCTTGTGTTAGGTGTTTAGGGACGTAAAGTGAGGACAACGGGAATGGGTAATCAGGGTTATTGTTGATTGGTGAACTTAATATGTTATTATTATTGTGGGTTGAAAACCCTATATGCTCACCAGGCTCCCAACCCTGACCCACTCAGCTTTTTATGATTACAGGTAGTGGACCCCGAGCATAGTCGGAGGACGATGAGAGATTTTTGATTATAGGCCAGTAGTTGTAAATAACCGTAGTAAGGCTTATAATGTCTTGTTTATGCTTTTGATCTGTATCGGAACATGACATCCCGAGGTTTTGATATATATATGGAAAATATACACCTTCTTAAAGAAGGGTTTTGATAAACTTTTATCATGTTTTATTTTGGGGACCTATTCCGCAACATCTTTTGAAAAGATTTCTCTGATTTTATTTTAAAAAGCATAAATTAAATCGGTCTTTTCTGGCCGAGAAATTAGGGGATGTCACAGTTGGTATCAGAGCATTAGTTTAAGCGAACTAAGAAATTGTAGAATTTCTAGACTTAAACTTAGAATGCTAAGTGATGATTATGAGGTGAGTGTCTACCATATTTTAGACACGAGCACTAGTTTATTTTAGGAAAGGTGCCTTAAATGCCATTATGTGCTAAATGCTATATGTTGCCATATATGCCATTATTTGTTCGGATCTATGGTCTGTTGCCGACCGGATCTGGAAACCTTATGTGTGTAGGATTCTAAGCGTATGATTACGAGATTAGAACTAACATGTAAACGTTTCAGAGTGATAAAGGAATTGACATGTCTAACAAGGATAAAGACCTAAATTCGCCTTATTCGGTATATAGATTGTAATGGCAAGAACTCGAAGTGGAGCAGGAAATGCAAACAGAAACCAACAACCTCAACCTCAAGTGGTGGAACAGGTGCCGATAGTAGGAGCTGCACCCGAACCCATCAACATGGCTGGAGTACGAGCTGTGATTCAGACCATGATGGCTGAACAGAGGGAGGAGTTGAGGCAAATGTTGCTGAACAACAGGGATGAACCTTCAGTTCCTGTTGAACAACGTGAACTAAATGACGATCGATCTGAAGAAGGGAACAACAGCAGATCGGTTGGTCATAGTGAACCGCTTGTGGTTGGGAGGAATAACCACGAGGGCAGAGTGGAGAGAAATGGGTGCAAGTATAAGGACTTTATGACTTGCAAGCCATCAACCTTCACTGGAAAAGAAGATCATGTCGGAGTTATGGACTGGATCTCAGAAATGGAGTTGGCTTTCATGACTTATGATTGCTAAGGCAAGTTACAAACCACCTTTGCAGTGCGTCAGTTCAGGGGTAGTGCTGCTCGTTGGTGGAACACATTGGGGAAAACCCTAAGCCCTAATGAGCCACTGCAAATGACTTGGGCAGAGCTCTTGGTGCACTTTAAGCGCAAGTACTGCTCGGCCCAAAACGTACTTGTGTTAGAAAACCATTTTCTAACGTTGAAGAAGGAGAGTATGACCGTTGACGAGTATAAGAATAACTTCACAGACAAAATGGAGTTTGCTTTGTGTATTGTCCGAGATGAGCTGGCGAAAATTGACAGGTACGCAAAGGGACTTCCATGGGAGTATGCGGTGCCAGTACGTCAGGTACTTACTTTGGAGGCAGCTATCTGGGCTGCCAAGTCTGTTGAAGATATGATCAAGGGGAGAGCCGCCAGCAAGGTTGAAGTTGGCGAAAAGAGAAAGTTGGAAGGAACGTCAGGTTCCAAAAAAAAGAACAAATTCTCGAAGTTTGGTTCGAGAAAATTTAGAGGAAGAGCCGAAGCCAAATGGTGTGACAGGTGCAAGAAGAAACATGCTGGGAAGTGCAGCGTGGAACTCACTTGTTACAAGTGTGGAAAGCCAGGGCATTATGCCAATAATTGCACCTTCACTAATAACGTCTGTCATGGGTGCCATGAAGAAGGGCATATTTTGAGGGATTGCCCGAAGAGGAAGGACGCAGCAAAACCCAATCTGCCACCAAAGCCGAAGGCGAGAGCCTTTCAGATGACACTCGAAGCTGCGAAAGAAGAAGCCGATGTCGCTTCAGGTACCTTTCTCGTAAACGAATTGCCTGCCCAAATTTTGTTTAATTCTGGAGCCAATTACTCCTTTATATCGCATGAATTTGGTAGAAAACTAGCTTTGCCTGTAGATAGACTAGTTAATGCCTTATTAGTCGAGATTGCTAGTGGTAAGTTTGTACCTGTTAGCCATCGTATGAAAAACATCATCATTGACTTGGATGGGAATAAGTTCCACGATGAATTATTGTCTATCGAGTTAAATGGTCTCGACATAGTTTTAGGAATGGATTGGCTTAGCGCCAATGATGCCGAAATAATGTGTAGGAAGAAGATAGTTAAAGTAAACCCGCCAGGGAAAGAGTCGTTTATGGTGTACGGAGACAAACGCAGAGTAAATTCTGGAATCATTTCCCTAATGAAAGCCAGAAAGTGTTTGGCCAAGGGGTGTACATCATATCTAGCGTTTGTGATCGATGCTAAGAAGGAAAAGAAGGAGGTGCAGGATATTCCGGTGGTGTGTGATTATCCGGAAGTCTTTCCCGAAGATCTTCCCGGATTGCCCCCTAATCGACAAGTGGAGTTCCGTATCGACTTGTTACCAGGAACGACGCCGATAACAAAAGCACCATATCGATTAGCACCAACCGGAATGAAAGAACTTATGACACAACTTCAAGAGTTATTGGACAAAGGTTTCATTCGACCTAGTTCATCACCCTGGGGAGCCCCTGTGTTATTTGTAAAGAAGAAAGACGGGAGCATGAGAATGTGCATCGATTACAGAGAGCTGAATAAAGCGACGATAAAGAACAAGTACCCGTTGCCGAGGATCGATGACTTGTTCGATCAGTTGCAAGGATCGAGCTATTTTTCGAAGATCGATCTTAGGTCAGGGTACCATCAACTAAAGGTGAGGGAGCAGGATATCGAGAAGACTGCGTTCAGAACAAGATATGGACACTATGAATTTTTGGTTATGTCGTTCGGATTAACCAATGCCCCAGCAGCTTTCATGGATTTGATGAATAGGGTTTGTAAACCATACCTTGATAAATCCGTGATAGTATTCATAGACGATATCTTGATCTATTTGAAAAGCAAGCAGAAGCATGAAAAGCATCTGCGTGAAGTGCTAGAAGTTCTGAAAGAGGAGAAGCTGTATGCAAAGTTCTCCAAATGTGAATTTTGGATTCAAGAAGTCCAATTTTTGGGTCATGTGGTTAACCAAGAAGGGATAATGGTTGACCCAGCAAAGATTGAAGTTGTGATGAAGTGGGAACAACCAAAAAGTCCCACGGAGATTCGAAGCTTTTTAGGATTAGCCGGATATTATCGCCGATTTATCCAAGGCTTTTCTTCGATCGCTACTCCATTAACAGCTTTGACCCACAAAGGAGCTACTTATGCTTGGAATGAGAAGCATAAGGAAGCCTTTGAGAAGTTAAAGAAGATATTGTGTGAAGCACCGATTCTTTCGTTACCTGAAGGAGTTGATGACTTCGCAGTCTATAGTGATGCCTCTGGAGTTGGGTTAGGATGTGTTCTGACCCAAAGGGATAAAGTGATAGCGTATGCATCGAGGCAGTTAAAAGAACATGAAAAGAACTACCCCACTCATGATCTGGAGTTGGCAGCGGTACTATTCTCCTTAAAGATATGGAGGCATTATCTTTATGGTACTAAGTGTAAACTTTTCACTGATCATAAGAGTCTTCAATATCTCTTTAATCAGAAGGAATTGAAGATGAGGCAGCGGCGCTGGTTGGAACTACTCAAGGACTACGACTGTGAGATACTTTACCACCCTGGTAAAGCAAATGTTGTTGCTGATGCTCTCAGTCGGAAGGTAAATCTTGAAAAGAGAAGGCCAAGAGCGCTGAATATTGAAGTTGTCTCTACAATTGTGGAAAGTATAAAGAAAGCTCAGGAGGAAGCTTTGGAGAAAAATGACCGGAAGGAGGAACGTTTGGGAAAAAGGTTGGTGTTTGATACAAACGGTCAAGGATTGAAGGTATTCAAAGATAGGATTTGGGTACCTAAGATGGGAGGAGTAAGAGGTCTTCTGATGGAAGAAGCTCACAAAACCATGTACTCGATTCATCCCGGAAGTACGAAAATGTATAGGGACCTAAAACCCTATTACTGGTGGCCGACGATGAAGCTCGATGTTGCTAAGTATGTGGCTGAGTGTGTAACTTGTGCTAGGGTTAAGGCACAACATCAGAAACCGTATGAGAGTTTAGAACCTTTACCAGTACCCATGGGTAAATGGGAGGACATTACCATGGATTTTGTGACTAAACTGCCCAGAACAAGGAACGGTCACGACATGATTTGGGTGGTCGTTGATCGCTTCACTAAGAGTGCGCATTTCATAGCCGCTAACGAGAAATGGTCTATGGATAAACTTGCGAATTCTTATGTGAAGGAAATTGTGAGGCTACACGGTGTTCCGTTAACGATTGTATCTGATCGTACATCCATTTTACCTCAAGGTTTTGGAGGAGTCTACAAGAGGAATTGGGTACCAAGTTGTGTTTGAGTACAGCTTACCATCCACAAACCAATGGTCAGAGCGAACGAACGATTCAAACATTTGAGGATATGCTGAGGGCATGTAGCCTATAATTCCAAGGTAACTGGGATGAACACTTACCTCTAGTAGAATTTTCCTATAATAATAGTTTCCACTCAAGCATTAAGATGGAACCTTATCATGCTTTGTATGGGGAAAAGTGTCGAACGCCATCATGTTGGCTGGAAGCTGGGGAAAAGCAGTTTATGGGACCTGAAATAGTCCATCAAACTGCTGAAAAGTTGAAGGTGATAAGAGAAAGGATGTTAGCAGCTCAAGATCGACAAAAGAGCTATGCTGACAAGAAAAGACAACCGATATCCTTCGAAGTTGGAGATTCGGTTTTACTTAAAGTCTCGCCGTGGAAGGGACTTATAAGATTTGGTAAAAGAGGAAAGTTGAGTCCAAGGTTTATTGGACCATTTAAAGTTCTTCAGAGGATCGGGAATCAAGCTTACAAGCTAGAATTACCGGAAGAACTGGAGGGTATTCATAACACATTTCATGTGTGTTATTTGAGGAAGTTCACGGGAGATGTGCCCGACATAATTCCGATTGCTGAGTTAAAGGTGGATGAAAACAACAGGTTGATTGAAGAACCTGAGGCAATAGTTGACCGTAAGACTATGAAGTTGCAACGCAAGATGGTTGATTTAGTGCTTGTGCGCTGGAAACATACGAATGGACCAAATCTCACCTGGGAAACGGAGAGTGACATGATGAGTCGCTACCCGCAGTTGTTTGGTGATATGTGATTCCGGGGACGGAATCATCCTAAGGGGGAGAGAATTGTAACACTCGTGTTTCTAGCCTAGGAATTAATATTAATGTGATAGTCTAGGTTAACCTTTGTAACTCATTTTGAAGAAATGAAAAAGGAATTATGTGAATTCTATGTGTTTTATGTGTTTTATGATTAATTACTAGGAGTTAATTAATTAAGAATAAAAATGAGCGTCAAAATTAAATTTTTGATAAAGTCGATATCTATTAAGAAAGTTGTAGTGGTCGTGACAAGGATTACGGATATATAAAGAATGCCGAAATCCGAGTTATAACGAAGAAGTTATGACCTGTCGAAGTTTCACGACAAAACCGGCTTGGTGCTGAATGTCGTAAAAAGTGAGTTTTCGATAAACTACTTTTTAGCCTTAGTGATCTAAACGAAACTCGTAGTGTTCGTTAAACCGAGAAGTTCGATAAAAAGAACGCCCGAATCTGACTTCGTATGAGGAAGTTATGATTTTTCGAAGTTTCAGCTTAGCAGTAGACAGCTAAAAACTCGAATTTTAGATCGAGTGATTTTTAGCCGACACGACCTAAACGAGAATCGAAGGTCTCGTAAATAGTAGCACAACGGTAAAAAGTCTGACGAAAACGGACGTCGGATGAAGAAGTTATGAATTTTTAACGGATTTCCTGTCCCGGTCTGTTAAAAATAATAATATAAATTTAAAGTCAAAATTAGCCGACGAAGTCTAAACGGAAGTTGTAGAGCGTAATTTTACCTACGCGTGCATATAAAGAACGTCAAAAACGGAGCTCGTATGCGAAAGTTATGGATTTTAGAAGTTTTTGCACAAAAACAGAGAAAATTCGGATAGTCACGATTTGCCACGTCACCCTCGCTTAGAACGTGCCACGTGTCCGAGATTGGTGAGTCAGGCGAGCCACGTGTCCGAGCTGCTGAGTCATCCGAGCACCTGGCCTTATCCGAAGCGGTCCAGTAGCGATGCGACACGTACCTTCTTGCACGACACCGAACCCTCGCAAGCTGCCACGATGCCTCTACTTCGGACCAGTAGACCTCGGTCCAATCAGGAGAGGACAGCGAGGCCTTCGCATGTGCAGCCTCGTGCGAGCCATCCCCTGCGAGCTTCGGATCTGCGACGCGTGGCTTCTTCTCAGCGGTTGGATCAGGAGGCTCGCCCCTATAAATAGAAGGGTGCGAGACCTCCCGGGGGTATTTTGAAAACTTGTCACTTTTAGCCCCTAAACCCATATTTCTTTCATATTAACATCCCCCGAAGCCCCGATATCAATTATAAGCCCTGGAATACGCCACGAAGTGCCCGTGAAGCCCGGAAAATTTATCTTTTCGGTTTCGAAGCCCGACTTTTGCAGAGCCCGGTTTCTCAATAAAACTCTCGGTTTTATTAGAAACGATCGTTTTAGGAAACGAATTGCTGCCCGATTTTCATCAAAACAAGTGAGTGTGTAGTTACTTTCAATTTACACATAGATATGAAGTATTTACCTTAAAATACGTGTTATGTGTAAATATGTTAATTGTTTATTTGAGGTGACTGTTGAATTGATGTTTTATACAAGTTTTAAACTGTATATGTATTTTATCTACAAATATGTTGGGTAGAACATGGGTAGACAAAATAGTCGGTGGGTGTTAAAATGATGAGAGGCCTCGGTGTCGGTGTTGTTGTTGGTGTTGTTGTAGTCGTCTAGCGGGGTATAGATAACGATCACGGACCTTTCTAGACAGTCCAGTGGTACACTAGCAAGTTCGCAACTTGTAGGTGTTGATGAACTAAATGTTCATTGGTGTACTCCAATCCCCCTCATCGTTGCCTTTAGGACATGTATGGCTGAGGAGTCCCCTTAGCAGTAGTGTCCAACCCGATGATATTCCTTAGGTTAAGTCCCTTGTGTTAGGTGTTTAGGGACGTAAAGTGAGGACAACGGGAATAGGTAATCAGGGTTATTGTTGATTGGTGAACTTAATATGTTATTATTATTGTGGGTTGAAAACCCTATATGCTCACCAGGCTCCCAAGCCTGACCCACTCAACTTTTTATGATTACAGGTAGTGGACCCCGAGCATAGTCGGAGGACGATGAGAGATTTTTGATTATAGGCCAGTAGTTGTAAATAACCGTAGTAAGGCTTATAATGTCTTGTTTATGCTTTTGATCTGTATCGGAACATGACATCCCGAGGTTTTGATATATATATATATATATATATATATATATATGGAAAATATATACCTTCTTAAAGAAGGGTTTTGATAAACTTTTATCATGTTTTATTTTGGGGACCTATTCCGCAACATCTTTTGAAAAGATTTCTCTGATTTTATTTTAAAAAGCATAAATTAAATCGGTCTTTTCTGGCCGAGAAATTAGGGGATGTCACAGGCTAAGATTCATTTCCGCGTTCTCGATTCAATAATTGTTTTTTTTTCACTTTAATCATATGTGATTAAATACATTTAATCAGATGTGATTATATGTTTCTAATCACATATGATTTTATTTGGAAAAAACAAATATTGTCTGTAAAAATCATATGTGATTATATACATACAATCACAAGTGATTATATACACGATAACAAATATTGAACCAAGAACACGAAAAAAAATCTTTATCCAAATTAATCATATGTGATTAAATATATCTAATCATGTGTGATTATATGAATCTAATCACATATGATTTATGTGGACACAATTCATTTTTGTTTTTTCGATTCAATAGTTGTTCTCATTTATTTTATCACATGTGATTATATGTAAAATCGTATGTGATTATGTACATGAGCACAACAATTGATCGAGAAGGCAAAAATGAATCTTGTCCACCTCAAATCATATGTGATTATATACATATAATCACATGTGATTATATGTATCTAATTACATACGATTTATGTGGACAAGATTCGTTATCATGTTGTCGATTCAATTAAATTTTTTTCTCAACTTTAATCATATGTGATTAAATATATCTAATCACATGTGATTATATGTATCTAATCACATATGATTTATATGGACAAAAAAGAATATTGTCCATATAAATCATATGTGATTAGATACATATAATCACATGTGATTGTATACACGAGAACAAATATTGAATCATGTGTGATTAAATACATATAATCATATATTAATAAATACATGAGCAAATTTATTGAATAGATAATACGAAAACGAATCTTGTCCATATAAATCATTTGTGATTAGATACATATAATAATATATGATTAAGTACACAAGCGCAGATATATAATTAAGTGTGCAAATTTTGTCCACATATATTATATGTGATTATATACATATAATCATATGTGATTATATGTATCTAATTGTGTGGTTGGTGGGTGGTAGGTGGTGGTGTTGTTGATGGGTAGGTGGTGGCGGTGGTGGTGGTGATGGGTAGTGGTAGCGTGTGGTGATGTTTAGTGGTGGTGGTTGGTGGTGATGAGTGGTGGTGATGGTAGGGGCGAGTGGTGGTGGTGGTGGGTGGTAGTTGTGGTGGGTGGTGGTGGCCCAGGTGGTGGTGGTGGGTGGTGGGTAGTGATGGGTGGTGGGTGATGGTTGGTGGTGGTGGGTAGTGATGGGTGGTGGTGGTGGTGATGGGTGGTAAGTAGTGGTTGTGGGTAATGGTGGCAGGTGGTGGTGATGGGTGGTGGTGGCGGGTGGTGGTGGTTGGGTGGTGATGGTGGTGGGTGGCGGGTGGTGGTTGGTGGTGGTGGCAGCGGATGGTGGCGGGTGGTGGTTGGTGGTGGTGGGTAGTGATGGGTGGTGGTGGCGGGTGGTGGTGATGGGTGGTGGAGGTGGGTGGTGGTGGCGGGTAGTGGTGGTGATGGCGGTGGGTAGTGATGGTGGTGGTGGTTGCTGGTGGTGGTGGCGGGTGGTGGTGGGTGGTGGTGGGTAGTGATGAGTGGTGGGTGGTGGTTGGTTGTGGTGGGTAGTGATGAGTGGTGGTGGTGGTGATGGGTGGTAAGTAGTGGTTGTGGGTGGTGGTGGCGGGTGGTGGTGATGGGTGGTGGAGGTGGATGGTGGTGGCGGGTGGTGGTTGGTGGTGGTGGGTGGCGGTGATGGCAGGTGGTGATGAGTGGTGGGTGGTGGTTGGTGGTGGTGGGTAGTGATGGGTGGTGGTGACGGGTGGTGGTGATGGGTGGTAGGTAGTGGTGATAGGTGGTGGTGGGGGGTGGTGGTGATGGGTGGTGGAGGCGGGTGGTTGTGGCAGGTGGCGGTGGTGGTGGGTGGTGATGGTGATCGCGGGTGGTGGTTAGTGGTGATTAGTGGTGGTGGTGGTGGGTGGTGGTAATGGTGGCGGGTGGTGGTGCGTGTTTGGTGGTGGTGGGTAGTGATGGGTGGTGGTTGATGGTGGTGGGTAGTGATGGGTGGTGGTGGTGGTGATGGGTAGTAGGTAGTGGTTGTGGGTGGTGGTGATGGGTGGTGGAGGTGGGTGGTGGTGGCAGGTGGTGGTGGTTGGTGGTGATGGTGGTGGCGGGTGGTGGTTGGTGGTGATTAGTGGTGGTGGTGGTGGCGGGTGGTGGTGGATGGTGGGTGGTGGTGGTGGGCAGTGATTGTTGGTAGGTGGTGGTTGGTGGTGGTGGTTAGTGATGGGTGGTAGGTAGTGGTGGTGGGTGGTGTTGGTTGGGTGGTGAGTGATGTTAGTTAGTGAGTTTTTTAATTTTTTGTAACTATTTTTTGATTTATATGAATATTATTTTATAATTTTAATTAAGAAAATTGTTTGGTCCAAATTTGTTCTCAAATGTTGTCGCGATAAGAAATGTTCTCGATTGAACGCTCACACACACACACACACACACATATATATATATATATATATATATATATATATATATATATATATATATATATTTGCGCGTGTATATTGGAGACTCAACGAGAACACTTATAGAACTGAGAATGCAAGAACAAAGTTTAATCACATGTGATTAATATATATAACAAAAAATAAAAAATCGTATTTTTATAAAAAAAAATATATTATATCAATATTAATGTTATATTATAGAGAATTAAAAAATTTAATATACTAAAAAAATCGATAACAACTGCATTCCAAAATGGATGGTCAAAATTTATTTTTGCGTTTTTGATTTCATAATTTTTCTCGTTTGAATCCAGTCAACACAACATAATGGAACAACTTGAATCAATGAAGGATAAAACACCTTCTGAGGTCATGAAATTGGCAAGAATGATCTATATTGAATAAAACTGTACTTATAATATGGTTGTAGGATGTATAGAAAATGTTTTAGAATGTTTTGAAGAAGAAAAGAAACATTTTGATGCATTTTTTATAAAGTAAACTAATGTTTAATATCTCTTTAAGTTTTGTCCTTATAATAAACTAATGCTTAATATGTATTCGAGTTTTGTTCTTATGTATAAATATATAAAATATGTTGGTTTATGTGAAGGAGGTGCTTGTGTTTGCTATGTAATAGAGTTATTTTCGAGATCAATATCATTGTGTCCGTGCTCACACAACGTATCTCATAATGTTTTTATAGTATAAAAGAGATCATATATCCTCCTATATTTTGTTCCTAGTACTTAGATTAAGAGAAATGTCAAAAATCAAAAGAATAGAATAAGAGATGTAATTAATGGATTTACATATTATTATTGTATAAAAGATAAAAATATATTTAATTTTTGGTTATAAAATATAACTCATTTTCCATTGAAGAAATTATGAATTATTGTGACTTCGTGTTTTTTGGTTGCAAATTTCCAATATTAGGTGAGAGATGGGATGTTTGGGGGACCAACTAATTAGCTAATTGTGAAAACTTGAGTCTTAGGGGACCTGAAATCATGGCTGTAGATTTGGAGACATGCATTAGGATTCTCCATAACATTTCATTTAGACCTAATTATCACTTTCCTTAACTTTTGCATTATAATTAATTATTATTATACATACATGTGGATCCAATGGTTTGTGTTTTTTTTATTGATAACTAAACAACATCAATCTAATTAAAAAGGGGTTGGGCCACCATGATTGACTATTAGGGTTTCAATGAAGTTGGTCCGACTCATACAACTAGCTTCTTGAAGTGACCTTCTCATCTTCCTGATCATAAAGCTTTGATTTTAATGCATTGAGTTGTTGAGAATTCTATCATTGTTTTATCTCAAATAGTTAGAGTTTGTTCCTGATAGTTTACAAAATTTGAGTTCTATGGCCAAAGTTCGGACATATATACCCTTTGGTTTACTGACTTTAGTGTATGATAGATAGTATTTGTCCTTTTGGGTTTTGTGCATGCATGTTGTAGTTACTCATTTGTTGTATATCTCATAGACTTCCAAACGGACACATATTTATATAAGAGAAAATTTTTTCCTAGCCTAATACGATTGTTTCAAACCAAGAAACATAGCCTTTAACGACGAGGCCTTTAGCGGCGATGTTAGACCGGACACGCATGGTGTCAACAATTGGAAATATTATTTGTTCGTTTAATAACCAAGCCAGTATCAACAAAAACTATGCAAGCAACGACGATGGGAAATACAAGTAGTATGTTTTGTATGTTATGGATGTCGTGATTATGTAAAGATCTTATGGATTTATTGTATCGTTTATGGATTAAAACATTAAAACGGACAAACGGTACAATTATGGATTAGATCGTTTATGTAATGTAGTATATTTTGCTTTGTGTTATTTGATCGTTTATGTAATGTAGATTTCTAGATTTGTATTTCTACATTTTTATAATATAAATTATATAAAATATAAAACTTATATTTAAAATAATAAAAATGCATTAACGGCGACGTTCAATTGCAACGCACAACCATTTGTGGCGACCTGTGACTCTGGCGGCCTTGGCCGAAAAAAATTGACCAATATACCAGAATGGTAATAACGATGACACCATTTGCGACGACGCTAACTGACGTTTTATGAGTATTATATACGAAGTAATAGCGATGTTGCAAATGAGTATTAGAAACAAAGGTATTAGAGACGATTTTTTAATTCAATTGTGACAGCTTTTGTTGTCGCTAAAAGTGCATTTTTTTGTCGTGATATAATAGAGAAAGAAAATTATTAGCATAATGTATTAATGTTGATTTTTTCCCCATTCTATATTCTTAATTATTATCATTTAATTATTATTTGTAGAGTACATTACACGAATGATCCTTTAGCTTTTAGTTTTTTTCCTGAAATAGTCCTTACGAAACTTTTTGCTCTCAGATGGTCCCTACGGAGCAAACCTTGCACACAAATGATCCTTACCGTTAATGTCCGTTAGACTAATTCGTTAAGTTGAAAGAATTTTGGTTAAAGACTATTTATGCAATTTAGTGAAACTTGCTTAAGGACCATTTATGAAATTTTACACAATGATCCTTTGAAATATTACAATTTTAATCTCTTACTTTTTCTTTTATATATTTTCGGCCCTCTTTTTTCACAACTTTGTTACTATATATTTTTTAAATATATAAATAATTTTTTTGTTTAGATTTGTCACACCCCCAAACCGGAACGGCGGAAACGTTCGGGGGCGGAGGACGTCATGTACAGTATCACAACAATTGTATAATAGGAATCAAAACATCCACAACCATTACATTGATAATGTAAAGTATTTACATTTGTTCAACACCTAGTTTGTATGACATCAAAAGTTATATCAAAAGTATAAAAGACGCGACTCTAAAACTCCGATTACCATAAGAACTTAACAACGTACACCCTGTCTTCCACGTATCGAATCTAAAGAAGTGTCTATCTGATGAGACTCTTGTAATTCCACCTGATGAAATCGAGATAAACGAGAGCCTTAACTTTGTGGAAGAACCTGTAGAAATCATGGATAGGGAAGTCAAACGAACGAAACAAAGTCGCATACCGATAGTGAAGGTTCGCTGGAATGCCAAGCGGGGACCTGAATTCACTTGGGAGCGAGAAGACCAGATGAAACAAAAGTACCCGCATCTTTTCCCTAGTCCATGATGTATTCACTATAGCAAGAATTTCGGGACGGAGTTCCCTCTAACGGAGGGATAATGTAACAACCCTTTATTCTCAATTCAATGAGAATAACGGGTTGTTACATTATCCCCCTGTTAGAGGGAATTTTGTCCCAAAATTCTTGCTATAGTGAATACATCATGAACTAGGGAAAAGATGCGGGTACTTTTGTTTCATCTGGTCTTCTCGCTCCCAAGTGAATTCAGGTCCCCGCTTAGCATTCCAGCGAACCTTCACTATCGGTATGCGACTTTGTTTCGTTCGTTTGACTTCCCTATCCATGATTTCTACGGGTTCTTCTACAAAGTTAAGGCTCTCGTTTATCTCTATTTCATCAAGTGTAATTACAAGAGTCTCGTCAGATAGGCACTTCTTTAGATTCGATACGTGGAAGACAGGGTGTACGTTGTTAAGTTCTTGTGGTAATCGGAGTTTGTAAGCTACGGGACCGATCCTAGCAAGGATCTCGAATGGCCCAATGTACCTTGGATTTAGCTTCCCATGCTTTCAGAAGCGTATCATGCCCTTCCAGGGTGAGACCTTCAACAAAACGCGGTCACCAACCTGTAATTCCAAGGGTTTTCGTCTCTTGTCTGCGTAGCTCTTTTGACTATCTCTTGAGGCTTTCAACCGTTCTCGGATTTGTACGATCTTTTCTGTGGTTTCTCGAATGATTTTCGGGCCAGTGAGAGTGCTATCAGGAACTTGCCCTTTAGCTAGCTGCGTGTCACCCACCTCAGCCCAGCATAGAGGGGATCTGCACTTCCGGCCATAGAGGGCTTCGAATGGAGCAGCCTTGGTGCTGGTGTGATAGCTGTTATTATATGAAAACTCGACCAGTGGCAAATGGGTGTCCCATGCTTTACCAAAGTCAATCACACATGCCCTCAGCATGTCCTCTAGGGTTTGAATGGTTCTCTCCCTTTGCCCGTCAGTTTGAGGATGATAAGTTGTGCTCATGCCCAGCTTAGTTCCAAGAGCCTTCTGAAGTGACTGCCAAAATCGCGATGTGAATCTACTATCTCTATCTGAGATAATAGATATGGGCACACCGTGCAGTCGTTCTATCTCTCGGATGTAAGTTCGGGTTAACTTCTCCATCTTGTCTATTTCTTTGATTGGCAGGAAGTGTGCAGATTTGGTTAATCTATCGACGATTACCCAAACGGTGTCATGACCACCTGTACTCTTGGATAGCTTGGTTATGAAGTCCATTGTAATCCGCTCCCACTTCTACTCAGGTATTTCTGGCTGTTGAAGTAAACCTGAGGGCTTTTGATATTCTACCTTAACCTTGGGAAAAGTTAGGCACTTGCCTACATAGGTAGCAATCTCTGCTTTCATGTTTGGCCACCAATAGAGTTTCTTGAGATCCAGATACATCTTATCTGAACCTAAATGAACGGAATATTGAGTCTTATGGGCTTCATTCATGACAACATCTCTGTAACCACCAAACTTCGGTGTCCAGATCCGATTCATGAAGTAACGAACTCCGTCACCCTTGATTTCTAAGTTCTTCTCCATTCCTCTTAAGGCTTCATCTGCCACATTATCTGACTTCAAGGCTTCTAGTTGAGCCTCCTTGATTTGTGTGGAAAGATGTGAATGGATTGTCATGGTTAGTTCCTTCACCCTACAACGTGAGTACTCCTTTCGACTAAGGGAATCCGCCACTACATTGGCTTTACCGGGATGATAGCGAATTTCGCATTCGTAATCATTGAGTAGATCTACCCATCATCGTTGTCTCATGTTAAGCTCCTTCTGATCAAAGATATGTTGAAGGCTTTTGTGGTCGGTGAAGATAGTGCACTGGGTACCATAAAGGTAATGTCTCTAGATTTTCAATGCAAAGACCACTGCTCCCAACTCAAGATCGTGGGTAGTGTAGTTGACTTCGTGTGTCTGAAGCTGTCTCGAGGCGTAAGCAATAAATTTTCCTCGCTGCATAAGCACACAGCCTAGCCCCTGATTGGATACATCACAGTATACAACGAAATCCTCTGTCCCTTCTGGAAGAGATAAGATAGGTGCGCTGCACAGGGCTTGCTTCAGTGTCTGGAACGCAGTGTCTTGTTTTTCTCCACAATTAAAAGTTACTCCCTTCTGAGTCAAGGTAGTAAGAGGTTTAGCGATTCTGGAGAAATTTTGTATGAATCTGCAGTAATAGCCAACAAGTCCTAGAAATTGGCGGATCTCTGTTGGCGTTCTGGGTGCTGACCAGTTCTCGATTGCCTTTATTTTGGAAGGGTCTACATGTATTCCTTCTTCGCTGACCACGTGACCCAGGAAGTTTACCTTCTTAATCCAAAACTCGCACTTCGAGAATTTAGCATATAGCTTCTCCGTCCGTAAAGTTTCTAGAACTTGTCTCAAGTGCTAACTATGTTCTTCCTCCCTTCGTGAATAGATGAGTATATCATCTATGAATACTATTACGAATTTATCTAGGAAGGGTCGGCACACTCGATTCATTTGATCCATGAATACCACGGGTGCATTGGTTAGACCAAAGGGCATTACTACAAACTCGTAGTGACCATAACGAGTTCGGAATGTTGTTTTGGGAACATCATTCTCATGGACTCGTAACCGGTAACACCCTGATCTCAGGTCTATCTTTGAGAAGTAACTGGCTCCTTGAATTTGATCGAAGAGTTCATCTATTCGCGGGAGAGGGTATCGGTTTTTAATAGTAAGCTTGTTTAGATCGCAGTAGTCTATGCACATTCAGAAAGATCCATCCTTCTTCTTAACGAAGACGACCGGTGCTCCCCAGGGTGAGAAGCTTGGTCGAATGAATCCTTTACTGAGCAGTTCGTTTAGTTGGCTGGATAATTCCTTCATCTCTGCTGGAGTTAGACGGTATGGGGATTTGGCTACGGGGGTAGCTCCAGGGATTAAGTCGATTCGGAACTCGACTTGGCGTTCAGGATGAACTCCTGGAATATCTTCAGGGAAGATATCAGTAAAGTTGCAGACTTTGGGGATGCTCTCAAGGTCTTTAACTTCTTGTTTTTCGTTGACAACATGGGCTAAGAATGTGTGACACTCTTTTCGCAGGTATTTTTGGGCTTTTATGCAAGATATGATGCGAAGGTTCGTACTGAGTTTGTCGCCGTAGATAACGAGGGCTTCACCATTTGGCAGATTGAGGCAAATGGATTTTTCGTAACAAAGGATATCAGCACGATTGGGGCTTAACCAATCCATGCCGATGATGAAATCGAAGATTTTTATGGAGACTGGCATAAGGTCGATAGGAAAGGAATAGTCGTTTAGAGTTAGGGTACAACCTATGAATACGTTGTTAGTGCTCTCTTTCTTCCCGTTAGCCATCTCGATGGTGAATGTTTTGGTTAGTGGTTGGGATTCATGTTTGAGTAAGTGTTTGAATTTGTGACTAAAAATACTCCTCTCCGCACCACTATCAAAGAGAATGCATGCATAAGAGTTGTCGAGGAGGAACGTACCCGTAACTACGGTAGGATCTGTGACTGCCTCCTCCTGGCCCATGGCTAGCACTCTCCCTCTGTTGCCAGCATTTGTTGCTTTAGGGCAGTCCCTCTTGCAGTGCCCTGTTTCACAACATCCATAGCAAGCTTGGCTTACTCCTCCACTAGTGGCCTGGTTGGTCGGTTGCACGGGCGTCCTACAGAAACGGGCGGTGTGCCCCTTTTTTGTTGCAATTCTTGCAAAGCATTTCTCTGCAAGCTCCTATGTGGTGGTAGTTATGTTTGTTGCATAACGGGAGGTTTCCATCATATCGGCTGGGAGGTGTTGGAGTAGTGGGAATAGCAGCAGGAATTGTAGCAGCATGGACTGCCACTGTTTGCTACTTCTTTGAGGGCTCTTGAGATGACTGCCATTTTCTCTTGTTCCAGAATTTCTTCTTGCCACTACTTTCCTTGGGCTGCTCAGGGATAACTGTCATGGAGTCTTGGCTATCTCCATGATCTATCAGTGTGTGTGTCAGATGCTTGGCGCTGTCGAAGGTAAATGGTTTGACAGCTAGGACATTTCCTTGAGTTGGGGGTGTTAATCCCCAGATGTATCTCTCTACCTTCTTACTCTCCGGGGTGACCATCCCGGGACAGAGTAGAGCCAAGTCACTGAACCTTGTAGTGTAAGCAGTGATGTCAGAACCCTTCATCTTCAGGTTCCAGAGCTCCTGCTCCAGTTTTTGCATTTCGCCCCGCGGGCAGTATTCAGCTAGCATCAGTTCTTTCAAATCGTCTCAACTCATAAAATTAGCTATCGGGAGAGTTAGGGATTTGACTTGGCTGTTCCACCAAGTTAGTGCTCTATCAGTAAAGGTGCATGCTGTAAATTTTACTTTCCTCGTCTCGGGGCACGCACGGATCTCAAAGATTGTTCTGGTCTTCTCGAACCAATGAGTTAGGGCAATGACACCTCCAGTGCTATCGAAGGACTTGGGTTTTGCATTCGTGAAATCCTTGTAGGAACACTCTCTCGGGTGTCCCTGGCTACCACCGAGGTTAGGAGGATTGGTACCACTACCCGATCTGCTAGTGCCGCTGTTATTGATCTGCGATATGGCGGCAGCCACAACGGCGGTTACTACTGCTTGGAAGACAGCAGGGTCAAATTGGGGTGGTGGTGGCGGGGGTGGATTTGTCGAAGTGTTGTTTTTCTTCCTGGTGGACTTCTTTGGAGCTATCTTTCTCTAAAATGATTAAAGAGAAACTAACGATGAGTCCTCTATAGCGGTCATGAGTCAAGTGCTAACGAACGAGATATATCTAATCCTGACAGTTATAGTGTTCTATTAAGCGATTTACAAAGGAAGTCTACTAATACAAGTAACCAATCGCCATGAAATTAATAGCAACACTTGGAATGAATTTGTATAATGTGATTTGTGCTTGATACCCCTATAATCACATAGTGTACACATATTATATATAACTAACAACAAATAGACTTTCGACTAAGTGATCCTACTCTAAGTCCACAACCAACAAGGAACAGGAAGTAAAGTTAAACCACCTATTCTGAGTCTATAAAATCTTACTTATATATAACTTAGATATATACACTTAGCAATCATAGATCTATCAGTAAGAGTTCTTTGTTTTCACGTGTTTGGCTCTAGTGTTATGGTGCTAGAAAATACTCCTATAGTACTTTAACTGTATGTTCTGTTCTATTTTTTCCTTTGTATAGAGTTTGGTAAGCTTTAGACTTGATGCAACACCACTATTACTCCCAAATACATGTTGGTTGTATCTCAAATAAATATAGTTGATCAGGCTATATTTATCCCAGATATGATTACATAACTATCCAAGTTTAATCGTAGTGTACAACATCTAAATACTTTTGTTTTGTTCTTCTTGTGATACTGTTTCTAGTATGTATGTATACTTGTATACTTCTTATAAAATACTTAGATTTTAAAAGTATACTTTTAGTTCAGAGCGCTTCGGGCCCATAGTGTTTATAGTTGTATATCTTGTAAGGTTTGATATACTTAGTTCACTATAAACAATGCTCTGATACCAATCTGTCACACCCCCAAACCGGAACGGCGGAAACGTTCGGGGGCGGAGGACGTCATGTACAGTATTACAACAATTGTATAATAGGAGTCAAAGCATCCACAACCATTACATTGATAAGGTAAAGTATTTACATCTGTTCAATATATAGTTTGTATGACATCAAAAGGTATATCAAAAGTATGAAAGACGCGACTCTAAAAGCTCCGTCTTCTCAAAAACCTGCGGGTGTACCTGTCTTATCGGTTCCCTGAGAATACAAGTGATTTTGAAAGTGTATCAACATTTAAGTTGGTGAGTTCATAAGCATGTTTGTAATTGAAAGCCATCAATTTGTTTCTTGAAAAGGTAAGTGTGTTTTTCCCATATTATCCTATATTTTATGTTGTAAATTGTTGAACTCGAAATGTGTGAGTGATATAATGCTCTGTAATAGTAAAAAGGTAGTTTTAATTCCCATAAAACTATGTATATATGTTTTATCTGTGCTGGAATAGTCTTATGTATTCGTACCTTGTTAAAAACCCTCTGGATTCACCAGTGGCACTTGTAAAATAATGTTTTATAGTCTCATTATTTAAATAAAACTATTTGAAGTGGTTACTTATTCATACACTAATCGTGTTATTAGATACCAAATTTTGAGTTCTCATAACCATACATAATACGACGGATGGCCTGACTCGACATTGTTTAGGCGTTGAAAATTGCTCATGACATTTGTCACCACAGGCCTGCCGGCCTAGCTGTTACAAGCAACTCTGGTGCGGGCTTGTCAGTCTCGTATAGATCTATACACAAACTCACGTTCTCCCTTCAGGAGACTCTGGTTATTAAGGTCAGGACTTTTGTTGGCACTTAAATAAGTACTTGAAGACGTTATCTCACAAAGCTATATCGATGGTTAAGTGTAGAATATCTGAAAATCCTTTGAAATAAATGTCTGTTTATATGTTCCATAAACTATGCGTAATATAGTTTATATGTTCGTTACTGTAATAAAACCTGTACTTAGTAAGATAATACTTATGTTCCATAAACAATACCAATTATAGTTTATATATTCGTTTGTTTTGTATCTCTGTATTTTGTAAATATGATGTCGGTGTTCCATAAACTATACCTACTATAGTTTATAAATATGATCTGTTTGAAGTGTGATTGTTCTAAAAAGTTTTCCTTTGCCCAACATGTTACAAAGGATTAAAGGATTGTACTCGTATTTATATAATTAACAATATATATAAAAGTATGTTATTGTAAGAACAATAGTTGCAACTGATTGATATAGTTTAAAGTCATTTGAAATTGTTTGTAACCTCTGAAATTGTTGAAATCGTTTGTATGTTTACACAAATTTAATTGTGTAGTACTTGTATTCCCCCCCCCCCCCTAAAAACATGGAAAAATATTTAAAACGCAGGGGTATGAACTCACCTCAAATGTGCGTTAACTGGAATTAGCGAGTTGTAGAGACGATCCACGGGTAAGCGTACACGCGAATAATGTTATCCTAAAATAATTATTTTTGAAGTCGTATTTAAATTAATAAGATATTAATTTAAATAATAGGTTAAATAATAATTTAATTATATAAGAAGGACTTACAATTAAATTGGAAATGTTGAAAATGAGTTTTCGGTTGGAAAATGGGGTTTACGATTGGGTTTAATGAGTTCACGGTTGGATCTTGAAATATTATGAAGATTTGAATATGGGTTTGAATGTTCTTGTTGGGGAATATGAAGATTTGAAGGAAACTGGACGTAAACTCTTGAAGACTGAGAGAAAATGGGGCTATTCACGGATGAAGATTGAGTGGATTTTGGGAGTGGTTCACGGTTGAAAAGGTGAAAAGTGAATTAATTTACGGGTGAATACATATATATAGGGGTGTTTACGAATCATAATGGATTTGGGCCTTGGGGTTTACGGTTCAAAAGTGATTTAGCCTAGTGTTTTCGACCCGAAAATGGGTGTTTTCGGATTTGTCAAACCATAAACACCTTTGTGAATTTAAAACTTTCAACTGTGAACACCATACACTTGCTTGATTTGGCCGTGAACTCCTCTTTGATCCTTATTCCAAACCGCGAACCAAAGGTTCTAGCTACTTTTGGACCGTGAACTCCCTTGGAGTTTACTCCTTGGGCTGTGAACACCTTTTGAGGTGAATTCCTTGGCCGCAAACTCCATTTTGGAGTTGATTTTATGTTTTAAACCTTAGACTATTCACTTATGTTAAGTCATAATATCATAATTCACCCAAGACTTAGGCTATTTTTAATTATTAGCTCATAAATATGCCTTTAAGGTAATAGAGGATGTATTTATACGTAAAGATCAAAATGAGATTTTGGCTTTCATTGAATTGAGAATAATGGGTTGTTACATTATCCCCCCGTTAGAGGGAATTTTGTCCCAAAATTCTTGCTATAGTGAATACATCATTGACTAGGGAAAAGATGCGGGTACTTTTGTTTCATCTGGTCTTCTCGCTCCCAAGAGAATTTAGGTCCCCGCTTGGCATTCTAGCGAACCTTCACACTCGATATGCGACTTTGTTTCGTTCGTTTGATTTCCCTATCCATGATTTCTACAGGTTCTTCCACAAAGTTAAGGCTCTCGTTTATCTCGATTTCATCAAGTGGAATTACAAGAGTCTCGTCAGATAGACACTTCGTTAGATTCGATATGTGGAAGATAGGGTGTACGTTGTTAAGTTCTTATGGTAATCGGAGTTTTAGAGTCGCGTCTTTTATACTTTTGATATACCTTTTGATGTCATACAAACTATGTGTTGAACAAATGTAAATACTTTACATTATCAATGTAATGGTTGTGGATGCTTTGATTCATATTATACAATTGTTGTGATACTGTACATGACGTCTTCCGCCCCCGAACGTTTCTGCCGTTCCGGTTTGAGGGTGTGACAAGATTTTATCTAAACTATTTAAATTACAATACATAATTAAATATTTTTTTTAATTTTTTATCTAAATAAATTTGATGCGTAAAAAACATCAATTTATTGCTTTTTTATTTTTATATGATGTAACTTTTAAGATTTAATTTTATTTATCTTATACAAATATATTTATTTTTATGAAGAAAACATGATGTGTTATTATAAAAAATACGTTATTATAGAAATAATAGTATGTTGCTATTTTATTTAAAAAATATAAGTATGTGGTTTTGAGTTAAAGATAAAAACATGTTTAGGTTGTGATTTCATAATATAACTACAGTAAATTTTATATTGATTCGATATAAAATTTTGATATTTAATTTTAAAAAACTATTTTGATTATCAAATTTTGAATATATTCCTTAATAAGACATAAATTTTCAAAGCAAAATTAAAAAAACATGTTTTAGCTAATAATTAACTTCGTTGCTACATATGCTAAAATAATTAATCATATTAATAATATACAATTAAATTCCGTTTAATTATTTTTACTTAATGGAAAATAATTTTTTTAACGAAATTAATGTCATATTATTTTCGTTTAATTCTGTTTAGTATGACATTAATTATGTTTAATTCATTTTATATAAATATATAAAATATTTTTCATTTTCTATTATTTAAAATGAATTAAACGGAATTAATGTGATATTGTTCATATGGTTAATTATCTTAACATTTGTAGTAGCATACTTAAGTATTAGTTAACAAAAGTTTTTCTTTTATTTTGCGTTGAAAAGTTTATGTCTTATTAATGAATATATTCAAAAATCGATAAAACTAAATAATTTTTTAAAATTAAATATCAAAATTTTATATCGAATCTCCGTTAAAAAAAAATTATATCGAATCAATATACAATTTAGTATACTGATATTATGAAATCAAAAGCGAAATAAATTTTTATCTGTAACTCAAAACCACATATTTAGATTTTTAAAATAAAATAACAATATAATATTACATCAATAATAAAGTATTTTTTTATAATAAAACATCATGTCTTTTCATAAAAATAAATATATTTGTATAAGATAAATGAAGATAAATTTTAAAAATTATATCATATAAAAACTAAAAAGTAATAAAATGATGTTTTACGCTTAAAATATTTTTAGATAAAAAATAGAAAACAAAAATATTTATTTATGTGTTTTAATTTAAATGTTTTAGATAAAATCTAGATAACAAAAATTATTTATATATTTAAAAAATATATAATAATAAATTTGTGAAAAAAGATGGCCAAAAATATAAAAAGAAAAAAAAAGTAAGTGAGTAAAGTTGTAATATTTCAAATGGTCGTTGTATAAAATTTCACAAATGGTCCTTAAGCAAGTTTGACAAAATGACAGCAACAGTCCTTATCTAAAATTCTTTCAACTTAACAGATTAAATCTAACAGACATTAACGGTAAAGACCATTTCTATGCAAGGTTTGCTTCGTAGGGACCATCTCAGGGAAAAGGGTTTCGTAAGAACCATTTCAAAGAAAAACTATAAAACTAAAGGATCATTCGTGTAACTTACTCTTATGTACAACGTCGATTCAATTTTTTTTATCTTATTATATATGGTTTTACAAATTTTACTATTATAAAATGATATTTTTTTTTTTGGGTGGAAACTAATTTTCAAAGTATATAAAGATTAACGATGTTTATTTGATTTGCATTATATATATATATATATATATATATATATATATATATATATATATATATATATATATATATATATTACGCATATTATTTAAATATAGTCGATTAGTGTATATTGTCTGGGTTGATATGTGATATGATGGTTTTTTTGGTTTTGAATATAGAGGTAGTTTTCTTGAGGTCTAGAGGTATTATGAGTTTGGTTGACAATGACAAAAGGGTAAAGAAATAACACTCTAAAACAACTAGAGTGGTTGGGTTTTTGCATTTAATTATTTTGGTGCACATAATTATCAATCATATAGTTTTCTTTGGAAAAAAAAAAATCAAACTTTATGTCAATAGAAATCTTTTCAACTGAGCTTTAAAATGATTGAACGGTTAAGGCAAGGATTATTTAGTTTTTATTCATGAACTACGATGAGCTTACTATTTAGTGAAGGCAATGGAAACCTTCATGAAGAGTTTAACGAGAATTATGGATTAATTATTACTTGGGTATATTTAGTCAAGGCAATGGAAGTCAAGTAAAGGAATTAAAGTCAAAAAACTCTCAAAAGTTCCATCTAGAATTCACAAGAAATTGAAAGAAAGACATTCTTGTAGTAGCCCTCCATCGGCTTACTTCTCATTTTATTAGAGGATGCAGCGGAAGAAGGTTTGAAGGAACGATTTTTTCAATGATATTAAGAACCTTTTCTATATATATCTATCTATCTATATCTATATCTATATCTATATCTATCTATATCTATATTTATATCTATATATCTTATAAAGCTAGCATTTTTCCTTAAACCTCATGCATTTGAAACTCCCAAGGCTATTCAACTTATATTTTTAAACAAACCATATTCATTTGAAACCTCATATTTAAATGAATTAATGGATAGTCTACTATATAAAAGTTTAAAACTTATATAATATGTTTAATAAGCAATTAATGGATAGTCTACTATATAAAAGGTCAATCTCTTTGAGTAGAAACACAAATACAAATCACATACAAAATTCACAAAGAAAATAAGCTTAAAGGTTTTTGTGTTGGTTTGAGGGCTTTAGACCATTTTCGAGTCATGTTATTATGTTAAAGTTTTTAATTTGTAAGTTTGTTATATACTAATCCTTAATATATATATATATATATATATATATATATATATATATATATATATATATATATATATATATATATATATATGGAATGTGATATAAATATTATTTAATTAGATATTATATATATGTTTGTATATTGTGTTGCTTCAAAGAAATAATTAATTAAAAATCATGGATATGTCATATTATCTATGTAAGTCTCTTTTAAAATGCAAATTGTCTATCTTATCACTTTATATCTTAGTTAGGGATGAGCTTTAGAACCGGACCGGTTCGGAACCGGAACCGGTTTTCCTATATTATAAGAACCGGGAACTGGACCGCCGGTTTTAGTGACGGTTCCGGTTCCGGTCCCGGTTTTTCGGTTATTTTTCAAACTATGACCGGTTGAAATATTATAGATGATATGTTATCTTTCGGAGCTTGTAAATGATTCAATATTTAACCAAATTATGACTTTTTACATTCTAAATTGAAGTACAAACACTAAATTACATGATGAAAAATGAATCAAGTAATTCCGACTTCATATGAGTGAGTTATGCGCATTTTAAAAGTGGTACAGATTTCAAAAAAAAATGCTGAAACGGAAAATACGCAACATTGATATGTTGTCTTCCGGGGTCTATAATTGATTCAATATCTAACCAAAATATGTGTTTTTATAGTGTAAAATGAACTACAAACACCAAATTACATGCTGGAAAAAAAAGTTAAGTAATTACGACGTCATATGAATGAGTTATGCTCATTGAAAAAAAATGTGACAAATTTAAAAAAACAAAAAAAAAATTGAAATAGAAAAAACGCAACATAAATATTTTTTCTTTCGGGGCGTGTGTCTGATTCAATATTTAACCAAAACATATGTTTGTACAGTCAAAAATGAATTACAAACTCCATTTACATGTTGGAAAAAAATCAAATAATTCCGACTTTATATGAGTGAGTTATGCGCATTTTAAAAAACGGAAAAAATATCAAACCGGTTCCGATTTTTAGAACCGGGACCGGTTTTCATAAAAATGGAGAACCGGTAACCGGACTTTGCTACCAATTTCGGTTCGGTTCCGGTCCGGTACCGGTTCCGGCGGTTCTAATGTTCATCCCTAATCTTAGTATATGTTTAACATTTTAATTATAATAGTAAGTGCTTTTTAAAACTTTTCTTTCACTTAATAATAATAATAATAAATGGTAAATTAGAAAAATCATGAATATTTTATATTATCCATGAAAGTCTCTTTTGAAATGTAAATTGTCAATCTTATCACTTTATTATTTAGTATAGGTTTCATATTTGAGTAATAATATTTAGTGTTTCTTAAAAGCTTTCTTTAAATTATTAATAATAATAAATGGTTTAAGTTGATAAACAATAATTTAAATGATAATAACATCAAATTAAAGATTATGTAACGTTAGCTACAAATAAATTGTATTCTAAATGAGCATCATTATTGAAATTATAAAATAATCGCATAAGTAAAAAATTTAAATTAATCAATCATAATATTTTTTTATAAATAATACTAAATAGATAATTATATTTAATTCTATTAATGAGGAAGGTGGGTGGATGTCAATGAATAATATTGTTCAAAATAGTTGAGATTTTATATATATAATTTAGTGTAAAAATATTATGTCAAAGTTAATGTCAATAAATAACCATTTTAAACATATATTTTTTAATATTTTAACAATCTATTTTTAACCTGCGCCGCGCAACGCGAGGGAATTTGTCTAGTTTTTTATTAGACGATGCACCTTTAAAATTTGTTGTATTCATCCAGATTATATTTACGTTTCATCAAATACAAATACATATAAACATACTATTTTATAACCCTTGGAAACCACGGTTACAAAATTATTTAAACTTTTATAATAAAAACTTAAAATTATTAATCAATTATTTTAAATTAATTATTAGTTAAGAGATATTTTTTTTAGTTATATAAAATTATAATCATTGATTTAAATAAATACGTGAAATTATATAACTTTATAATATATATTAATTTTATTTTAATTTTTATTCTAATGTTATTAATTTAATGTAATTATAATAAGAAATTTAAAATTTGAAATTTGGAATGAAGAATCAATAGGTTGACAAGTAGCATGACATTAATTAAAAGACTTAATAGGGTGACACATGACAAATGAAAGATAAACTTATTCTTTTATTAGAATAGAAAGATGCGTATTTCATATGGGGATTACAAGTTCTCAGAGTACTATACTGCATTTTTGCTATTTCATAAATTTCCAACCGGTTTAATATATATATATATATATATATATATATATATATATATATATATATATATATATATATATGTGTGTGTGTGTGTGTGTGTGTGTGTGTCTAATAATAAGCTTTTTTATTTTGCGAAAAATTCTCATATTTTTCCAAGTTTTTATTATGCTTCTTTTGGAAGGTTTATCGGTATTTGACAAAAAAAAGCCTAATTTTTTTAATTATAACATTTAATTTGATGAACCTTTTCATTTAGATAGCCATTTTGGCTAATAATTTCCTTGTTTTTATTTTTGTTGTTTATGGTGTTCTTGATGAGTTTGTTGGAAAAATGTTCATGGTCACAACAAGTTAGTGATTTTCCATAAGTAATGGAGTCCTTTTGGGTTTTTGCAAGATATGATTTAAACATAAGATGAGAAAAAATTAGAAGGATTAGTTTATTAACTTATCATCATATAGTGAGTTAATTTGAAGCTGGTAAAGTTCAATGGTTTCAAAGGATAAAAGAGAACAAATAGCATGAATTTGAACCATGGATAATTAGGGATAACTATCATAATTCAAAGGATAAAAGAGAACACCTCGTAACCCTAGCCGATCCTTATGAAAGATCCTAGTGAAACTGACAACCACTTTTTACATCCTTCATCTCTTGTTCTCAACATTCTTCTCTTCTCCACTTACGGTTCATTCTTTTTGCCAAAAAAAAAAAGAGAACTTGAAGTCTTTTTGCAAGAATCATACTCTTGGTGCGCTTACGAAAGAGGAGATCTAGTTTGGGTTCTATATCATTCAAACTACACCAATAGAAATATTTAATCAAATGCAACAAAGATATGTATAATGTATCCTCTTTGTTCAATTTTGTTGCTAAAAGTCGCTAGAAAAAGATATATGGTGGGTCATTGTGACATCTCCATTTTTACGGCCAATTAAAAACTTTTTATTTATGTTTATTTAAAACAGAATATTCTTTTATTTGTGTGAAATTTGTCCCAAAATATTGTTTAATCAAAGCACTTCCGAAGAAATGGTTTTCATTAATATTAAAAGCTTCGAATGTCATAACTGATACAAAACATAAGCATAAACTTGGCTTAACATGCCTTACAACATCTTATTATACTAATGGCATACATCTCCTCGAATCTCTCATCAGATCCAAACATCACTATACATGTATCTTTGTACCGCTACATGTGATACAAAGAAACCGAGTGAGTCAGACTGGGAGGCTTGGTGAGTACATAGGGTTTTCAACCTGATTACTCATCGCCATTTTCTTATATATTTATCTCTAATAATTAACTTGATTGCTCATCGCCATTTTCTTATATATTTATCTCTAAGGATTCATCCTAACAATCATCGCAAACATTGAGTAGACAGTACTGCTTTGAGGATTCCTCCACAACACATGTCAGTAAGGAATAGAGTGCATTGTATGAACACGTAGTTCATCACCTATTGGTTGCGAACCTACTAGTGTTCCACTGGAATGTCTAGAATAGTCAGTGGTCGTCATCTATACTCTGTTAGATGACTACATCACAACATCACTAGTAAAGTTATGGCCTTTCCTCATCATTTTTCATCTCTCATCATACCATCTCTACCCATTATATTATAATTATGAAAATACATTTATGGTTAAATAAAAATCATCTAATATTGTTTCATCAAACATAGAACATCTTAGGTATAGATAATAAGCACATATAGCAATTAATCATTTAAATACTTCATATTTATGTGTAAGATGAAAGTAACTATGCACTCACTTGTTAAAGTGGACGACTGGTGATTTGGGCAGAGTTTCGCCTAACACCTTAGTTTTTCCTTTGATGTGACCAAGGTATGATTATTACTAAGTCTTAGTCTTATATTCCTTGTGAATAATGATAGTCTATATTCCTTAACAATCCCAATGTCTAGTGATCTATAGCTGGTAAGAACCAACCAGGTAAGATCATATCGGAGGTGGGGTCCGTGTGGTATACAAAGTATACTGTTTGGAAACCCCAACTCACTAAGTCTAGGCTATACATCACCCCCGTAAGTAGATTAATCAGTATTATGACATGGAATCACTGATAAATCTTATTTATAGATTCACAATAACGACTATGAATATAAATCTAAGTTACACTTGAAGTATAGTAAGTGCAGCTTAACTTACAGAGATTTCTTAGCGAAAACTGGAAAGTCGCAGGTAGAACTCAGGGCTGAATGATTCTTTTCTTCGGGCTTTCTAATGCCTAAGGGCTTCACCAAATATCCCAAAAATCTAAAACAATTCAGACTAAGATGGAGAGATTTTCCAGAGAGAAGTTTTGGAGGTGTTGGGAAGGAATGAGGGTTTAGCTTCTATTTATAGCAGATTTTTGACCATGTGTGTCGTGCCTATATAGTTTTGCACAATGCACTCGTGCTACATTTCTGCTTCAGGTTGCCTCCACATGTAGCAAAGGTGGTGGTACACGTCACCCTTCTAGAAGATGTGTGTGTCGCGCATTCTGTCGGTACGCGCCAATTTTTTATATTTTTCAAAAATTCATATTGTTCTCATATGAGCTCTGTTTTTGACGATCTTTATATCTACGCGTAGCTATCGACAAGTGCTACAACTTTCATTTAGACTCTGTCGGCTAATTCTGCTTTCATTTTTAAAGTTATATTTTTAACACACTTAGACTATTATAGTCTGTATAAAAATCATAACTCTTTCATACGAAATCCGTTCTCGACTGTCTTTATATCTACAGAATCCTATTCACGAGATCTTCAATTCTTGTTTAGATTGTTTCGGATAACCCTAAACCGATTTGAATTTCTATTTTTGTGTCCATACTGTTATGCTGAAACTTTGAAAAATAATAACTTTCTCAAATGAAGTCAGATTTAAGCGTTCTCTATATGCACACTCTCGTTTTTACGATCTCTATGACTTTTGTTTAGATTACTTAGGCTAAGAAGCAACCGATCTCTAATTCCTGATTTACGACACACTTTACCGTATAGGTTGGACGCGAAACTTTAAGGGATCGTAACTTCTCCATACAAGGTCAGATTTATGTGTTCCTGAACGTTTGTATTTGATCGGATACATTTCAAGTATGAATAAGAAACATAAAACTAATCTAAGCAAAACTAACAACAGAAAGTAAATAACACAGGAGTTCTCCAATTCGTTCCTTTCACCAAGAAAAGAGGTTTTGTCCTCACCAAGAAGACGAGTTTTTTCATAAAGAAGATTGACATAAAGCCGTGTTGCACAACATTAAGGTTTTCGCTAATGTTGAATATATACTAGGCTATACATGTATATCCCTTGATTAAAGGGATCGCATCTAATCTATACTAATGATCATATCCTTATCACCAAGATTACGAATCTGATATATATTCTATATTTATCTATAATAACTTCCTAATATACAAAAGATTACAATCGGATAACTATACTATAAGGTTATCAGCGGAAACAAGTTCTTGAACAAGTTTGGCAAACAATCGTTCTTGTTTTGTAGCTTCTTTCTTCTGTCGAACAACAACATTGCATTCCGGCATGATCTATTTAACTTCCTCGATAGGTAAGCTCCATGTTTCTGCTAACTCATTCAGATAAAAAATGAGCTTGATTTTCTTTTGAGGAGGTGTTGAAGTATCACAAGCTGCAGAGGAACTTCCAGCTTTAGAGTTAAAAGCTCCCCCTGAGAAGAAAGCCTTCCTTTTTCGAGGATTGAGCTGGAAACCATCATTAGAATCAATTTGACTCTTTGTTCCTTAAAGAACCTATTGAGAAAACTCTCCCTCAAAACAAGAACTAGGATATACAACATTTTAATGGAACAACAGAAACAGCAGCTTGTTGCATGAAACCAAGATCCATAAAACCTTCATATTCATCAGTTTCTGATTAGTCACCAGTGTCTGGAATGGGCTGATCAGTTGTAGCATCAGCATCTAGAATATCAGCAACAACAATCTGATTTAGAGGATCAGCTTCAGCTTCACTCCTTTCAGTCATCAGAGGCTGAGATGCAATTACCACCTGCATTTGCATTGGCTGACGACCCCTTTTTGGCAGCATCAGATTGGGGAGGAAAGTTAGGAGGAGGAAAATGAGTTCTTGAAGGAGGATGAGATGGTAGAGGAAGATTTTTTGGTGGAGGTGGAGGAGGGTTATCACCTGGAGAATTTGGTGGAGTGTCATCAACAACCATATCATCATCATCATCCAAGGCCACAAGTCTCTTCATTGTAGTCACATTCCTTTCAAATTTAGTTAATCTTTTATCCATTGACTGAGTTAACTGCACAATTAAGGAGAGTTAGGAAAGCGCAATAGTTTCAAAGTTGGAGTTGGATTCTCCCTGATCACACTGAGGAAGAACAACGATATTAATGGGTGATGGTGTAAGAGGAACCGTTTTCAGCTTGATGAACTGTATCAGATTGAGGAGAAGGAGACAGTGTTGGAGAAGGTTCATCCTGGATCATTGGCTCAGTATTATCTCTAACAGGAGGTGTTTATCCACGATGTTCAGTGTCATCAGCAGAGGAAGAAGATGTAGTAGTTGAAAAACGTATGTGCTTGTTCAACCTTGGAGGAGAGTTCATTTTCTGAGTGAAGTCATCTCCCATGTCAGCTGTTGAGTCATTTTCATCTTTATCAGTGTCTTTTTCCTTATCATCCCTTATTTTATTACCAGCTTCTGAATCATCATCATTCCCATCATCATTATCGTCTTTATCACCGGCATCAACATTATCCTCTTCATCACCAAAATTATCATTGTCATTATCCTCTTCAGAGTCTTAGGATTTAACCACATAGGGATTCTCAATCCACTTTTGCATCCTTGCAGTAATAGGAAAATCAACCTTAGATGAAGCATCATTAATAATCTTAGAAGAGAGGGCAAGAATTGGAATGATGATCCCATGACTTTCAACATAACCTTCTTCATGAGACAAAATCAACCCAAGCCAACGCGTGTAGGGAACATGCATTGGTCTCTTGATCCCAGAAATACATTCAATCATTTGATCAATAAAGATTTGAGCAAAATCCATTTTTTTATTGTAAACGATGGAGTATAATATCCTTTAAGATCCTTTTCTCAAAGAGATTTAGTTGATCCAAACTTCCAGTCTTGTAACCAAGACATTTTCCAATCACACCTGTTAACTATTTCCATCCTACATTAGAACATCGATGAAGAGTATTCATGTAGGGATCACGAGTGAGGCCCTTGAGTTTGATGTTATACCTTAATTTTTCACGAACAGTCTTGCAGCTTTCTTTAGAAGGAGTTTTAGAGTAATTTTCAAATCGAGGAAGACGAAGAGCAGTTCGAATGGATTCCACATCCATAGTAACCCTATATTGACCATCTCCAATGGTTCCAGAGATGGTTCGAGCAACGGTCTCAACAGAGCATGTGTAGTAGAACTCACATACTTGTTTAGGGTAGAAAGGGTCCGAAGAGTCGCAGAATGCATACCGAAGTGGACCGCTATTGACAAATTCGACAAAGTCTTCGATTCCAGAATTCATGAACTGCTTTGGGATTTCGTCTGAGTACGCCGTATTTTTCGCTTGAATGATGATGGTAGCGTTAAGAGCATGAGGACCTTTGATGATGTTAGTGCTGGGTGAAAACTTGTACAAAGATTTTGTCGTGGTGAAAGTTGTGAAAGAGATGATGATTGGGAGCCTTTGGGAGAGAATTCCAATTGCTTTTGAATTGCTTGTAAAGTTAACCTAGAGTGGTGAACTCCCAATTTATACCCAAGATGGTTTTTCCTTTTTACATAATCATGAGAGAAGAGATATGCGACATAAAAATCTCGTATCCCAAGATAATGATGAACCTTTTAATCCTCATTTAAAAAGCTACCGTTTGAATAAGATAAATACTTTATAGAAGTCATCAGTATCAACGTAATCAATCAGTGAGAGGATTGATGATTATCTATTTGGTTTGAGATGTCTCCTGATAGTGTGGGTTTAAACCATCATTCACTGACATAGTATTTCGAGATCTCATCAGTGTGTGGTTTCATACGTTGAATCATAAATCACTTTTATTAGAAGAAAAATAGCAAGAGTGGATAGGTGCATGTAATATATCATGTATAATGATATACCCATCAACACAGATCTCGAGCTTTTATCAGTGTGTGGTTTTACATAGTGGATCATCAAGCTCTGTTAAGAAGATAAAATAGAGAATAGATTGTTTCAGTCACTCTGAGGTGAAATCAGCATGAATCATTAATAGTTTAACTCATCAAGAAGAAGTGGTTTAAGCTTCTGTATTATAGAGTAAGTTATAAACTAAAATCAAAGATTCACCGTTAATTCATAATGGTACTATGTCTACCTTAAACTAGGAGGTCAGGACATGAACAAACCTTTATCATTTAAGGACCTGACAAGTATCTCTTATGCTGGTGACTATGCAATCAGGATAAGCCATTGGGCTATGCTCAATGTTTCAGCAGAACATGACACTTGATGCATACGAAAAACATGCTTACAGGGACAAGGACAGGTAAAGATGATTAACTTAAAAATAATAAACGCCCTAGCCTTTTTATCAATATTTTTTATTTGGAACTGGCTATCTCACTTTGAGAGCTTAGACAATGCTAGACAATCAGCGTGAGAGGGTGACTCAATGTTCTCAGCAAATAGTCTCACCGATGAGAAACTTAGAGAGATTTAGTCACATACAACAACATGCTTCTAGGGACGATGATGTGTCGAAAGTTGCATACTAGGCTCAAAATTGCCACCGTCGGATTCCTTTACAAAATGGTACAAAAGAATAAATAGTATAAGAAAACAAACAAAAGAATTAGTCATACAAGAAAATAGTTTAAACAAAGAAAAATATGCAGCTTTTTCAGAAAGGTGATAAAGACTTGATTTATCAAATCTTTGGAATTGAATGGTCATTAATGCACTTCCATTTTCCAAGATATCTACCCTTCAAATTTTTAGTTATAAAAGAAAGCACATGCAAAGATAAACTCATTAGTGAACATTTAGAGATGCGGCTACTTATCATTGAAGTGTTCTAAATGCCTTCCAAGGTTTATGTTCATCAGGGGAAAAAGAAGAGCAAGAAGAAGTCTTTGTAACCTATGAGTTAAAGGGATCCAATCTTTGTAACATTGGGGTTATGAGAGTCACAATGACAGTACTCGAAGGTTCCATTCATTGTGATCCCTAACGGAAAAGAAGGTGGGATGGTTGTCTCCTTGAATACACCTTTGGATCATTGAGGTGATGAAGTTGTAGTGACAGCGTCTCTGGAAATTAGTCGTTGCAGGTCACCTAACTTTATCTCATCTCATTGCAACCAAAATAGGTTGTTCAAGACACAATAGATATGTGCCAAGAGGAACACTTGGTGGCACAGTTATCCCCCGTTTGGTCCCATCAACATGAAGCAACAAGTCAATTGTAACGGTCAGAATCCACGTATTTACCTTTCTTTCCCTTATAATGGAATTTCATTGCATAATTGGTCCCTGCATGCGCTGGGCGTACTTATGGGTACACTTAGTGTAATGGGAAGGGCTGATCGTGGAGGTGTACCACGTACGCGGGGCGTACCGAGGGGTACGCAGGGCCTACAAGGCTGAAGACCAAAACCCTAATATTCTGATTTGTGACCTATTTAAATGTTCTTAAGTCATTTGGACCTTACCCTAATCAGCCTCCATCACTCTCAATTGTCCCAGAAAACCTAAAACCTTTGTGTGTGCCTCTTGAGCTTGTGAGTGCCTCAAATACCTCATTTTTTTGGTGTGTTAGCAAACAGAATGAAGTGGAAGCAAGCTTGAACATGGGAAAAGCTTTTGGATCTTGCATTTGGAACAACTTAGGAAGCTTGTGGAGGTAAAAAGATTTCTCCTTGCTAATCTTTGTTGTTTATTGAGCTAGGCTTTTCTAAGAGTCTTCTTTTGATTTCATAAATCATCTCTTGGGTGTTTGGGCAACTCTAGAGGTTAGGAAGGATATATCTGACGTCATTTAGCTTGATTTTGTCATAAAAATGCAAACTTGATGGTTTCTATGGCTCCATGCATGAGTTAAGACCCTTGGAAATGTCTTAATGGGTTAGAATGAGTTGTTGGGAGCATCTATGGCATGCAAAGGCATAAAGTTGCCAACTTTATGCTTTAGGACTCTTTAAACGACCTAGATCTGAAATTGGAACGTAAAGTCTTCATGTATTAAGCACTTAATGGAGGATGTGCTTTATCCGCTTGTACGCTGGGCGTACCAACCTGTACGTTGTACATACAACCGAGGAACCTAGTACACATAGTGTACTTCTAATGTACGTCGGGCATACACTCTGCTATGGGAGTTGGGCTTCGGTGGACTTTTTGGGCCAATTGGACTTCACTTAGCTTTGGGCCTGGACCGTTTGGAGATGTTGGGCCTTGAGAATTGCTTTGGGCTATTTATATCATGTTTGGGCCTTATTGGGTCATGTGGCCCATTATAGATTTAGACTTTAACCCTAGGCCCATTAATGAAGGAAAGACTTTTGGGCCCTCATGGAGGGATTTGGACTTAGGATTGTGGGCCTTTTTGGCTAGGTTGTGTTATAATTCTAATTAGGATTATTTGTATAAATGTTCAGTGTGAGATTTTGGACTGTAGTCGAGCAGCTATTGTTCAACAGATTGAGGTGAGTCTTCTAACTACACTCATGGGTTGAAGGCACCAAGGCCGTCCCATTAATTGGTATGAGATTTTTAGTAATTGAGTATGTAATGGTTTTGCTAAATGGTATATGTGTTGACTTATGTGAAGAACATGTGGGGAGCCCATGGCACTTGGCAAGACCATGAGGGGAGCCCACGACTCTTGGATACAGGACCATGGGGGTAGCCCATGGTATTCCCAATGAAGACCATGGAGGGAGTCCATGGCAAACTTGTATATATGTGCATGAAATTATGTGGTTATGTGCTTTATGTGTTTTGGGAAAAACTCACTAAGTGTGTGCTTACAGTTTTGTTGGGTATTTCAGGTACTTCTGGTTCTAAGGGCAAGGGTCCGGCTTGATGGCACAGCGTGCACTCTTCAGTATTTCCGCACTAGTTGTTTTGGATACTCTAATCTTTTGAACAATGCGTTATGTAATGGAAATTTTGGAAAACAAATATGAATGTGATTTCTAATTATTAAATGAAAAAATTTTACCTAAGTTTTTGGGTTGTTACATCAATCAACGTGTGCTTCAGCGTCAGTGAGAGGGAAATTGGTGCTGAAGAAACGATGTAGAGTCAGCGTCAAATTGCACTTACAAGGAAGGTGATGCATTCAAGAAGTGACACGCTAATCTTAATCAGTTAAGATCAATGTAGAGATGGAAACCGGAAGGTCCTGACACATACAGAGGAAAGAGAAGAACGGACATTGGCATTATTAGTAGCAAAATGTGTATTTACGATGTATACTTATTTGGTAAAGAATAAAGGAAACTTTTAATGCAAACAAACCCAAAGTTAATTAAAAGTGCAACAACTTATGTTCAAAAGTTTAAGAGTATCAAAGCATAAAGCAAAAAGTAATTTATTAGCGTCTGAACCAGTAAATCAAACAATATAAATATCGTTCTCCCTGAGTGCAAAAAGCACAATCTTGTTCTCAGGGTCAAACACTTTTCCCTCATGATAGTTGAAAATAACTTTGTAAGCAGCGTCACAAAGTTGACTGATGGAGATGAAGTTGCCTTTCAGTCCTTCTACATAGAATACATCCTTCAACTCAACCGTCCTGTACTCAAAAGTTCCAACATTGGTAACAGCTCTTCCACTATTGTCACCAAAAGTCACCATTGGACCATCTTTCTCTACAAAACTTGTTAGGAAAGACTTGTAACCGGTCAAGTGTCTTGAGCTTCCACTGTCTAAATACTAGGTTTGACCTAGATTTGGACTTGATTCAGTGTCAGCGTATGCCATATGGGGAATCATTTACAAGAGTCACGAGACCCTTAACATTCAGCGCCTCATCTTCAGATGTCTCCTCTTCATCCACCCATTCTTCATGATCCTCATGTTTTTCAATGAAATCCTTTGGCAGAGATATGTTTTCCTTCTTCATATAAGCCATCAACTTTTTGTACAAAACTTCAAAGCTCTCAAGACTCTGGGTTTCTTTCTTCTCCTTGCCATCCATGGCAAAATGGTTAGGGCTCCCACAATAGAAGAAATTTCCTGCGCTTTTCTTCTCTAAAGTGGATCTTTTCGCTAAGCTGCTTCCCTTGAATTGAGCTCTTCTAACCCCTTTGCTCCGCTTTCTTCATAACTCTTGACGATAAGTGCAGCACTGGCAACAATCTCATCTGTGAGATCTTCGTCACTTTCTTCACCAGTGCAATATAATTTTCCTTGTTCGAGTCCTTCATTATTTCCTTACGAAGAGCTTTGGTCTCTTCATAATTTTGTAGATTACCGAACAAAGAATTCAGATCCATGGAATTGATCTTCTCACCATTCTTAAGAACATTAGCTTGATGTTCCCAGCGTTTCCCAAGAGAGTCGAGAAACTTCAGAGCCAACTGAGATGAGTGCTTAACGATTCCCAGCCTGCGCATATCATTAACCAAACAATTAAACCTATTGAAGGTTTGAGTAAGAGACTCACCTTGTTGAGCAAAGAAATGCTCGTATCTCTAATTAAGATTATTGATGGTTGTAGCCTAAACTTCCACAGTGCCTTCATAAGCCACTGTCAGCGTGTCCATCATTTCTTGGGTTGATTCACAGTTTTGTACGAGATGATACACATGCTATGAAAGATAATTTCCAACAACAGCTCTGGCTTTCACATGAAGACCGAGCAGTCTTTTGTCATCGCCATCATAACTCGATGCTAGATTTTGCTTTAGGGGGGAAACGGGAGCGTTGTTTGCCATGGGTTGATACATAGGGACATGGGGACCTTTTTTAATAATATTTTTGATCTCGTAGTCAATGGTTTAAAGAACCGCCATGGCCTTGGTTTTCCACATGGCGAAGTTGTGTTCATCGAAGGGAGGAATTTTGTTGAGACCAAAGGATTTTGAATTGCTTGAAATCGGCATGATAACTTGAGTTTATCACAAACCTGATCTTATACCAATTGAAGGTTTGTATTTGATCAGATACACTTCAAGTATGAATAAGAAACATAAAACTAATCTAAGCAAAACAATCAACAAAAAGTAAATAGCACAATAGTTCTCCAAATTGTTCCTTTCACCAAGAAAAGAGGTTTTATCCTCACGAAGACGACGAGTTTTGTCACAAATATGATTGACACAAAGTCGTGTTGCACAACATTAGGATTTGCTCTAATTTGAATATATACTAATCTATACATGTATATCCCTTGATTAAAGGGATTGCGTCTAATCTATACTAATGATAACGTCCTTATCACCAAGATTACGGATCTGATATCGATTCTATATTTATCTATAATAACTTCCTAATATACAAAAGATTACAATCAGATAACTATACTATAAGCTAATGTTGTTGAACTTGAGACGTTGGCGTTGTTGACTTGTATAAGTTGACGCTGATAGCTCATCGTGGCATGTGTTTAACTCATCAGATCATAAGGTGTGACCTTATAGTTCCTTATAACCCCGAGATCATCATTATGACTACATCATGTTTAGCTAAGATTATTTACTATGTATTCATCTCTAATAAGACTTATATAGATTAGAGTCAAGGCTCCGCTAAACGCTAATGAATGGTCTACACAATAAATGATTTGATTTGTTTTTTATAATCTTTATGGTTCTTATAATTACATCGAAACGATATATATATATATATATATATATATATATATATATATATATAGTCTCTATTATTTAAAATTGGTATATTGCGATCGAAAACGTTTCTTATTGATTATGTCGATTTTTTCCCTTGGGTTTTATCTCGTTGTAATAAGTTTTATATTCCGTTGTCTAGCTGGTTTAAAAAACCAAAGTTAGTTTCTTGTATTTCCCAATACACCTCGTGTTTGTTAGTTTGTGTTAATAAAATCTTGCGACAATGAATTAAAAGGGTAACGAACTTTCAATTTTGTTCACATTTATTTACTAAATTTTTTTGTGCTTGATTTATCCCTGAATTATTTGAAATTATTCACATTTTACCCTTATGATTGTTTACATCGGTCATGTAACACCCAGAATCTTGAGGAGTAATTGTAAGGAATGAATCCCATTTTGAGGACTGGACACGGCGTGTTAGAGGAACCAACACGACGTGTCTAGTTAAGGAAACTCGCGGTTCTCATTAAGGTCAAAACGTTGTGTTGGTGTCTAAACACGACGTGTTGGAAGCTGGGAAGGAAACCCTAATTTTTACGATGTTGTACCCTATATAATCTCTTTAAGCCCCAAGGGCTGGTCTCCTTATCAGCCTCCATTGATACTAAAACCCTAAAATCGATCTTTAAGTCTCTTGTTGGTGTTCTTGAGCTAGTAAGAAGTTCTTGGTGCTCATCGTTGGTCATTGTGAAGGAAGAGGAGATCTTGAAGTTGCTTTGTTTAGGTAAAAGGCTTTAGATCCAGAATCATCATCTTGTGGGGAAGCTTTCCGAGGTATTAGGTTTGCATCTTGTCTCGTATATGTTTAGATCTCTTCTTTTGTACTTTGTTGTGCTTTTGCTCCCTCTTTGGGTTGAGGAGAGAGTTAAGACGTTTTAGGGCTTGTTATTCTAGATCTGAGTTGGTATTGGACTCCTTGAGCATAAAGGTGCAAGGTTTATGAGATAATTGGTTACATACATGCATTAAGTCCCTTGTTAAGTCCTTTTTAAGCTTAAGAGCTTCATTAGACATGCATGAACGTAAAGTTGGCAACTTTACGTGGTTTTCCAGCTCAAGGAAGTCAGATCTATGTTTTGGGGCTATGTCTTTATGGATTAAGTGCTTATTGGTTAAGCCCTTGCATTATTAAGCTTTATGGATGGAGTTTTGAACCTTTGTGGGTAGTGCCAATGGTTAAAGTTGGAAACTTTATCCTTCTGGACCACATTATGGACTAGATCTGAGCTTTGGAGCTCTTGAAATCAGAGAAAACAACTTAATGTATTAAGCTATGGAAACTCGGGCAAACACGACGTGTTGGCTGGGGTTTTCCCGATTATCTGGATGATGGAAGAAAATGGCATGTGTGAAAGGCAACACATCGTGTTTGGTCAATATGGACTGTTGACTTTGACTTTGACCAGAAGTTTGATCAAGGTTGACCATGGGATGTTTTGGGCCATGTTTGGGCCTTTTGGATTGTTGAATTGGGCCTTGGCTTTGGGGGCCAAGTTATAGAGATGGTAAAAAGGTATTTTACCCTAGTTTGCACACTTAGTGTGGGTCGGATACGATTATTGATACATGTTTATCTTGTGATGGATAGTGTGGGGATCTGTCAGCCAACAGCCAATGATTATCTGAATGATTCGACAATGCGAGGTGAGTTTCCTCACTATGTTTAGCGGGTCGAAAGCACCAATTTCGACCCATGGTTTGTTGTGTAGAGTGTTAGATGTTTGTGTGACTCTTGTATATGTATGTATTTGTATGCTTACTGGGCGGGGCCCGATGGTTATTTTGTATGCCAGTATTAGGTTATGCACATATGATTTGTATGTGGGCGGGGCCCGATATGCGAGTGTGAGCAGGGCCCATATCTCAGTGGGCGGGGCCCGATATGTGAGTGTGGGCGGGGACCGTATCTCATTGGGACGGGGCCCGTTATGTGCTTAGCTATGTATGGTATGTGGTATCTTGGGGAACTCACTAAGCTTTGTGCTTACATTTTTCAGTTTATGTTTCAGGTGTTGGATTTTGAGCATTCTAACACTCCTATGGTGTACATGCAACCCTAGAAACCTTGGATCTATGTTTTCTCTAAATACATGCAAATTTGATTTTTAAAGGTTTACTTCCTATCTAGCATGTTATGGGGAACTTGTAATGCAAAACTCAAGTAGAATAACATACCTTTTAGTAGCTTGGATTCCTTGATGACTTTGTGAGCCTAGCACCCCAAATGTGATGCCTCAAATGCTTAACACAACACCACAATTCTTGGAATAACCTTGAGAGAAGTTCACTATACTCAAAAATTGGCTAGCCCTCTTACTTGCTTGTAGTAGTGCCCATTTTGCTAGACAAGGAGTCTTTATATAGTTGTGACACAAGTAGGGTTACACCATGTAAACCCTAATTTTCATGGCTTTCCATATTCCATGATCCATGGGTTTGTAAGCTCCATGGACTATCCATGGAGCACCTTATGGGTTTTAACCCAATCCATACAAACCATGGATCATTAGCCCACTATACAAGAATAGATTATTTACACAATCAACCCCATATATTTAATTAGTCTCTTTTTGATCACTTAATTAATTCAAGATTAATTCTTTGATCAATACTAATTAAATAATATTATTAATATATTAGTACTTATAATATATTAATATACCTTAAGTGTCCTTTCTCTCATTTTGGTCTATCCAAGTATTGCAATGCCATGCAACCCAAATGGACCGTGCCGGGTTGGGTCAAGTAAATACTAAATATAGTTATGGACTTAGACACTATATCCAACAGTCTCCCACTTGGATAAGTCTAATAACAATAGTTGCAGATATGACTTCAGAATCCGACTAGCAATCGTAGCTCTTTCAAAGTCTCTTGGAACTAAGATGATGATGATGATACGCCATTTAAGATAAGTGATCATATAATCCTCTGCTCTCAAGATATCAGCCGGACAAATACATGGAACATGGTCTTACTTACTGTCCTGCATTTGTTTCTCGATCTCTGATCTGTTTGATATAGAACTAAATTGAACACATCAATTAGGTTCTGACCCGGCCCGGTACATAGGTGAAAACAAAATCATCGAGGGGCCCAGATATCGCTTCTAATCCTAGAAGAAACAGATAAACTTCGACTCATATGCTTATACTGACTACTTATTGTATTATGCACAAGAGCACGTTTTATAACATCGAGTTACCAATGCGTTTTCATACAATCAATGTATAACCAACTCATAGTCAACAACTCATATCTTTAGGTTTGAAGATTTATATGATATTACCGTCTCACGATCACTCGAGATAGATTCCATGAAGTGATATAAGTGAGCGTGGGTTGAGTCCAATACTCAGAACTTATGAGCACTCATGAATGTTGCAGCAACCATTGCTATGTCTAATACACCTTAGACAATCTATAAACCCAATTCATGACAGTCTTAATTCAATACCTACTTCCAAAGTATGACTGACTGTGGAGAGTTTGAATAATATAATTATTCTGGAAGTCAAAACATGCAAAATTGAAACAATAGGAAATGATTAACATAAGATAGTAACACTTTACTCATAAATAAACAACAACTTTTATTTAATCATCAAATGTCAATTACATTTTACAAGTTTCAAACCTATCTAATTATTAAAACTAATATCATCCTTCAGCCCGATGCGCCTTACATGCTGTAAATGCTTAACCCTACTCAGTCCCTTCGTGAGGGGATATGTTGGGTTCTCATCTGATGATATCCTCTTTGCCACGAGGAGTCCTTCTTCTATTCGATGTCTAATGAAATGGTATTTTCTGTCAATGTGTCTGGATCTCCCGTGATCCCTTGGTTCCTTAGCTAAGGCAACCGCACTTTCGTTGTCACAGAAAATTTCCATTGGCTCTTTTATAGTTGGTACAACTCCAAGGTCTCCAATGAAGTTCTTTAGCCATATCGCCTCCTTTGCTGCCTCGCTTGCTGCTATATACTCTGATTCGCAAGTTGAATCAGTTATCGTCTCCTGCTTGGAACTTTTACAAGTAACTGCTCCTCCATTTAGGATAAAGAACCAACCTGACTAAGAGCGGAAATTATGCCTATCAGTCTGAAAGCTAGCATTGTTATATCCTACCACTCTCAAGTCATCACTGCCACCAAGGGTAAGGACCCAGTCCTTAGTCTTTCGCAGATACTTGAGAATGTTCTTTACTGCAGTCCAGTGAGCCTTGCTAGGGTTCCCTTGATATCTACGGACCATGCTCAAAGCAAAGGCCACATCAAGGCGAGTACAAGTCACAACATAAATGATTGAGCCCACAGCGGAAGCATATGGTACATGACTCATCTCAGCTATCTCAGCCTCTGTACTCGGACTCTGAGTCTTACTCAGTTTGGCGTTACTCTGGATTGGTAATTCCCCTTTCTTGGAATCCTGCATACTGAACCTCTTCAGTACCTTATCCAAGTTAGTACTCTGACTAAGTCCAATTAGTCTCTTACTCCTGTCTCTCAATATCCTTATCCCTAGGATATAGGGGGATTCCCCAAGGTCCTTCATAGAAAAACACTTCCCAAGCCAGGACTTAACCTCCTGCAAGGTTGGGATGTCATTTCCTATGAGTAGTATACAACACCAAAAAGCTAAATATACTCCCACTAGCCCTAACATATACACAGGACTCATCCTCACTCCTCGAAAAGCCAAACTCTTTGATTTTCTCATCGAAGCAAAGATTACATCTGCGAGGTGCTTGTTTCAACCTATAGATGGATTTCTCAAGCTTACACACCTTATTAGGGTTCTCTGTACTGACAAAATCCTCTGGCTGACTCATGTAAACATCCTCAGCCAACTTTCCATTAAGGAAAACGGTTTTGACATCCATTTGCCATATTTCATAGTCATGAAATGCAACAATGTCTAACATAACCCTAATAGACTTAATCTTTGCTACTGGTGAAAAGGTCTCATCATAATCAACTCCCGGAGTTTGAGAATAGCCCTTTGCAACCAATCGCGCCTTATAAGTATGTATATTACCATCCATGTCAGTCTTCTTCTTGAAGATCCATTTGCACCTGACTGTCTTACGGCCTGGTACATTGTCAACCAAGTTCCAAACTTGATTGTCATACATGGACTGTATCTCGCTGTCCATAGCCTCTTTCGATTTAGAAGCCTCAGGGCCTGCCATGGCTTCCGTGTAGCTATTAGGTTCATCCAGACTTACCAATGTACTATCACTGATAAGCGTATCACCTTCCGCAGTAATATAGAAACCATAGTAATGTTCAGGTGCATTCCTAACTCTAGTGGAACGCCTCAGAGGTATGGGTTCATCAGTCGGATCAACAAGAGTTTCCTCCTCAGGTTGATTACTAGGGTTTGAGGTTCCTTCACCACTTGACTCTTGAATTTCTTCAAGGTCAATTTGCCTCCCACTGTTTCCTTGGCTTATGAACTCTCTCTCACGAAAGACTCATCTTCTAGCTACCAAGACCACATTCTCCCTAGGTCTGTAGAATAGGTAACCAAAGGATCTTTGTGGGTAGCCGATGAAAATACACCTCTCACTTCGAGGTTCGAGCTTATCATGAGACTCACGCCTCACGAATGCCTCGCAATCCTAAATCTGGATGTGGTCGAAATTGGGAACTTTCCCAGTCCACATTTCATGAGGTGTTTTGGCAACCTTTTTAGTAGGGACTAGATTCAGGATATGGGCGACAGTGTCTAAGGCATACCCCCAGAATGAGATTGGTAACGAAGCTCGACTCATCATGGAACGAACCATGTCCAATAAGGTTCGATTGCGACTCTCAGCTACACCATTCAGTTGTGGTGTCCTAGGAGGTGTCAATTATGAGACAATCCCACATTCCTTAAGATAGTCAAGGAACTCGATACTAAGACACTCTCCTCCCCGATCGGATCGGAGCATCTTGATGGTCCTGCCCAGTTGATTCTCCACTTCCTGCTTTAACTCTTTGAATTTCTCAAAGGTTTCTGACTTATGCTTGATTAAATAGATATATCCATATCTAGTATAATCATCAGCAAAAGTCACATAATACCGATTAGCATCCCTTGTGGCAGTTTTGAAGGGTCCACACACATCAATGTGTATGAGGTCCAAAAAACCCTCACCCCTCTCACAAGTACCAGTGAAGGGTGACCTTGTCATTTTTCCAAGTAAACAAGACTCGCAACTATCATCCGACTTTAGGTCGAATGATTCCAAAACTCCAGCCTTTTGGAGTTGGCCCATGCGCTTCTTGTTAACATGTCCAAGATGAAAATGCCACAAGTATGCTTTGTCTAAGCTATTTGAAGAATCAATACACAACACATTATTTCCTAGATTATCTACAACATTCACAGCTTCATATACACCATCACAAGGTAATGCTTTAAAGTAAAATACATCATTGTAATAAACATTAATAACACCATTATCATTATCAAATGAAAAGGAAAACCCTTGTTTGTACAAGCCATGAAAGGAAATAATATTTCTCGCCATTTCAGACGAGTAACAACATTTATTCAAATCTAACATTAACCCATTATTAAGCAATAAAGAATAAACTCCTATCTTGGTAACATGTGATGCTTTCCTATTCCCCATGATTAAGTTTATCTTCCCGTGCTCCACTTGCTCACTTCTTCTTAGGCCCTGCAAATCAGTACAAATTTGAATACCACAACCTGTATCAAGCACCCAAGAGTTAGTATGTAACGAGCTTTTAGACAATATAGTGTAAATACCTGCATGGGTGGGTTTAACTTTCCCATCCTTTACATCCTGCAAGTATTTGTGGCAGCTTCGCTTCCAGTACCCCTTTTCCTAGCAGTAGAAGCATTGTGCTTCCTTTGGGTTTGAAGAAGGAGGAATGGAACCTTTCTAGGTTCCACTTGAAGAGGAGCCATCAAGAGACTTTCCCTTGGTACCCTTCGAAGGGGTCTTTCTCTTCTTCCCCTTTCCCTGCCTAATTGCCAAGACATGAGCAGTAGTAGGAGTAGGAGTAACAGCTGATTTACTTTTAAGGCCACTTTCAGCGGTCCTTAAAAGTCCTTGAAGCTTACTTAGTGTGACTTCATCCTTGTTCATATGATATGTCATACGAAACTGATCATAACTTGGAGGTAAGGAATGGAGAATAATGTCAATCTCCATGTCCTCAGGAAAGTCGACATTAAGCTCCAGTAACTGGTCCACGAACCTTTGCATTTTCTGCAAGTGACCGGTGAGGGGTTCTCCCTCTTTCATCCTAGCTGTTATCATGGAGGAAATGATTTCATACCTCTCCTGACGAGCACTCTGATGGTACCTATCCATCAGATCCTGGTGCATCTCAAAAGGGTAGAAATCTTCATAGGATTTCTGGAGTTCTGATGTTATTGTGGCCACCATGATGCAAGACACCTTAGTGGCATCTTTCTCATGGGTAGTGTACTCAACAATCTCCTCAGGCGTAGCAGTTGACTCATCGATAACCTTTAGCTCCTTATCGAGGACATACTCTTTGCCCTCATAGCGAGTAATCATTCTGATGTTCCTAATCCATTCATTGAAATTTCAACCATCAAAAGTGACTTTCCAACACAAGTTCATTAGGGAAAAGGAGCCTATAGGGTTTGAGCCAGTAGCAATGTTGGAAGACATCTGAAAAGAAAGAAAGACAAGTTTTATTAGATAAAGAGACCTTAATAAGTCACCCAAATGAAGTATTAAGGCTAGGACCCAACAAACTATTTATAGTTGGAAGAGGGATGCCGTAATCCAAGCTATACAATATTTGAAGGTAGGTAAATGACGATTTACCAATTTCCACCACGAAAATGAAATAGATTATTAAGTTTTATTAGATTTGAAATTCCTAGATCTTTTGAGATACATTGAACTTTCAATGGCATGATTGAATCTCGATTGTGCCCTCTCAAGTTTGTGACTGGGATGCCGAGGATCATAAACAAGGTGTGAATAACCATGCAAATTGACTTGGTACCCTTAACTTTTATCACCTAATCGATTTTCCGGTTAACCACACGTGCTCCACCGATCTATGATAAAATTAAGTTACCCTTTGTCACTCTTACTAGTCCTTGTTAGTGTGCCGGTTAACCACACGCGCTCTACTAACGACTTGGTAAGGTACAAAGTGTAATTTCATGGGTTAGCACCTATTTCACATTTTCCTAAAGTAACTAAGATTGGGAATTATTAAAGTGTAGTTACTTTATAATTTCATTATACTTTTAATGAGGATTTAAAGTCCTTGTCCTACCCGTTCGGCTAACGACCCTCGACCAGTCAAGGAAGCGGTGGGTGAGAGTGGACACCCATTAATCTGCGATTTTATAGGGAACAACCTTATACCCCCTTATAGATCGGCTTCGTGAATGAGGCCTACTAACGGTAAGACTTACTTATTCTTATACATATCTATATATTTAAACTTTTAATATAACAATAGTATAAGGGTTGAATTTTAAACTTTTAAAATTCTAAGGTTCAATTTGGAAATAAAAGTATTAGGGTGTAAGACTTTACAAATTCCAAAACTTGAGGGCAAGTATTGAAACTATTCAAGACCTTTCATTTCATAACTTATGAGTTTAATGATTCATTAAAATGAAGACTCTTCATTTTATGTAACCTCTTATTCTTTAATGACACTTTTAAAGAAGTGAATTTTGGTTATCCATAACTTGAGGACAAGTTATGGACTCCATCATTAGCCATTCAGATCAAGAATCATACTTACAAGCAAGTTACACATAATTCCTATGATCATCTAAAACTCATACGAACATGAACATTCATATCAAAATTTCAAGAATCATATTAACACATATAAATCATGGAATTTTGATATTCGCCATTGTAAATTGATTAGCATAAGTATTACACCATCCAAGACAAGTTTTAAAACACCAAAACAGTTTAGGGTAATGTTTCTAGTCCATTTCCAGCAGCAAAACTCGAAAATCTGCATTCAAGGGCTCCTACTTGTTGAGTGCAAGAACCAATTCGACGATTAGGATGAATTTTCACATGGACTCGTCGAGTCCCCCCATGGACTCGGCGAGTTCATGCTGCAGAGTCCAGATTTTTGAGCTTTTTCAACAAGTTTGCATCAAGTATCAAGAAAACAAGCCTAGGCTCTGATACCACTGTTGGGTTTTGAGCATTCTAACACTCCTATGGTGTATATGCAACCCTAGAAACCTTGGATCTATGTTTTCTCTAAATACATGAAAATTTGATTTTCGAAGGTTTACTTCCTATCTAGCATGTTATGGGGAACTTGTAATGCAAAACTCAAGTAGAATAACATACCTTTTAGTAGCTTGGATTCCTTGATGACTTTGTGAGCCTAGCACCCCAAATGTGATGCCTAAAATGCTTCACACAACACCAAAATTCTTGGAATAACCTTGAGAGAAGTTCACTATACTCAAAAATCTGCTAGCCCTCTTACTTGCTTGTAGTATTGCCCATTTTGCTAGACAAGGAGTCTTTATATAGTTGTGACACAAGTAGGGTTACACCATGTAAACCCTAATTGTCATGGCTTTCCATATTCCATGATCCATGGGTTTGTAACCTCCATGGACTATCCATGGAGCACCTTATGGGTTTTAACCCAATCCATACAAACCATGGATCATTAGCCCACTATACAAGAATAGATTATTTACACAATCAACCCCATATATTTAATTAGTCTCTTTTTGATCACTTAATTAATTCAAGATTAATTCTTTGATCAATACTAATTAAATAATATTATTAATATATTAGTACTTATAATATATTAATAAACCTTAAGTGTCCTTTCTCTCATCTTGGTCTATCCAAGTATTGCAATGTCATGCAACCCAAATAGACCATGCCGGGTCGGGTCAAGTACATACCAAATATAGTTATGGACTTAGACACTATATCCAACATTAGGTACTTCGGTTTTCAAATGGAAGCGCCTGGGATGATTGCAGAGCACACACCACATGTTTCTGTATTCTGTGATTTACTCTGATATGATGATGTTTTGATAAACCTCTATTAACTTGGTTTTATGGAAGTGATACGCATTAACAATTTGTTAATCTAAAAACGAAAATTTTATGTCATTATTTTTGGGACGTTACAAGTTGGTATGAGAGCCTTGGTTTGAGGGATTCAGACATACTCTCGGGTGTGTCTGAACTCAAATTGAGGTTTTGGTGTAAAGTTTTAAAAAAGAAATGTATTTTTAAGAAAAGAGTTTTCTAAGATAAGAAAGGGTGTGGTGCGTGCAATCAGCTGAGCTCAAGTAAGTTTCTCCTAAATTACCCATACATGTTATCTGATATGATTTGATTTATGAATCTGTGAATCGCATGCTAGTTAGGGTAAGGATCTGCTTAGTTTTTCATGGTATAATGTTAGGAGAGATGCCTTGTATATCTATTGTATTAGTTTGTAGACTTGCATGCTAGTTCTGATTAGCAGTAATAGGTTGGCATGATATGTGATGCCTTGTAGCCTAGGAAGCATGGGATGCTAGATTGGGTATAATTTGTATGCGTAAGGCAATCAGTAGTGGGAGTGGGAGCTTATAGTTTTAGTAATAGTATAAGGGATTGGATGCTCGTGATTATTCTATGGATTGGAGTGTTACTGCACGAATGCTGCTTGCTTTGTGCTTTGTAGAACTCATAAGTGATGTCAGTTAGCTATTGAGTGAATATATCAAGTCACATGTGGCAAAGGTTGGATAATCTTAGAGTGATGGATTTGACCCTATTGCGCAACTCTCATTTGATTCTAACCATTGCAGAGATGAAAATGTTACTCGAAGGATTATCTAAGCTTTGTTGCATGAGAATGTACTCATGAGGTAGCTAGCTGACATTATGAGGAGTTCTTCGGCAGCTGATGGCAGGGGTGAGGTTGGGAACCTAGGAAAGCCTAGGGATTGCTTCAGTGGGTTAGAAAGTGTTGGTGTATGTATTTGAGAAGGTGGCTTAAAGGATTCAGGAGGATTCTTGAGGAAAGTATGGATAAGTGTGGAAGGTAGTATTAGGGCCGTACTACTGAAAGCATAGGATCCATACTCAAATCGAGGAGAGTCATGGAGAATCTAGGAAGCCTGAGGGATGAGGATTCTTGGGTATATTCGGATCTTTTGCATGTTACCTTCGGTATGGTGTTGAGCACTCAGGAAAGGGGTTCAGGTTCTAGTTTCGACCCAGGAGCAGGTACTGAGCCGATCAATGCGCGGTCGCAAGAGTTTATCTCATCGAAGATATCCCACGGTGTTTTGGAATGGACCTCGATGGTCTTGGGTTCATCTAAGTAAGGGATTTTTGAGCTCTTTGATGGTCATCTCGAGGCCTTTCGGGACGAGATTGTAGCGGGGCAGTTGGGGGCTCATATGGAGCCCAAACCTTGTGGATCCCTAGAATCCTTTAGGAAGCAGGATCCTAATGTTAGATATTGTTTTATGGGATCAGAGGGGTGTTCTGTACCGTGTCCTCAGGATGGTCGGGGTAACTCAGGTGGAGGACGTCAGGATTCCTTCAGATGCTTTTGCGGGTATCTTACCTTCTGTTTTCATCTGGGTTGTTGTCAGGAATCTGTATTGCATTGAAATTTTGCTTGGGTTTGAGTAAGTCATATCTCGGGTTGATTTTCTGCTATTGTATGGGTTATCAAGGAGTGTTATATGCCATTCTTCATGCCAAGAGTCTTCAATGAATCATTAGAGGGTCGTATCTTGTTGAGCGGGTTTCAGCGCGTTCAGTTGTTGATCCGGGTCTATGTCAGAATCAATTCAGGGGTATTTCTTGGAGGATCTTTGGTCAGGATTAGCGGGTTAGTTCTCCAGTGAAGTCAGGGTTTAGTTGTTTTATCTTTTGATCTGGTGGGATCGGTATTCTTCTATGAAAGAACTTTTGGGTTGAAACACTACCGTTGGTAGGGAAGGAGCGATAGCAGGAAGATAGTGGTGTCAATTGCATGAGTTGTTTAGTCATTGGATATGTTAAGGAAGTTGTATATTCGCATGGGTTGTAGACGGTTAGAGTTCAGTGGTTCTTTGAGAATGGAAGTTGGGGTGAAGATTCATTAGTTCAGGGCAAGGGTTACGGTTTTTAGTTGTCAGCATAAGAACTCAATGAATTGGTAAGGTATCATGGGAGGTGATCTAGATTATCAGCCTGGTTAAGATTTCAAGGGTATTTTTTAGGTTTCAGAAATTAGGCGATCATTGAGTTGGGCTAGTAAGGGAACGCCAGTATTGATTAGCACAGGTCATAGGCGGTTCATGCTTTATGAGGTTGATGGGTTGGGAATCCATCGAATTTAAGAGATGAGAGAGCTTCATCGAATCCAAGTGGGGGAGAATCGATCAGGATTTCCGGGAGCTAAGAAGGGTGTGGAACTAGGGTAAGTTTCATGTCCTGGACAGGAGGAGAGACGACCCAAGATGTCATATGGATTGAAGTTTTGTAAGTTGGAAGTCCAAGAAACTTCCAACAGCTGGTCAGCGCCTTCTTTGTCATGCATCGTAGGCTTGTGGATGGATCCAGGTCAACGGTTGTGCTAGAGCCTCGCTGCCTATTCTTGTTTGATGAAGGCTTTGGGGTTCGAAGCATGACCTGAAAATCTGATTGGATGCATGTTCCGATTCAAGATGTGTGGGGTTGTGATGGTTAGGGTGTGGTTAGGTCATGAGTGGTAACAATGGTTGGTTTTTAGTGTTGTAACGCTGCGAAGGGATCGTAGCATTCACCAGTTCGAGGTAGACTATCGTTGGGGGTAGACATGAGCGTAAAGGGGGAATCAGTTTGTGCCTTGGGCATGCTGGTTAGGATTTTCGAGGAGTATTTCTCTATTTGAGGTTGAGGACCATTAGGGTCCGAGGCGGAGTCGGGCCTATGTAGCTCTGGATGGGTAGGACCCGTGGCCGAGGCCGCTCTATGGTATAGTTAGGTGAGACCTGTGGGTGAGGCCCGTATGATTATGGAAATGCAGGTGGGACCTGGTAGAGACCATTGGGTCAAGGTATTGGATCTTGGGTTTCAGGATTGAGTGCGTGGTCATTAAGTGTTGCAGAGGGATGTTTAGGCTGGTTAGCCTTGTCATTTGGAGTATTAAGAACCTAGTGGTTGGACCACGTGCGAGACTGGTAGTATCAAATATGGTTTAGGAAGACTACAGTGTTCATGAAACCAGGAAGTGGTAGGTCGTTGGAGGCCGGCTGTGATATAAGACTACAATTGGTTTTGTAGCATTCACTTTTAGCATTGGATTTGGTGGCGTCAGGCTTGTCGGGCTGTTGTGATCGTTGGAGCCATAAGTGGCAAGATAGATTGGGCAATTATTTCCAGATGAGGCTTTCATTTATGTCACACCCCCAAACCAGAACGGCGGAAACGTTCAGGGGCGGAGGACGTCATGTATAGTATCATAACAATGCATAATAGTAAAACAAGCAACAACATCATCCATTGCATTAATAATATAATTTAATACAAGTGTGTTATTGTAGTTTATAGGACACCAAAATAAGAATCAAAATAAGAGATGAGTCTTGAACGTGCTCCATCTTCTCAAAACCTGGTCATCGGTACCTGTCTACTGGTGACCTGAGAATACAAATTATTTTGAAAGCGTAGATCAACATTAAAGCTGGTGAGTTCATAAGTATTTTAGTGTCATTGTTTGTATAAGTTTGATGAAAATGTTTGTAAATGTTTGATGTAAAGTTTGTAAGTGTTTGATGTAAATTTTTGTAAACTTCCTAGAAAATCCTATATTTTCTATTAAAGTAGTCTTCTACCAAGACCCGACTGTTCTTTATGTTTGTTCTTTTGTAAAAGTGAGTGTTTTCCCAAAGTATGAATATCATTACCAAAATATAGTTTTCATTTCCGTTTATGTGAGAAGATCACAATGTGAATGAAATGGGAAAATAAAGATGTACTGTAGTTTTATCTAAGTTACTACCAATGTACTAACTACCTTAAACCTGTTTGTTTAATTAAGGTAAAATATGATAAGACTGTAACCATACTTGATTGACTAGTGGTACACGACGTTCGAAGACATCGAAATGATATGACATTCATCACCCGTAGACCTGCAGGTCCCACTGTAGCTAGCAGCAAGGTGTAGGATGGTCAATCCCGTATAGATCTATACACAAATTCACGCTCTCCCTCCAGGAGTCTCTGGATACAAAACGTGACACAACAGTATATTGCCATTCCATGAAGTAGTGGCTCACATTAATGTTATAGTATTCTTGTATTTGTATAGTATGTTCTCTTTATCTAGAGTATAGTATGTTCTCTCTGTCTAGTGTATAGTACGTTCTCTCTGTTTCTCATTATAATATGTATTGTTTCTCGTTATAGTATGTACTGTTTCTCGTTATAGTATGTTTGAACTGACTCATGTATGTTTCATTGTTCTAGAAATAGTAAATAGTATCTTCCTAAACTATACCTATTATAGTTTACTAGTAATGTTGTTTGTATGACTGATCATGTTTGTATACCTTTGCTACCCAAAGGTATTGAACTGGATGAAGAACTTGTATATCTATATACATATACATAATATATAACTAAGATTCAAACGACATTCGGACAAACAACCAATACCCTAAGTCCACAACCAAACAAGGAACAGGAAATAAGGCGAGTTATCAGTCCTAAGCCCTTTCAATCGTACTTATATAACTATATATATATAGACATGATTTTGACAATATATAAGTTTAAAAGAGTTTGTTAAAGAGTTTTGCGTATAACAGAGTTTGTAAAACGATTTGAAGCAGTTTGTTTGATAACACAGTTTGAAGTATAAGAAATCCACTTGTTTGATAGTTATTAATCACATATGATTGATATAATAACTATATTGTTTTCTACTTGTATTCCCCCCCCCCCCTTAAAAGAATTTAAAATCATTTAAAAGATAAGTTTGGGGTATGAACTCACCTATAGTGAGTGATTTGAATGAAAGATCGATATAGGATGCTAAGTGTCAAGTGAAGTCTCGAGCACAAACGGATCCTATTAAGAATATAGTGATACATATATGGATGTAATTAGTGTTTATAAAAACTAATTATGCAAGGAAACCACCTTAGGACTAGGAAACACTTAGATTGAAGTGTTACAATCACATATGATTGCACTAAAGGGGTTTACGGCCACACAAGGGTGTTTACGGTCAAGGTGTTTACGGTCATGGTGGTTTACGGCCATGGAGTGTATGGCCAAGGAGTGTACGGTCGTACACTCATGGAAGAAAAATGAAAAAGAGGTGTTTTACGGCCCTATCTAGCAACCATTAAGTGTTCATGATCCTATGTTGGGACATAAGATGAGTTTGAGGCCAAGACATGCACCAAACAAGGTTTTACGGCCAAGGGAGATGCTCATGGCCATAAACTCTTATTGTTCTTGCATTATATGATGATTCAAGGCTAGGAATCAAGTGTTTCTCAAGCTTAACTAGAAGATGGAAGAGATACTCACACTTTTGAGGGCTCCTATGGAGTTCACGGCCCAAGAACAAGTATGTGTTCTTGGTGTTCTTGGTGAAAGTGATGAAGACTTGAAGATCTACCCAAAAGAGATGAAATCATAGGTTTTCACTGTTGGATAAGGTTTCTAAGTCCATAACTATTTCTGGTATGTACTTGACCCGACCCGACATGGTCCATTTGGGTTGCATGGCATCATGCATTTGGATAGACTAAATGAGAGAAATAACACTTGTGGTTTATTAATATATTATAAGTTCTAATATATTAATAGTATTATTTAATTAGTATTGATCAAGAATTAATCTAGGATTAATTAAGTGATCAAAAGATGACTAATTAAATATATGGGTTGATCATGTAAATCATCCATAACTTGTATAGTGGGCTAAAAGGCTCCATGGATAATCAAGTTGGGTTAAACCCATTGAATGCTCCATGGAGGCTCCATGGGAGTTACAAACCCATGGGTCATGGAAATGAAGAGTCATGCCACATTAGGGTTTACATGGTGTAACCCTAGATGTGACACACTATATAAGCAACATGTTCTCCACCAAAATCGGCGACACTAAGAAACAAGAGGGCTAGAGCCGATTTTGCAAGTGTAAGATTCTCTCAAAGTTTACTCCTTGCATTTGGTGTTGTGTGAAGCATTTGAGGCATCACACTTGGGGTGCTAGGCTCACAAGGTTTCAAGGATCATAATCAACAACAAGGTAAGTTATTCTATCTTTCATTCAAGTTAAAAATGTTCCCCATGTATGCTAGATAGGAATATAACCTTGGAATTCAACTTTGCATGATAATTAGACAAACATAGATCCAAGGTTATTAGGGTTGCATGTACACTTAGGAAGCGTTAGAATGCTCAAAACCCATCAGTGGTATCAGAGCCTAGGTTTGTTTGTTTGTTCTTGTTTTTTTTTTTTTTTTTGTGCAAACAGCTTGAAAAAAAATCGGTTTTTTCTGTTTTCTGCTCGTATGAAAGTTTGCACATTTGTTGCTAGAAATGGACTAGAAACATTACCCTAAACTGTTTTGATGTTTTAAAGCTTGTTTTAGATGGTGTAATGTTTATGCTAATCCATTTACAATGGCAATTATTAAAATTACAAGTTTTTTTAAGTGTAATTTTTTATTCTTGAAAGTGTTCATATTCATGTTCTTGAACTTATGAAGATTAGATGATCATAGGAATTGTTTGTAACCTTCATGGTAGTTTAATTCATGATCATAATGTGTTTTAATGGAGTCCATAACTTGTCCTCAAGTTATGTAAAACCAAAAGTCTCACTTTTATTAAAGCCATTAAAAGAACACAAGAGTTATAAAAATGAAGAGTCTTCATTTTTATTACTCAATTAATTCATAAGTTATAAGAAATGAAAAGTTTTGGAAGTTTACAAAACTTGCCCTCAAGTTTTGGAACATGTAAAGTCTTGATTAAAACTTTAGTTCCAACCCTTAGAATTTTAAAAGTTAAAATTCAACCCTTATACTTTATAATATTATAAGTTACTAATATATATATGTATAACGTCAAGTCGTCTTACCGCTAGTACGCCTCATTCACGAAGCCGGTCTATAAGGGGGGTATAAGGTTGTTGCCTATAAAATGGCAACTTAATGGGTGTCCACGCTCACCCACCGCTTCCTTGATCGGTGGAGGGTCGTTAGCCGAACGGGTAAGACAAGGACTTATAAATTCTCATTAAAAGTATGATGAATATTATAAAGTAACCAAATGCTTTTATTAAATTCCCAATCTTAGTTACTTTAGGAAAATGTGAATAAGGTGCTAATCCATGAAATTACACTTTACACTTTGTTTAAGTCGTTGGTGGAGCGTGTGTGGTTAACCGGCACACTAACTTGGACTTAACAAGGTAGGTAAAGGGTGACTTAAGGTTTACCATAGCATCGGTGGAGCGTGTGTGGTTTACCGGCACATCGATTGAGTGATAAACCTTGAGGGTACCAAGTGATTTGCATGGTTACTTCACACCTCGTTTTGTGATCTTCGGTATCTCAGTCACAAAACTTGGAGGGCACACTCGAGATTGAAACATGCCTTTGAAAAGTTCATTGAATCTCAAAAGAATCTAGGAATTTCTAAGAACCAATTAAAAACCTAATATCTATATTTCGTTTTTCATGGTGGAAATTGGTGAATCGTCATTCACCTACCTTTCAAATATGTTATAGCTTGGATTACGACATACCTCTTCTAAGTTATAATATATTGTGATTGGATTCTAGCCTTAATATTACATTTGGGTGTTTTATTAAGGACTCTCTTAATATCTAAACTAATCTTGTTCTCTTCTGTCAGATGTCTTCAAACAATGCTGCTTCTGGCTCTAATCCTAATGGCTCCTTTACCCTTATGAACTTGTGTGGGAAAGTCACTTTTGATGGATCCAACTTCAATGAATGGATCAGAAACATCAGGATGATTACCCGCTACGAGGACAAAGAATATGTCCTTGACAAGGAGCTTAAGGAGATTGATGAGACCACTGCAACTCCCCAGGAGATCGCTGACTTCCGGGCACATGAAAGGGATGCTACAAAAGTGGCATGAATCATGTTGGCCACCATGACAACGGAACTCCAGAAGTCCTATGAGGACTTCTACCCTTTTGAAATGCACCAAGATCTGATGGAAAGATACCATCAAAGTGCACGACAAGAGAGGTATGAAATCATATGCTCTATCATAACAACCATGATGAAGGACGGGGAATCCGTCACGAGCCACATGCAGAAAATGCAAAGGTATGTGGATCGGTTGCTGAAGCTTAATGTGAACTTACCTGAGGAGCTTGCAATAGATATCATTTTGCACTCCTTACCATCGTGCTATGATCAATTCCGCATGACATATCACATGAATAAGGAAGAGGTCACACTCAGCAAACTTCAGGGACTCCTCAAGACCGCAGAAACAGGTCTTAAGGGTAAGTCGGTTGTTAACACTCCTACTCCAAACTCCGCCCCGGTTTTAGCAATCGGGAAAGGTAGAGGGAAGAAGAGGAAGAGCTCTTCGAAGGGTACCAAGGCTAGGACCCTTGATGGCTCTTCTTCAAGTGGAACCAAGAAAGGTTTTGTCACTCCTTCTTCTGACCCTAAAGAGGCTGAATGCTTCTATTGCCATGAAAAGTCACATTGGAAGCGGAACTGCCCAAAGTACCAGCAAGATGTGAAGGATGGGAAAGTTAAACCCAACCATGCAGGTATTTACACTATCTTATCTAATAACTCACCCCATTCTAACTCTTGGGTCCTTGATACCGGTTGTGGTATTCATATCTGTTCTGATTTGCAGGGACTAAGAAGAAGTGAGAATGTGGAGCATGGAAGAATAAACTTAATCATGGGGAATAGGAAAGCTTTACCTGTCACCAAGATTGGAGTTTATACTTTATCGCTAAGTAGTGGGTTTAGTTTAGATTTGAATAAATGTTGTTATTCGCCAGAAATGGCAAGAAATATTATTTCCTTTCATGCATTGTATAAACAAGGTTTCACCTTTTCATTTGATAATGAAGTTGGTTCGATTAATGCTTTCTTTAATAATGTTCTTGATTTTAAAGCATTACCTTGTGATGATGTGTATGAAACTGTATCTGTGGTTGATAACTTATGAAATAATGTATTGTGTATTCATTCTGTTAATGATAATAACTTGGATAAAGCATCATTATGGCATTATCGTCTTGGACATATAAGCAAGAAACGCATAGGCCAACTCCAAAAGGATGGAGTCTTGGAGTTATTTGACCTAAAGTCAGATGATAGTTGCGAATCATGCTTACTTGGAAAAATGACAAAGTCACCCTTCACAGGTTCTTGTGAGAGGGGTGAAGGTTTGTTGGATCTTATACACACGGATGTGTGTGGGCCCTTCAAACATGCCACAAGGGATGCTAATCGTTATTATTTGACTTTTACTGATGATTACAGTAGATATGGATATGTCTACTTAATCAAGCATAAGTCAGAAACTTTTGAGAGGTTTAAAGAGTTTAAACAGGAAGTCGAGAATCAATTGGGAAGGAACATTAAGATGCTTCGATCCGATCGAGGTGGTGAGTATCTTAGTTCAGAGTTCCTCGACTATCTTAGGGAATGTGGGATTGTCTCACAATTGACACCTCCCAGGACACCGCAGTTGAATGGTGTAGCTGAGAGGCGTAATCGAACCTTGTTGGATATGGTTCGTTCCATGATGAGTCGAGCTTCGCTACCAGTCTCATTTTGGGGGTATGCCTTAGAGACTGCCGCCCTTATCCTTAATCTAGTTCCCACAAAGAAAGTTGACAAAACTCCTCATGAGATGTGGACTGGTAAAGTACCCAAACTAGACCACATTAAGATTTGGGGTTGTGAGGCTTTCGTGAGACGCGAGACTCATGATAAGCTCGAACCTCGAAGTGAGAGGTGTATTTTCATCGGCTACCCACAGAAATCCTTTGGTTACCTCTTCTACAGACCTAGTGAGAATGTGGTCTTTGTAGCTAGGAGGGCTTTCTTTCGAGAGAGAGAGTTCATAAGCCAAGGAGACAGTGGGGGGCAAGTTGACCTTGAAGAAATTCAAGAGTCAAGTGGTGAAGGAACTTCAAACCCTAGCACTCAACTTGAGGAGGAAACTCCTGTTGAGCTAATTGACAAGTCTGTACCTCTGAGGCGTTCCACAAGGGTTAGGAATGCACCTGAGCATTACTATGGATTCCATATTACTGCGGAAGGTGATACACTTATCAGTGATGAGACACTGATAGGTCTGGATGAACTTAACAGTTACGCGGAAGCCATGGCAGGCCCTGAGTCAGCCAAGTGGAAAGAGGCAATGGACAGCGAGAAACAGTCCATATATGAAAATCAAGTTTGGAACTTGGTTGAGAATGTACCAGGTCGTAAGACTATAGGGTGCAAATGGATCTTCAAGAAGAAGACCGACATGGATGGTAATGTACACACTTATAAGGCACGACTGGTTGCAAAGGGTTTCTCACAAACTCCGGGAGTTGATTATGATGAGACCTTTTCTCCAGTGGCCAAGATTAAGTCTATTAGGGTTCGGTTAGCCATAGCCGCATTTCATGACTATGAAATATGGCAAATGGATGTCAAAACCGCTTTCCTTAATGGAAAGTTGGCTGAGGATGTTTACATGAGTCAGCTAGAGGGTTTTGTAAACACAGAGTACCCTAATAGAGTGTGTAAGCTTGAGAAATCCATTTATGGGTTAAAGCAAGCACCTCGCAGATGGAATCTTTGCTTTGATGAGAAAGTCAAGGAATTTGGCTTTTCTAGGAGTGAAGATGAATCTTGTGTATATGTCAAGGCTAGTGGGTGTATAGTTAGCTTTTTGGTATTGTATGTGGATGACATACTACTCATAGGAAATGACATCCCAACTCTGCAGGAAGTTAAGTCCTGGCTTGGGAAGTGTTTCTCTATGAAGGACCTAGGAGAAGCTGCCTATATTCTAGGGATAAGGATCTTGAGAGACCGGAGTAAAAGACTAATTGGACTTAGTCAGAGTACCTACTTGGATAAGGTGCTGAAGAGATTCGGCATGCAGGACTCCAAGAAAGGAGAGTTACCCATCCAGAGTAACGCCAGATTGAGTAAGACACAAAGCCCTAGTACTGAGGCTGAGATAGCAGAAATGAGTCGAATACCTTATGCTTCGGCTGTAGGATCGATCATGTATGCTATGACGTGTACTCGACTTGATGTAGCCTTTTCTTTGAGCATGGTTAGCAGGTATCAGGGGAACCCTGGCAAGGCACACTGGACTGCGGTAAAGAATATCCTCAAGTACCTACAGAGGACTACAGACTGGGTCCTTACCCTCGGTGGGAGTGAAGACTTGAGAGTTGTAGGGTATAGTGATGCTAGCTTTCAGACTGATAGGGATAATTTCCGCTCTCAGTCAAGCTGGGTCTTTACCTTAAATGGAGGAGCAATTTCTTGGAAGAGTTCCAAGCAAGAGACAGTGGCTGATTCAACTTGCGAATCAGAGTATATAGCAGCTAGCGAGGCAGCAAAGGAGGCGATATGGCTGAAGAACTTCATTGGAGACCTTGGAGTTGTACCAGCTATTAAAGAGCCAATGGAAATTTTCTGTGATAGTGAAAGTTCAGTTGCCTTAGCCAAGGAACCAAGGGATCACGGGAGATCCAGACACATCGACAGAAAATACCATTTCATCAGACATCGAATAGAAGAAGGACTCCTCGTGGCAAAGAGGGTATCATCGGATGAGAATCCAGCAGATCCCCTCACGAAAGGACTGACTCGGGTTAAGCATCTCCAGCATGCTCGGAGCATAGGGCTGAAGGATGATATTAGATTTAGTAGTTAGATAACCTTGAAATTTGTAAAGTGTAATTGACATTAGATGATGAATAAAAGGTGTTTTATTTATGAGTAAAGTGTTTCTATCTCTTGTCGATCGTTTACTATATTTCTTTTGCATGTTTTAACTTCCAGAATAATTATGTTTGGTATATCATATTATTCGAACCTCCACAGTCGGTCATATGTCGGAAGTAGGTATAAATCAAGACTTTTATGATTGGTTGCAGAGGTCTAAGTTGTTGGACATGGCTACAACACTCATGAGTGCTCATAAGTTCTGAGCATTGGACTCAACCCACGCTCACTGGAATCACTTCATGGAATTTATCTCGAGTGATCGTGAGACGGTAATATCATATAAGTCTTCAAACCTAGAGATATGATTTGTTACTTATGAGTTGGTTATGCATTGATTGTACGTTAACGCATTGGTAACTCGATGTTATAAATCGTGCTTTTGTGTATAATTCAATGAGTGGTAGAACAAACATATGAGTCGAAGTTTATCTGTTCCTTCTTGGATTAAAAGCTGATATCTGGGCCCCTCGATGATTTTGTTTTGACCTATGTACCGGGCCCGGTCAGAACTAAGTTGATGTGTTCAATTAAGTTCTTTGTCAAACAAATCGGAAATCGGGAAACAAACTGCTGGACAATAAGTAAGACATTGTTCCATGTATTTGTCCGGCTGATATCTAGAACAGAGGATTATATGATCACTTATCTGAAATGGCGTATCATCATCTTCTCAGTTCCGAGAAACCTTGAAAAGAGCTACGATTGCTGATCGGTTCCTGAAGTCATACTTGCAGTTATAGTTATTAGACTTATCCAAGTGGGAGACTGTTGGATAAGGTGTCTAAGTCCATAACTATTTCTGGTATGTACTTGACCCGACCCAGCATGGTCCATTTGGGTTGCATGACATCATGCATTTGGATAGACTAAATGAGAGAAATAACACTTGTGGTTTATTAATATATTATAAGTTCTAATATATTAATAGTATTATTTAATTAGTATTGATCAAGAATTAATCTAGGATTAATTAAGTGATCAAAAGATGACTAATTAAATATATGGGTTGATCATGTAAATCATCCATAACTTGTATAGTGGGCTAAAAGGCTCCATGGATAATCAAGTTGGGTTAAACCCATTGAATGCTCCATGGAGGCTCCATGGGAGTTACAAACCCATGGGTCATGGAAATGAAGAGTCATGCCACATTAGGGTTTACATGGTGTAACCCTAGATGTGACACACTATATAAGCAACATGTTCTCCACCAAAATCGGCGACACTAAGAAACAAGAAGGCTAGAGCCGATTTTGCAAGTGTAAGATTCTCTCAAAGTTTACTCCTTTGCATTTGGTGTTGTGTGAAGCATTTGAGGCATCACACTTGGGGTGCTAGGCTCACAAGGTTTCAAGGATCATAATCAACAACAAGGTAAGTTATTCTATCTTTCATTCAAGTTAAAAATGTTCCCCATGTATGCTAGATAGGAATATAACCTTGGAATTCAACTTTGCATGATAATTAGACAAACATAGATCCAAGGTTATTAGGGTTGCATGTACACTTAGGAAGTGTTAGAATGCTCAAAACCCATCATTCACTAGTTTAAGCAAGGTATCAACTAACAAATGGAATAAACACTTACACTTTGGAAGATTAGGATGAAAATCTTGATGATAGTTGAGAGAGAATCGAGTTTCTTGAGTTGGAAGTGTGAGAAATGGTGAGAAATGAATGAATATCATGCTTATGGGAGGAGTTTACGGCCAGCCATGAGTTTACGACCGTAATTTCTAGTTTACGGCCGTAAACTCCAAGATTTGGAGTTTTCCGGCAGAATGCTGCATAGTGAACTCTAGCAGATACTCCCTAACACCCAATCCTTGAATGTACTAGGGTTAGAACACTCAAACAGACCCTAAACAATGCTAATAGATAGCAGTAACGAGTCTGACTTTGACTGAATTGAATGGTTGTACAGGATAGAAATTTCGGGTTGTCACAATTTAGAACTTGCATGTGGCGACTGTGTGTCTTTTGACTCAGTAACCAGGCGGGAATCCGGTGTTTTAGTTAGTGGCAGACAAGTTGGGACTAGGGAGGTCTCGGCTGCTTTTGGAAAGCAGTTAGGGGGCATCGTGATAAGTCAAGGCAGTGATAGTGATTTGGTACTCGTGTGTGGAGTCGTTTGTCATTCGGAGGATGCATTGGTCAATTGCATTTTGGATTAAATAATCTTGGAGTAAGTGATTTGACCCTGTTCCGCAGCTCACGTATGAGTCTAACCGTTGAAGGGATGAGTCTTCTACTCGAAGGATTATCTAAGCCTTCTGTCAAGTATAAGTGTTCTACAACAGTAAATGTCCAGTGATTTTGTCCCCAGTGGAAGCATCAAGATAATCAAGGATTGGAAGCATTTTGTTGGTCTGGAATTCAATAACGTTTCTATATGGTAGCGATTTAGTATGGGCGGTCTGTCAGGGAGTCAGACCAATTTGAGAATTCGAGATTTCAGGTAAGGTAGGGCTGGTTTTCTGCATGGGATTATGGATTCGTCTCTTCGGTTTGGAGAGTTCTACTATGGTTGGGTTCGGTATCCTTGGGAAGGTCGTGTGTGTTCAGGGTTGTGGTTGAATTCTTCAGGTTGTTTGGGTGCCTGGGATGGTAAGGAACGATTTCGAGGGCGAAATCTAATTCAAGTGGGGGAGAGTTGTAACACACGATATCTTGAGGAGAAATTGTAATGAATGAATCCCATTTTAAGGACTGGACACGACGTGTTGGAGGAACCAACATGGTGTGTCTAGTTAAGGAAAAGAGCGGTTCTCGTTAAGGTCAACATGGCGTGCTGGTGTCTAAACACGACGTGTTGGAAGCTGGGAAGGAAACCCTAATTTTTAGGATGTTGCACCCTATATAATCTCTTTAATCCCCAAGGGCTGGTCTCCTTACCAGCCTCCATTGATACTAAAACCCTAAAATCGATCTTTAAGTCTTTTGTTGGTGTTCTTGAGCTAGTAAGAAGTTCTTGGTGCTCATTGTTGGTCATTATGAAGGAATAGGAGATCTTGAAGTTGCTTTGTTTGGGGAAAAGGCTTTAGATCAAGAATCATCATCTTGTGGGGAAGCTTTCTGAGGTATCATGTTTGCATCTTATCTCGTATATGTTTAGATCTCTTCTTTTGTGCTTTGTTGTGCTTTTGGTCCCTCTTTGGGTTGAGGAGAGAGTGAAGACGTTTAAGGGCTTGTTATTCCAGCTCTGAGTTGGTATTGGACTCCTTGAGCATAAAGGTGCAAGCTTAATGAGAAAATTCGTTACATGCATGCATTAAGTCCCTTGTTAAGTCCTTTTTAAGCTTAAGAGCTTCATTAGACATGCATGAACGTAAATTTGGCAACTTTACATGGTTTTCCAGCTCAAGGAAGTCAAATCAATGTTTTGGGGCTATATATTTATGGATTAAGTGCTTACTGGTTAAGACCTTGCATTATTAAGCTTTATCGATGGAGTTTTGAACCTTTGTGGGTAGTGCCAATGGATAAAGTTGGAAACTTTATCCTTCTGGACCACATTATGGACTAGATCTGAGCTTTGGAGCTCTTGAAATCGGAGAAAACAACTTAATGTATTAAGCTGTGGAAACTCGGGCAAACACGACGTGTTTGCAAGCTAACACGTCGTGTTGGATGGGGTTTTCCCAATTATCTAGATGATGGAAGAACACGACGTGTATGAAAGCCAACACGGCGTGTTTGGTCAACATGGACTGTTGACTTTGACTTTGACAAGAAGTTTGATCAGGGTTGACCATGGGATGTTTTGGGCCATGTTTGGGCCTTTTGGATTGTTGAATTGGGCCTTGGCTTTGGGGGCCATGTTATAGAAAGGGTAAAAAGGTATTTTACCCTAGTTTGGACACTTAGTATGGGTCGAATCCGATTATTGATGGATGTTTATCTTGTGATTGATAGCGCGGGGATCTGTCATCCAGCAGCCAGGGTTTATCTAAATGATTTGGAAGTGCGAGGTGAATTTTCTCACTATATTTAGCGGGTCGAAGGCACCAATGCCGTCCCATGGTTTGCTTTGTTGAGTCTTATATGTCTGCGTGAGTCTTGCATGTGTATGTGTTTGTATGCTTATTGGGCGGGGCCCGATGGTTACTATGTATGCCAGTATTAGGTTATACATATATGATTTGTATGTCAGCGGCGCCTGATGATTGTACAGTATGCTATTATCTTTGTGATTTCTACATGTGTTTGAATGCTTATATGATTATATGGTTATGTGAGTGTGTGTGGGGCCCGTATATCAGTGGGCAGGGCCCGATATGCGAGTGTGGGCGGGGCCCGTATCTCAGTGGACGGGGCCCGATATGCAAGTGTGGGCGGGGCCCGTATCTCATTGGGCTAGGGCCCGTTTTGTGCTTAGCTATGTATGGTATGTGGTATCTTGGGGAACTCATTAATCTTTGTACTTACGGTTTTCAGTTTATGTTTCAGGTACTTCGGTTTTCAAATGGAAGAGCTAAGGATGATTGCAGAGCACACACCACATGTTTTCGCATTCTGTGATTTACTCTGATTTGATGATGTTTTGATAAATCTCGATTAATTTGGTTTTATGGAAGTGATATGTATTAACGATTTATTAATCTAAAAATGAAAATTTTATATCATTATTTTTTGGACATTACAAGTCATATGGGTAAAATGTAAACAATTTGAAATAATTCAGGGGTAAATCAAGCATGAACAAAGTTCAATGACTAGAGGTGAACAAAATTGAAAGTTCGTTAACCTTTCAAGTCACTATCCCATAAATAAATTCTTTTATCTTGGTAAATCACATTGTTATGTTCTCCATTTCAGGATTTCGTAATTAATTTCATTAAATTATTATATATGAGTGTAGCGTTTAATTTTTAAGATTTAAATAGTACATTGTCTTTCATTATAAGATTTAAGAGCATAATGGGCGACATATGTCGCCGCCAAAGGTGTCAAAAGTTATCGCAATTACCTTTAGTGTTGACATGTTGCAGTTAATATGTCGTTGATAATGCTTCGTTGGAACTCTTCCCTCCTTATATCTCTTGATATAGCTTGAAACGGATGTTTTGTATATAATACACACAAGTAATGTTGTGTTCACAAAACTTCATTGTAAATAGCTAACAATTTGTAATATATATATATATATATATATATATATATATATATATATATATATATATATATATATATATATATATATATGATGTACATGAATTATTGTAATATGTGGTTGGATAAAGCATGTTCCATTTTAACCTATAAAATTATAATTATAAATAGACACATAAACATGAAATGAATAAAAAAACTTTAGTTAAAGTTTATCTCATGGACTTGGATTAAAGGTCATGAACTACAACATGTTTATGTGGTACATATTTTATTTTGTAATAATCATTACAGACACAACACAAAACAAACATAGTAACTAAAATTCAAAAGATTAATCTAAGTAATTGTTACCGGTAAACAAAATAAACTATAAGATGATTATAAAAATTGATAATGACTTGAAATGGTAGCATTATTTTCAGTTTTGTTTACATTTAATCATTAAACTTTTTTTTTCGTAGTAGATTGAATTATTTGAAATTTCACATTTTACTTTTATGACCGATTGTAGCCGGTCATAAAGGTAAAATATAAACAACTTCGAATAATTCAGAGATAAATAAGGTATGAAAAAACATTTAAGAACTAAATACGAATAAAATTAAAAATCCGTTATCTTTTAAGTTATAATCTTTTAAATCAAACACCAAAAAAAATCTTGAAAACTTAACCTATATTTATCAATTTAAAAGGTCATTCTAAATATTAGGATTTAATATACCGTGGCTTCAAGATCATTCACCAACTATTGTAGTTCCAATATCGTGTGCTATAAAGTCATAAAGCAACAAAACTACATTAACTAGCTTATTCACACAAGATTCCACGTGTCTTATGCTGTTTCATAGTTTCTTTCGTTTGTGATTGCAAATTCCATTATCGACAGATAATTTATACACGCTGAAATTTGAGAAGTATCGATGAATAACTAGTAGGAATTACATGCGCCGATGGCGCTGGGTTGGATCAGATTTACTTAGACGTTGATAATTTTTTGTTTTGTATTTTGTTGACTTCACTTTAAATTCGTCGGTCCTCGATCTCATTGACCAACTCCATCCTCTGGTCGAGCTTTGAAGCAGAAAAGCATCTTCGCTCTGTCGGTTCTCCACAAAAGAGGCTTTTTCCTATGTCGGAGAGGGAAACGGCGTCGGAGGAGGGCTGAGGGAGGCAAGGTCGGTGGTGGTGTCTTGATATCAAGGGTGGGAATGAGAATTAAGGGGGGAAATGGAGTTTAGGGCAAAAGTATTGGAGTCGGTAAAAAAGGGAGTTGATGTGGCAATTTTGGTGAATCACGACGATGAGTGAGAAAGTTAATACCCGACACGTGTATAGTAAGGGAAAAATTAACGAAACACACCCTCAATTGTTAAAAGAAGAGGGTAAAGAAGATGTGAAGGGAGGTAAACGTAAAATTAAAAAAAGTGAGAAGCGATTATGTTAAACCGGCAAAAATGTGTGGCCAAAATCAAAAAGTATAAAAAATGTGAAAGAATATGGCGTGACAATTTTCTTAAGTCGGCAGAAATCCGTGGCAAAATTCGAAATTTCAAAACATTACTGTTCACCAACTCCGGTGTCCTGAAAAGAAAGAGGGAAACTTCAGTGTGTGATTAAGAAAGAGAAGAAACTATACTGTAGCCGAAGGTTTTATGTTTTTATGTTATATATAATGTTTAGATTATTCTTTAGATATCTACTAGAATCTTCAATCACCATCAACAAATAATTTTTTTTAGAAACGACAGATATATTAAAAAGCAAAACTAGCAAGAAGACAGCATAAAAAAGTCTAAATTATTACAAGAACGTAAAAGTTGGATTTTGAAGCCACAACACCTAATCTAGAGACAACTTAGACCTATTAAAACACCAAAGATAAGAATCAGAAATAATGCTATAAAAAATAATACTCTTTATTGTAATATCTTTACCAAAAACAACCCTATTTCGAAACATTCATAAAAACCACCAGACAACAAAGAACATCCCTTTCAGAACATCTTTCAAATTCTTCCTCATTCTGATGTTACCAAATCAATCGAACCAATCAATAGTAGAGTTGAAGTCATGCTCCTCCAAACCCCTCCACTTCAAGATTCTATGAATGACCACTTTAGTAACAGAACAATAAAAAAACACATGATTGACTGATTCCACTCCATCATTACAGATAGGGCATAAAATTGATTGAATTTCCAAGTCTTTCAAAGATAAATTTTTTCTTGTAGGTAATCTATCAAAAAACATTTTCCAACATAAAATATTTACTTTAATAGGAATCAAAGACACATTACCACCCGAACCCAAAGTAGCCAAGTCCACCAAATTCCGAGCAGAAGAAACTGAATAATTACCCAATGTATCTAAATCCCAAACCTATTTATCAGGATCTGAGTTAAGAGAAATCGATGAAAGAGTGGAAGTTAAACCTGTCAACTGGTCAGACTCCACTCCACCCAAACAAGAACGCCGAAAAGAATCAACAATCGAATTATTGTTGCATTTAACCGCAACAGAGACTTCCTTATTACTCTCTATGGAAAATAACCGCGAGAATCGATCTTTAAGAGGCGTTTCTCCAACCTACACATCCAGCCAAAAAGAAAGTATTAACACAATTACCAATCAATTTCTTACATTAATAACTAAATATATCGAACACCTTTCTGACGTAAAGCATAGGAGGCACGAATAATATCAATCCAAACTGAATGTCGATCAGATCTAATATCAGAATCCAAGAGACCATGAACCCCGTGAATAACTTTGATAACACGCACCCATAAAGAATCATAAGAAAACCGAAATCTCCATACCTATTTGAAGAGAAGGGCTCTATTTAAAAAAAAAAAAAAAAAAAAAAAAAAAAAAAAAAAAACCTACCTACTCCCTCAACACCATTATCCCAGGCCACCCAAGCAATCTTCCTATTAACGTACATAAATGAATTCTCTTACTCAAATCTATACTGTTAACATACATATAAAAAATAATACATAAATATATCATCCAAGTTATTAACAATTTTAAACATAACTATTATAATTTTAATATCGAAAGAAATTGGTACGAAAGCAAATGAAGAAAATAATTTTACATAAAGATAACAAATAAATATGTAATTGACATGTTATGAACTTATTTTCTGGATCTGTCTGTTGATTTTAAATGTCTCGTATAAAAGAGTAAAAAAAATGACCTCCTAAATACAATTTGATAAAATATAAACAAAATAATTTAAAGGGTTGAACTTTCATGAGAAAAAATTTAAAACTAAATTAAATTAATTAAAAAGGACAATGCAAATTTATAGAAGTTAAGGGGCTAAATATATAACTTCTAAAACTATGTGTGATAGATTGTAGGGCTGTGTATGGGTCGGTTTGGGTCGGTTTTGGACCCAAACCCAACCCAACTCATAAATGGTCGGTTTCTGGTTTTCAGAACCCAATATGATTGGTTTCTGGTCGGTTCGGTTTCTTGGGTTCTGAGGTCGGTTTGGGCGGTTTTTCGGTTTCTTGGGTTCAACCCATACATTCACGGGTTCTGGGTTTAAACCCATGAGTTTTGGGTTTTAACCCATTTTCTATAAATGAAGCAACAAATTAAATACTTCAAAAAACACCAAATTTAAGTTAAATACTTCAAAACACATAAATCTTACAACAAATGGTCTATTACAAGTTACAACCAAAGCTCGAAATAGTCTATTACAACCAAAAAACAATCAAGTATGGGTCGGTTTCTTGGGGCGGTATGTCGGTGTTAAGTATGGGTCGGTTTCTCGGGTTGGATGGGTCGGTTTTTGGGTAAAAACCGAAACCGAACCCGATTTTTCGGTTTTTAAAAAATTCAAACCCTAACCGTCGGTTTTGCTTCGGTTTCGGTTTTTTTAGTTTCGGTTTCGTTAGTTTTAGTCGGTTTCTCGGTTTCTTGGTTTGGGTTTGCTCACCCCTAATAGATTGTGAAGCACAGAGCATAAACCAATGGTTGAAAGTGTATGAATAGGGTTCGCTACGTTAACCACATGATAAAAAGAAAGCTGAAACATGACCATGATGTGTAGCCTTGATGCGAGGAAAGTCATATATGAAGTCAATACTGTAAAAACATTGATTCAAACAAGTGTCGAACCCACATGGATTGGAAAGAGAAAAGACACTGAGGCCAGTTGAATTACACGATTTTCAATATATCTTTGAATAAATAGATATATCTAAGATAAATTGGCTAAAACTCATGCCTTATTTTTCTCAGCCATTGCAGCCGCACACCCTACATCCCAATAATGTCGGATTTGCTTATTCTAAGAAGCCAAATGAAGAAAGTAATGTTTTAAACGAATGTCCCCAAAATCGGGATTATATATAAAATCGTTTTTTGTTTTGTAAAATCTTACCAGAAGTAATCTAAAACATAAAAAGATGAACATACATCAACAATACATGTTTAGTTAACAATAAATAGTTTAAAATATATAAAACTACAATATCCAATACATCATTTAACAATAAGAAATTCAAAAAAAGTTTTGTATATTCGATTCACTATGTTAGCCTAAGATAAATTTATTGAACAACAACAACAACAACAACAACAACAATAATAATAATAATAATAATAATAATAATAATAATAATAACAACAACAACGACCGTACGATTTAACGTTCAGTCGTTTGTGGCATCCCAAAATTTAGGTCTAAAATTGTAGACAGTCAATTTACCACAAACTTTTTTGTAACCTGACCTATTGAGGATTAATGAACGTTTTGAAAAATAAATAATGTCATTACAATTAAAATAAGATATGAGATGATATTTTACTTCAAGTTGTGGAAAATCTCAAAGGAGTCATGCAACACAAACGATAACCCTAGTTAATGTGTTTGAAAAACGGAAATTCCGTATTAAATAGTTGTGAGCGAAACAAACACACTAGTCTAGTAGTACATGTTTACCTGAATCCGGAAATATAAAGAGCGTCCATAACGTAGCTCATATGCAAAAAATACGACCGTTATAAGAATACAAACCAGTATAATATCGCTTTTCTTTAAACTGCATAAACCGTTTCGATCTGTTGAGGCACTTGCACACCTCAGATGGAAATTCCGAGAACATTTTTGGAGTCAAACTATGGTCTATTATTTGATTAGAATCATAATATTTTCAGTAAAAATATTTGTAAAAGTCGAAAAATCGGACGTTTCGGGTCAGTTATATGTGAATCTTTAAACGCGATTTCTTAGAGTTTTAAAACTCGAAAATTAATTTGTTCGGGGTCCTGGAATCAGTGTACTAGGCTCTATCATTCGCCACTTTCGAAAAAGAGTAATATATGTCGGGATCTTGGCATGCAAATCTAGAAGTGTTTTAGGGACTTTTTTAGGTTGATGACATCACCATATACTTCCATGCATGCATGGAAGAGTGAAAAATCAGCCAATCCTCTTCTCCTTTTCCCTTCCTCACGTCTACCACCTTGTTCCCATCACCACCTTACCTCCCTCACTTCATGGTACAAGGCATGGGTTTTTTCTTTGAGTGTTTAACTATCTAAGAAGGCATGGCGCTTGCAAGCTTGCTTAAGGCTATAAATAGATGCATTTGCTTCCCATTTCTTCACCACAAATCAGCCAAAACATTCCTGGTCTTCCCTCCCTCTCCATTTCTCTATTTTATCGGTTTTAAACCTCCACCGAAGGTGGTCCCTCAACCATCGAGAACCACCGCCACCCCACCTCTTTCTACCCTGTTTCGTCGACCAGCCACCACCAAACACCCCTACCACCTGTATCCCTTCCTCTCTCCGTTGCCCTCCTCTCTCGTCGATCTAATCGGGCAGAAAAGAAAGAAACTGAGAGGATTCCGGAGCAGCCCCTCGCCACCGTGCTACCGTTGTTAATCCACCGTTCTACCACCATTTTTTTGCCATCTTGTGTTGCTACATTTTTGTGGTGTTTCCAAGCCCAATTCTCGAGTTTTATCATAGTTTTGTGGGTTATTTCGAGTGCAACCACCAAGTTAAGTTCGATGCTATCTCGCGGTGCTTCCGGGAAAACAAATCATATTCACATCTAGAATACATGTGCAATATCATATTTTGCTTATGAAAAACACTTACCAACTTATATCTAGTTTATAAAAGGTTATTTTGTCAAGTAACATATTACTTACACATAAACTATTTTGAAACTTGATATATGTATATGTTATATTGTTTAAAATGAAATAACTAGTCAAAAAGAACATTTGCTACTTACCACAAAAATGCTATGATTTTATGTGATAATTGCATGCCATAAATGTAACACCCATAAAATTTCAAGCCAGTTTTAAACTTTTCAAAACATTTAAAACCAATAGTCATTACAAAATTTGTTTTCAAAATAGTCTAATATCATAGTTCATCCCAGAAACATGAATAAAACATGAGGAGCTATACGATGACGCCTTTGCCTTGCCGCGATCCCCTGATGTACTTGAAACAATAAACTGAAACTGTAAGCCCGAGGCTTAGTGAGTTCCCCCAAAAGACCGATACACTGCACATAATACATATACAAATAAGAGCATGTACCGGGTCCACAGCTTTACAGACTGGATTACTCCTGGGCCCACAGTGTGAGTCTGGATTGCCTTCCGGGCCCACAACTCACATATGGATTGCCAACGAGCCTACAGTACGAGTCTCCCTTAGCCCGTATCTGGAATGCTCCCGGGTTTGTTGGTTACCGCACGGAGCAGTATCACCTAAACCAATCCCGCATAACATATCATCATATAACATAACTATTGAGCATGCAGATAATCATATAACAACATAGGTAGTCCTACAGATCTACCTAACTGGCATAACCACTAGCATGCAACACTAACTCATAGTCAACATCTAACACTGCTAGGATAACATATCCAATGGGCCGACCTTGGTACCTTAGACCCCTTAGTATAGTGAGGATAACTCACCTCGCACTGTCGACTCGAAGATAAACTCAAGCTCTTGGATTGCCGGTACAACTCCACCACCTGAATGCACCATAGAACCATGCTTGTAAATTTCCAATTTCCTAAAATGCCCCAGAAGTCCAATAGTCAACCCTTGGTCAAAGTCAAAGTCAACTGTCAAAGTCAACAGTCCATGTTGACCTCAACTCGTCGAGTACAACCAACCACTCGCTGAGTTCCTTGCATAACTCGCTAACGCACCGAGTCACTTGAGCGACTCGTCGAGTTCCTAATGTCAGTGGCCGCAAACTCCTTGGCCAACTCGTCGAGTTTCCCCTTTACAACTCGCCGGGTTCATACGTGTGCAAAGGTTGGGAAAACCCTAGCCGACTCGCCGAGTCATTCGATTGACTCGCCGAGCCCAAGGCAATCTTCATCAGACTCGCCGAGTTGTTCAACCAACTCATCGAGTACATGACCATCTTCATGTGGCTCGCCGAGTTGACTATGCAACTCGCCGAGTCCCTTCAGACCTTCATCCATACAGGTACTTTTTAAGCCATGCAACGGCTCCATATTGCAGATCCAAGCTTTTAAGGCATGTTTATCACGTTTAGTTGCAAACTTTACGTGCATGCAAGGCCCTAGAGACTCTAAATGACCAATCTAAGCTTCTAATGGAGCTTTACACCTTAGGAGAGTCTCATTCTTACAAAAGCTGGAAACTTTATGGACATAGAGACCCATGAGAGTTCAGATCTGAGGTTGCATCCTTAGATCTTAGCTCAAACACAAGAAATTCTTCCTAATAAGCTAGAAAAGCCCTAAAATCCACCCAAAAATAGATCTAGAATGAAAAGGGGTTTAGGATAACAGCTTAATACCTTCCCCAAAGATTCCCACTGAAGTAGATCTTGATTCCCACGAGTTCCTTGCTTCAATCCCCTTGTTTTCCCCAAGCTCTTCTCCCTGAGAATCCTCTTCCAAAGCTTAAAACACAATGAAGGAGGCTTATGATTCTTTAAATAGGGTGAAAAACCCCGGGATTTAGGGTTTCATCTGCCAGCTCCTACTCGTCGAGTCCCTTCTTCGACTCGGCGAGTAGGTCACTAAAACACGTGGACTAACCCGCTGCTACTCGACAAGTATGGCAACCAAATCGTCGAGTAGGCCTTGAAATCAAGAAAATCTTATATCAAAATCAGCACCTGAGAATCGGTGCGTTACAATTCTCCCCCACTTAAATTCGATTTCGTCCTCGAAATCATTCCTTACCATCCACGGCAACCCGACATCCTGAGGGGCATCTCATACCCATGACTGCTGACGACTTTCGAAGAAGACTAAATCCAATGGGAGTCTTTTCATTCTAGAGAAGACGAATCCATAAACCCATGCAACACACAGCCTTACTCTGCCTAAACCTACAATCTGGAAACCTGAAATCGGTCTGGCTCCCTGACAGACCACTCGTACTAATCATCGCTAGTACCCTTCTCAACACTACTATCCGATTATGCAACCCTGGGATCCTGAGGTTCCTACCCGAAAATAGAACTATGGATCATATTTTGCTGAACCCCTGAGCCTACGACTCACCATCGGCCTGCACCGGGTATCTTGGCCTACTGTATAGAGCAGGACCGCCTCAGCCCAATCAAGCACATCATGCCACCTAATAGACGATCCGGGTAAGATGTCCACATAATACCAATGATAATCTACCATGCCGCTCCTTATCGTCCACAACATCCATAAACTTATAACATCCATGGAGTACAGTCTCGCAAGCGATTACCATTAACAATGTACCTACTACTACAGGCCAATCAGACAAAATCCTGATGATTCAACGCATCGAAACCCAACTTCCCTCTTCCTGAAGCGAACCCCTTTGTGCTGAAAGGATAAAGTGTCCTCAAGCTCCCAAAATATCCTACAATCAATCCACTAATAGACACGAACACTCATGCCTGGCTTAATCAGCCTCGGGCTGGAATACCAGGCATGCCTACGATGGGTCCAGTCATCCCTAGGATGGAATACCCTCATATCCCCACACATGTTTGGCCCAATCAACCCTCGGGTTGGAATACCAAACATATCAGGTCCAATCAATCATAGGGTCTGGTCATCCTCAGGATGGAATACCCTCGATTGGAATACCTCTATGACATGACTCGGGTCTACTCATAACTTGAGATCCAAGGATCTATCCTTGCATCTCATCCACCATCCTCTGATTCATCACAACCGAGTGCAACTTCCCCCGAATCTCAAAAATACGTCCAACCCGAATGTGTTCAACACAATCTCTATGCCCACAGCCTATGACTGGAATACCCTTACATGGTCCTCAGCATAGGTCTGGATTGCCTCTGAGCCCACAGCATGAGCCTGGTATGCCCTCTCCGGCCCTCAGCTCATGACTGGAATGCTCCTGATAACCTATCGACGCCGCCGTTGTCACTTCAGATGTCCAGCACTCCGTCCTGGAGGTACTCACCTCCTCCATCACCCAAGAAGACCTAATCAATGTCCTTTACAACTCCAACACGCGTCACAGTGCTGCATCCTCACCCTATACTATCCACTTGCAGAACAAGTTGCTACCCCATAACACATATATACTCAAAATCTGATCATATAACTAACAAAACCCATACAAAGTCTTCAGCATACTCCATCAGCATGTTCAATACTTGGGGACAGACCTACTGATTGCTGTAGCATAGCAGCATACTTAATACCCGCACATAGATCTACAAACGCTTACAGATACTTTTCGCACACCTGAAAACCCAAGTCGTTAATGCCGCCCTGATCACAGAAACTGACCGAAAGAGTAGGCTGTCTTCTGGTTGCTGACGAAGTCCACTGAGACCTCCCCGGTCCCAACTTATCTGGAATACCGAAGTCATGACTGGTTGCTGATCCAATGGTAATCTCACAGTCGCCCCACGCGACTCCCGAAGGAACTTCGTCTAGCAATAACCGCCCTAACCATATCGCCACTCATGGCTCCATCAATCCTTCTGATCCATTGATCATCGCAGCCTGACAACCTGACGCCATCGTATCATATACGAAAAGTGAACGCTACCAGAATACTGTAGTCTTACATCATGTCCGGTCTCCAACGACCTACCGTTTTCCTGATTCCGATTATGCTATGGTCTACCCACAATCTTGCGAACAGGCCCACCCTGACCTGATCGTCTGTAAGAATCCGTGAATGCTACGAATCATCTCGTAGCCTCACGACACTTCCCACACCATCTGACCTCTAGTGAATGCTACGATTACCCCGCAGTCTTACAACACTTTCTATACTATCCGATCGCTTGTGGATGCTACGGCTACCCTCGCAGTCTTACAACACTTTTCATTCTAACACAACCGCAGTCTGATACCTTACCCTCAATCTATCAATCCACTTACCCTCAGAGTCTATCGCACACCCGACTGAACACCCGAACTGAACTCAATTTATGACTGGAACTCCAAACCGATTCCCCAAATTCTTCTACCAAGCAACGAGAAGAGGCGATACACATGCTAGGAAGTTTACAGAACTCCCAACTCACACAACCCTCAAACCAAACAGCCACCTGGGCCGCCTTTCTTCCTGAGCACGATGCGGAACTTAACCCATTTTCAACACCGCTCGTGCTTCTGTATCCAAGGATGATTCTCCCCCACTTAGATTCGACTAAGTCTTCACAATACATGAAAATTTGGAGAAATCCCAATCCTCCTTACTATCCAACGATCGATCCGATAACAACCAACTCTTCTAACTAGCGCTCCAACTAATACCTCGGCGACGAGCTACTTCCCTTGGTGCTTTCGCCCGCCAATCCATGACGGTTACTAAAACCACTGAATCCTGACAATGCTGAATAACCATTTTGTGGGACCCTGCCTGCAGACCTCCCACATAATACCACTTTTTCCAAAGGTGTTCCAAACAAGTTCCCCGCTCAAACGTTCACAGCTGAACTGTAGTAGCTGAAGCAACCTCTTCCATAAACCGGGCTACAAAATATTCCCAAGACATAGTCTAAAATCCCAAAATTACAATCGATCGCACACTTAATCCTTACCACCTGATACAAGAAATCCAAGGCAAACCGGACCTCACAAAATACTTATGCCACATCGACCCACCTGCGCTGAAATAATATCGCCAATCCCTGCAACCAACTGACCCCGAGCTGGAATACAACCCGATCTTGGGGTCACAAGCCTGCTCACTCCTTCGAGCTAGAAAAACTGAAAGGGCACAACCCTTGCCATAGGTGATAAAATTCTAATCAACCACTCTACTTCCCATCCTCTAATGAATTCCTGAACTCTAATCACCTACAATCCTTTGATAATAAATTTCTCCTGACACCTCCAATGGCCTAACAACTCATGAAACTCCACAACACATAGATCAGACAGAACGGGCAACTAACCCGTAATTACTGTTTATCCATACTCAACAATATTCCAAGACAAAATAAATACCGATCACGGACGACTTGACCACAATATTATTACAGAATGGGGTTTTCCAATTACATACCAGAAACTTCTTGCGGCTCGACCTTGATCTCCTGAGGAACGATGATCACTGGTATCTGAATTCCTTCCGTCCTCAATGCAGGACAGCTGGACCTGAAATGACCTGGCTGGTGATAGTGAAAGCATATCTGATCCTTCTTGGAATCCTGTTGTACATGCCCTCTCTCCCCACACTTGTAGCACCTGAATTTTTGACAAGCAAATCTGTGGGTTCCCCCACATTTGCCACATACCTCCTGACCGTCCTGACTTCCAATACTTAGGTTAGCTATCTCCAACTCTTCGTCCTCTGCTGAAAAGTCCCTCCTCCTCTTTTTTAGTTGTGACCCCACCACCGGCACTCCCACAGTAGTCATCTCGGTAGCAACATCTCTCACAGATTGCAACGCTGCAACTTGCTCCTCGAACTTGGCGATCACCCTGGCGGTGACCCGGTCCACGACACCGAACAATTCTTCTCGCAAAATCTGAGAAACCTCAACAGAAATCATCTCCCGTATCTGATCAACAGACAATACTGGCCTATCCTGGCCACTCGCTCCCGATCCTGATCTAGATCCGGCCTCAAATCGATTTGCCATCACCATACTGAACATATACCAGGAAGATATCAGATAATTCGCATACACGACGGGGAACCTACTCTCGACCGAACCCTAGGGGTTGTGACTTCCTTGACACGCGTATGGGTCCTGAGCTTTCAGTAGTACGGGCCCATACTACCTTCCACACCTACCCATATTTGTCTCAAGTATCACCACAACACCCTACAATATACATATACATAGCAAGCGCTAAGTCCTCACTCCTAGAGGAATGATAAATATCTCATAACTAGCCTCCCGGCCTCTTACTACCCACCCATCCACCAACTGCCACACGACCCTCCATTGGTGCCAGTTAACTATTGCATGAATACAATCATATACTGCACGACTTAAACAATCTTAGACTAAAGGATTTAATCCCACAACGGTTGGACTCAGACAAGAGTTGTGTAGTGAAACCAAATCCCTTACCCTAAGACCACTTAACCCATGTAGCATGTGACTTAGAGTATTCACCCAATAGTTAGTTCACACGTGAAAAGGTCACAAATAATCAATGAGGTACTCTACATAAGATAAGGCATCAAGGACCAGGAAATTCTATCATATGATTCCTGAGTATCCCTATATTATTACTAGCATGCTGTTCTAACATATCACATAATATCAAATAACTTATATGGTATTTTGGGGTCTACTTACTGGCTTTGGCTGATCGTACACTTGCATCCTCCTTTATTATTTGAAAACCATTCGAAAATTATTTTGAAAACAGTTTCCTTAGTTTGAGACTGGATTCACACGAATGTTCCTCCAATTCACTCAAACCAAGGCTCTGATACCAACTTGTAACACCCATAAAATTTCAAGCCAATTTTAAACTTTTCAAAACATTTAAAACCAATAGTCATTACAATTTTTTTTCAAAATAGTCTAATATCAGAGTTCATCCCAGAAACATGAATAAAACATGACGAGCTGTACGATCACGCCTTCGCCTTGCCGCGATCCCCTGATGTACCTGAAACAATAAACTTAAACTGTACGCCTGAGGCTTAGTGAGTTCCCCCAAAATACCGATACACTGCACATAATACATATACAAATAACAGCATGTACCGGGTCCACAACTTTACAGACTGGATTACCTATGGGCCCACAGTGTGTGAGTCTGGATTGCCTTCCGGGCCCACAGCTCACATCTGGATTGCCAACGAATCCATAGTACGAGTCTCCCTTACCCCGTATCTGGAATACTCCACCGAATGGATTACCCCTAGGCCCACAGTGTGAGTCTGGATTGCCTTCCGGGCCCACATCTCACATCTGGATTGCCAACGAGCCCACAGTACGAGTCTCCTTTAGCCTGTATCTGGAATGCTCCTGGGTTTTTTCGTTACCACACGGAGCAGTATCACCTCAACTCATCCCGCATAACATATCATCATATAACATAACTACTGAGCATGCAGATAATCATATAACAACACAGGTAGTCCTACAGATCTACCTAACTGGCATAACCACTAGCATGCAACACTAACTCATAGTCAACATTTAACACTGTTAGGATAACATATCCAATGGGCCGGACTTGGTGCCTTAGACCCCTTAGTATACTAAGGATAACTCACCTCGCACTGTCGACTCGAAGATAAACTCAAGCTCTTGGATTGTCGGTACAACTCCACCACCTGAATGCACCATAGAAACATGCTTGTAAGTTTCTAATTTCCCAAAATGCCCCAGAAGTCCAATAGTCAACCCTTGGTCAAAGTCAAAGTCAACTGTCAAAGTCAACCGTCCATGTTGACCTCAACTCGTCGAGTACAACCAACCACTCGCCGAGTTCCTTGCATAATTCGCTAACGCGCCGAGCCACTTGAGCAACTCATCGAGTTCCTAATGTCAGTGGCCTCAAACTCCTTGGCCAACTCATCGAGTTTCCCCTTTACAACTCGCCGGGTTCATACGTGTGCAAAGGTTGGGAAAACCCTAGCCGACTCGCCGATTCATTCGACTGACTCGCCGAGCCCAAGGCAATCTTGATCGGACTCGCCGAGTTGTTCAACCAACTCGTCGAGTACAGGACCATCTTCATGTGGCTCGCCGAGTTGACTATGCAACTCACCGAGTCCCTTCAGACCTTCATCCATACAGGTACTTTTTGAGCCATGCAACGACTCCATATTGTAGATCCAAGCTTTTACGTCATGTTTATCACGTAAAGTTGCAAACTTTACGTGCATGCAAGGCCCTAGAGACTCTAAATGACCAATCTAAGCTTCTAATGTGGCTTTACACGTTAGGAGAGTCTCATTCTTGCAAAAGCTGGAAACTTTATGGTCTTAGAGACCCAAGAGAGTTCAGATCTGAGGTTGCAACCTCAGATCTTAGCTCAAACACAAGAAAGGTTTCCTAATAAGCTAGAAAAGCCCTAAAATCCACCCAAAATAGATCTAGAATGAAAAAGGGGTTTAGGATAACAGCTTAATACCTTCCCAAAAGATGCCCACTGAAGTAGATCTTGATTCCCACGAGTTCCTTGCTTCAATCCCCTTGTTTTCCCGAAGCTCTTCTCCCCAAGAATACTCTTCCAAAGCTTAAAACACAATAGAGTAAACACACACACATATTAGGGTTTTGCTGAGTTCTCAAGGGACTGTAAAGAGGCTGAAGGAGGCTTATGATTCTTTAAATAGGGTGCAAAACCCCGGGATTTAGGGTTTCATCTGCCAGCTCCTACTCGTCGAGTCCCTTCTTCGAATCGGCGAGTAGGTGAGTAAAATACGTGGACCAACCCGCTGCTACTCGATGATTATGGCAACCAACTCGTCGAGTAGGCCTTGAAATCAAGAAAATCTTATATCAAAATCAGCACCTGAGAATCGGGGCATTACAATAAATAGAATCTCATAAAAGTTTATCACCTTTGTAGTATCCAAACTTATATATATATATATATATATATATATATATATATATATATATATATATATATATATATATATATATATATATATATATATATATATAAGTTAGAAATATTATAACTTGTAATTTATACATATACATGTGATCACTACTATGAGATTTACCACTTATTTAACCGAGTGTTGTACACTTTTACGTATATACTTATCGAACATACTCGGATTTTATAAACTTTATGCAACCTAAGTCATTTTGCCTAGTGACTTATGCACATATAAGTTAGGTTTGATAGTTTTTTGTATACACTAGTCAGTGGATTTTATGGTGAGACGTTATTCATTTCCTAGGTAGAAATACTTAGAAGACCCTTACTACTATAACCGTTCATCATTCGGAGTGAAATACATATGTATCGATCTATACGGGTTGACACCCCCCCACCTGTGGTTGTTAGCTACAACCACGACGACAAATCGAAGCGGGTGATATTTATCACTATTGCTCTAGTAGAAAACCTATAACTCTCACCAACCTTGTGTTGACCCTTAAAACTACATGTATTCTCAGGAAATCACTAAACAAGCATTTGAGACGACGGAATAGTCATGGATTTTGGGCGACCTAGTTTTTCTAGTTTTTGTTATATCTGTCTAGATGTTTAAGGCAATTCATGTACTTTATTATTTTTCGTAAGAACCTTGTATTCAAACTTCAAGATGGAATACAACTACTTTTTTATTATTGTTGTACTTATGATATATATCCAACTACATGTGATCCATGAACTAAGTCGCACAACCCAACATGTTCGCCGCCTCGGCCGGGGGTGGGACAGATTGATATTATAGCTAAATTGGCTATAGGGAACTCGTTTCCTCGAAAGAGGAATACGACTATAACTACATGATCCTAATAAAAGTATAATTATTAATTACCCTACTTGTAACACTCAAGTTTTTGGTAAGTTTCCTTTTACACCTTTAATGCAAATTCTTTTCATTTTGGTCCTTGGTTAGTACGCGGGGTGTACTAGTTATAAGTTGGTCGCATGCATCACCCATGTACGCTGTGAGAGTACGTTGGGCGTACACATGGTTTGGGCAAACCATAACTTTTAGGGTTTTAACCCTATTTAAGCATCATTATATCACCTCTTGGACATTTTAGACCACCCTCCATCTCCTTTTACCCTAAAATCGAAACCCTTTGGTGAGTTTTGAGCTTAAAAGAGTGTTTATTGGTGGTTTGTGAAGGAGAAGAAGAAGATGAACACTTGAGGGGATAGCTTGAGCTTGTAGATCCAGGATTTTCTACCCATTTGCAAGCCTTTTGAGGTAAAAAGGTCTCACCTTGACGGTATTTTCTGTTAGATCTAGTTTATGGTGAAATGTGTGCACTTTCGAGTCTTTTGTGTTAAATGTGAGCTTTTGATCTACTCCAGAAGTAATGGATGCTAGATCTTAGCTCCATTTAGGCCCTATGTTCAAAAAAATGGAAACTTTATGGATGTTTATGGTTCATGCAAGTATTAAGACCTTTATTAAGCTCTTTTTGACCTTTTCAGTCCTATTAAGCCATGCATGAGGGTAAAGTTGCCAACTTTACGTGATAAGTCACCCTTTAGGACCAGGTCTGAGAGTTTGGCTTGAGGTCTCAACCGATTAAGTACTTAATGGAGTAGGGTGGCAAACTGGGGACTACGTTGGGCGTACCCAGCTGGTACGTGATGCGTACTAGCCCCAGATGGTGTACGCTAAGCGTACGAGCTGAGTACGCCCCGCATACTCAGCATATGGGCTCTTGGGCTTGACGTTCTCGGTATTGGGCCATATTTGGGCTTTGGGTTGCTAAGTAGGATTTGGGCCTTTTTAGTAGTCGAGTTGGGCCTTGGCTTTGGGCCAAGTTAAATAAAGGGTAAAATGGTATTTTACACTGGTTATGGGCTAAGTAGTTTAGACTCTTGGTTATGGGTCGAGATACAATTAATAATTGGATTTTATTTTTGATGATGATAGTGCGGGGATTTTTCCGGACCAGCAGACAGAGATTCATTTCAGTGATTCAACATCTAGTGGTGAGTTTCCTCACCGTGTTTAGCGGGTCGAAGGCACCAACGCAGCCAATGGTTTATTATGTTAGGATGTTATATGTCTGTGTGACTCTTGCATGTGTTATGTGCTTGTATGCTTACCGGGCAAGGCCCGATGTCTGGCGGGGCCTGATGATCATTAGGTATGCTATTTATCTTTGTGATTATTGCATGTGTTATGTGTTTATCTGTTATATGATTATATGTATAGCAGGCGGGTCCCGATGACTAATAGATCTGTATACCGAGCGGAGCTCGATACCAGGCGGGGCCCGATGATAGGCGGGGCTCATTATGTGTTTATTATGTATGGTATGTGGTATTTTGGGGAACTCACTAAGCTTTGTGCTTATGGTTTTTAGTTTATGTTTTAGGTACTGCTGGTTCGAAAGGGAAAAGTACGGGATGATTGCAGTGCACACACCACCTTATTCCACATTTTCTGATTACTCTGATGTTTTATGATGTATTGATACACTTTGTTCCACTTTGGTTTTATGATGATGTTTTGGATTACAACTTTATTAATTTAAAAACAAAAATTTTGGTCTTAATTTTGGGACGTTACACTACTTCTCGACTACTTACGCGAGAGGTGTCTAGTTTGAACTATCACTTGGGTTGCTGGATTTCAAAACGGCTATATGTTAAAATGACCCTGCCCTCTGGTACTTCTGAGCTAGCTAATCCTTACTTGATAGTCTTGGAGTACAAAACTGTTGGATTAGTTTCTAAGCCCATAACTATTTTGGTATGTACTTGACCCGATTGCGAGCATGGTCCTTTTGGGTTGCCTTCACCAAAGCAACTTGATAGGATGATTTGTGGAGAAAGAGATTAATTATGATTTATTAATGTATTATATGAATAATATATTAAAAGATAAATCATATTGTTTAATTAATATTAGTCAAGAATTAATTAGGAAATTAATTTTGTGACTAAAAGACATTAATTAAACTTAGGGGACTGGAATTGTAATTATAAGATAATTGCATTTGGGCTATGGATCACCTTGGAACATAGGTTGGACGTATGCTATGGGTAGCCCATAAGGAATTCATCCAAGGGGTGTTCTAATGGGAGTCCATGGGCTGCTTAGGGCCTAAGCAATCAGATTAGGGTTTCCTAGTTCAAAACCCTAATAGCCTAACATATATAATGACCCCTAGGGCACCAAAAACGTGGCTAACTGATTCCTTAGGGTTTTTAGACGTTTTTGGTGTCTTCTCTCTCCTCCTTCTTCATCCTTATTGCTTATGGTGTTTGTGAATCCATTAGAGGTGTGACACTTGTGACACTAAGCTTTTAGAAGCCAATTACAAGAAGGAATTGAGGTTGTTGCTGCTACATAACAATCAAGGTAAGATCTAAACCCTAATTCATATGTTATTTGATATCACATGCTAGATCTAGGGTTTATGGCTTTGGATAATTATTGCATGTTCATTAGACAAAATATATCCAAAGCTTTAGGGTTTGCATTTACACCATAGGAATGTTGTAGTGCTCAAAACCCATCAGTGGTATCAGAGCCTAGGGCTGTTTGTTGATGAATTGATGCATATTTGATCGTTTATTGCTTGAAAATCGAAGTTTTTTGGCTTCTGACTGACAGATTCGCCGAGTCCATGAATGGACTCGACGAGTAGGTCCTACTCGACGAGTTCCATTGTGGACTCGACGATTCCAGGGCTCTGGTGCCGGGATTTTCGAATTTTCTGCCAGATTTTGTTGAGGATAATTGCCAAAACTCGTTTTTCTTGCCAAAATCCGAATTTTTATGTTTGGAATGATTATCCTCATCAAAATTAATGGATTTGGTTAAATATGGATAATATAGGATTATTATTAGTCAAATATTTGACCTAGTAAGTTTGAAAAGTTTCAATTTACACCCCTTAGGTTTTATAGTTTAAATTTGAACTTTAAAAGTTTTAGTTTTGAAATTTATATAGTTAAACCCTAATATTTTGAAAGGTTTCAAAATTTGTCCTCAAGTTTTGGAATTTAAATTTTTGATTAAAAGGTTAATTTGGAAATATTTAAATTCTAAACCCCAATGTTTTGAAATGTTTCAAAACTTGCCCTCAAGTTTTGGAATTTAAAATTTTTGATTAAAAGTTTAATTTTTAAAATTTTAAATTCTAAAACCCTAGTTTTGAAAAGTTCAAATTATACCCTTATGGTTTTATTAATTTAATTAAAAGTATAACTAAAAGAGAGTTAATAAATCCATAATGACATGGTTTATGTTTTTAAAAGGTATAATTTATTAAATTAACCCGCCTTGTATTTTAAAAGTGTAAAATACACCCTATATTATATATAACATTAAAAGTCTAATATTATATATGTATAACTTAAACTGCTAGTCTTACCGTTAGTAGGCCTCATTCACGAAGCCGATCTATACGGGGGTATAAGGTTATGGCCTATAAAATGGCAGTTTAATGGGTGTCCACTCTCACCCACCGCTTCCTTGATTGGTGGAGGGTCGTTAGCCGAACAGGTAGGATAGGGCAAAGTCTCTCCTCATTAAAAGTATAATGAATATTAAAGTAACTAAATATTTTACTAAATTCCCAAATCTTAGTTACCTTAGGAAAAAGTGAAATCGATGCAATTCCATGGAATTACACTTTGTACCCTTGTCGAGACAATTAGTGGAGCGTGTGTGGTTAACCGGCACACTAAGTTGGGTTTGGCATTGGTAGCGAAGGGTGACTCGATGTTTGTCATAGATCGATGGAGCGCGTGTGGTTAACCGGCACGTCGATTAGGTAACTGTAACATTGAGGGCACCACGTACATTCGCATGGTTATTCACACCTTATTTGTGATCCTCGGCATCCCAGTCACAAATGAAGGGCATAATCGAGATTAAACATGACATTGAAAAGTTCAATGAATCTCAAAAGATCTAGGAGTTTCAATTCATTTAAAACTTAACCATTTTTTCGTTTTTAATGTTGGAAATTGGTAAATCGTCATTTACCTACCTTCAAATGTTCTGCGAATTGGATTACAGCATCCCTCTTCCAATTTGTAGGATATTGTGTTGGGTCCTAGCCTTAATATCTCATTTGGGTGTTTTATTAAGGACTTAATCAACTAAACTTGAATTTTCTCCCGTTTCATAGATGTCAAAGTCTGACAACTATGGTCTTCCTAAATCAGTTGGAAAAAGTTTTCCACGTGAAGATGATGTTCCATGATTGTATCGTGGAAATGGAAATCATGCTTCATTTCCTCCACCTCCTCCAATAATTCTCCCTGACCCACGTGTTCGAAGACTTAAAAAGTTCAAGATCACTCAATCCCTATTGGCAAAAGACATGAAAATGGAAAGTCTATATGTGCTCATGTCTTAGATAAAAGGTTACATATTGATAGATTGGGATTGTTGGGTGTCGATGTTTAAAGGAAGTTGATTGTTGACTTGGTTCTTCAGTCACTTCCCGAATCATATGGTAAGTTTGTTAGAGAGTACTATATGATGGACCACGACATGACCCTTATTGATTTGACTTATTTGCTTATTGCTGCTGAATCAGAAATGATTTGGCGCACTGGTCAACAAATTTGTCTGGTAAATCAATATCCCAACCCTCTATGGGAAATGGTAACATTGGAAGTCCAGAAAAGTTTTCTCTACGCAAGAGAAAGGCTGAGTCTGAGATAGTCCCTTGTACCATTCCATAAGAATCCATGTGTTTCAACTGCCAAAAGAAGGGGCATTGGTTACGAAGTTGCCCAGATTACCTGAGAGATCTAAGAGATGGGAGAGTCAAGATGTATGACTCTGCTTCAGGTAAAAATCCACTATCTAACTCTATTAAGTTCCTATTTGGAGATTCTTAATACATGATGTGATAAGATTACATTTCGATGTTTTGAAGGATCAAAGAAAGGAAAGGAAGCTTAAAGGAAGGAGCAAGCTGAGTCTGATCACGAAGAAATGGATTTTGATCGCATGATTCAAGGATCACATATTTAAGCTACTACTTTAGAGTTAGGATAAATTGCTAAGTAGTATTTACATAGTTTTCATTTGTAATCGCATTGTAAGGAAAATATTTTTCCGCAATAAAATAAATTTTGATTTATCTTGTTTATGTTTCCTTGCGACGGATTTTATGAAAATTGGTGTTTGAATGGTTCTATTGTTAGCAATATTGTGAATGGATTTGATTCTTAGTTATGTTATTTGTGGTAATGTCAGAAATTTACCAAATGAGGAAAGATTCTCATCGCCCAAGTTTCAATTGGACAGAAACTTGGAATCATGCAACTGGTATTGTGTGACGAATGAGAACCTTCGTATTTGGAAAATTGAGACTAATTCCTTGTTCACATAAGTATGTGAGTCAAGTGAAGGATAATGAGATCTGGTACACAATGTTGTGCACTAGTCAAGTCCACCACAAAGAACGATAAAATGTTCGTTATGATTTGCTAAAAGATTAGTAAATATGATTATACTTAAAAGATTAAGTATGATTTTGAATCATTGACAAGTTTCAATGAATGGCAGAATGAATAAGAAGAATCAATTAGGCAAGAAAGATAAAAGTTTCTCCAATCTAAGAAGAAGGGAGAGTACTTTTGTATCATGTTTATGATCGTCTTAAGAACCATTTTACAATTCATCCTCTAAGGACACCTTAGTGCACTAGTATGGCTAAGAAGAGGAGTCGAGAATTGTCAAAATGGGTTAAGTCAATAAGATGAATCATACTTCGTTCCAAAATCAAGTTTTAGAGTCGTACTCCAAAATTGTGATTTGAGTGACATCATCATAAGAAATTTAACACACTGATCAAATCTGAAGTAGGAAAATGTTTTCTTGCTCTTGCACATTTGAAATTGGTAAGTTGTGATGTCTTGGATAAGACAAAGACCAACTAATACCAAATTGTTTGTAGGTTTGTCTTGATAAAGACACACACTGACTCTTGAATATTTGATTTGTCAAGAAATGTTTCTTGATAAGAGAATCTTATATGCCAAGAGGTCAGTGGGAGTTTAAAGATCTTGAAAAGTTTCAAGAACAAATCAAGAAGTAAACCTATTAAACACTAGCACACGACTTGAGGATTGTAACCTATCGTGTTGACAAAATTTTATTTCTGTGCCAATCTAGTTGAGTGATTATGCATATGAGTTCTACGAGTTCTCAATTGAATGCATAAGGGAAAACACCTTAATCAATGAAAGTACATTGACTGGCATAGATGAGCTGCTAAATAACTTCGAAGAAATGGTGGGACCCTTGATGGCAAGAAATTAAGAATGAACAAGTTCTGTCCATAAGAGGTTGATTTTGTCACAAACATTATCTTACGATTATGCTTATGACAAATTTGCATGGATAGGAACACATGCACCATAAAATCTAAGTGTCATAAGGTTTCTCTCCTTCATGAAAATGAGTGTGAGGAAATGCTTTCACTAAGAGAGATTTTAAGGAGATAGCGATTATGTAAATTGCATTCTCAAATTCGATTATGATTACGACATCCCCCTTCATAGTTCGAATTGTGAGATTTGGCAATTAATCTGAACATTTGGGACTTACTAATATAAGCTCTGAATTAGTTTAGACACACATGTGAGCTATCTAAGGAAAGGTGTGTGAATTTGAGAAGCTTAGATAAAGGCTTATCGAAGCACATCGTATTGGAAATATGAACTTTGGAAAGTCAATAAGTATCGTCTTTTAGAAGTCCAACTGTTTTTCTGAATACATGTCAAATCTAGTGGGAGCATAAATGTTATGCTGGTATGGATATAATCATCATGTTAGTGGGAACATGATTATTATTGCAAGTTAGCAATATTAATTATAGAAAGCAAAAGTTTCACTTTGCAAAGTTGCATAGGTTGAAAAGTTGTTTTGCTATAATTAAGGGAGAGAATATTATAGTTCGTTTCAAATCTAAAGGTTTAGATCGAGAAATTTTAATCAAATTTAGTCAAAAAGATATATGAATGTTATGTTGAAAGGATTCAACGTAAGAGAATTCTATATATGGAAATATTTGTTGCGTTCTCACACTCGAATATGATTACGACATCCCTCTTCATAGTTCGAATTGTGAGAACATGGCAAATAGAAATAGAAATATTATAGCAAAAGACTGGTAAAGTATCATGTCATTTTAATATTCGACCGTTCTAAAATTTTCCAAATACGTAGGGCATTAAGAGGGAAAGAGGACTAGAATCGGATTTGACTGAATTAGTTAAACAACTGTCAAGGATTGGTTACTTGTGGAAAGTTAGAATTATAGTCATGGATGGACCATATTGACATTATTATGAATAGATATGATTCTATTTAAAATGAGTTGTCATATGGAAAATATGGAAATGTTTCCATATTGGGAGTTGGACGTTAAGAGTTTATGTCTAGATTAGAAACTTTTATGCAAGAATGATGTTCAAAGGAATGTACTTTGAATGTGAGACTTCACATCTATGGAATTGTCTTGTAACAATCTCCAATAGAGCATTTTGCAATTTCATTGGCCGAGTCTTGGTGACTTTTGTGCCGTGATATTACGAAAGGACCATTGCATAAAATGTTAGAATCTAACATATTCTATAAGTGGCAAGAATTTGGTATTCTTACACTTGTGGTAAGGATTGGGAATTGTGAAATGACTGTGATTGAAAATGTTATTCAATTATACTATTTCACAGAGTAAGTACCATAAGTAAACAAAGTGTGCATGCTAAGAGAATGAGACAATTGTTGTTATAATTCAAGTAAGAAGTTGATTACCCGAAACAACAAATAATGAGTAATCAATATGGTGATTAAATAAAAGTGTTTTATTTATACTCAAAAGTTTGGGGCCATATAAGATTAGTATTATTCTTGTGTTTCAAATTTGCATGTTTTGACTTTCTGAATAATAAGATTATTCGAACGTTCCACAGTCGCTCATACTTTGGAAGTAGGTATGAAAGAAGATTGTCATGAATTGGTTTGTAGATTGTCTAAAGTGTATTAGACATCGCAAAAGTTTGATACAACGTTCATGAGTGCTTATGAATATGATTTGAGCATTGGATTAAACCCACGCTCACTTGGATCGCTTCATGGATTTTATCACGAGTGATTGGTCAGACGATAATATCTTATATTCTTGACACCGAGATGTGTGAGTTGTATCTTGTGAGTCGGTTACACATTGATAATATGTAAACGCACCAGTAACTTGGTGTTATAAAACGTATTGTTGTGTGCAATTCGGTGAGTGAGTACAAGCAATCATTGAATCGAAGTTTAACTGTTCCTTTTACCCAATGTGGGATAAAAGCGATATCTGTGGGCCCCTCGATGGTTTAGTGATGACAAAGGAAAGTGCTCGGCCGGGCCATGACTGATTTGATTTGTTCAATTGGTCAGTCGTCATAAATCGGAAATCGGGAAACAACACATAGACTGAGAGAATGATTTGAATCCATGTCTCATGTCTATACGATATCAAGAAATGGAGGAATATATGATCCCTTATCTAAAGGACACGTATCTGATCAGATCAGAGTTGACAGCGGCTTTTGAAAGCTACGATTGCTGATCAGGATCTGAACTCATACGCATAATAGTTATTAGACTTATCCAAGTGGGAGACTGTTGGATTAGTGTCTAAGCCCATAACTATTTTGGTATGTACTTGACCCGATTGCTAGCATGGTCCTTTTGGGTTGCCTTCACCAAAGCAACTTGATAGGATGATTTATGGAGAAAGAGATTAATTATGATTTATTAATATATTATATGAATAATATATTAAAAGATAAATCATATTGTTTAATTATTATTAGTCAAGAATTAATTAGGAAATTAATTTTGTGACTAAAAGACATTAATTAAACTTAGGGGACTGGAATTGTAATTATAATATAATCACGTTTGGGCTATGGATCACCTTGGAACATAGGTTGGACGAATTCTATGGGTAGCCCATAAGGAATTCGTCCAAGGGGTGTTCTAAAGGGAGTCCATGGGCTGCTTAGGGCCTAAGCAGTCAGATTAGGGTTTCCTAGTTCAAAACCCTAATAGCCTCACATATATAATGACCCCTAGGGCACCAAAAACGTGGCTAACTGATTCCTTAGGGTTTCTAGACGTTTTTGGTGTCTTTTCTCTCCTCCTTCTTCATCCTTATTGCTTATGGTGTTTGTGACTCCATTAGAGGTGTGACACTTGTGACACTAAGCTTTTAGAAGCCAATTACAAGAAGGAATTGAGATTGTTACTACTATATAACAATCAAGGTAAGATCTAAACCCTAATTCATATGTTATTTGATTATCACATGCTAGATCTAGGGTTTATGGCTTTGGATGATTATTGCATGTTCATTAGACAAACTATATCCAAAGCTTTAGGGTTTGCATGTACACCATAGGAATGTTGTAGTGCTCAAAACCCATCAAAAACAAATACTAATATTACTGCAAACCTCACCAACAATAAATATAAGAGTTATATATACTCTGACGTGTGATGAGAACACTTAATAAAATTCTAACATACCTTCAACTAAAACTACAAACTCAATCCTTTAGGTCAAACAACTCGATGAAGGTTAGTACCATACATAAGTCATACCACATTAAGCAAGGTGTTTGACAGACTACAATGGTTGAGAGTTTTAGAGATTGAAGAATGCTCTCAAGATTCGTTGCAGATACGTAGTACCTTAGAATCCTTATGTCAACTTTAAAACACTTATACATTTAAAAACTCATCACTAACACATTTAAAAATTCCAACCCTTTGATGTAGATGGCTGCATTCCCAGACGAGCCCCCATTCTGGATTGTCCTTGTAGGCCCCGAGGATCTTCATGAGGTCCCAGAGGGCTTTCCGATAGCCCCATATGACCTCGCAGAAGAGGAGGATCCTTTAGAGGATGAAGAGGAAGACGATCCAGAGGAAGTCGAAGAGTCTGAGGACGAGGGAATATTAGAAGATGCTCAAGAGGATATGTATGATGACGGTCTGGTAGAGGATGAGGAGTGCCTCACTGATGAAGAACATGCCCCTCCTACTCCACCATCCTCTTCACATATGCCATACTATCAGCCATACTGCTATCATGGCAAGAGTCCCCTACTGAAGACGACCCCGAGGATGAGTGTTCCTACAATATATCACTTGGACACTTTCACTCACATTTCCCGACCCATTAGTGGTTAGAAGAGGAAACCGACTTTTCCCCAAGAGACAGCTTGGCTCATTGACTTTCACGGCAAGAGGATGGATACTAAAGATCCTCCATGGTTCGAGATAGGCGAGTATTCTCAGGCTCCACTGCATGTACCACTCAGGGATGATCCTTAGAACGACCCGATCCCTCGCATGATGAGTTAGGGCGAAAAATTAGCTGACAGAGTCCAGTATTTGGAGGAGTTCTTTAGAGCTACATGCACTACCTCCAGGGCGCTTGAGCTGATAGTCGGAAGAATCGAAGAAGAGGATAAGGATGACACAGTAGCCATCCAGACCCTTTACCATCGCATGGGTTCAAGTCGCACCAGGTGAGCAGTTCGGGTGCTCATATCAGGGCCCTAGCATACCAAACTCAGATTGTAGAGATTCGGTTAGATGCACCCGAAAAACGAACGGTCGTTGCTAACAAAAGGTAACGCTAAATTTAGGAGCAATGCAATGAGCTGCTCTGCTATTTGATAACACGTTTTGGCTGGTAGACATTTCATCTAGGGCGAATTGTCCCTAGGGTAGGGTTAGGACTTTTGTGGAATAGTTGTTTTACTGCAAATGTCTATCAATGCTTCTTTTGCAAATGTTCTTTTGTAATGCTTTTCCATTTCTAACCTTACAGGGTTGGTACTTTTGTAACCTGTTGGGTTATTTATTAGATTGTGTCAAATTTAATGTGTATATAGTTAGCCTTTTTACGGATTGGGCTTGTCCACCCATCTTTATGATGTCAGGGATAGGCTTTAAATACATCATGCATGTATTGTATTAGGGTTAATCGTTTTGTGATTCCTTATTGTGCCTTTACAATAGAAGTTCTTCATCGAGCTCTTCTAAGGCAGTGATTATTAATCATTCGACCTTACTTCAATCATAGCTTTTATTTTTTTGATTCATATTACAGTTTAGAATCTATCGATCTATTATTTTTATCTCAACAATTGGTATCAGAGCAGGAGATTGTGTAAATCATACGCAACTCTTCTGTCGAAGTGTTATTAGGGTTTTCCACTTTTATTGGACCTGTTCTTGTCGTCTTCATCGTTTTTGATCGATTGTTGACGTTTGATCTTGATCCTTATTACGCCCTAAACTCGATTTTAGTTTTACACATCTGATTCTTTACAGGTTTTAGTGAATCAACAACATGCATTCAGAAGATCCTCATACTCTTTCCTTCAACCTATCTAGAAGCATTGGTTCCACAACCATAATCCCCATTCTTTTTCCACAAGACTATGAAGTATGGGCGCTACACTTCGAAGACTGCGTGTTAGGTATTGAAGATAATGGTATGTTAATATGGGAAGCAATGACCCAACAGACATTCGCTCATACTGCTACAAGGAAGATCATCAAGACTCAAGCCGATTACAACTCTTTTCTTCTTGAGGTTACTAATGTTCCTCAAGATGAAAAGAACAAGCTTTTAAGCAATATTAAGGCCATGAGAATAATCAGATTCACTCTACCTCCAGACACGTTTCGTTTGGTGAGTTCTTGTGAAACTGAAAAGGAGATATGGGACAGGTTGAAAGAGCTTTATTCCAGTGATGCAGATCTTGAACATTCTGTTCAAACGTTACTTCTTTCTGATTTTGGTGCTTTTTCTCAGAAGTCTGTTGGGTTTTATGTACTCTAACACGCCTATGGTGCACATACAACCCTAATGCTTTGGATCTAAGTTTTCTCTAGTTATACATGAAACAAAAAATAAATATCCAAAACATGAAACCTATAACTAGCATACAACTTGATATGTGAAACATAAAACAAGTTAGACAATTACCTCTTTGTTGTAGCGTGTAGAGTTTTGGTCTTTCAAGAGCTTAGCACCCCAAGTGTGATGCCTCAACGGTTCACAACACACCATGAACAAATGGAGGACTTGAGAGAGAGGTTTGGAGACACAAAATCGGCTAGGTCTTTTCTTAGAATTCATAGGTCCGATTCTAGGCTTAAGGGAATACATATATAGTGTAGAATTCCAAGAGTCATATGTAAACCATAATTCTTACACTTAGGCTTATGATCCAATAACTCTTATGGACTAATTCTCAATGGACTTTCACATAAGCTTTGTCTAACATAAATCAATCATGGATCATTAGCCCAAACCATATGTATCATTGATTTACATAATCATTCTCCGTTAATTTAATTAGTCACTTTTGATCACTAAATTAATTCCAAATTAATTCTTGATCAATACTAATTAAATAATATGATTTCCTAATCAATATATTATACTTATAATATATTAATAAATTACAAATAACCTCTTTCTCAAATATCCATCCTCTCAAATTGCCCTGGTGAATGCAACCCGAAATGGACCATGCTGCTCTCGGTTTAAGTACATACCAATTATAGTTATGGACTTAGACACCTAATCCAACAGTCTCCCACTTGGATAAGTCTAATAACTATAACTGCAAGTACGAATTGAAAAACCAACCTACAATTGTAGCTCTCAATAGCCGTTGTCGAACTCTGACGCGTACATTAGATAAGGGATCATATATTCCTCCATTCTACAAGATATCGTATGAACTGAGACATGGATTATAATCATTCTCTCTATTCATGTATTGTTTCCCGATTTCCGATTTATGACGACTGACTAACTGAACAAATCAAATCAGTCCAGACTTGGCCAAGCGCTTAGGTTTGTCATCACTAAATCATCGAGGGGCCCATAGATATCGCTTTTATCCCTCTTAGGGTAAAAGGAACGGATACACTTCGACTCATATGTTTGTTCTATTTACTCATCAAATCCACACAACAATATGTTTTATAACACCAACTTACTAGTGCATTTACATATCATCAATGTGCAACCAACTTGTAAACTGCAACTATATGTCTCCGTTTCAAGAATATAAGATATTATCGTCTCACAATCACTCGTGATCAAATCCATGAAATGATTCAGATGAGCGTGGGTTTAATCCAATACTCAAATCTTATTACAGGAGTACTCATGAACACTGCAGCAAACTTGTGCTATGTCTAAACACTTTAGACAATCTACAGACGGATTCATGACAGTCTTACCTCAATACCTACTTCCAAAGTATGATCGACTGTGGATAGTTTGAATAATCTTAATACTCAGGAATTCAAAACATGAAAAGTGAAACACAAGAATAATTGAATTCAATATGGTCTCAAAACTTTTTAATATAAATAAAACACCTTTTATTTAATCACCACATTGATCACACATTATTCATTGTATAAGGTTTCGATTAATCAACTTAATACTTGAATTAAAACAATAGTTATCCCATGCTCCAAGCATGCACACTATGTTTATATATGGTCCTTACTTTGTGAAAAAGATCAATTGATAACATTTCAATGATGCTCATTTCACAATTCCAAATCCTTATTACTTAGTGTAAGAATACCTTATTCTTGCCACTATAAGAATGTGTTAGATTCTAAACTATCATGCAATGTATCTTTTGTAATGTCGAGACTTTGCCAACGATATTAAAAAACTTTCCACTGGAGATTGATAAGAAAACAATTCCAAGGAAGCGAAGTGTCAAATTCAAAGTACATTCCTTTGAACATCCTTCTTGCATAAAGGTTTCGAACCTACACATAGATTCTTAATACCCAACTCCCATTATGAAAATATTTCCATATTTTCCATATGACAATGCATTATTAATAGAATTTTGTCTATTCATAATAATGTTAATATGGTCCATCCATTACTATACTTAGAACTGTCCTTAAGCAACCAATCCTTAGCGAACCTTAGATTGTCCTTGACAGTTGTTTAACTACTTTAGTTATATCCGGTTCTAGTCCTTTTTCCCTCTTAATTCCCTAGGCATTTGGAAAATTAGAAGACATGAATATTATAGCATATGCAATCGATCCTATATCCGAAGCATATGGGACACGATTCATAATGTCTTACATAAAGACATGATACTTGACCAGTCTTTTGCTATAATATTTCCATATATAGAATTTCCAATGTTGAAATATTTCAACATGGTATTCATATATATCCTCTCCCTTACTATAGCGAAACAACTTTTCAACCTTTACAACTTTGTAAATTAGAACTTTGTTTCCTATAAATAGTATTGCTAAGTCGCAACACTTACCATAATAATTATGCTCCCACTAGCATAACAACTATTTTGTTATGAGCATAACATTTATGCTCCTACAAGCTTTTGTTGGGTTTTAAGCACTATAACACTCCTATGGTGCACATGCAACCCTAGATGCTTTGAATCTATGTTTTCTCTAATTATACATGCATTTTCAATTTTTCCAAAGCATTCTCCTAACTAGCATACAAATTGTCAAATGGACCATACAACTAGTTAGATAACTTACCTCTTAGAAGGACTTGTAATTCTTGACCTTTGAAAGCTTGAGCACCCCAAGTGTGATGCCTCTAATGGTTCACAAACACCAATATGCAAGAGGAGGCTTGAGAGAATAAGTTACTTGCACAAAATCAATTTCACTCTCTTGGAATGTATGTGGCAATCGATTGTGCTCTAGCAGGGGTTTATTTATAGTGTGGCAAATGCTAGGGTTACACTTTGTAAGCCCTTATGCTCCATAACTTTTCACATTCTTATGCTCCATGGGTTAAACCACCATGGACTATCCATGGATTATCTCATTGGTTTAGCCCATCCTAAATAACCATGGATCATTAGCCCACATTATTAGAATCATTGATTTACACAATCAATCCCCATATATTTAATTAGTCTCTTTTGATCACAAAATTAATTCCAAATTAATTCTTGACCAATACTAATTTAATAATATAATTTCATATTAATATATTATACTTGTAATATATTAATAAATAATAAATAACATTATTCTCAAAAGTCCATCCTATCAAATTGCAGTGGTGAAGGCAACCCAAAAGGACCATGCTACAATCGGGTCAAGTACATCCCATTCATAGTTATGGATTAGACACCAAATCCAACAGTCTCCCACTTCGATAAGTCTAATAACTATAGCTGCCAATGCGACTTCAGGATCCGACTTAACAATCGTAAGCTTTCAAAATCCGTTGTCGAACTCTGACCTAGTCAATGACGCGTCCTTTAGATAACGGATCATATACTCCTCTGTTCTCAAGATATCTATGTGGACAAATATATGGAACATAGTCATACTTATTGTCCTGCAAATTGTTTCCCGATTTCCGATTCATTTGACATAGAACATAACTGAACACATCAATTTAGTTCTGACCGGACCCGACACATAGTCAAAACAGAATCATCGAGGGGCCCAAGATAACTCTTTTAATCCTCTTAGGATAAAAGGAACAGATAAACTTCGACATTATATGCTTGTACTAACTACTCATAAAATCAGCACAACGACACATTTTATAACATCAAGTTACTGATGTGTTTTCATGCTATCAATGCACAACCAACTCGTAGTCAACAACTCATATATCTTGGTTTGAAGATTATACGATATTATCATCTCACAATTACTCGTGATAAATTCCATGAAGTAATTCAGGTGAGCGCAGGTTGAACCCAATACTCAAATCTTATTTCAGGAGCACTCATGAATGGTGTAGCAAACTTTTGCTATGTCTAACTCCTTAGACAATCTACAAGCCAACTCAAGACAGTCTTCTTTCATACTTACTTCCAACATATCATCGACTTTGGATAGTTTAAATAATAATAACAATTACAATTTTTATTATTCTAGAAGTCAAAACATGCAAAGTGAAACAATAGTAAATAATTGACACAACACAACAACTTTACTTATAAATAAAACTCCTTTTATTTAATCATCACATGTCAATTACAATTTAGATAGTACAAGTTTCGATTCATCTAATTACTAAAACTAATATCATCTGTTAGCCCAATGCCCCTTTCATGCTGCAAGTGCTTAACCCCAGTCAGTCCCTTTGTAAGGGGATCTGTTGGGTTGCCTTCTGACGATATCCTCTTCACCACGAGCTCTCCTTCTTCTACTTTATGTCCTATGAAGTGGTACTTTCTGTCGATATGCCTAGATCTGCCATGATCTCTCGGTTCCTTGGTTAAGGCAACCTCCCTTTCATTATCGCATAAAATTTCCACAGGCTCTTTTATGGATAGTATGACTCCAAGGTCTCCAATGAAGTTTTTCAACCATATCGCCTCCTTCGCCGCTTCGCTTATTGATATGTACTTTGATTCGCACGTTGAATCAGCTACAGTCTCCTGCTTGGAACTTTTCCATGTTACTGCTCCTCCATTTAGGTTAAACACCCAGCCCGACTGAGAGCGGAAATTGTCTCTGTCGGTTTGAAAGCTGGCGTCACTATACCCTGTCACTCTCAACTCATCACTCCCACCGAGGGTAAGGACCCAGTCCTTAGTCCTCTGCAGGTACTTCAGAATGTTCTTAACTGCAGTCCAATGAGCTTTACCAAGATTCCCTTGATATCTGATGACCATGCTCAAAACAAAGGCTACATCAGAGCGAGTACAAGTCATAACATACATGATCGAACCAACTGCGGATGCATATGGTATATGACTCATCTCTGCTATCTCAGCCTATGTACTCGGACTCTGAGTCTTACTCAGTTTGGTATTACTTTGGATAGGTAAGTCACCTTTCTTGGACTCCTCCATGCTGAAACGTTTCAACACCTTGTCCAAGTAGGTAGTTTGACTGAGTCCTATTAGTCTTTTACTCATGTTTCTCAATATCCTTATCCACAAAATATAAGCAGCTTCTGTTAGGTCCTTCGTATCAAAACACTTCCTAAGCCAGGACTTAACCTCCTGCAAGTTTGGGATGTCGTTTCCTATGAGCAGTATGTCATCTACATACAATACGAAAAATCTCACTATACTCCCACTAGCTTTGACATATACACAGGACTCATCCTCGCTTGTCGAAAATCCAAACTCTTTGACTTTCTTATCAAAACAAAGATTCCATCTGCGAGATGCTTACTTCAATCAATAAATGGATTCCTCAAGCTTACACACTCTATTAGGGTACTTTTCATTGATAAAACCATCTGGCTGACTCATGTAAACATCTTCATCCAACTTTCCATTAAGGAAAGCGGTTTGACATCCATTTTCCATATTTCATAATCATGAAATGCAGCTATGGCTAGCATAACCCTTATTGATTTAATCTTCGTTACCGGTGAGAAGGTCTCATCATAGTCAACTCCGTGAGTTTAAGTAAAGCCATTCGCAACCAGTCGTGCTTTATATGTGTGTACTTTCCCATCCATGTCGGTCTTCTTCTTGAAGATCCATTTTCACCCGACTGTCTTATGACCCGGTACATTGTCAACCAAGTTCCAAACTTGATTGTCATACATGGAGTGAATCTCGCTGTCCGTGGCCTCTTTCCATTTTACAGACTCGAGGCCTGCCATGGCTTCCTTGTAGTTATTAGGTTCATCAAGATTACCAGTGTGCTATCACTGATAAATGTATCACTTTCAGCTGTTATATGAAAATCATATAACACAGGTGGAACACTAACTCTACCGGAACGTCTTAGAGGTACAGACTGGTCATTTGGTTCAACAGGAGTTTCCTCCTCATGTTGATTGCTAGTGTTTGAGTTTCCTTCACCGCTTGACTCTTGAATCTCTTCAACGTCAATTTGTCTCCCACTGTTTCCTTGGCCTATGATGTAACAACGTAATTTTTAAAACAAGTTTTCATTTTTCAAACACAATACAACTCATATAATATTCTCAAAATCTCATGTGTATCAATTGTCATCCCAATAAAACATATCCCAGAATCTCAAAACATAATCCTCTGCTAGTGTGTAAAAATCATGTCAGCGCCTTCTCGCGATCATCGCTAGTACCTGAAACACATATCACATAACACGGTAAGCATAAATGCTTAGTGAGTTCCCCAAAATACCACATTCAGCACATAAGCCACTCGAGGCTATAACTCGGTAAGACCCTCTGGTCAGTGTGTCTCAGCGGGACCCTCCGGTCTCGTAGCTCGTTGGACCCTCCTGTCCGGTCTAGCTCGTTGGACCCTCTGGTCCGGTCTAAATCGTTGGATCCTCCGGTTCGGTCTGGATGAGGACCCTCTGGCCTCATAAGTCGTTGGACCCTCCGTTCCGGTCTAAATATCACATAGCATACATAAATCACAATGCACATAATCTCAAGTAAACACATAACACATAAGACCCTCCGGTCTGCACATAGATACCACTCTAGGTAATGTATAGTGAGAAGACTCACCTCGGGTAATCTCGGAAAGTCTCGAACTCGAAATATTGATATAGCCTCCGCCTAATCACATAAAGTAATTTACCTCTAATTAACAACGATTCTCAAGGGCTAGACTAATCTCTTCCTATAATCTCGCAGAAGGGGGGAAAAGACTATTTTACCCCTCCAATGGTCCAAATGTCCATTTGTTGACCAAACCCTAATAGTCAACGAAAGTCAACTCCACTCAACGGTCCAACTTTGACCAGACTCGTCGAGTGCAATCGGGTGACTCGGCGAGTCCATGCGTGTCCGCTGAGTCTTTCTAAGTCCTCAATTGACTCGTCGAGTTAACCTTTCACTCGACGGGCTACCACTAATCACGAATCGCGGGGCAACCCGATCCGACTCGTCGAGTCCTTTCATGGACTCGGCGAGTTTCCTCCATGACAATGCTCAAACGACCTTCTGAGGTCAGATCTGTTTCTCTAACTTATAGATCTGACCTTCTAACACCCAAAAGTCACGTAAAGGTCTGAACTTGGTGTCCATGCCTGGTGTATCTTGCATTATATACCATAGGAACCCCATTAATGCTTCTTAGCTTCAAAACTCTATGATTACTCGACTAAAGCTTCATACTTTCTGGCTCTCTGGACCTAAAAAGTTCCAGATCTATAACACAACTAGGAAGAGGGATTTGATGCATTCAAGTCCCCAAAAATGAAGTGATTCAAGCCCTAAACCCAAAAATGAAATCTACACAATAGGGAAGAAGAAGGGTTCGATTTGGTACCTCAGAATGAAGCTCCTTGCTTGACTAACTCGGAACAACAACCTCCTCTGGTCCTTCTTGTTGGAACTCTTCTCCTCCTTTGCAAAATCACACCAAAAAGCTCAAGATAGTTCTTCCTCTCACTCTACACACTCAAACTCGCTAGGGTTCTCTCTTCTGGAAAGGTAGCCCAATTCAAGGCCATAAGTGCCTTTAAATAGGGCTCCGGCCCAAAGATTTAGGGTTTTTGCCAACAGCGCAGACTCGTCGAGTCCCTTCATTAATCTGAGTCATCAGTCGCAATCCTACTCGACGAGTTTAGGCGTCAACTCGTCGAGTCCCTCTTCTTAACTCAAAAATAAATACTTAAATTATGATACCTGGAAATCCGGATGTTACATATGAGTTCTCTCTCTCGAAAGTCTCCTGTCCTTGCAACGAAGACAACATTGCCACTCGGTTTGTAGAAAAGATATCCAAAGGATTTATATGGGTAGCCGATGAAAATACGTTGCTCACTCTGAGGTTCGAGCTTGTCATGAGTCTCGCGTCTCACGAAAGCCTCGCAACCCCAAAATTTGATGTGGTCTAGCAAGGGAACTTTCCCTGTCCACATCTCGTGAGGTGTTTTGGAAACCTTTTTTGTAGGGACTAGATTAAGGATATGGGCGGCAGTCTCTAAGGCATACCCCCATAATGATATAGGTAACAAAGCTCGACTCATCATAGAACGAACCATGTCTAGCAAGGTTCGGTTGCGCCTCTCAGCCACACCATTAAGTTGTGGTGTCCAAGGTGGCGTCAACTGTGAAACAATTCTACATTCCTTAAGATAGTCTAGGAAACTTAATACTAAGATACTCTCTTCCTCGATCGGATCGTAGCATCGTTATTTTCCTGCCTAATTGATTCTCCACTTCTTACTTAAACTCCTTGAACTTTTCAAAAGTTTCCGACTTATGCTTGATTAAGTAGATATAGCCATACCTACTGTAATCATCAGTGAAAGTCATATAGAAGCGGTTAGCATCCATTGTGGCGGTTCTGAATGGTCCACACACATCAGTGTGTATGGGATCCAACAGACCTTCACCCCTTTCAAAAGTACCAGTGAAGGGTGACTTGGTCATCTTTCCAAGTAAACAAGATTCACAAGTGTCATACGACTTCAAGTCGAATGACTCCAAGACTCCATCATTTTGGAGTTGGGATATGCGCTTCTTGTTGACATGTCCAAGACGACAATGCCACAAGCATGCCTTGTCCAAATCATTGGATGAAACAATATTCAACACATTATTTCCTAAGTTATCTACAACCATCACAATTTCATATATACCATTGCAAGGTAATGCTTCAAAATAAAATACACCATTACAATAAGCATAAATACCACCATTTTCATTATTAAAAGAAAAGGTAAAACCTTGTTTATACAAACTATGAAAGGAAATAATATTTCTCGCTATATCGGCCGAGTAACAGGAATTATTCAAATCTAAATTTAAACCATTACTAAGCAATAAAGAACAAACTACATTCTTGGTCACATGCGACACTTTCCTATTTCCCATGATTAAGTTTATCTTCCCGTGCTCCACATCCCTACTTCTTTTTAGTCCCTGCAAATCAGAACAAATGTGAATACTACAACCTGTATCAAGGACCTAAGAATTAGCATGTGATGAGTTATCAGATTGAATAGCGTAAATACCTGCAAAGGAGGGCTTGATCTTGCCATCCTTTATGTCTTTCAAGTACTTGGGGCAGCTTCGTTTCTAGTGCCTTTTTTCGTGACAGTTGAAGCACTCTGCATCCTCTGGATTGGAAGAAGGATTAACAGAACCAACTTTGGTCCTGCTTGAAGAGGATCCATCAAGAGACTTTCCCTTGTGGATTTTGGAGGGAGCCTTTCTCTTTTTTCGGTTCCTATATCCAATTGCCATAACAGGGGCATAAGTAGTAATAGGAGTAGACACAACCGACTAGCCTTTCAAGTTGCTTTCTGCACCTCTTAGAAGGCCTTGAAGCTTGCTAAGAGTGACCTCCTCCTTGTTCATATGATAGGTCATACGAAACTGATCATAACAAGAAGGTAAAGAGTGTAGAATAATATCTATGGCCAACTCTTCATGAAAATTGACATTCAATTTAAGCAAGCGGTCAACAAATCTCTGCATCTTTTGCAAGTGGGCTGTGATGGGTTCACTGTCCTTCATTTTGGTTGTGATCATGGAGGCAATGATCTCATACCTCTCCTGCCGAGCACTTTGATGGTATCTTTCCATAAAATCTTGATACATTTCAAACGGATAGTAGTCCTCATAGGACTTCTGCAGCTCAGCAGTCATGGTAGCAATCATTAGACATGACACATTTGCCGCATCCCTCTCATGAGTAGTATGTTCAGCGATTTGTTCAGGAGTAGCAGTGTTGACATCAATCTCTTTAAGCTCTTTATCTAGGACATATTCTTTGTCCTCATAGCGAATAGCTATCCTGATGTTTCGAATCCAGTCATTGAATTTCGAGCCATCAAAAATGACCCTCCCACATAGGTTCATGAAGGAGAAAGAGCTCGAAGGGATTGGGTTGGAAGCATTGTTTGGGATTGTCACACCCCCAAACCGGAACGTCGAAAACGTTAGGGGGCGGAGGACATCATGCTCAGTATCATAACCATAGTGAAGAAAGTAAACACAACCATCATAAATATAATTTAAAAGGTTACATCATTGAAAAAATGCGTGTTTCCAAATAAATTACATATGATGTCAACATATTGCAAAAATATGCGCCTTAGCGTCTTGCCTTCAAAAATCTTGTGGTTACCTGTATTACTGAATACTTGAGAATAAAAGTTGTTTTTGAAAGAGTATCAACATTAAAGCTGGTGAGTTCATAAGCAATTTATGAATGAAAAATGGATGTTGTTCCTTAAAGTTTGTTACAAGTTTGTTTCCATAAAATCCAATATTTTCTAAAAGGTTTGTTGTAGTCTTAACCGAACTAAGACTTAGTATATGCAAGTAAATCATCATACTTATGTGTGGTTTTATATTTAAATAAAACTCCTTTTTGTGGAATTCTTAAATCCCCGTGAACTGTGTGTTTTGTTAATTCCCCATGTGAGTTGCTATAACCATGCTAAAACTCGAAGGCCTCGTACGACGTTCTTCAGGCGTCGGAATGTTATGACATTTGTCACCCCAGACCTGCCGGTCTAGCTGTTGCAAGCAGCATAGGTGCGAGTTTGTCAGACCCAATATAGATATATACACAACTATCACGCTCTCCCTACAAGAGATTCTGGTTATAACTACAAGACTTTTATGTGGTACTTAAGAGTACCCCAAAGGTGAATGTCTCAGAATTTTATTCATTAACAAGTTCACGTAGTTTGTAATGAAATACCCGTTTTGTAAATCGATTGTATTACCGTTTCTTTGTTAAACGAGGTGTTCAAACTATACCTATTATAGTTTATCAAGAGTGTTTTATGATTTAGTGAAACCTTGATATGCATGACTTTGTATTTCAATAAAACTGACATTGAAATTACTAAGTGTAAATCTTACACACCTTGCTCAACATGTTACAAGGTGTGAATAACTCTTAAACTTGTTTTGACAGTTTTACCCTTAACTGTTCATGTTTTAGAATATGTATATAAAAACCATCGTGAGTCGAAAACTGAATCCGTAAACTCTGAGAGTTTGGAAAAAGAGTCTACTGTGTTCATAAATTTTCTTATAATTTTTGGCTGTCTCAAACCAGTGTGAAAACGTTCATCTTCACAGCCTGGTCCGATTTTGTTGCTGCAGTGATAGGCAGTTTTCTAAAAATCGCCACAAAATTGTAGAAAAATCGTATAAACGCGTGCGAGTAGTCCTTAGAAAGTTATAAACTTGAACTGCATGCATATTGTATAGTTTTGAAAAATATTAAGTTTAAGTCGGGTAAAACAGTTCGTGAACAGGTCACAACTTTTCTGTTGTAAGTTGTCAAGTTAAGTTTTAAATATGTTTTGGTGGTTTAAGTTGTATTCCCCCCTGAAAACTAAATAAAACTGGAAAATGTAGGGGTATGAACTCACCTCGAGTGATTTCTTGAGGAGTGGAAGGTTGAAGATGACAAGTATCAAAGCAAGAACACTTGATAAACACGTGAAGTTTTGGATGATCCTAAGAACGATTTTTGGTGTTAAAATGTGCGTAGATGATTCAAGGATGTTATAAAAACATGGAATAACACTTGATTTTAGATGAAATACTTACCAAAAAGTGAATTAATAGCTCAAGAAACCTTCAAAAAGTGACTGGAAGTAGAGAGAAAAAGAGGCTCTCCTGATGGTTAAGAAGTGTGTAAGTGTTTGACGGTGAAGGAAATGATCAAGGAAGTTCAACAAATCCTCCAAGGATTTCCTTATATAGAAGGTTGTTGGAGCAATTTTTGAGAGGATGTTTGCCTTGGTTTGTGTGATGTGGATAGGGTTGGGCTAGTGAGAAGGTGACACATGGAGGCAAGTGGGCACACTTGACCCACTTGTAGCATAAAATATCCTAAGCTATTTTATTTAATGTAAAATAATGATTTATAATTAATAAATCCTTAATATGTGATTAAAATATGAGTTTAGGGGGTTTAAAATACTAAAATTCTGAATTTGGTGAAAAATCCCCATCAAAAACGTCAAAAACGGGCTTAACAGGCGAAAGTAGTCGAAAACCGGACAAGAAGGGCGAACCTGCGAAGGTTCGGTTCTTGGTGTTGAGGACCGAAGGTGGAAGAAGGAACCGAAGGTGAGAAGGAAGCGAAATGGAAGTTCGGGTCCGAAGGTGAGAAGGAAGCGATTTGGACCGAAGGCTCGGTTCATTTCGGTTGTTTTTGAGGTTCGGTCCGAGACTGGCTTCAGTCCTCAGGGAGATTCGGTCCGAGGTTGACTTCGGTTCTGAAGAGACCTTCGGTTCTATGTATTTCGGTCATAAGAAGCTTCGGCCTCGGCTCTTAGGGTTTCGCTTCAAGAGGCTCGGTTCCATTAGGGTTTCGGTCCTATAGGGCTGTTTTTCAAGTAAACTTCCCGTTTTGAGTGATTTTTGGCCAAGTTAAGGATCGGGATGACCCGGATGACTATAAAAAGTTGAGAGAGATTTTGAGAGAGATTTGGGAGAGATTTGATTTTAGTCAATATTAGTGTATAGTCTCGCAATGCAAGGTTCGTGAACCCCTTTATGCTTTGTTTATAATTATTTTAAGTCCCCAAAAGGGTCCATAGTCGTGTTTTGGTGCATTTAACTCCCTTCTTTACATTGCAAAACACATAAAATCTCCGAGACACTTGAATTCTTGGCATACAAATGCACATTTTCATAGAATAACTTTTAACATAGAAGTACTAGTTAAGTTCGATCGGTTTGACTTGCTGACTTTGACTTTGACTTGTTGACTTTGACTTTGACTTTGACTTGTAATTGACGGTTGTCACATTATCCCCCCGTTAGAAGGAATTTCGTCCCAAAATTTGCATTTTCAGTGGGACTTAAAGGGTTGGGGAATAGATGTGGCTATTTTTGCTTCATTTGGTCCTCACGTTCCCAGGTAAATTCGGGTCCTCGCTTGGCGTTCCAGCGGACCTTTACGATGGGAATGCGGCTTTGTTTCATCGATTTGACCTCTCGATCCATGATTTCAATAGGTTCCTCTATGAAGTGGAGGTTCTCATTGATCTCAATTTCTTCCAAGGGAATGACAAGGGTCTCATCATACAAACATTTCTTCAAGTTCGACACATGAAAGGTAGGATGAACGTTGCTGAGTTCCTGTGATAACCGTAGCTTGTATGCCACCGGGCCAATCCTGGCGAGGATTTCGAATGGTCCGATATACCTTGGATTTAGTTTCCCACGTTTTCCAAAACGTATTAATCCCTTCCAAGGTGATACTTTCAGTAGTACTCGATCCCCAACTTGGAACTCCAAAGGCTTCCGTCTCTTATCCGCGTAGCTCTTTTGTCGGTCTTGCGAAGCCTTCATTCGTTCTCGAATTTGGACGATCTTTTCTGTTGTTTCCCTTATGATCTCTGGGCCAGTGAGTGCGCTGTTAGGAACTTTCCCTCTAGCTAGTTGCGTATCGCCCACCTTAGCCTAGCACAGGGGTGATCTGCACTTACAGCCATAGAGGGCTTCGAACGGAGCAACTTTGATGCTATTGTGATAACTATTATTGTATGAGAATTCAATAAGGGGTAAATGAGCCCCAAGCTTTACCAAAGTCTATCACACAAGCTCTTAGCATGTCCTCTAACGTTTGAATGGTCCTTTCACTCTGCCCGTCGGTCTGTGGGTGGTAGGCTGTACTCATCTCTAGTCTAGTTCCCATAGATTTCTGCAGTGACTTCCAGAACCATGACGTGAACCGACTATCTCTATCGGAGATAATGGATATCAGTACTCCGTGGAGTCGCACAACTTCTTTAAAGTAGATCCTTGTCAGTTTCTCCATTTTGTCTGTTTCCTTTATTGGTAGGAAGTGTGAGGATTTGGTTAATCTGTTGACGATTACCCAAATGGTGTCAAGTCCACCCTTTTTCTTAGGTAACTTGGTAGTGAAATCCATCTTAATCCACTCTCACTTCCACTCGGGTATCTCTGGTTGCTGAAGTAGTCCCGAGGGCTTCTGATACTCCACTTTAACCTTGGCGCAAGTCAGGCACTTGCCCACAAAGGTAGCTATTTCGGCTTTCATGTTCGGCCACCAATACAACTTCTTGTGGTCTAAGTAAATTTTGTCTGAACCGGGATGCATGGAGTAGCGAGTTTTGTGAGCTTCATTCTTGAAAACGTCCCTGAATCCACCAAATTTTGGTTTCCAGATCTGGTTCATGACACAACGAACCCCGTCATCCCTGACTTCAAGATTTTTGACCATTCCTCTCAACGCTTCACCTGCCACGTTCTCGGGTTTTAAGGCTTCTTCATGTGCCTCTTTGATTTGTGCGGATAGGTGTGAATGGATGGTCATGGTTAACACCTTTACTCGGCGGCCTGAGTATTCCTTTCTGCTCAAAGTGTCTGCAACCACGTTGGCTTTTCCCGGGTGATAACGAATCTCACGTTCGTAATCGTTTAGCAACTCCACCCATCGTCTTTGCCTCATGTTGAGTTCTTTTTGATTGAGGATATGCTGAAGGCTTTTGTGATCGGTGAAGATGGTGCACTTGGTGCCGTAGAGGAAATGTCTCCAGATTTTTATGGCGAAAACTACTGCTCCCAGTTCGAGATCGTGCGTCGTGTAGTTTACCTCGTGCGTCTCCAGCTGTCTTGAGGCGTAGGCAATGAATTTTCCTTGTTGCATTAACACACATCCTAGACCTTGGTTTGATGCATCACAATAAACCACAAAGTCCTCGTTTCCATCCGGTAGGGACAAGATCGGAGCACTGCACAGGGTTCGTTTCAGTGTTTGGAACGCAGCCTCTTGCTTATCCCCCCAGACGAAAGTCACTCCTTTTTGAGTTAAGGTGGTGAGTGGTTTTCGATCTTGGAGAAGTTTTGAATGAACCTTCGATAGTAACCGGTGAGTCCTAAAAATTGTCGGATTTCTGTGGGTGTTCTTGGTGCTGCCCAGCTTTCGATTGCCTTGATCTTTGAAGGGTCCACGTGTATTCCTTCCTTGTTGACTACATGTCCGAGTAAATTCACTTCTCGAATCCAGAAGTCGCACCTTGATAATTTTGCGTACAATTTCTCCGCCCTCAGTGTCTCCAGGACTTGACGTAAATGTTGGTTGTGTTCTTACTCACTTCGGGAGTAGACTAGTATATCATCGATGAAAACAGTCACGAACTTGTCTAAGTAAGGTTGACACACCCGATTCATCAGGTCTATAAACACCGCGGGTGCATTTGTTAAGCCGAAAGGCATCACTACAAACTCGTAGTGACCATAGCGCGTTCTGAAGGCTGTCTTGGGAATATCCTCCTCTTGAACTCGTAGTCGATGGTACCCTGATCTAAGGTCAATCTTCGACAAGAAACTTGCTCCTTGTAGCTGGTCGAAGAGGTCATCGATTCGAGGCAAAGGGTATCGGTTTTTAATGGTGAGTTTGTTTAATTCACGGTAGTCAATGCACATACGGAACGATCCATCCTTTTTCTTGACGAACAGGACCGGTGCTCCCCAAGGTGAGAAGCTTGGCCTAATGAAACCTTTGCTTAGCAGTTCATTCAATTAACTGGACAATTCCTGCATTTCGGCTGGGGCTAAATGGTATGGCGATTTGGCTACGGGGGTAGCTCCAGGAATTAGATCGATTCGGAATTCGACTTGTCGAGCAGGGGGCACTCCCGGAAGGTCTTCCGGGAATATGTCGGGGAAATTACAGACCTCCGAAATGTCTTCGATGTTTTTCACTTCTTGTTTCTGGTCTACGACGTGGGCTAGGAAGGCGTGGTACTCCTTACGGAGATACTTTTGAGCCTTGACACAAGAGATGATCTGAAAGTTTGAGCTAGGTTTGTCGCCATAGACGACGAGGGTTTCGCCATTTGGCAGATTAAGGTGAACGGCCTTTTCGTGACATAGGATTTCAGCATGGTGAAGGCATAACCAATCCATGCCAATGATGACATCAAAACTTTTTATGGTGACTGGCATAAGGTCGATTTGGAAAGAGTGATTGTTTAAGGTGAGGGTACACCCGGTGTAAATGTCGTTAGTGTTCTCTGTTTTTCCGTTAGCCATTTCTACGGTGAACGTGTCTTTTAGTGTTTGTGGTTTTTGTTTAAGCAAGCGTTTAAATTGATGGCTCACGAAGCATTTCTCTACGCCACTATCGAAAAGAAGGGATGCGTATGTATTGTTGAGGAGAAACGTACCGGTGACCACAGTTGGATCTGCAACTGCTTCCTCATGCCCTATCACCAGAACTCTGCCCACTACACTAGAGTTGGGGTTTCTTGCTTTCGGGCAGTTCCGCTTGAAGTGTCCTGCTTCTCCACAACCATAGCAGGTTCGACTTGCTCCGGCGTTGGCAGCTTGTGCGTTTTGTTGGACTGGAGCTTTACAAAATCGAGCGGTGTGCCCCTTTTTGTTGCAGTTGGTGCAATGCATTTCACGGCATGCGTCATTGTGGTGAAAGTTGCACTTGTTGCACTTGGGTAGGTTCCCGGCGTATTGCCTTATCGGAGTTGGGGTGGCAGTGGTTGTGGCAGCGTGCACATCAACCACTTGTTGCTTTTTGGCAGGGTCTTGAGCAGGTTGACCCTTCTTCTTGTTCCAGAACTTCCTTTTGTTGCTTCCCCCTTTCGCTTGCTCGGGGGTGGTTGTCACAGTGCCATGGCTGGCTTTATGGTCGATGAGTTGCTGTGCCAGATGTTTGGCACTGTCAAAGGTAGTTAACTTTGAGGCCAATACATTTCCTTGAACTTGGGGAGATAGTCCCCATATGTATCTTTCCACCTTTTTGCTTTCCGGAGTAACCATCCCGGGACACAGCATGGATAGATCGCTAAACCTAGAGGTATAACACAGGATGTCAGAGCCTTTCATTTTGAGACCGTTCTTCTTCCAACTTCTGTATCTCGCCCCTTGGGCAGTACTCTTTAATTAACATGGCTTTCAGGTCTTCCCATGTTATCGAATTAGCCACCGGAAGTGTCAATGCTTTGACGTGGCCATTCCACCAGGTAAGGGCCCTTTCAGAGAATGTGCATGCTGCAAATTTGAACTTGCTTGCTTCAGGGCATGCACATATTTCGAAGATGGATTTGGTTTTCTCGAACCATTGTTGCAATGTTATGACACCTCCGCTTCTGTTGAAGGTTTTGGGCCTGCCATTTGTAAAGTCTTTATAGGTACACTCTGTCGAGCGTCCCTGACTGTCCCCGTGGTTAGAATTTGTGGCACCATTACCCGCACCACCCGCATTATTGGTGCTGATTTGGGACATTGCGGCTGCTACTGCGGCTGTTACGGAAGCCTGGAACATAACTGGGTCGAACTGTGGGGGTGGTGGCGGTGGTGGCGTTGCAGTCCCTGCGACGCTGGCACGTCTAGGATTTCTACGAGGTGGCATCTTCTGCCATATCAAGAATGAAAAGACAATAAGTATTTGATAACACTCACAAGTCGATCGTTAGAACTAAACATTTTTGGTTCTTAATATGCATCATGATTCCGACTTATAAAGATATTGTAAGAATCCATTCATACTAGAGGTCTATAGATAATGAAATATAGAGTTTATGAATTTTGATAGTTTTGATTCACATGAAATGTCTGTGATAGAATCCATGTCGGGCCCATCCAACAATCGTTTGATGTATAGTATTTACATATAATTAAGATTAAATAAACTTTCGAATCTAATGGGTCTGCCCTGGGCCTACAACCAAACAAGGAACAGGATCCAAGGCGGAACCACCATTTCTAGGTCGACATGGTCTTAATTATATATAACTTTGATTTATACATCAAGCAATCATAGATTGACCACCAGTACATTTTAATCTGAAAATAATCCATGTTATGAACTTGATGTAATGTTTCCAATAAAACAAATAGCGCGTCAAATTCATTGATATAACTTAGTATACAATATTTGGGAAAATTTAACCCTATAAGGGGTCTATGCTACATCAATGTATGGAAAATTTTTGACCGCCTAACAGATCCCAGAAGTGTAAACACTTACATTGCGAGACCAGACATAAAATACTAGAAAATAATAGTAGTATTTATCCGCAAAACTAGATTAAACTGAAACGAGCAGTGCAAACACTACTTGCGGCGGTTGAAGCTCTGAGGATCACGAAGTGAAGACACGAAGTTCCTCGTTTCCCTCATTTCAGCTCTGGATTCTGCCGCTTGGCGCTTTGCTTCTGCCAGACGTCTTTCTAAAGTTGCTCGGTGTTCTCGGAGCACTTGCACTTCGGCTCGGGTCGCGGTCATTTCCCGTCGAAGAACCTCGGTGCGGTCTCGAGTCCGATCGTGGTCATTATCCAACCGGCGAAGGCGAACGGAGTTGACTTGGCTGGTGGCACCAATTTCCATGAGGTGGCGGGTGTTTATCCTTCTTTGTTCCTCGTGGCGTGAGACATGGTGAACTATGATAGGAAGGGCTCTGTCGGCTGACCCTCCTCTGCTGAGGTCGTAAAAACCTCGTTGCATGTCATAGGGAGGACGCTGACCTTGCTCTCGGCTCCATCTATGTATAGTTTCGGCCCATCGGGGCATCGAGCCTTGGAAGTGTTGCAGAGGGATAGGGGCATGGTGTGGATTGTAGACTTTGGGTTCTGGGTCGGTCCCATCTGAGTCTTCTTCCTCTTCACCGTCTACTGATTCTTCCTCTTCCATGGGTTCTTCATCCTCCATGGGTTCCTCTTCAGAATCTTCCTTTGGGTCTTCGATAATCCAACCGGCATTCCCTTGGTTGGGGAAATAGGCGTCACCCGGCAAGTGAAATCCTGGCATTGCGCCTGTACGAGAATAGGGATACGAAGGATATCGCGAGAAATTTTGGTATAAGAAGTTAGTTATCGCAATTTATAATGTGATTATTACGTTTTTTTGTGTTAAAATACTCCTATAGTATTTTTATGTTTGATTCTCGAGGTTTTTGGTAAGTTGAAGACTTGTTCCTCATCATGATTCTTCTTCGGCATACGTTGGTCATACCTTGGCTAAATATAGTTAATCAGGCTATATTCATCCAAGATCTGACTACATACCCCGAAGCTGGATCATGATGTCCAACTTGTCTCAATACTTTTATGTTATTGCCATTATGATACTGAATTAATGAGTGCGATTGTACGTATACTTTTATAAAAATACAAATTTTTATTTTTAAAGTACTTTTGAAAAGTTACTTCAGAGAACTTTTGTCCCGTTGTATTTATAGTTTGTATATCTTACATGGTTCGATATACTTAGTTCACTATAAACAAACCTCTGATACCAAACTGTCACACCCCCAAACCGGAATGGCGGAAACGTTCGGGGACGGAGGACGTCATGCTCAATATCATAACCATAGTGAAGAAAGTAAACACAACCATCATAAATGTAATTTAAAAGGTTACATCGTTGCAAAAATACATGTTTCCAAATAAATTACATATGATGTCAAAATATTGCAAAAAATCTGCGCCTTAGCGTCTTTCCTTCAAAAATCTTGTGGTTACCTGTATTACTGAATACTTGAGAATAAAAGTTGTTTTTGAAAGAGTATCAACATTAAAGCTGGTGAGTTCATAAGCAATTTATGAATGAAAAATGGATGTTGTTCCTTAAAGTTTGTTACAAGTTTGTTTCCATAAAATCCAATATTTTCTAAAAGGTTTGTTGTAGTCTTAACCGAACTAAGACTTAGTATATGTAAGTAAATCATCATACTTATGTGTGGTTTTATATTTAAATAAAACTCCTTTTTGTGGAATTCTTAAATCCCCGTGAACTGTGTGTTTTGTTAATTCCCCATGTGAGTTGCTATAACCATGCTAAAACTCAAAGGCCTCGTACTCGACGTTCTTCAGGTGTCGGAATGTTATGACATTTGATACCCCAGACCTACCGGTCTAGCTATTGTAAGCAGCTTAGGTGCGGGTTTGTCAGACCCAATATAGATCTATACATAACTATCACGCTCTCCCTACAAGAGATTCTGGTTATAACTACAGGACTTTTCTGTGGTACTTAAGAGTACCCCGAAGGTGAATGTCTTACAATTTTATTCATTAACAAGTTCACGTAGTTTGTAATGAAATACCCTTTTTGTAAATCAATTGTATTACCGTTTCTTTGTTAAACGAGGTGTTCAAACTATACCTATTATAGTTTATCAAGAATGTTTTATGATTTAGTGAAACCTTGATATGCATGACTTTGTATTTCAATAAAAATGACATTGAAATTACTAAGTGTAAATCTTACACACCTTGCTCAACATGTTACAAGGTGTGAATAACTCTTAAACTTGTTTTGACAGTTTTACCCTTAACTGTTCATGTTTTAGAATATTTATATAAAAATCATCGTGAGTCGAAAACTGAATCCGTAAACTCTGAGAGTTTGGAAAAAGAGTCTATTGTGTTCATAAATTTTCTTATAATTTTTGGCTGTCTCAAACCAGTGTGAAAACGTTCATCTTCACAGCCTGGTCCGATTTTGTTGCTGCAGTTATAGGCAGTTTTGTAAAAATCACCATAAATTGTAGAAAAATCGTATAAACGCGTGCGAGTAGTCCTTAGAAAGTTATAAACTTGAACTGCATGCATATTGTACTGTTTTGAAAAATATTAAGTTTAAGTCGGGTAAAACAGTTCGTGAACAGGTCACAACTTTTCTGTTGTAAGCTGTCAAGTTAAGTTTTAAATATGTTTTGGTGTTTTAACTTGTATTCCCCCCCTGAAAACTAAATAATACATGAAAATGTAGGGGTATGAACTCACCTCGAGTGATTTCTTGACGAGTGGAAGGTTGAAGATGAGAAGTATCAAGTCAAGAACACTTGATGAACACGTGAAGTTTTGGATGATCCTAAGAACGATTTTTGGTGTTAAAATGTGCGTATATGATTCAAGGATGTTATGAAAACATGGAATAACACTTGAGTTTAGATGAAATACTTACCAAAAAGTGAAGTAATAGCTCAAGAACACCTTCAAAAAGTGGCTGGAAGTAGAGAGAAAAAGAGGCTCTCTTGATGGTTAAGAAGTGTGTAAGTGTTTGACGGTGAAGGAAATGATCAAGGAAGTTCAAGAAATCCTCCAGGGATTTCCTTATATAGAAGGTTGCTGGAGCAATTTGCAAAGTTGAGAGGATGTTTGCCTTGGTTTGTGTGATGTGGATAGGGTTGGGCTAATGAGAATGTGACACATGGAGGCAAGTGGGCACACTTGACCCACTTGTAGTATAAAATATCCTAAGCTATTTTACTTAATGTAAAATAATGATGTATAATTAATAAATCCTTAAGATATGATTAAAATATGAGTTTAAGGGGTTTAAAATACTAAAAATATGAATTTGGTGAAAAATCCCCGTCAAAAACGTCAAAAACGGGCTTAACAGGCGAAAGTAGTCGAAAACCGGACAAGAAGGGGCGAACCTGCGAAGGTTCGGTTCTTGGTGTTGAGGACCGAAGGTGGAAGAAGGAACCGAAGGTGAGAAGGAAGCGAAATGGAAGTTCGGGTCCGAAGGTGAGAAGGAAGCGAAATGGACCGAAGGCTCGGTTCATTTCGGTTGTTTTTGAGGTTCGGTCCGAGACTGGCTTCAGTCCTCAGGGAGATTCGGTCCGACGTTGACTTCGGTTCTGAAGAGACCTTCGGTTCTATGTATTTCGGTCATAAGAAGCTTCGGCCTCGGCTCTTAGGGTTTCGCTTCTTAGGGTTTCGCTTCAAGAGGCTCGGTTCCATTAGGGTTTCGGTCCTATAGGGCTGTTTTTCAAGTAAACTTCCCGTTTTGAGTGATTTTTGACCAAGTTAAGGGTCGGGATGACCCGGATGACTATAAAAAGTTGAGAGAGAATTAGGAGAGATTTGGGAGAGATTTGATTTTAGTCAATATTAGTGTATAGTCGCGCAATGCAAGGTTCCTGAACCCCTTTATGCTTTGTTTATGATTATTTTAAGTCCCCAAACGGGTCCACAGTCGTGTTTTGGTGCATTTAACTCCCTTCTTTACATTGCAAAACACATAAAATCTCCGAGACACTTGAATTCTTGACATACAAATGCACATTTTCATAGAATAACTTTTAACATAGAAGTACTAGTTAAGTTCGACCGGTTTGACTTGTTGATGTTGACTTTGACTTTGACTTTGACTTGTTGACTTTGACTTTGACTTTGACTTGTAATTGACGGTTGTCACAGGGATAGACATCTGAAAAAGAAGAAGAACAAAGTTTAGATTAGATGATAATCCTTAATATTACACACAAATGAAATATTAAGGCTAGGACCCAACACAATATTCTACAATTGCGAAAAGGGATTCCGTAATCCAATTGTAAAATATTTGAAGGTAAGTAAATGACGATTTACCAATTTCCACCATGAAAAACAAAATAGATTATTAAGTTTTAATTGGATTGAAATTCCTAGATCCTTTGAGATTCATTGAACTTTTCAATGGCATGTTTAAATCTCGATTGTGTCCTTCAAGTTTGTGACTGGGATGCCGATGATCACAAATAAAGTGTAATTTCATGGATTAGCACCATTTTCACATTTTTCCTAAAGTAACTAAGATTGGGAATTTAGTAAAGGTTTAGTTACTTTATCTTTCTCATTATACTTTTAACGAGAATTAATGTGTGACAACCGTCAAATTCTGGTCAAGTCAAAGTCAAATAAAGTCAACAAGTCAAACCGGTCAACTCTACTAACTCTTGTATACTAGGGTTCACTTTATGTAATTACTGTACATCACTTGAAAAGTTTGTATTTTAGATTTCTTGAACCCTAATCAGGGTAAGTAAGGTAGCAAAGCGATAAAACACTATTACATACCCTTCGGGGGTGTGTAAGACTCTTAAACATGGCTAAACGGGGTTTGCGGACCTTGCGTTACAAAGCCAAACACTTAAAAAGGTCACAAGAGAAGTCTCTCCCAATCTCTTTCACTCTATCTCTCTCAGCCTCAAATCTCTCCCAAATCTCTCCAAGCATGTGAAATCTCTCCCAAATCTCTCCAAGCATGTGAAATCTCTCCTAAATCTCTCTCTGAATGAGAAATCTCTCCAAGTATGTCAAATCTCTCCCAAATCTCTCTAAGTATGCCAAATCTCTCCAAGTATGTCAAATCTCTCCCAAATCTCTCTAAGTATGCCAAATCTCTCCAAGAATGTCAAATCTCTCTAAGTATGTCAAATCTCTCCCAAATCTCTCTAAGTATGCCAAATCTCTCCCAAATCTCTCTAAGTATGTCAAATCTCTCCTAAATCTCTCTAAGTATGCAAAATCTCTCCAAGTATGTCAAATCTCTCCCAAATCTCTCTAAGTATGCCAAATCTCTCCAAGAATGTCAAATCTCTCCCAAATCTCTCTCAACTTCTTATAATCACTCGGGGCATCCCGACCCTTAATTTAATCGAAAACCGCTCGAAAACGGAAGTTTACGCGAAAAGCCCTCTTAAGGAACCGAACCTTCTTAGGAACCGAATCTTCTTAGAACCGAACCTCCTGAGAACCGAAACCACCTCCTGAACCGAGACTACTAAGGAACCGAAAGTAACCTTCGGTCCGAGAGGCCACCTTCGGTCCGAGAGGACTACCTTCGGTCCAAGTCTTCACCTTCGGTCCGAGATGCACAGCTTAAGGAGCCGAACCCTACTCTCGGTTCCCCAATCAACCTTCGGTTCTAAGGGCTAGGACCGAACCTCCGGCCCAGAATTTCGGAAATTGGCAATTTTTGCACGGTTTTCAATATTTTTAGCATTTTGAGCCCGTTTTTCGTGATTTTAACACGGGATTTTCACCCAAACTCATATTTTGACATATAAGACCCCATATTTCCATAATCTAATCACATTTTGAGGATAATCATTGTCTAAGATTAAAAATATAGTGGGTGAGATACTTGTGGTGGAGTGTTGACTTTGCCTTAGTGTATGACACAAGCAACCACGCCATGCCCACTCAATGACCAGCCCTTGTCCTTCCACCATACCTGGTCATTTCATTGTCCTTTCCCACCATTTTTCCAGCCACGCTCTTGGTCAAAGGCTAGAAACCCTTACCCCTTCTCACATTTCTCTCATTTCTCTCATTTTCCACCAAAGAACAAACTCCATTCTCTCTCACTTCTCTCTCTAAATTTCGAGATTTCAAGGCTGATCTTCAAGTTCTTCATCTACTTTTGGTAAGTAATATTATCCTTCATATGATTATTCCACCTCTTTCTACTCGAATCATAGGTTCTTACATAAACTTCATCATATTTGTGTTAGTTCTTCGAATCTTCAAGCAACCTTCTAAGTGTTCTTGAGTTGGACATTACCTTTCTTCAACATCCACCCACTGAAATCACACAAGGTGAGTTCATACCCCTATCTTTTCATGTTTTTCTTAAGTTTTAAGGGGGGGGGGGGGGGATACAAGTTAACACACCAAGAACACAACTAAACTCACCCAACAGCTTTCATCAGAAAAGTTTAACTTCATTCACGGACTGTTTTGGTCAACTTAAACATTTTAGTTTTCAAAACTGTATTAGGTACAAATAGTTCAGGTTCATACCTTTAAAATGACTATTTGCACATCACCATACGATTTTTCTACAATTTATGGTGATTTTTACAAAACTGCCTATCATTTCAAGAACAAATCCGGACCAGTCTGTGAATATGGGCTTTTTCACACAAGTGGGAAGTCACTAAAAATCATAATAAAATTTATGAACAAACTAGGCACATTTTCCAAACTCTCAGAATTTACAGATTCGGATTTGGACTCTTGATTATTTTTCTATAAATCTTCTAAGAACAGGAATAGAAATGTTAACACTAGAAAAATGTTATCTATTCATTCACACCTTGTAACTTGTTGAGCAAGGTGTGTATCATTATGTGCATATATGTGTTATATTATATGTCTTTTTATCTTGGTAAATAGACATACAACAGAAAACAAATGGATTTTTACCTTCACAAAGATGATAATTTATTTAAAATAAACAAAGTTTATATCCATTACACTCAAACATTTTGATAAACCATTGTAAGTATAGTTTACGTTCAATACTACTACTATCATTTGATAAACTATAATAGGTATAGTTTATGATGCACTACACAACAAGTTCACTACTAAAGGTTTCATTTACACAAAAAGGGTTTTTCATTCACTTCACGTAAATCCGTTAATGACTAAATTGTGAGACATTTGCTTCATGTTACTTTTCAAGTAATGCACTATAAGTCATGCATTGTAACCAGAGTCTCTTTGAGGGAGAGCGTGATAGTTGTGTATAGATCTATATTGGGATTGACACCCCACACCCTGCTGCTAGCTACAGTAGGACCTCGAGGTCTACGGGTGACAAATGTCACAACATTTCCGACGCCTGAAGAACGTCGTTTCAGGCCATCTAAGTCATACTATGGTTATAATAACTCACATAAAGTATTAACAACTCATAGGAATTACGCGAATTTCATTAAATAAAACGAGTTTATGTCAATTTAAACTTGCATTGTTTTACTATAAGTATGGAAATTACTTGTACATTTTGGTCTTTGGATTTAAGGCTGTAACTCACACTCTAAGGAAAATATTGGATTTTCTGGAACAAACATTACTTTTACAAAGGAAAAGGTTTTCATCACTACATTCAAAAGCTTATGAACTCACCAACTTAATTGTTGACACTCTTTCAAACTACTTGTATTCTCAGGGAATAAATAAATAGGTAAATAAGCGCTTTCGAGGATGGGACGTTAAGGCGTCAAACATTTCATTTTTGTCAACATAATGTAATTGATTTGGAAACATGTAAACATATACTATGATGTAACTTTTTCAGTTATATTTATGTTGGTTGTGTTTACTTTGACCACTATTAAAATTGTTGTTATGATACTATACATGAAGTCCTCCAGCCCCGGACGTTTCCGCCATCCTTGGTTTGGGGGTGTGACATAATGTCCTATCCTACCCATTCGGCTAACAACCATGCACCAGTCAAGGAAGCGGTGGGTGAGAGTGGATCCATTAAACCACCATTTTATAGGCAGTAACCTTATACCCCCCTTATAGATCGGCTTCGTGAATGAGGCCTACTAACGGTAAGACTGACTTGCTCTTATACATATATTTATTATTAACTTATAATACTATAAAGTATAAGGGTTGAATTTTAACTTTTAAAATTCTAAGGGCTAACTTGGAATTAAAGTATTCATGGGGAAAACTTTACAAGTTTTTTTTAAAATATAGGATATAGATCCGGTAAGAAGGAAATTTTTGGTAGGAAGGTAAGAAGTTTTTTTTCTATATATTTTTTCGACGAACAAAATAAATGAATCACTAGATGATTCATTTGTAAGATGATTCACAAGAAACAATTCCCAAAAAAACATCTTTATGATTCATTTTTAAGTAAATTAAGAAAAAATTCACTTTTATGACAATTTTAGTGAATAACAACAAAATCATTATATAAATGAATCATCGAGATGTTTTTTTGAGAATTTTTTCTTGTGAATCATCTTAAAAATGAATCATCTAATGATTCATTTTGTTTGTTCGCGAAAAAAATATGTAGAAAAAAAACTTCTTACCTTCCTACCAAAAATTTCCTTCTTATTTGATCTTGACTCTCTCTCTCTCTCTCTCTCTCTATATATATATATATATATATATATATATATATATATATATATATATATATATATATATATATATATATTATTAAACTTATAATATTATAAAGTATAAGTGTTGAATTTTAACTTTTAAAACTCTAGAGTTTAGAATTAAAGTTACACTAGTGAGACTTTACAAATTCCAAAACTTGAGGGTAAGTTTTGAAACTTGTCAAAACCCTTGGTATTCATAACTTATGAGTTTAATGCAATTTTAAAGATGAGACCTTTCATTTTCTATAACTTGAGGACAAGTTATGGAGGTCATTAAAATTCATTTTGATCAATTTTCTAATAACTGAAATATCACATAATTCATGATTGATCTAACTTAACTTATAAACAAGATAATTTCAAGTCAACAATTTACAAGCAACTTTTTTTTATCACATAAAACAACAATTTTCTCAAAACTTTGATAATTATCTTGTGGTTGGATGAGTACAAGCACTACCAAATCAGGAAAAAAAACATTTTAATTATCCAAAACAGTTTGTGGTAGTGTTCCCAATCCAATCCAGGCCAAGAAACCCGAAATTATGCAAACAGAGCCTGCAACTCGTCGAGTGCATGAACTGACTTGTCGAGTTGCTCTGTTACTGAGTGGACTCGTCGAGTCAGTTCATGGACTCGGCGAGTTCACCATTCAGATGCAGAATAACGGTTTTTCTCAACTTTGAAAAACAACAAGCATCAAGTATAATCGAAAACAATCCTAGTCTCTGATACCACTGTTGGGTTTTAAGCACTATAACACTCCTATGGTGCACATGCAACCCTAAATGCTTTGGATCTATGTTTTCTCTAATTATACATGTATTTTCAATTTTTCCAAAGCATTCTCCTAACTAGCATAAAAATTGTCAAATGAACAATACAACTAGTTAGATGACTTACCTCTTAAAAGGACTTGTAGTTCTTGACCTTTGAAAGCTTGAGCACCCCAAGTGTGATGCCTATAATGGTTCACAAACACCAATATACAAGAGGAGGCATGAGAGAATAAGTTACTTGCACAAAATCAATTTCACTCTCTTGGAATGTATGTGGCAACCGATTTTTCTCTAGGGGGGGGGGGTTTGTTTATAGTGTGGAAAATGCTAGGGTTACACTTTGTAAACCATAATGATCCATGACTTTTCAAATTCTTATGCTCCATGGGTTAAACCTCCATGGACTATCCGTGGATTATTTCATTAGTTTAGCCTATCCTAAATAACCATGGATCATTACCAACATTATTAGAATCATTGATTTACACAATCAATCCCCATATATTTAATTAGTCTCTTTTGATCACAAAATTAATTCCAAATTAATTCTTGATCAATACAAATTAAATAATGTTATTTGATATTAATATATTAAACTTGTAATATATTAATAAATCATAAATAACCTTGTTCTTAAAAGTCCATCCTATCAAATTGCACTGGTGAAGGCAACCCAAAAGGACCATTCTACAATCGGGTCAAGTACATCCCAGTTATAGTTATGGCTTAGACACCAAATCCAACAGCTTTGACATGTATCCAAAATCAGCTGGACTTCTAGAAATCAATACTTTATTGACTTTGTTACCAAAGTTTAGATTTCTAATACGAGATGTTTCGATAAGCCTTTATCTAAGCTCATACACCTTTTATTAGAAAGCTCATATGTGTGTCTAAACTATTTCAGAACTTACAACAGTAAGTCCCGAATGTTCAAACTTTTTGCCATTTCTCATAATTCGAACTATGAAGAGGGATGTCGTAATCATAATCGAATTTGAGAATGCAATTAACACAACTGTAATCTCTTTAAAATCTACTTAGTGAAAGCTTTTCCTCACAATCATTTTCATGAATTGGAGAGAAACCTTATGACAATTAGATTTTATGTTGTATGTGTTTCTATCCATGTGAATCTGTCATTTCCGACCATTACCATAAGATAAGGTCTCTGACAAACTCAACCTGATATGGACTGAACTTGTTCAATCTTAATTTCTTGCCACTTGGCAGCACAAAGGCCTACCATGTCTTCCAAGTTGTTAATCAGCTCACCTATATAGATCAATGAACTTTTACTAATCAAGGTCCTTCACCTTATGAAAATAATTGAGAACTAATAGAACTCACATCCATAGTCAACTTTTAACTGGAATGGTCACAGAAACAAGAATATCTCAACACGATAGGTTACAAACCTCAAGTCGTGAGCTAGTGATACACAATAGGTTTATTCTTGATTAGTTCCTGAAACTTTTCCAGATCTTTAGGACTCCCACTGACTTCTTGACATATAAGATTCTCTTGTCAAGAAACACTCATTGACAAACAAATATTCAAGAGTTAACGCGGATTCTTATCAAGGAAAAAACACTTCATACAATTGGTTTTAGTTGGTCTTTGTCTTAAAGACATCACAACTACCAATTCTAAATGTGTTATAAACCTACTTAAGATATGTCACTCAAGGAACAATCTTGGAGTACGACTCTGTTGGATTAATGTCTAAGTCCATAACTATAATTGGTAAGACTTGACCCGACCCGGCATGGTCCATTTGGGTTGCATGGCATCATGCATTTGGATAGACTATAATGAGAGAAATAACACTTAAGGTTGGTTAATATATTATAAGTTCTAATATATTAATAAGGTTATTTAATTAGTATTGATCAAGAATTAATTTGGAATTAATTAAGTGATCAAAAGGAGACTAATTAAATATATGGGTTGATTGTGTAAATCATTCATTCTTATATATGTGGGCTTGTGATCCAAGATTCCTTATGTTGGACTAAGTCCATGGGGTGACCCATGGATACTCCATGGAGGTTAAAATCCATGGAGCATAAGGAATGGGTAAAGTTATGAGTTACATGGTGTAACCCTAATAGCCACCATATAAAAGAATCTCATGGCTCAAGAAATCGTGCACTAATGTGTGAATATGAGGGCTAGACGATTTCAAGGAGTGTTCCATTTCTCTCAAGTCATTCCATGTGCATTTGGTGTTGTGTGAACCATTTGAGGTGTCACACTTGGGGCACTAGGCACTCAAGCTTCATGGAGACAAGCTACATCAAACAAAGGTATGTATTCTATCCATTTGATTACCCAAGTATCAAGTATTGTATGCTAGATAGGGTAATACCTTGGAAAGTTCATAATTGCATGTATAATAGAGAAAACATAGATCCAAGGTATTTAGGGTTGCATGTACACTTAGGAGTGTTAGAATTCTTAAAACCCATCAGTGGTATCAGAGCCAAGGCTTGTTTTCTTGTTATACTTGCAAAATTAGCTGAAAAATCGAATTGTATTAGTTTAAAAGTTATGCTAATTACTTGGAAAAAAATTTGATGTGAATTATCTTTGTTCATATGAGTTTATTAGATTAATAGAAAAGTTAATTGATTATGTGTTTTCAATCCATTTTAATCTAAGAGTTGATTCTAAAATGTGTTTTTGTAACTTGTCCTCAAGTTATATGAAAAGTCACATTTAAGTTTCATAAAACTCATAAAAAGTTGGCAATGGTTACAAAAATGAAGAGTCTTGTCCTCATTAAATGGTTTTATGACTCCATAACTTGTCCTCAAGCTATGGAGGTTCAAGACTCACTTCATTAAATGATAAAATGTGTAAACTTAATTAGTTCCATAAGTTACAAAAATAAAGAAAAGTTACATTCTTTTATTAGTTTAAAGTCTTCCATAACTTGTCCTCAAGTTATGGAACTTGACGAGTTTTTTTTTTAATTAAAACTACTTTAAACACATAAGTTATGGAATTAATTAGTTTTGAATATTTTCAAAACTTGCCCTCAAGTTTTGGAATTTGTAAAGTTTTCCCCATGAATACTTTAATTCCAAGTTAGCCCTTAGAATTTTAAAAGTTAAAATTCAACCCTTATACTTTATAGTATTATAAGTTAATAATAAATATATGTATAAGAGCAAGTCAGTCTTACCGTTAGTAGGCCTCATTCACGAAGCCGGTCTATAAGGGGGGTATAAGGTTACTGCCTATAAAATGGCAGTTTAATGGGTGTCCACTCTCACCCACCGCTTCCTTGACTGGTGGAGGGTCGTTAGCCGAACGGGTAGGACAAGGAATATAATTCTCCCTTCATTAAAAGTATTAATGATAAATACTAAGTAACTAAACTTTTTATAAATTCTCAATCTTAGTTACTTAGGAAAATGTGAATAAGGTGCTAATCCATGAAATTACACTTTGCACTTTGTTTAAACCGTTAGTGGAGCGTGTGTGGTTAACCGGCACACTAACCTGGATTTAACAAAGTAGGTAAAGGGTAACTTAATATTTATCATAGTATCGGTGGAGCTCGTGTGGTTAACCGGCACATCGATTGAGGGGTAAATATTAAGGGTACCAAGTATATTTGCATGGTTACTTCACACCTTGTTTTGTGATCCTCGGCATCCCAGTCACAAAACCTGAAGGGCACACTCGAGATTGAAACATGCCATTGAAAAGTTCAATGAATCTCAAAAGATCTAGGAGTTTCAAATCCAATTAAAAATCTAATTACATTATTTCGTTTTTCATGGTGGAAATTGGTAAATCGTCATTTACCTACCTTCAACTATTGTATAACTTGGATTACGGCATCCCTCTTCCAGTTATAAATAGGTTGTTGGATCCTAGCCTTAATATTTCATATTGGGTGTTATATTAAGGACTTTGAATCAACTATCTTGAATATCTCCCAAAAGATGTCTAGCTCAGACATCTATGATCTTCCCAAATCTCTTGGAACTTTACTTCCTCCACCTCCTCCAATTATTCTCCCTAACCCACAAGTTCAAGGTCACTCAAACCCTATTGGCAAGGCAAGGTCTATGTGTGATCACATCTTGGAGATGAAGTCACATATTGACAAGCCGGGAGAGTTGGGTGTCAAAGTCTTGAGAAAGTTGGATGTTCAATCACTTTCTAAGTCACATAGTGAGTTCCTTTGGGACTACTATGAAACAGACTATGACATGAACCTTAATGATCATATCTATTTGCTTGGTGCTACTGAATCAGCAATGATTTGGAGGACCAGTAAAGCAAATTTGATTAGAAGATCAACTTCCCAAACTTCTATGGACTTTGAAAATGGTAACATTGGATACCAAGAAAAATCATTCTCTTCCCAATGGAAAGGGATTGGCCATAGTCAACCCGGTTGACCAAATGGTAAAGAGAAAGGCTAAGTCTGAGATAGTCCCATTACCAAAGACTCCATATGTTTATCTTGCCAAAGGAAGGGGCATTGATTGCGAAGCTGCCTATTTACCTGAAAGATCATAAGGTTGATCAAGTCAAGAAGTTTGATTCTTCTTCAGGTAAAAGTCCATTATCTAACTCTGTTAAGTTTCTATTATGAGATTATCATTACATGATGTGACTGGGTCACATGTTGATGCTTTAAGAATCAAAGAAAAGTGAAGAAACTTAAAGGAAGTACATGCTGATTATGATCACGAAGATGGATTTCGATCGCATGGTTTGGTGATCAGAATTTTTGAAGTTGTTACTTAGGAGTTATGATATATTGCTTAGGAATAGATAACAACAAGTTTTTCATATGCATTTGCATTCTAAGGATAAGTTTTTCCGGAAGTTTTAAAATAAAAAACAGTTTTGATTTATTTATTTTACGTATCCTTACAATGGCATTTGTGAAAAATTGTTGTTTACATGTTTCCGTTGATAGCAATATTGGAAAATGGATTTGATTTTTTCATTTGTGGTAGTGTCATAATTTACCAAATAAGGAAAGACTCTCATTCCCAAGGCTTCAGTTGGATAGAAACTTGGAATCATGCAAGTTGAATAGTATGATGAATGAGAACTTTCAAGCATTGGAAAATTAAGACTTGTTCACATGGATGTGTGAGTCAAGTTAATGACTAAAGGGATCGAGTACACATTCTTGTGCACTGGTCAAGTCCACCACAAAGCTCGTTAAGACTATTCGTCATGATTTACTAAATTTTAGTAAATATGGTTATACTTACAAGTTTAAGTATAATTCTGAAACATTGGAAAAGTCTCAATGTATGGCAGAACGAATGGGAAGAATCAAATTAGGCAGACAGATAAAAGTTTCTCAAATCTGAAAAGATGGGAGAGTACTTTAGTATCATGTTTTGTGATCATCTTAATGATTAAAGAACCACATCACAATTGGTCTTCTAAGGACATCTTAGTGCATTCTTATGACTAAGAAGAGGAGTCATGAATTGTTGAAATGGTTAAATCAAGAAGATGAGTCATACTTCGTTTCAAAACAAGTCTTAGAGTCATACTCCAAGACTATAAGTTGAGTGACATATCTTAAAGAAAGGTTTATAACACTTGTCAAATGTAAGAGTAAAAGTGTCCTACTCTTATACATTTGAAGTTGGTAAGTTGTGATGTTTTGGATTAAACAAAGACCAACTAAGGCCAATTGTGTGAAGTGTTTGTCTTGATAAAGAATCTGCACTATCCCTTGAATATTTGACAAGAGAGTCTTATATGTCAAGAGGACAGTGGGAGTCTTAAAGGTCTTGAAAGTCTCAAGAACTAATCAAGAGTAAAACCTGAGGTTCTTCACTAGCACACGACTTGAGGTTTATAACCTATCGTGTTGACATACTTCTATTTCTGTGCCCATTCCAGTTAAAGTTGGTTTTGCATATGAGTTCTTAGAGTTCTCAATTGGTTGCATGACAACTTGGAAGCAATGGCAGGCCCTTGTGTTGCCAGGTGGCAAGAAATTAAGATTTAGTTCAGTCCATATGAGTTTGGATTTGTCACTAACCTTGTCTTGTGATTATGGTTTTGACAGATTCACATGGATAAGAACACATACACCATAAAATCTAAGGGTCATAAGGTTTCTCTCCGATTCATAAAATGATGGTGAGGAAACACTTCCACCAAGTAGATTTGAAGCAGATGGCAAAAGGTCTAAACAATTGAGACTATGATTACAGCATCCCTTTTCATAGTTCTGAAATTGTTTAGACACACATGCATGCTATCTAAGGAAAGGTGTATGATTTTGATAAAGTCTTATCAAGGCAATCTCGTCTCAGAAATCTGAACTTTGGTAAGAAAGTCTGTAAAGTATTGACTTCTAGAAATCCAGCTGATTTCTGACTATGTGTCAAAGCTAGTGGGAGCATAAGTGTTATGCTAATAATCATCATGTTAGTGGGAGCATGATAATTATTGTTAGTGTTGCAAGTTAGCAATGATAATTATAGAAAATAAAAGGTTCAATTCGTGAGGTTGCAGGGGTTGAAAGAGTTGTTTTGCTATAATTAAGGGAGATGATATACTTCATTTCAGTTCTAAAGGCTTAGATTGAGACCTTAATCATCTTTAGTCAAGAATATATATATGAATTTCATGTTGGATTGGTTCAACTTAAGGAAATTCTATATATTGCCTTCTCAAAATTCGATTATGATTAAGGCATCCCTCTTCATAGTCAAATTTTGAAAACATGGGAAATAAAATATTGTAGCAAAAGACTGGTCTAGAATCATGTCTTTATGTGAGACATCATGAATCGTGTCCCATTTGCTTTGGGTACAGGATCGATTGCATGTGCTATAATATTTGATCCTTTCTAAATTTTTCCAAATGCCTAGAGGCATTAAGAAGGGAAAAGGTCTAGAATTGGATATGACTAAAATGATTAAGCAATTGTCGAGGACAATCTACGGTTTACCAAAGTTTGGTTGCTCAGGGACAATTGGAAGTATAGTGCTAATTTTGGAAGGACCATATTGACATATTCTGAAAAGAGGCATCTCTTGTTCAGAAGTGATAGTCAAAATGAGAATATGGAGTTGTCTCCATAGGTGGAAGTTATCTGTGTAAGATTAGAAAACTTAATGCAAGGAGCATGTCCAAAGCAATGTACTTTGAATATGAGACTTAGTTTTCATGGAGTTGATCTCCATTGGAATACCTTATAATGACTGTTGACAAGTCTTTGTGACTTTGTACATATTCATTACAGGAGGGTCAGTGCATATAAGTTTAAAATCTAAATAGATTTTGATAAATGATAGGAATTTGAAGTTCTCACATTTTTCGATAAGGATTTGGGAGTGTGAAATTAGAATCATTGAAATTATGTTCAATTGGTTTATTTCACAAAGTAAGGATCATAGACAAACATTGAGTGCATACTTGGTGCATGGCAAAGCTATTGTTTAAGAAAAACATAGTGTACATGCTTGGAGCATGGGACAACTAGTGTTTTTAATTCAAGTATAAAGTTGATAAAACCGAAACAATGAATAATGAGTAATCAGTATGGTGATAAATAAAAGTGTTTATTTATATTCATAGGGTTTGATACCATATTTGATTCATTTATTCTTGTGTTTCACTTTGCATGTTTTTGTTGGATTAATGTCTAAGTCCATAACTATAATTGGTAAGACTTGACCCGACCCGGCATGGTCCATTTGGGTTGCATGGCATCATGCATTTGGATAGACTATAATGAGAGAAATAACACTTAAGGTTGGTTAATATATTATAAGTTCTAATATATTAATAAGGTTATTTAATTAGTATTGATCAAGAATTAATTTGGAATTAATTAAGTGATCAAAAGGAGACTAATTAAATATGTGGGTTGATTGTGTAAATCATTCATTCTTATATGTGTGGGCTTGTGATCCAAGATTCCTTATGTTGGACTAAGTCCATGGGGTGACCCATGGATACTCCATGGAGGTTAAAATCCATGGAGCATAAGGAATGGGTAAAGTTATGAGTTACATGGTGTAACCCTAATAGCCACCATATAAAAGAATCACATGGCTCAAGAAATCGTGCACTAATGTGTGAGTGTGAGGGCTAGACGATTTTAAGGAGTGTTCAAGTTTCTCTCAAGTTATTCCAAGTGTATTTGGTGTTGTGTGAACCATTTGAGGTGTCACACTTGGGGCACTAGGCACTCAAGCTTCATGAAGACATTCTACATCAAAGAGGTATGTATTCTATCTTGTTATATTTATTATTTTGTATGCTAGGTTAGGATAATACCTTGGATGTTCATAATTGTATGTATAATAGAGAAAACATAGATCCAAGGTATTTAGGGTTGCATGTACACTTAGGAGTGTTAGAATGCTCATAACCCAACAGTGGTATCAGAGCCTAGGCTTGTTTTCTTGTTATACTTGCAAAAGTAGCTGAAAAATCGAGTTGGATGCATATATTCGATTGTTTTGGCTGGAATTGGACTAGGAACATTACCCTAAGATGTTTTTGGACTTATAAACTTGTTTTTGATGTGGTAATGTTCATGCTAATCCAATTTCTAAGATAATTGTCATAATTTCAAGATTTGTATTAGTTTGTATGTTCATGCTAATTTCTTGAAGATTGATGATTTGTATTATCTTGTTCTTATGAGGTTCTTAGATTAATAGAAAAGTTGTGTGAAATAGTTGTTTTCAATCCATTTTAATCTAAGAGTTGATTCCAAAGTGTGTTTTTGTAACTTGTCCTCAAGTTATATGAAAAGTCACATTTAAGAATCATAAAACTCATAAAAGTTGGCAAAGGTTACAAAATGAAGAGTCTAGTTCTAATAAAATGGTTTTATGACTCCATAACTTGTCCTCAAGTTATGGAGGTTCAAGAGTCTCTTCATTAAATTAAAAAAAAAAGTGTAACCTTAATTAGTTCCATAAGTTACAATAAAAAAAGTTATTTTTTTTATTAATTAGTTTAAAGTCTTCCATAACTTGTCCTCAAGTTATGGAACATGAAGAGTTTTTTTTTTTTTTTTTTTTTTTTTAATTAAAACTACTTTAAACTCATAAGTTATGGAATTAGTTAGTTTTGAATAGTTTCAAAACTTGCCCTCAAGTTTTGGAATTTGAAAAGTTTTCACTTATGAATACTTTAATTCCAAGTTAGCCCTTAGAATTTTAAAAGTTAAAATTCAACCCTTATACTTTATAATATTATAAGTTAATAATATTTATATATATGTATAAGAGTAAAGTCAGTCTTACCGTTAGTAGGCCTCATTCACGAAGCCGGTCTATAAGGGGGGTATAAGGTTACTGCCTATAAAATGGCAGTTTAATGGGTGTCCACTCTCACCCACCGCTTCCTTGACTGGTGGAGGGTCGTTAGCCGAACGGGTAGGACAAGGACTATAATTCTCCTTTCATTAAAAGTATTAATGATAAATACTAAGTAACTAAACTCTTATTAATACCCAATCTTAGTTACTTAGGAAAATGTAAATTTGGTGCTAACCCATGAAATTACACTTTGCACTTTGCTTAAGTCGTTAGTGGAGCGTGTGTGTTTAACCGGCACACTAACCTAGACTTAACAAGGTAGGCAAAGGGTAACTTAATATTTATCATAGTATCGGTGGAGCGTGTGTGGTTAACCGGCACACTGATTAAGGGGTAAATATTAAGGGTACCAAGTATATTTGCATGGTTATTCACACCTTGTTTTGTGATCCTCGGCATCCCAGTCACAAAACCTGAAGGGCACACTCGAGATTGAAACATGCCTTTGAACAGTTCAATGAATCTCAAAGATCTAGGACTTTCAAATCCAATTAAAACCTAATAAATTATTTCGTTTTTCATGGTGGAAATTGATGAATCGTCATTCACCTACCTTCAAATATTTTATAGCTTGGATTACGACATCCCTCTTCTAAGTTATAAAATAGTTTGTTGGGTCCTAGCCTTAATATTTCATATTGGGTGTCATATTAAGGACTTTAAATCAACTATCTTGAATATCTCCCAAAAAGATGTATGGTCTAGACATTTATGATCTTCCCAAATCTCTTGAAACAAGCTTTCCTAAATGAAGATGATGTCCCATGGATATCATACTTCTTTCACCTCCTCCAATTATTCTCCCTAACCCACAAGTTCCTAAAAAGTTTAAGGTCACTCAAGCCCTATTGGCAAGGCAAGGTCTAGGTGTGATCACATCTTGGAGATGTAGTCACATATTGACAAGCCGGGAGAGTTGGGTGTCAAAGTCTTGAGAAAGTTGGTGGCTCAACTACTTTCTAAGTCACATAGTGAGTTCTTTTGGGAATCCTATGAAACAGACTAAGACAAGACCCTTAATGATCTTATCTATTTGCTTAGATCAACTTCCTAAAACGCTATGGACATTGACAATGATGACATTGGATATCCAGTAAAGCTCTCTCTTCCCAATGGAAAGGGATCGGCCATAGTCAACTCGGTTGACCCAATGGTAAAGAGAGAGGCGAAGTCTGAGATAGTCCCATTATCAAGGGTCCATAGGTAACTATTGCCAAAGGAAGGGGCATTGGTTACGAAGCTGCCAAATTTACCTAAGGATGTTAAAGTCAATAAGTTTGGCTCTACTTCAGGTAAAGTCCATTATCTAACTCTATTAAGTACATGCTGATTCTGATCGCGAAGATGGATTTCAATCGCATGGTTCGGTGATCAGAATTTTGGGCTATTACTTAAGAGTTATGATATTTATATTGCTTAGGAATAGATAACAACAAGGTTTTCATATGGATTGTAAGGATAAGTTTTTCCGCAAAGTTTTAAAATAAAAGAAAAAGGTTTTGATTTTATTTATTTTAAGTATCCTTACAATGACATTTGTGAAAAGTTGTTGCTTATAAGATTCCATTGATAGCAATATTGGAAAAATGGATTTGATTCTTTCGGTTGTGGTAGTGTCTAATATTACCAAATAAGGAAATATTCTCATCACCCAAGGTTCAATTGGACCGAAACTTGGAATCATGCAAGTTGTATAGTATGATGAATGAGAACTTTCAGCTTGGAAAATTAAGACTAATTCCTTATGTGAATAAGGAAAGGACTAAGGGATCGAGTACACATTCTTATGCACTGGTCAAGTCCACCACAAAAGATCAAGAAGACTATTCGTCATGATTTACTTAAGTTCAGTAAATATGGTTATACTTATAAGTTTAAGTATAAGTCTGTAGCATTGGAGAAGTTTCAATGTGAGACAGAACGAATAAGAAGAATCAAAGTATGGCAGAAAGATAAAAGTTTCTCAAATCTGAAAAGATGGGAGAGTACTTTAGTATCATGTTTATGATCATCTTAATGATTAAGATACCATATCACAATTGGTCCTCTAAAGTCATCTTAGTGCATTCTTATGACTAAGAAGAGGAGTAATGGATTGTTGAAATGGTTAAATCAAAAAGATGAGTCATACTTCGTTCCAAAACAATTCTTAGAGTCATACTCCAAGATTGTAACTTGAGTGACATATCTTAAAGAGGGTTTGTTAACACTAGTCAAATGTAAGAGTAAAAGGTTATCTACTCTTGTACATTTGAAATTGGTAAGTTGTGATGTTTTGGATAAAACAGAGACCAACTTAGGCCAATTATGTAAAGTGTTAGTCTTGATAAAGAATCCGCACTATCTCTTGAATATTTGACAAGGGAGTCTTATATGTCAAGAGGACAGTGGGAGTCTTAAAGCTCTTGAAAGTTTCAAGACTTAATCAATAATAAAACCTAAAGTCCTTCACTAGCACACGACTTGAGGTTTATAACCTATCGTGTTGAAAATTGTGTGCCTATTCAAGTTGGCTTTGCATAGGAGTTCTGAGAGTTCTCAATTGGTTGCACAACTACTTGGAAGCAATGGCAGGCACCTGAGCTGCCAAATGGCAAGAATTTAAGATTGCACAAGTTTAATCAATATGAGTTTGGATTTGTCACTAACCTTGTCTTGTGATTATGGTTTTGACAAATTCACATGGATAAGAACACATACACTATTAAATCTAAGTGTCATAAGGTTTCTCTCCGATTCATGAAAATGATGGTGAGGAAACACTTTCACTAAGTAGATTTTAGCTAGATAGCAATTGTGATATTTGCATTCTCAAAGTCGTTAGTGGAGCGTGTGTGGTTTACCGGCACACTAACATGGACTTGTGAGAAGTGGCAAAGGTCTAAACAATTGAGACTATGACTACGACATCCCTTTTCATAGTTCTAAAATTGTTTAGACACACATGTGAGCTATCTAAGAGAGGTGTATGATTTTTGATAAAGTTTTATCAAAACAATCTAGTATCAGAAATCTGAACTTTGGTAAGAAAGTCAGCTGATTTCTGAGTACATGTCAAAGCTAGTGGGAGCATAAGTGTTATGCTAATAATCATCATGTTAGTGGGAGCATGATAACTATGACAAAGGTTGCAAGTTAGCAATGTTAATTATAGAAAACAAAAGTTTCAATTCGTGAGGTTGCAGGGGTTGAAAAAGTTGTTTTGCTATAATTAAGGGAGAGGAAATTATACTTCATTTCAATTCTAAAAGCTTAGATTGAGATTTTAATCGTATTTAATCAAGGATATATATATAAATTTCATGTTGGAATGACTCAACATAAGGAAATTCTATATATGGGTCCATTATTTGCGTTCTAAAATTCGATTATGATTACGGCATCCCTTTTCATAATCTGAATTTTGAGAACTTGGCAAATTAAAATGGAAATATTATAGCAAAAGACTGGTTTAGTCTTTATGTGAGACATCATGAATCGTGTCCCATATGCTTCGGATATAGGATCGATTACATGTGCTATATTCATCCTTTCTAAAATTTTCCAAATGCCTGGGGCATTATGAAGGGAAAAGGTCTAGAATTGGATATGACTAAAATGATTAAGCAATTGTCGAGGACAATCTAAGGTTTACCAAAGATTGGTTGCTCAAGGACAGTTGGAAGTATAATGTTAATTCTGGAAGGACCATATTGACATAATCTGTAAGGAGGCAACTCTTGTTCAGAAGTGATAGTCAAAATGGAATATGGAAATGTTTCAAAGTTAGAAATTATTCAATCTGTGTAAGATTAGGAAACTTAATGAAAGAAGGATGTTTCCAAGGAGCTGATCTCCTTTGGAATGCTCTTTAATGATTGTTGTCAAGTCTTTCTGACTTCGTGCATAATCATTAAGAGGATTAATGCATATAAGTTTAGAATCTAACAGATTTCAGTAAATGGCATGAATTTGGAATTCTTGCATTTGCAGTAAGGATTTGGGACTGTGAAAAGAGGATCATTGGAGTGATGTTCAATTGATCTGTTTTACAAAGTAAAGATCATAGATAAACATAGTATGCATACTTGGTGTATGGCATGACTAGTGTTTAGAAAACATAGTGTACATGCTTGGAGCATGGGACAACTATTGTTTTAAATTCAAGAATAAAGTTGATAGCTGAAACAGTATACAATGAATAATGTGTAATCATATGGTGATAAATAAAAGGTGTTTTATTTATGTTCATAGGTTTTGATACCATATTAGATTCTATTATTGTTGTGTTTCATTTTGCATGTTTTGACTTCCAGAATAACTAGGTCGTTCTTCCTGATTGACTAAGTTATTCAAACTATCCACAGTCGGTCATATGTTGGAAGTAGATATGAATCAAGACTGTCATGGGTTGGTTTGTAGAGGTCAAAGTTGGTGGACAAAGTGGTGCTACAACACTCATGAGTGCTCATAAGTTCTGAGTATTGGATTCAACCCGCGCTCATTTGAATCACTTCATGGATTTTATCACGAGTGATCATCAGACGATAATATCTTAAATTCTTCAAACCTAGAGATATGAGTTGTTACTATGAGTTGGTTATACATTGATTGCACGAAAACGCATTGGTAACTCGATGTTATAAAACGTGCCTTTGTGTATGATTCAACAAGTAGTAGAACAAGCCATATGAGTCGAAGTTTATCCATTCCTTTTACCTTCGGGATAAAAGCGATATATGTGGGCCCCTCGATGATTTAAAGATGATACATGTGAGTGCTTGGCCAAGCCAGGACTGATTTGATTTGTTCAATCAGTCAGTCATCATGAATCGGAAATCGGGAAACAACAAATGGACAGAGAGAATGATTGATAATCCATGTCTCAGTCCATATGATATCTAGAATGGAGGAATATATGATCCCTTATCTAATGGACAAGTCATTGACAAAGGTCAGAGTTCATCGACAAGGTCAGAGTTCGACAGAAGCTTTTGAGAGCTACGATTGCTGATCGGTTCCTGAAGTCATACGCAATAATAGTTTTAGACTTATCCAAGTGGGAGACTGTTGGATTAATGTCTAAGTCCATAACTATAATTGGTAAGACTTGACCCGACCCGACATGGTCCATTTGGGTTGCATGGCATCGTGCATTTGGATAGACTATAATGAGAGAAATAACACTTAAGGTTGGGTAATATATTATAAGTTCTAATATATTAATAAGGTTATTTAATTAGTATTGATCAAGAATTAATTTGGAATTAATTAAGTGATCAAAAGGAGACTAATTAAATATATGGGTTGATTGTGTAAATCATTCATTCTTATATACGTGGGCTTGTGATCCAAGATTACTTATGTTGGATTAAGTCCATGGGGTGACCCATGGATACTCCATGGAGGTTAAAATCCATGGAGCATAAGGAATGGGTAAAGTTATGTGTTACATGGTGTAACCCTAATAGCCACCATATAAAAGAATCCCATGGCTCAAGAAATCGTGCACTAATGTGTGAGTGTGAGGGCTAGACGATTTTAAGGAGTGTTCAAGTTTCTCTCAAGTTATTCCAAGTGTATTTGGTGTTGTGTGAACCATTTGAGGTGTCACACTTGGGGCACTAGGCACTCAAGCTTCATGAAGACATTCTACATCAAAGAGGTATGTATTCTATCTTGTTATATTTATTATTTTGTATGCTAGATTAGGATAATACCTTGGATGTTCATAATTGTATGTATAATAGAGAAAACATAGATCCAAGGTATTTAGGGTTGCATGTACACTTAGGAGTGTTAGAATGCTCATAACCCAACAGTTTTGACTTCCAGAATAACTAAGTCGCTCTTCCTGAATGATTAAGTTATTCAAACCATCCACAGTCGGTCATATGTTGGAAGTAGATATGAATCAAGACTGTCATGGGTTGGTTTGTAGAGGTCCAATTTGGTGGACAAAGTGGTGCTACAACACTCATGAGTGCTCATAAGTTCTGAGTATTGGATTCAACCCGCGCTCATTTGAATAACTTCATGGATTTTATCACGAGTGATCATGAGACGATAATATCTTATATTCTTCAAACCTAGAGATATGAGTTGTTACTATAAGTTGGTTATACATTGATTGCACGAAAACGCATTGGTAACTCGATGTTATAAAACGTGCCTTTATGTATGATTCAACAAGTAGTAGAACAAGCCATATGAGTCGAAGTTTATCCATTCCTTTTACCTTCGGGATAAAAGCGATATATGTGGGCCCCTCGATGATTTAAAGATGATACATGTGAGTGCTTGGCCAAGCCAGGACTGATTTGATTTGTTCAATCAGTCAGTCATCATGAATCGGAAATCGGGAAACAACAAATGGACAGAGAGAATGATTGATAATCCATGTCTCAGTCCATATGATATCTAGAATGGAGGAATATATGATCCCTTATCTAATGGACAAGTCATTAACAAAGGTCAGAGTTCATCGACAAGGTCAGAGTTCGACAGAAGCTTTTGAGAGCTACGATTGCTGATCGGTTCCTGAAGTCATACGCAATAATAGTTTTAGACTTATCCAAGTGCGAGACTGTTGGATTAATGTCTAAGTCCATAACTATAATTGGTAAGACTTGACCCGACCCGGCATGGTCCATTTGGGTTGCATGGCATCATGCATTTGGATAGACTATAATGAGAGAAATAACACTTAAGGTTGGTTAATATATTATAAGTTCTAATATATTAATAAGGTTATTTAATTAGTATTGATCAAGAATTAATTTGGAATTAATTAAGTGATCAAAAGGAGACTAATTAAATATATGGGTTGATTGTGTAAATCATTCATTCTTATATATGTGGGCTTGTGATCTAAGATTCCTTATGTTGGACTAAGTCCATGGGGTGACCCATGGATACTCCATGGAGGTTAAAATCCATGGAGCATAAGGAATGGGTAAAGTTATGAGTTACATGGTGTAACCCTAATAGCCACCATATAAAAGAATCTCATTGCTCAAGAAATCGTGCACTAATGTGTGAATATGAGGGCTAGACGATTTCAAGGAGTGTTCCATTTCTCTCAAGTCATTCCATGTGCATTTGTTGTTATGTGAACCATTTGAGGTGTCACACTTGGGGCACTAGGCACTCAAGCTTCATGGAGACAAGCTACATCAAACAAAGGTATGTATTCTATCCATTTGATTACCCAAGTATCAAGTATTGTATGCTAGATAGGGTAATACCTTGGAAAGTTCATAATTGCATGTATAATAGAGAAAACACAGATCCAAGGTATTTAGGGTTGCATGTACAGTTAGGAGTGTTAGAATGCTCAAAACCCATCAGACTCTAAGACTTGATTTTGAAACGAAGTATGACTCACCTTAATTGATTTAACCATTTCAATAATTTCTGGATCCTCTTTTTAGCCATACTTATGTACTAAGGTGTCCTTAGAGGATCAATTGTGATATGGTTCCATAATCACTAAGATGATCATAAAACACGATACGCAAGTACTCTCCTTTCCTTTCAGATTGGAGAAACTTTTATCTTTCTGCCTAATTTGATTCTTATTATTCGTTCTGCCATACATTGAAACTTTTTTAATGATTCAGAATTACACTTAATCTTGTAAGCATGACCATGTTTACTAAACTTTTAGTAAATCATGATGAATAGTCTTATCGTTCTTTGTGGTGGACCTGACCAGTGTACAACCAAGTGTACCCGATCCCCTATCCCTTCACTTGACTCACATATACATGTGAACAAGGAATTAGTCTTAATTTACCAAAGACGAAGGTTCTCATTCATCACACAATCCAAGTTGCATGATTTCAAGTCTCTATGCAATTGAAACTTGGGTAATGAGAATCTTTGCTTATTTGGTAAATTTAGACACTACCACAAACGAAAGAATCAAATCCATATTGCTAAAAATAGAAACATACAAACATCAATTTTCACAAATGCCGTTGCAAGGAAACATAAAATAAGATCAAAATTTCTTTATTTATAAAAGTGCGGAAAAACTTGTCCTTACAATGCAAATACAAATGAAAACTATGTTTCTATCTATTCCTAAGCAATCTATCATAACTCCTAAGCAGCAGCTCAAAAAATCTGATCATCGAACCATGCGATCGAAATCCATCTCTTCGCGATCAGAATCAACTTACTCTTCTTTCAAGCTTCCTTTCTCTTATTTCATCCTACAAAACATCAAAATGCAATCTTATCACATCATGTATTAAGAACCTATAAGTAGGAACTTAATAGAGTTAGATAGTGAACTTACCTGAAGTAGAACCATATAATTTGATTCTACCATCTTTTAGATCTCTCATGTAGTTAGGACAGCTTCGCTTCCAATGTCCCTTTAAATGGCAGTAGAAACAAGTGGGCTCTTTGGTATTCGCAAATGGAACTATCTCAGAACTGGCTTTTCTCTTATGATCAAAACTTTTGACCATGGCCAATTCCTTTCCCTTGGGAGAAGGAATCATTTTTGGATTGCCCATGTCATTGCTTTTGTCCATGGCAGCTTGGGATGTAGATCTTCTAATCAATTCTGCTTTACTAGTGCGCCAAATCATTCCTGATTCAGAAACAATTAGCAGATATGTTAGATCGACAAGGTTCACTTCATGATCTGTCACATAGTAGTCTTTAACAAACTCACTATATAACTTAGGAAGTGAATGAAGAACCAAGTCAACAGCCAACTTCCTTACGAACATAACACCCAACATTGCCAGCCTGTCAATATGCAGCTTCATGTTCAATACGTGAGCACATACAGACTTTCCATCTTCATGTTTGCTTGCCAATAGGGCTTGAGTGATCTTGAACTTTTCACGTCGACGAACATGTGGGTCAGGGAGAATAATTGGAGGAGGTGGAAGAAGTGAAGTATGATTTCTGTGAATATCATCTTCATGAGAAAATCTTTTTCCATAAGATTCGGGAAGACCATAGTTGTCAGAACTAGACATCTACAAGGGAGAAATTCAATTTAATTGATTTAAGTCCTTAATATCACACCCAAATGAAATATTAAGGCTATAACCCAACACAATATTCTGCAATTCGGAAGAGGGATGGCGTAATCCAATTGCAAAATATTTGAGGGTAGGTAAATGACGATTTACCAATTTCCACCATGAAAAACAAAAATGAAAATTAGGTTTTAAATGAATTGAAATTCCTAGATTCTTTGAGATTCATTGAACTTTTCAATGGCATGTTTAATCTCGATTATGCCTTTCAAGTTTGTGACTGGGATATCGAGGATCGCAAACAAGGTGTGAATAACCATGCAAATTAGCTTGGAACTCTCGATGTCATTGATCACCTAATCAATGTGCAGGTCAACCACACATGCTCCACTGATCAATGATAATTTACGAGAATCCCATTGCCATCCTTCATTAGTCCATATTAGTGTGTCGGTTAACCACATACGCTCCACTAACTGACCAATAAGGTGCAATGTGCAATTTCATGGGTTAGCATCAAATTCACACTTTTCCTAAAGTAACTAAGATTGGGAATTTATAAAGTGTTTTGTTACTTTGTAGTTCATTATACTTTTAATGAGGATTTAAGTGTCCTAACAAACCCGTTCGACTAATTACCCTCCACTAGTCAAGGGTGCGGTGGGTAAGAGTGTATACCTAATGGCGGTAATTTTACAGGCCGCTTCCTTAAACACCCCTTATAGACCAGCTTCGTGAATGAGGCCTACTAATGGTAAGACTGAATTTTAACTTATAGATATATAATATATTAAAATTTTAATTTTATATAGTATAAGGGTGTATTTTAAACTTTTAAAATACTTTGTGGTTTAATCTATTAATTAAACTATACTCTTAATTTAATTAAACTTAAGCCTTGTGATTATGGATTTATTAATCTTCTCTTTTAATTAAACATTTAATTAATTTAATGAAATCCGTAAAGATGTAATTTGAACTATTCAAAACATCAAGGTGCTAAACATAAAAAATCAAAATTAAAAACTATTTAATTAATTTTTAAGTCATGAACCTAAGAGTTGCATCTTTTGAAACCTTTCAATTACAAGAGTTAATGTTTCCATGAATGAGACTTTTCATATTCCATAACTTGAGGGTAAGTTATGAAACTCTTGAAAACCTTTGGATTCCATAACTTATGGACTTAATTTAGTAACTCCTTAAAAACTTTTGAGTCCCAAAACTTTATGACAAGTTTTGTAACCTTTTAAAACATTTAGATCAAATTTAAAACTAATAAAAATAATCATATATTATTTATCTTTAACCATGACCTAATGAAACTCTTATAGCAAAATGATTCAAATTTTACAAATAATTAGTTTTTCACAAAATCAAGTAATTATCTTAAAATTTGGCAATCATCATGTTATTGGATGGGGATAATCATTACCATATCAACAAAATCAAATTTTATGAACCAAAACAGTTTGTGGTAATGATCCTAATCCTAAACAGGCCAAGAAAAACCCTAAAAACTGCAAACAGACTGTCCGACTCGTTGAGTCAGCTTATGGACGCATCGAGTTCACCATGAACTCGTCGAGTTCATGTATGGACTCGTCAAGTCCTTCTGTCAGAGTGCAGTTTTTCAAATTGCTTGAACTTTGAACAATTAGCCATGCATCAATATAATCGAAAACTGTTGGGCTTTTGGTATACTACAACATCCTATGGTGCACATACAACCCTAAATACCTTGGATCTATGTTTTCTCTATTATACATGCAAATATGAAGTTTCCAAGATATTACCCTATACTAACATACAAATATCATATACTTGGGTAATAAAATAGATAAAATACATACCTTTTTGATGTAACTTGTCTTCATGAAGCTTGAGTGCTTAGTGCCCCAAGTGTGACACCTCAAATGGTTCACACAACACCATGAACACTTGGAGTAACCTTGAGAATAAGGATACTTTGGTTCTCTCTAGTGAAATCGGCCTTGCCCTTTTGTGTACACACACTAGTGCCCATTTCACCAACCAAGGACATCTTTATATAGTGTGGAGATTAGGGTTAAACCCTAATACCCATGACCTTTCATTTCATATGATCCATGGGTTAAACACTCCATGGACTATCCATGAAAGCTTAGCCCAACCTAAATGAACTTGGCCCATCACACACATATATCTTAGAGTCCATATTTAATTAGTTCCTTTTGATCACTTAATTAATTATAAATTAATTCTTGATCAATACTAATTAAATAATATGATTATATATTAATATATTAGAACTTATAATATATTAATATAAATCACTAGTATCCTTTTTCCTCATCTTGTCTATCCAATTGTCCCGATGCCATGCAACCCAAATGGACCATGTCGGGTCGGGTCAAGTCTTACCAATTATAGTTATGGACTTAGACATTAATCCAACAGTCTCCCACTTGGATAAGCCTAAAACTATTATTGAGTATGACTTCAAACCCTGACTACCAATCGTAGCTCTCAAAAGCTTCCGTCGAACTCTGACCTTGCCGATGAACTCTGACCTTTGTCAATGACTTGTCCATTAGATAAGGGATCATATATTCCTCCATTCTAGATATCATATGGACTGAGACATGGATTATCAATCATTCTCTCTGTCCATTTGTTGTTTCCCGATTTCCGATTTATGATGACTGACTGATTGAACAAATCAAATCAGTCCTGGCTGGGCCAAGCACTCACATGTGTCATTGCTAAATCATCGAGGGGCCCACAGATATCGCTTTTATCCCGAAGGTAAAAGGAATGGATAAACTTCGACTCATATGGCTTGCTCTACTACTTGTTGAATCATACACAAAGGCACGTTTTATAACATTAAGTTACCAATGCGTTTTCGTGCAATCAATGTATAACCAACTCATAGTAACAACTCATATCTCTAGGTTTGAAGAATTTAAGATATTATCGTCTGATGATCACTCGTGATAAAATCCATGAAGTGATTCAAATGAGCGCGGGTTGAATCCAATACTCAGAACTTATGAGCACTCATGAGTGTTGTAGCACCACTTTGTCCACCAACTTGGACCTCTACAAACCAACCCATGACAGTCTTGATTCATATCTACTTCCAACATATGATCGACTGTGGATAGTTTGAATAACTTAGTCATTCAGGAAGAATGACCTAGTTTATTCTGGAAGTCAAAACATGCAAAATGAAACACAAGAATAAATGAATCAAATATGGTATCAAACCCTATGAATATAAATAGACCACTTTTATTTATCACCATCCCGATTACTCATTATTTCATTGTTTCGGTTTTATCAACTTTATACCTGAATTAAAAACACTAGTTGTCCCATGCTCCAAGCATGTACACTATGTTTTTCTAAACAATAGCTTTGCCATACACCAAGTATGCACTCTATGTTTGTCTATGATCCTTACTTTGTGAAATAAACCAATTGAACATAATTTCAATGATTCTAATTTCACACTCCCAAATCCTTATCGAAAAATGTGAGAATTTCAAATTCCTATCATTTATCGAAATCTGTTTAGATTTTAAACTTATATGCACTGACCCTCCTGTAATGAATATGTACAAAGTCACAAAGACTTGTCAACAGTCATTATAAGGTATTCCAATGGAGATCAACTCCATGGAAACTAAGTCTCATATTCAAAGTACATTGCTTTGGACATGATTCTTGCATTAAGTTTTCTAATCTTACACAGATAACTTCCACCTATGGAGACAACTCCATATTCTCATTTTGACTATCATTTCTGTATAAGAGATGCCTCTTTTCAGAATATGTTAATATGGTCCTTCCAAAATTAGCACTATACTTCCAACTGTCCCTGAGCAACCAATCTTTGGTAAACCTCAGATTGTCCTCGACAATTGCTTAATCATTTTAGTCATATCCAATTCTAGACCTTTTCCTTTCTTAATGCCTCTGGGCATTTGGAAAAATTTAGAAATGACAAATATTATAGCACATGCAATCGATCGTGTACCCAAAGCAAATGGTACACGATTCATGATGTCTCACATAAAGACATGATTCTAGACCAGTTTTTTGCTACAATATTTTTATTTGCCATGTTTTCAAAATTTGACTATGAAGAGGGATGCCGTAATCATAATCGAATTTTGAGAACGCAATATATAGAATTTCCTTAAGTTGAACCAAACCAACATGAAATTCATATATATATATTCTTGACTGAAGATGATTAAGGTCTCAATCTAAGCCTTTAGAACTGAAATGAAGTATATCCTCTCCCTTAATTATAGCAAAACAACTTTTTCAATCCCTGCAGCCTCACGAATTGAAACTTTTGTTTTCTATAATTAACATTGCTAACTTGCAACATTAACATTAATTATCATGCTCCCACTAACATGATGATTATTAGCATAACACTTATGCTCCCACTAGCTTTGACATGTACTCAGAAATCAGCTGGACTTCTAAAAATCAATACTTTATTGACTTTCTTACCAAAGTTCAGATTTCTGATACGAGATGATTTGATAAAACTTTATCAAAATCATACACCTTTCCTTAGATAGCATGCATGTGTGTCTAAACAATTTCAAAACTATGAAAAGGGATGCCGTAATCATAGTCTCAATTGTTTAGACCTTTTGCCATCTGCTTCAAATCTACTTGGTGGAAGTGTTTCCTCACCATCATTTTCATGAATCGGAGAGAAACCTTATGACCCTTAGATGTTATGGTGTATGTGTTCTTATCCATGTGAATCGTCAAAACCATAGTCACAAGACAAGGATAATGACAAATCCAAACTCATATGGACTGAACTTATGCAATCTTAACTTCTTGCCACCTGGCAGTACAGGGCCTGCCATTGCTTCCAAGTTGTTATGCAACCAATTGAGAACTTTCAGAACTCCTATGCAAAGCCAACTTTAACTGGAATGGGCACAAAATATGTCAACACGATAGGTTATTAACCTCAAGTCGTGTGCTAGTGAAGAACCTCAGGTTTTATTCTTCATTAGTTCTTGAAATTCTTTTTAGGATCTTTAAGACTCCCACTATCCTCTTGACATATAAGACTATCTTGCCAAATATTCAAGAGATAGTACGGATTCTTTATCAAGACAAACACGTCACACAATTGGCCTTAGTTGGTCTTTGTTTTATCCAAAACATCACAACTTACCAATTTCAAATGTACAAGAGTAGGACACTTTTATTCTTACATTTGACAGGTGTTTTAAACCTTTCTTTAAGATATGTCACTCAAGTTACAATCTTGGAGTATGACTCTAAGAATTGTTTTGGAACGAAGTATGACTCATCTTCCTGATCTAACCATTTCAACAATTCATGACTCCTCTTCTTAGTCATAAGAATGCACTAAGATGACCTTTAGAGGACTAATTGTGATATGATTTCTAGATCATTAAGATGATCACAAACATGATACTAAAGTACTCTCCCATCTTTTCAGATTTGAGAAACTTTTATATTTCTGCCTAATTTGATTCTTCCCATTCGTTCTGCCATACATTGAGACTTTTCCAATGTTTCAGAATTATACTTAAACTTGTAAGTAAAACCATATTTACTAAACTTTAGTAAATCAAATAGTCTTAACGAGCTTTGTGGTGGACATGACCAGTGCACAAGAATGTGTACTCGATCCCTTTAGTCCTTCACTTGACTTACACATCCATTTGAACAAGTAATTAGTCTTGATTTTCCAATGCTTGAAAGTTCTCATTCATCATACTATTCAACTTGCATGATTCCAAGTTTCGGTCCAATTGAAACTTGGGCGATGAGGAAGTTTCCTGATTTGGTAAATTTAGACACTACCACAAATGAAAGAATCAAATCCATTTTCCAATATTGCTGTCAGTGGAATCATATAAGCAACAATTTTCCACAAATGCCATTGTAAGGATACTTCTAATAAATAAAATTAAACAATTTTCTTTTATTTTAAAACTTTGCGGAAAAACTTATCCTTACAATCCACATGGAAAATTGTTGTTATCTATTCCTTAGCAATATATCATAACTTCTTAAGCAACTGCTCAAAATTCTGATGCGATCGAAATCCACCTTCGCGGTCAGAATCAGCATATACTTCCTTTAAGATTTCTCTCTATTCTTTTATTCTTAAAAGATTAACATGTGACCCAGTCACATCATGTAATAAGGATCTCAGAATAGAACTTAACAGAGTTAGATAATGGGCTCTACCTGATGTAGAGTCAAACTTATTGACTTTAACATTCTTAGGTAAATTTGGCAGCTTTGCAATCAACGCCCCTTCCTTTGACAAAATAAACATATGGACCCTTTGGTAATGGGACTATCTCAGACTTAGCCTTTCTTTTTACCATTTGGTCAACCGGGTTGACTATGGCCAATCCCTTTCCATTGGGAAGAGAATGCTTTTTCTGGATTTCCAGTGTCACCATTATCACTGTCCATAAAGTTTTTGGGAAGTTGATCTTCTAATCAAATTTGCTTTACTATCGTTCCAAATCATTGCTGATTCAGCAGCACCAAGCAAATAGATATGATCATTAAGGTTCATGTCATAGTCTGTTTCATAGTAGTCCCAAAGGAACTCACTATGTGACTTAGAAAGTGATTGAACATCCAACTTTCTCAATACTTTGACACCCAACTCTCCCGGCTTGTCAATATGTGACTTCATCTCTAAGATGTGATCACACATAGACCATGCTTGCCATTAGGGCTTGAGTGACCTTGAACTTGTAGGTTAGGGAGAATAATTAGAGGAGGTGGAGGAAGAGAAGTATGACTTCCATGAGCCAAACTCGGGAAGTCGTATTTATTAGGAAAGCTTGGTTTGGGAAGATCATTGTTGTCTAAACCAGACATCAACAATGGGAGAAATTCACGTAAAGTTGATTTAAGTCCTTAATATAACACCCAATATGATATATCAAGGCTAGGACCCAACAAACTATTTTATAACTTGGAAGAGGGATGCCGTAATCCAAGCTATAAAATATTTGAAGGTAGGTGAATGACGATTCACCAATTTCCACCAAGATAAACGAAATGTATTATTAGGTTTTAATTGGTTTTGAAACTCCTAGATTCTTTTGAGATTCATTGAACTTTTCAATGGCATGTTTCAATCTCGAGTGTGCCCTTCAGGTTTTGTGACTGGGATGCCGAGGATCACAAAACAAGGTGTGAAGTAACCATGCAAATATACTTCGTACCCTTAATATTTACCCCTCAATCGATGTGCCGGTTAACCACACACGCTCCAACGATACTATGATAAACATTAAGTTACCCTTTCTCTACCTTGTTAAGTCCAGGTTAATGTGCCGGTTAACCACACACGCTCCACTAACAGCTTAAACAAAGTGCAAAGTGTAATTTCATGGGTTAGCACCAAATTCACATTTTCCTAAGTAACTAAGATTGGGAATTTATAAAAAGTTTAGTTACTTAGTATTTATCATTAATACTTTTAATGAAGGGAGAATTATAGTCCTTGTCCTACCCGTTCGGCTAACGACCCTCCACCAGTCAAGGAAGCGGTGGGTGAGAGTGGACACCCATTAAACTGCCATTTTATAGGCAGTAACCTTATACCCCCCTTATAGACCGGCTTCGTGAATGAGGCCTACTAACGGTAAGACTGACTTGCTCTTATACATATATTTATTATTAACTTATAATACTATAAAGTATAAGGGTTGAATTTTAAATTTTAAAATTCTAAGGGCTAACTTGGAATTAAAGTATTCATGGGGAAAACTTTACAAATTTCAAAACTTGAGGGCAAGTTTTGAAACTATTCAAAACTCTTGGATTTTCATAACTTATGAGTTTAATTAAAGTTAAACATTTTATTTAATGAAGAGACTCTTGAACCTCCACAATTTGATGACAAGTTATGGAGTCATAAAACCATTTAATGAGGGCAAGACTCTTCATTTTGTAACCTATGACAATTTTTATGAGGTTTAAGATTCATAAATGTGACTTTTCATATAACTTGAGGACAAGTTACAAAAACACATTTTATGAACTATTTCTAGATCAATTTGGATTGAAAACAACTAACACACAATTTTTTTTCATTAATCTAAATTAACTCATAAAACAAGGTAACACAAAAAAAACTTTTCATGTTCCATAACTTAAGAACAAGTTATGGAATTCTTTAAAACATTAAGACCAAGTTTTGTAACTCCATAAAAAACTTTGAATCAATTTTTTTTAAAACCTTTTCATATCCATTACTTATGGAGGTTTCACAAGAACAAGTAATTATCTTAAAAGTTGACAAACGTCAAGTTTTTTTTTTTCAACTTTGAAAATAAAACATTTGCATCAATATAACAGAAAACAACCCATGGCTTTGATACCACTGTTGGGCTTTTGGTATACTACAACATCCTATGGTGCACATACAACCCTAAATACCTTGGATCTATGTTTTCTCTATTATACATGCAAATATGAAGTTTCCAAGATATTACCCTATACTAGCATACAAATATCATATACTTGGGTAATAAAATAGATAAAATACATACCTTTTTGATGTAACTTGTCTTCATGAAGCTTGAGTGCCTAGTGCCCCAAGTGTGACACCTCAAATGGTTCACACAACACCATGAACACTTGGAATAACCTTGAGAATAAGGATACTTTGGTTCTCTCTAGTGAAATCGCCCTTGCCCTTTTGTGTACACACACCAGTGCCCATTTCACCAACCAAAGACATCTTTATATAGTGTGGAGATTAGGGTTAAACCCTAATACCCATGACCTTTCATTTCATATGATCCATGGGTTAAACACTCCATGGACTATCCATGAAAGCTTAGCCCAACCTAAATGAACTTGGCCCATCACACACATATATCTTAGAGTCCATATTTAATTAGTTCCTTTTGATCACTTAATTAATTATAAATTAATTCTTGATCAATACTAATTAAATAATATGATTATATATTAATATATTAGAACTTATAATATATTAATATAAATCACTAGTATCCTTTTTCCTCATCTTGTCTATCCAATTGTCCCGATGTCATGCAACCCAAATGGACCATGTCGGGTCGGGTCAAGTCTTACCAGTTATAGTTATGGACTTAGACATTAATCCAACAAAAACAACCCATGTCTCTGATACCACTGTTGGGTCTTATGTAATCTAACGTCCCTATGGTGCACATACAACCCTAATGCTTTGGATCTAAGTTTTCTTTAGTTATACATGCAACAAAAAAAATATCCAAAGCATGAAACCTATAACTAGCATACAACTTGATATGTGAAACATAAAACAAGTTAGACAATTACCTCTTTGTTGTAGCTTGTAGAGTTTTGGTCTTTCAAGAGCTTAGCACCCGAAGTGTGATGCCTCAAACGGTTCACAACACACCATGTACAAATGGAGGACTTAAGAGAGAGGTTTGGAGACAAAAAATTGGCTAGGTCTTTTCTTAGAACTCATAGGTCCGATTTTAGGGTTAGGGGAATACATATATAGTGTAGAATTCCAAGAGTCATATGCAAACCTTAGTTCTTACACTTAGGCTTATGATCCAGTAACTCTTATGGACTAATTCTCAATGGACATTCACATAAGCTTTGTCCAACATAAATCAATCATGGATCATTAGCCCAAACCATATGTATCACTGATTTACATAATCAGTCCCCGTTAATTTAATTAGTCACTTTTGATCACTAAATTAATTCCAAATTAATTCTTGATCAATACTAATTAAATCATATAATTTCCTAATTAATATATTATACTTATAATATATTAATAAATCACAAATAACCTCTTTCTCAAATATACATCCTATCAAATTGCCCTGGTGAATGCAACCCGAAATGGACCGTGCTGCTCTCGGGTCAAGTACATACCAATTATAGTTATGGGCTTAGACACCTAATCCAAAAAAGTCTGATGAAAATCTTGATCAGACTTTCAATCCGGTGAAGATGAGGTAGAAAAAGAAGGAAATGTTGTTTCTGGTATGGGTTCATTGGCCCTAGTTGCGAACGGAAAAAAGTTTGCAGAAGAATATTCAGAATCTGATCTCTCAGATTGCGAACTCTCAAAAGAGGAATATGCTTTAATGGTATCCAATCCTAAAAGGTTCACCAAAAAGAAATTTTGACGCTCCAAAAATAGAAACTGGGAGCGGAATTACAGTTCTGAAAAGGCAAAGGATGAGAGCATTAACAACTCTCAAAAGGATGAAATGTAGAAAGAGAAAAAGGTGACAGGAGACTCCGACTATGACTGTAACTATTGTCACGACAAAAATCACTTAGCTAAGGAATGTATGTTGAGAAGAATGAATGAGAAGAAAGACAAAGCTTACTATCTCAGAAAGTTAGAGGAGCTTAAAAAGAAGAAGAATGTAGATAATGTTAAGCCTGGTTTGATTGTGCAGGAAGATGATGACGAGTTTGGAAGAGTCAAAGTTTGGTCGACAGATTCGGAGGAAGAAGAGGTTTGTAGGCCCACACATGGTGAATGCTTCGTTGCGAAGGCTGAGGTCCCTGAGTACGAGGAAAAATGCTTGGTGGTTCGAAATGATGTTTCAGAGCAAAGGGGATAAGCTACTGATGGCGACCATGTCTCCGACAACTGTTTCACAGCAAAACCTATATTGGAACAAATTAGTGAGTGCGAGAAAGTAATCATCAAGGTACATTCTATTCTCGAAACTCTTAATATGCATGTCTCTCGGTATGAAACTAAATTAGTTGATTTAAAATTTACTGTCTCTAGTTTCAGTGATAGTCTAAAAAGAACTCGTTTAAGTAATTCTAACTTAACTGATCAAATCTGCAGGGTCACGAACAAAAGTGAAGAGAGACGTATGTGGATTGAGAAGTTCGAGTTGGAGTTATCTAGGTCTAGGGATGATGTGATTTATTTGCAACGAGACAATTTAGGGTTGTTAAAACAGAGAAATATTTTTTGCTTGATTTCTAAACATCTTTATTTTAATATCATTCAATTACATCTTGACTGTGAAATAGGTAAGAATATTCATAAAATGATTTTTCACTTTCTCGAATTGAAAGAGGATGAAATCGATGCCGAATGCTTCAAATACGAATCCATTGTCTCCTCTGACGATGTCTCTGATTCTTACAAAATTGAAGCTGACATACAGTCCAAGGAACGTAAAGACATGCTGAAACAAATTTTGAGCGAAAAAGATAAAGAGCAAATTAGATATGATATTGTACATAAATTTGACTCATTATGCACCAAATTGAGTTTAGAAAATACTCTTGATGTTGAAATGTATTTGAATTTGATGATGAAAGCGAAATGAGTGAGATTTCTGTGGAGGATGAGATTAATTGCTCTGCATTTCTTAAAAGTGAACCAGAACCTAAGAAGAATTTAATTTCTGAAAATTCCATGGAATATGTTCGTACTTCTGAAAATGGAGGTCCTAAATTTTTAAAAGAAAAGGCAATAGTTTTTCCGAAAGTTCAAACTGTTCCAAATCAAGTTTTCGCAACTTCTGGACTGAACAAGAAACAAACTTTGGAATTATCGTCCCTCGTAGAAGAAGACAATGTTGATGGGTGTGACGAGTACTTTTGGTCCTCACCCATGGACAATGCAGATGAAACAAAAGGACTTTTTAAAATGACCTCTTGGAAAACAAAGGGAAGATATGTGGAAGAACCACTGAACAAGGTTAACTCCAGTTACGAAAAAGGAAATCCAAGTGGAACCAAAAATGATCCAAATGATATGTCATCCGAACAGACTAACACTCCTGTCAGAAAACCGAAAGCTATGGCTAGTTTTCATAAGTTAGCTAAGGAATTTGTTGCTCAAAAATGTCAAAGAAATGCTAGATGTCACAAAAACTTAAAAGATAGAAAGCATTTCTGGAAATCCAAAAATTCAAATTTTGTCAATCAAGAAAGATCTGTAAATCCGAATGTGAATGTCTCTCCAAATCCGAATCCTAAAATATTTTCAAAACCCCAGTCTTCGTCTTCATAGGCTTCAAAACCAAAGGTTTTTCAAAAACCATCATTTTCAAAACAAATGAAACCTTTTCAAAAGACTAAGCCTTATTTTTCTCTGAATCCCAACGTTTCAAAATCTGCCAACACATCACAAGATGTCAAAGGCAAAGAAAAGGTTGTATCGGAATTTAATACTCCCATCAAGAAATACGAAACACACTTGAAAAGGGAGGAAAAGAAGTTTGAGCAAAAGGTCGCCAAACAACAAATTGAAGCTAAACAAAGAAAATCTCTTTTCAATGAAAAGAATCCTAAAAATAATAGGATTGTCGTTTTCAAAATCACAAAAAGAGACAATTCCACTTTGGTAAAGCGATCTTACTTGGTTGATGAAACTATAACATTTCCTGTTTCTAAGAAAACCTTACGCGGACCCAAACAACTTTGGGTTCCTAAATCTCTCTGATTTTTGTAGGTGATTCGTGACGAGCAGTTTGACTCTGAATGGTATATTGATAGTGGCTGCTCGCGTCACATGACAGGAAGGAGAGAAGAATTAAGGGAATTCAGATCGATGAAGGATGGAGGAAGAGTGAAGTTTGGAAACAACTCACTCGGAGAAATCAAAGGATACGACATGATTACGAATGGGGAATTTTCCATTTGAAAGGTAGCCTACGTGGAAGGCCTACAACATAACCTAATGAGTGTAATTCAACAGGTTGTAGGTACTAGTCTGAAAGTATCATTCGATGATGAGGGATTTGAAATCATAAAGAAGAAGTCCAAAAGGGTGCTTCTGCAGTCCAAGCGAAAAGGTGAAATGTATCTGTTGAATTTGAACCCTATCTAAGGAAAGCCTGCCATTTGTCTTCTTTCGAAAGCATCTTCGGATGATTGTTGGCTATGGCACCGAAGGCTCTCACATCTCAACTTCAAGGATATCAATAAACTCGTACTTGGCGATCATGAGCGAGGACTTCCACTTCTAAAGTTTGAGAAGGAACATCTTGTGCCGCTTGTGAACTATGGAAGTAGAGTAGGAATAGTCATTCAATAATCATAAACACCAAAGTGATAGAGCCACTTGAACTATTGCATATAGATCTTTGTGGTCCTTCTGCCATCGAGAGCATTGGTGGTAACAAATATATCTAGTAATAGTTGATGACTTTTCCAGATTCAACTGGGTTTATTTTCTTAAATAGAAATCAGAAGCTATTCCTAAGCTTAAGGATATTATCAAGCAAATCGAGCTTCAATTACGAAATTTGGTTCGTAACGTTCGCAATGATAATGGCTCTGAGTTCAAAAACCACACGTTTGAAGAATTCCTGACCAAAAAGGGAGTTGCTCACAACTTCTCCGCTCCTTACACTCCTCAGCAAAATGGGGTTGTTAAAAGGCGAAACCGTTCACTGTGTGAAGCTGCGAGAAGCATGCTATCATTCCCAAATCGGCCACTTTACTTTTGGGTTGTGGCTATCGGAACTTCCTGCTTCACATAAAATCGATCTCTCATCAATAAATGATTTTCTATTACTATCTATGAGATTTTGAATAATCGAAAACCTAATGTCAAGTTCTTTCATGTACTTGGTTCCATGTGCTTCATTTTCAATTCTAAAAAGCAAAGGAACCAATTTGACGTGAAGGGTGACGATGTAATCTTCCTAGGCTATTCTCTGACTTCTAAGGCATACCGGGTTCTCAACAAGAAATCCATAAGGATTGAAGAAACCTACTATGTTACGTTCGACGATAACTATCTAAAGAAGTTTCAGACAACTGATCGTCAATCTGAGGAGATCTTTCCTGTGACAAATCCAATGACGATTCCTCTCTCAAATATCTATGAGGAATTCTTGAACCTATTTGACGAGCCAGAAAAGGCAATTTCTTCCAAATCCAAAGCAGGAGACAACAAAGAAGACAAATTAAAGAAGATTATTGATGAAATTGCAAAGGATCTTGAAAACGAGCCACCAAGTCCGAAAATTTATGACATTCCATCTCAACCACAAGCTACGAATGCTCCAAATAAAGGGAAGGGTTCCAACTCAACCTCCACATCAAGCACACTTGTTCAGGGGGAGCATTCAAATCCTCAAGTAAACCATGAAATTCTAATCCAGGGAGAGAATCCTATTCCAAACAAAGAGCTACATGCAACATTCCACGGGAGAATGAGAACGAAAATAATGACCCTGACTTTCAATCAGAATTTGAAGAAGTAAATGCCGAGTTAGATCCATCCTATGATCCGAACTTCCCTCCATTGACCAAATGGACTAGAGATCATCCTAAAACATAAGTAATTGGAGAAGCATCTTATGGAGTTCTTACCAGAGCTTAACAAAAGGCGAATCAGACTGCATTATTTTCAAAGATGGAATTTTGCATGTTCAATTTGTTTATCTCCAAAATTGAGCCCAAAAATGTTAAGGTTGCTCTTGATCATTCTTATTGGGTGAAAGCTATGCAGAATGAGCTCAATGAGTTCGAACGAAACAAGGTATGAAGATTAATCCCAACTCCGAAGGATGTCTCTATGGTAGGACTAAAATGGGTGTTTTGCAATAAGCTTGACAAGGAGGGGAATGTGATATGAAACAAAGCTCGGTTAGTTGTGAAGGGTTACTGTCAATAAGAAGGCATAGACTATGATGAAACATTCGCACCGGTTGCGAGGCTAGAATCTGTTCGCATATTCCTTGCCTATGCAGCACATAAAAATTTTGAAGTCTATCAAATGGACGTCAAATGTGCGTTTCTGAACGGTGAATTATAAGAAACAGTCTATGTGGAACAGCCACCAGGGTTCGTAAACGATAAATATCTGAACCACTACTATATTCTGGATAAGGCAGTTTATGGTCTGAAGCAATCACCACGAGCATGGTATGAAACTCTCACTAGATTCTTAAAAAAATCAAATTTTAAACAAGGCTCGGTCGACCCAACCTTCTTTCGTAAGAAAAATGGTGACCATCTGATTATTGTCCAAATCTATGTTGATGATATCATTTTCGGATCTACTAATCCTAGATTAACTACTGAATTCCGAAAATTGATGGAGACTAAGTTTGAGATGAGCTCGATGGGTCCGATTAACTTTTTCCTTGGTTTAAATATTAAACAGAGTCAAGAAGGAATTTTTATCAATCCGGAGGCTTATACGAAGACCTTACTTGCGAAGTTCGGAATGGTGGGAGACTCGAAGGTCAAGGTTCCAATGGCATTCGGAACGAAGCTTACACCATCATTGGACAAACCAGCAGCTAATATGACTCTTTATCGACAAATGATAGGATCATTGATGTATCTAACAGCTAGTCATCCATACATTATGTTTTTTGTTTGCTATTGTGCCAGGTTTCAGGGAAATCCTTGCGAACCCATATGATTGCAGTAAAGAATATATTCCGATACTTAAAAAGAACATCTTCTCTCGGAATTTGGTACCCTTCCAACTCAGGGTTGTTTGTGCAAGCATTCTCTGATACTGATCTTGGTGGATGTGGTCTCGATCAAAAAATCACAACTGGAGGATGTCAATTTCTCGATGGCAAACTCATAAGTTGGCAATCAAAGAAACAAACTTGCGTCTCCCTATCGACTACTGAAGCAGAGTATATTGCAGCTGCCTCCTGTACCTCGCAAGTGATTTGGATTCAAATTCAGATTAGGGACTATGGGATTAATATGAAGAGAATCCCCTTATATTGCGATTCCGAAAGTGTTATTCGCATTTGCCACAACCCAGTGCAACATTCCAAGACTAAACATATAGCACTGAGGTATCACTTCACAAAAGACCATGTGGAGGATGACAATGTTGAAATCCACTTTGTTAGATCTATTGATCAACTGGTTGATATATTTACGAAAGCCTTACATGAACAATCTTTCAATCAAATTCTACAAGGCTTAGGAATGATAGAAGCAGACTCTGTTTCGAAACCAACTTCACATTTGGAAAGAACTGGTTAAACTGTGAATGGGTCTGAACCCTCGGAATCACTCATTATATATTGTTCACGCTCCGAACGGGTCCGAACGCTCGGAGCCACTCGCAACTCACTGTTCACTCTCCGAACGGGTCCGAACGCTCGGAGCCACTCGCAGTCAACTGTTCATCTCAGCTTTGGAACATCATCTATCCTTTATATATTATGTATTTTCTGTATTTTATTTTCTGTTATTTATTTTTCAGAAATCTTTAAAAGATCTAAAAATATTTTCTGTTTTTTATTTCTTTTCAGAAAAATTTCAAAATCTAAAAATATTTTTTCTTTTCTGTTTTTATTTCTTTTCAGAAAAATTTCAAAATCTAAAATATTTTTCTTTTCTGTTTTTATTTCCTTTTTAAGAAAAATCCAAAATACAAAAATATTTTATTTCTTGTTTTTTTTATCTTTTAAGAAAATTTAAAACTCTAAAAATATTTTTATGTTTCATTTATTTGTGTATCATTTTTTTTAAATCTGTATTATCTTAGGTACCATTTAGTCATCCCAATTCGGAAAGATGGGGCAGGTATATAATTTCGAACCTTTGTACTAGTCTAGTGTCCCTAAAAGCATGTTGTTGCATGTTGTGCGAAGCCTCTGAGACTCTATGTTTGAAGCCTTAATGAATCGATAATCTAAATCGTTTCTTCCCAATCAGGCTGAAAATTCACATAAGTCATTGAGTTACCTTACTCTTCTCATATTGAGTAAAGTGTTGACTTCTTGGTCATTATTTCATAGCAGAGGTACACTTCTCTTCGGAACCACCATCAACACTTTCTCCATCGCATTCGCTTTCACACTCGTAACCCTTAAGACTCTCAGGTATTACCACTGAGGTTTATGTTTACACAACTTCTGTGTTTATGATCTTAAATTCGTTATCACCACAAATTAAGTGAAACCTAAAATCCAAAACCAAATTTAGAATTGACGGTGAACAATTAACATGTTCTAGATTTTTCACCATGGTATTGATGAGAATTCATCTTCGTGGCTTGTACTTTGAAATCTCATTATTTTATTTTTGCGAAATCTTAATGAAATGCTCTAGACCTAAGACATTTCTTCCCATAAGATCCAGTTTTTCTTTTTCTTGAGATTTCTATATTATCCGGTTACTTAAATAATTCCAAAGCATACTTGTTATTATAACTACACTGGTCAGAAAAGTACTTCTTCCGAACGTTCAGACTCATGTTGAATTTTGGAGTTTAGTTGAAGATGAAGCCACCCTATGAGCACTAATGAAAAGAAGTCTTTCACTGTTTCTCAACAAACAGATGATCGTAATTCAACGGGATACCACACAGACACTTCAGAGTCTCTCTTGACTCTGAAGGAAGAGATCGTTTCTCGGGATCCAACTGTTTTCATGTCGATTTATTGACATCACAGAATCCCATATATTATTTGTTTTTTTTCTTTATCTATTGGCACACTCTTGCACGAAAATCCTTGTGATTTTCCAAAAGTCTGGTTCTTTGTCCTAATGGTTACCTTCAGATTTAGAGAACAGAAAATGGAGAGTTATTACGAATGTGCAGAACTGAAACGACAACATTTAGGCGCGTTAAATTTTCAAAATTCCTGACATCACGCTTTGTCAATTACGCCGCCTGACATCACACCTGTCAATCACACTTTTCCTGGCGACTTTTCATGGAATTGAACTGTCTTGCAGCTGGCTTTCTCTCTTTAGCCATACTGTATATAAAGAAAAATTAAAGGTTGCTTTGCACACCACTTTCAAAATCTCTAAAGCAAAATATTGTACTGTTCATCTTTTTCACAACTGCATCTATGGCTGCCTCGACAGAAACTCCATATGCTGCTGAACATACTGCCTCGTCGACGCTTCTAAGCACTAAACTCAACCAAAACCTCGAGTATTGATCTCGATTCATCAAAGTATGAAGAATTCCTCAAACCTTTAATCAAGTGTCTTCGTCACTCTCCTCTGTCTCACGCTCTCACAGTGTTAGAAGGTGTTCCATTGGTTCATCTATCCAGGGCATACTCAACATCAAGTTATCAGGAAGGTGAGTCTGTGATTAACTTTGACACCACTTCCCACAAAACTTCATTCTCCAAGTCTCGTTTCAGTCGGTTGCTAAGGTTTATTCAAGCTAGGGATTTGGTTGACCCGGAGTTAATCTCTTCTTCTGCGATTCTGGAGATGTTCTTCCAAATGGGTTACGTGGGAAATCTGATAGTTTTTTATCCAAGTTCAAGAAGCCCAACCTACCTCCAATGTGGAGTGGACTCTTTACCCTCATCTTCAAAAGTTTTTCAGTGTAACATCCCGTTTAAAATATAGGGATTTAAATAATAAACTCGGGAAACCCGAGAAATAATAATTAGTTGAGAGTTGGTTTCGGGAAGCCAAACGACAAGATTTAAATCTCTAGGGGTTAAAGTGTGATTCTGGGACTTAATTTGTAAAGATTTTCATAAGTCAAGGGCTGATTGGTAACATTTTGGACTTGGATTGTAAGGATTTTTAGAAGGAGGGGTTAAATGGTAATTTACGGATCTTAATTGAGAATATTTTATAGAGGAAGGGTTTGTTTTGTAAATGTTGGACTTGTAATGAAAAGGATTATTGGAAACAAGGGTTTAAAGGGTAAATTAGGGTTTTGTTTTGAAAGAAAAGGGAAGAGGGGGACTAAATGTGTTATTATGGAAATTTGTCCAATGGATCGGGTATTTAATCTCTTTACCCGTCACCACCTAAAACCCTAACCCTACCTTAATACTTCAGCCGCCAACTTCACCATCCTTACAACCCCTCTCCAGCCGCCGTTAATGGTGAACCACCGCAAGCTCGGATACATTGCTGCATCACTGGCGTCGAAGTCAGAAACCACCGTAGCCACCGCCATGTCAACGACCACTACCGTCATCTTTTAGTGGAGGCTGAAGACAGAAATCGATGGGGTGCGCCATCTCAATCGCGAGTAGGGAGGATTGCGTCTCTGCCAGTTGGGTTCGAGCATCGCCATCACCACCTCGCTGCCGGAGGTCGAGGGTAAACAGAAGGCCGTCGTGAAAGACGACGGGAGTCGGGTTTCGCCATCGGGAGGGGTTGCTTCTTCATTTTATCCGATTTTCAGGCACCACCACGGAGGTGGCTGTGTTTGGACTCAAGTCCGGCGTGTAATCGTGTGAGTGGATGTGCTGCTGGGTTGGGGTCAGGTGGAAACGCCGCCACCACAGCGAGGTGGTGGCTATCGTAATCGCCGCCGCTGCTACTGTCGTTTTGGTGTTGCTGTCGCCGCCGTGAGCCGCCGGGGGGATGGTGGCTGGACCTTTTGAGCAAATAAAGATCATGTAGGTGTATGGTTTTGTTGTGTAAGGATTTGCTGGCTGGGAAAAACCAAGAACAACCACCACCACCTCCGTGAGGTGGTGGCTACCGCCATGCACCACCATGGGTGTGTGTTTCTTAGTGGTTGTGTGTGTGTTTATTTGAAATTCAGCCTTTGTAAAGTGTAATTAGAATTTATGTTAACGAAAAGAAACCCTAACCACCACCGTGAGGTGGTGGCTGCCGCCACCGGCCGCCGTGTCGGGTGGCGGTGTGCTTGCTTTGTTGTGATTGACTCGTTTGGGGAATGCTTGGCCAAAGTGGGCCCAATGAAGCCCTAATGGGCCCAAGGAAACCATAATTGATCTACTAAAACCCTAATGGGCCCAATAAGGCCCAATGTGACCTAAAGGCCCAACCAATGGACTAATGAACTAGTATTGGGTTGGAAAACCCTAAGAGCATAAAACCCTAAATTATGGAAATCGATCGCGACACACACACACGCGGGAATTATTTGATAAACTTGAAATATTAAATAATAATCATTGGTAAATTAACCTAAGGAAATAATGGACTTAATGGATTAAGTCCTTAATGGGTTAAGTGAGAAACACTTAACCCTAATCGTCATTTTATGAGAAAACCTAATTTTACTTGGGTTTATTGTTGCGCCTTCTCTTGGGCCTTGATGATTAGATTATTAATGGGCCATCCAAGATCAAGCAAATGGACTAGAATATGTTGATGGGCTTAGGGTAAGGCCCATATGAGGGTGTGGGAAAATTTTGGAAAATTAGGCCATATGTTGGGCTTTGGCTCATTACTTGACTATTGAGCCTTTAGTGTGTGAGTTGGACTTTGGGCTTGGAACCCAATTATTAATTGGGTGTTGTTTGATGTTGACAGTTCGGGAATCTGTCAACCAGCAGCTGGAGTTTTATCGGCGGGACTTCAGCAGTGCCAGGTGAGTTCTCCTCACTATATCAACAGGGTCTAAGGCACCAAGGCCGACCCTTTATGGATTGTATTCGGATTATTGCATGTTATGCTTACTGATTTATATCCTGGTAGTTAGGATGGTGATATGCTATGCTTTAGTGACCCGGTTGGGTCGGTATCCTGGTATATAGGATGATGCTATGTTAGTGACCTGTTAGGTCGATATCCTGGTTATAGGATTGTTGCTATGCTTTATGATCTGTTAGATCGTTTTGACTGTTATATATATACATGCTAGTTTTATATGATGTCTATGTGCACATGATTGTCCTGGTTATAGGATGATGTTATGTTAGTGACCTGTTAGGTCGATATCCTGGTTATAGGATTGTTGCTATGCTTTATGATCTGTTAGATCGGTTTGACTGTTATATATATACATGCTAGTGTTATATGATGTCTATGTGCACAGGATTGTCCTGGTTATAGGATGATGCTATGTTAGTGACCGGTTAGGTCTGTATCCCGGTTATTGGGATGTTGCTATGATTGGTGATCTCTTAGATCGGTTTGACTGTTATATGAAATGAGCTAGCGTATGATATTTATGTGCACATGTTTGTTTGATTGGGGGTTGGGTTGAGGCGGTCATTCTTTGTGTTGTAGGCCAACATACCCGACGAGCGGTCCGGATAGGCTGTAGGCCCTGTGTGGCGGTCCAGACGTGCCGAAGGCTCGAAGAGCAGTCCAGATAGACTGAAGGCCTGTGAGGCGGTCCAGTCAGGCTGATGACTCATTATGCATGTTGTTCTGTATTGGTTATATGATATGGTTATGTTTGTATGGCGTTGGTATTTTGGGGAAACTCACTAAGCTTCGGGCTTACAGATGTTGATTTGTTTCAGGCACTTCTGATGATTGCGGGAAGGCGAAGGCGTGATCGTGCACCTCCTCATATTTTCATGATTGATTCTGGGGATACTCTGATGTCTGAACCATTTTGAAAACAAACTGTAATAACTTAATGGTTTTAAAATGTATTAAAAAGTTTAAATTTGGCTTGAATTTTATGGGTGTTACATTCAGAGAGGGTCACGGGTTCGGACAGTGCAAGTAAGTTTTTTTCACTATCATGTACGATCTTTACCATGGGATTAACCTAGATTCTGGCTCCATCCTTTGGGCACAACTGGTTCAGAGTACTCTTTCCTCAACGCGACACTCGGAAATTTCGTGTGCTCAGTTCTGGTCTGTCATCGTCCATAGAGCCATTTCTAAACTCAACATTCCAGTTACTCAGGGGTCTATCATCGCATGTATTCTGATCTTTCACACTTTGAACATCATCGTGTCTGATCTAACGAAGTTCACCTTTATTGGATCACTTTCAGACGCCATGTTTCTTAATGTTCCAACCGACAATGTGGTTATTCGAGAGTACATAAAGAAACCTACATCAGGTCGTCGCCCTTTAACACCTGATATGCAAAAGGCTTTGGAGGATGCGAACAAGCCTAAAAGAGGCGGTAAGCGAAAGGAGAAAGATGGACCTTCCGAACCGGATCAAGTTACGAAGAAGAAAATAAAGAAATTCGATTGCATGCCATGATCTCCTACTCCGGTTGCTGAGGAGGATTCGGAGTCTCACACCATTTCAAACATTCAGAGTACTAAGCAATTTCAGCACGAAACTAAAGATATAGCTACTCAGACCAATCCGGAGGTACCTTTTTCCATGCCGACCTCTGTTCCTTTAACAAAAGATTTCTTTCAGGGCTTTACTCCTCCATCTTCTCCGAATCATAATCCTACTCAAACCACCACTCCAATTACAATTGCTCCATGTACGAACATCTCTGTTGTAGTTTCACAGCCACAAGTCTCAGTTCCACCATCTGCTCCATTTTTCATAGGTTCTACAACAACAACCACAACAACGACTAGTACACCGCCAGTAACTGTCAGTGTATCTGATACGGGGGCAGGTGCTTCTGGTGTCACTGTTGGTCCTAATTTCACTCCCATCTCACCTCTAAGAACTGATGATCCTGATGCGGTATTCGATGATGATCGAGATTATTTCCAATGCTTCCACTACAGCCCATTCGACGTCCAACCATCTAGTGATGACGAAGATGCACCTATGACAAAGGAGAAATTCAAAGCCCTCAATGATAAGTTGTATACTCTCCTTGAGTCTTCCAAATCTTCTTCCAGCAGTGAATATTCCCAAGCGTCTAATAAAGCATCATTTGACACTCTCACCAAGGACCATGCTGAAAATCTAGCTAAAGCGACAAAGGCTGTTGATCACTCTGAAAAAGTTGTTTGTGATACGACCGAAAAAGTTGATAAACTACTTTCTGAGGTTAAACTGTTTATGGAAGACTTCCAAACTTCTTCGGAATGAAACACAGCTGCTGCGAACAAGGCAATTACGAACCTTGGTACAACTCTCCAAACCGAGAAAGACGCTCTTTCTAAGGTTCGCACTGGTATCTAGGCTGATAATGCAGAGCTGCAAACGTCGATCACTTCCAAGATTGAAAAGCTTCAAGCAGATCTTGCTGCTGAGAATGCTCTCATGGATCAGCTTGCCATCAATACTGAAAAAGTGAAAGTTGTTATCGCCTATCTCTCTTGTGCCAACAAGAAAATTCAAGAGCTTATGTCTGAAAAAGCTGTGGTCAAAAGTGTTGTCACCGATGTTAATCAGTATTTGCGAACTATCATCGAGACTCGTGATTCTATGCTTACAGTCTCTGTTCGACAACATTTGACTAACAAACTCATACCTGTTTTCTCTATGCTTAATCGGATAGAAGGTGTTTCGGCATCGGTCACTCTTCCGAAACAAGGGGGAGAAGCGAAGAAGGCATCTGGTGAAGAAATCAAGAAACCAGCTGGTGGATCTTATGAGCATGTACAAAAGCCTAAATCAAAAGATCCGAAGGATAATGAAGCTTCGGGTTCAAAAGGAAAAGGAAAGTTGGTTGATGATGATGAGGAAGAAGATCAATAAGAAGAAGCTCAACTGAAAAGAAAGAAACGAGACCAAGAGCTGGATGAAGATCAGAGGGTCGCAAAAGAAGTTGAAGAAGCTGAAAAAGAAGATCGTAAAGCCCAAGTTACTCTGAAAACTCAAAAGCTTCTATTTCCTGCTTAGTCTATGGAAAGGGTTCTAAATGAGGCGATAGACAATCCAAATGTATGCTGGTTGGAGCCAGTTACTTCGTTTGAATTAGAAAACACTTTGGATTCGCAACTTGAATTTCCAATAACTCTGAAAGCTTTTGTGTTTAGAAGCTTTGACAGGGTTGCGAGTGCATCTGATTCAGACAACGATGTTCATCAGATGCTTATCTCATTTTACCTTAAACACGGAAAGCCTCAGTATGAAACCTGGAGTTCTAAGAAGATTACTGTTGTGAAAGTCTTTGGTCCAATTGAAACAGAAACTTCCTCAATGCTCGTTTCAAGGTTGCTCGAGGGGCTCGGAGTTCTGTGTTTGAATTTACTCTCGCTGATCTGCCCTGCCTTAACCCATTCGACTGGATTTGTCTGTTGCATCTATTCCTGAAGGATGAACAAAATTCGAACCTATTGTTGCACATCTCAAAAGAATGTTCGTTTGTTAAATCCAAGAAGTTGGTAAAATGGATGTGGAGATTGCGACTGTTCTTCGTAAGAAGCCTACACTGCTACCAAAGGAACCTTTGAAAGATCTCGACAAGATGAAATTAGGACGCATTCGGAAGGACAATTGGAGTATAGCATTCCAGATACGAGAAAGGGCTGGTGCGAATTTTCAAAGATGTTGCTTATTTCTGCCTGACAAGCATTTGTATTCCACTCCGTGCTTGGAATATGTTTTGGAATTAGCAAGTGGTTACAAAAGAAACGATATTGTTGACAAGAAATGTTTCGCAGATATGATCAAGTGGTACATCACCGTTCGCAAATCTTTGCTTGGTCTAATGTCGTTACTCTTCAAACTTCAAAAGCGCCAACAACACTGAAGAATCTCCCTTCCTTATTTGACACAAAGGGGGAGATTGTTGGGTTATTTATTAGATTGTGTCAAATTTAATGTGTATGTAGTTAGCCTTTTTATGGATTGGGCTTGTCCATTCGTCTTTATGATACTAGGGTTAGGCTGTAAATACTGCATGCATGTATTGTATTAGGGTTAATCGTTTTGTGATTCCCTACTGTTCCTTTACAATAGAAGTTCTTCATCGAGCTCTTCTAAGGCAGTGATTATTAATCATTCGACATTACTTCGATCATAGATTTTATTCTTTTGATTCATATTCCAGTTTAGAATCTATCGATCTATTATTTTTATCTTAACATAACCATTATAACCGAAAGCAAGAAGTTCTAATCTATGAAACTATTTTCCAGTATTTGTTAAATGTTGTAAATCATTATCTACATTTCTTGTAAAACACTTCCATTACTTAGTTAAAAATATTGGTTAAGACTCTCACTCTATAATTTGGAAATCTGTAAGATTTCAGGAACAAATTACACTAAAACTCTATCATAAAATACAACTCATACATACTTGCTTATGACTACATAGTGTAAAACAACTTAATGTGTCCGTCTAAACATATTAGCCCGATGCCCCCACGAAAGAGTCCATGAGTTAGTCCACCACCAACTCCCCGAGTCACTCTAAGAGTTGTACCAATGATAACTCCAACTTCAGGAGAAACTCCAAATTCCAGAGGAACTCCAGCTGAAACCCCACCAGTTATCTGTCCCCCACTCCACCATTTCAAATGGATCCCACACTAACGCAGATCCTATTTTCATAAGGGATTCCCACCACCTTAGCTGCATATGAGGCTGTCCGGAACGAAACTTCCAGGAACAGTAGAAATGGTGGTGGTATTCCAGTTGTAAACTAAAACAATTTCATATCTTGTTCATACAAGGATTTCTTAGCCTGCAAACCCCGATATTTTTTCAGCACCGAAGGAGCTATCGGTCTATCCCGCTAGATAGAGAAAATGGAGGTCGTGTTTCGCATGACTTCGTGCACTGATGACTGCCAAGTCAGATATGCTACTTTTATGCTAATGGAGTTCGCCCTGACTTAGTGGAATAATCATGCCAAGTCCATAGGAATCGATGCAGGTTATGCCATAGGATGGGAACCTTTAAAACAAATGATGATCGAGGAGTACTTTCCTCGACAAGAATCCATGCTTTGGAACAGGAGCTTTGGAATCTTACTAAGAAAGGATCGGAGGTGACTGCCTACACCTCCCGATTTAACGATCTTGCAAACCTTTTTCCGGGGATGGTGAACCTAGAATATAAAAAGACTGAAAGGTACATTTGGGGATTAGCTTCGCTAGTCCAAGGTCTTGTTACTGCATCCAGACCCACCACCTTTAATAGTGCTAAGCGATTGACGTATCAAATAGAGTGAGCAATGTATCCGTCGGGGTACCATGACCCCACAAATGGAAAAGAACCCGGTAGGGAGTACAAAACGAAAGTTACATGGAAAATGAAAAGGAAACTTCAAGCATCACAAACCCAAGCCCAAACTTGTGGATGTGTATGCCACAATCACAAACACTTCAACCCGATCCAAGTCCTACACTAGGAAATTACCCGATTGTACCAAGTGCAATTTCCACCATGTCATAAAGTGCAAATATATGGTCTGGACCAACTGCAACTTGAGAGGTCACACCTCTAAGTTTTGTAGAAGGGCCCCAACCACTACAACCTCAACCCCTGCTGCAAGAGGAAGTTGTAACTCCTACGAATGCAATCAACCAGGGCACTATAGGAAGGACTGCCCGAAACTAAAGAAACAGGGTGGCTAAGGAATAGAATTTGTGATTGGTGCTGGAGATGCTCGCCAGGAACTAACTGTGGTTATTGGTATGTTTCATATCAACAATATTTATGTTTATGTATTATTTGATATTGGTTCAGGTAGAGGATTTATTTCCCATAAGTTTAGAAGCATGATAAACCATAAATCAAGCAAACTTAACAAAGCTTACACAGTAGAAATAGAAAACGGCCAGTTAGAAAGCTGTAACGACCGAAACATTAAGACAAAAAATTTAAATTTTTATATTAATAAAACCATTATCCATAACAATATCATAAAACCATAGTGAAATTAGAGTATATCAAATAACATCCAAAAACATCAGAGTCATGTAAAATGCAGAAAAATATGGTGTGTGCAGTGCAGTCATCCAGAGCTCTTCTCCTTCGGACTACAAGCACATGAAACATAAACTAAAAACCGTAAGCACAAAGCTTAGTGAGTTCCCCAAAATACCACATACCATACATATCAAACATATAACGGGCCCCGCCCAACATCAGCCCCACACGGTATACATACAAACACATAAACACATGCAAAAATCACAAAGATAAATACCATACAATATAATTATCAGGCGCCGCCCTGATAAACATATCATAAAACATACATGCATAGTCACACAGACAACAAGCATCCTAATCATAATAAACCATGGGCCGACATTGTAGCCTTCGAACCGCTAGACACAGTGAGGAAACTCACCTCAAGCTGCTGAATCTCTCAAATAAATTTTGGGTCTGCTGATTCGGAAAATCCACGCGCTAGCACCATTAAATAATATCCAATTAATAATTGGATCTTGACTCATAATCAAGAATCTAAATTACTTGTCCAACATCCAGGGTAAAAGACCATTTGATCCTTTTCTTACTTGGCTCAAAACCAATGCCCAACCCATTTGCTCAAAAGGCCTAAATTCCTAAATGGCGTCCTAGGGCCCATTATGGCCCAACTTCCTAATTGGGCCCAAAAATCATCATGGACCTCAACCCAAGAAAGCCCATAGTCTAGAGATGATCCAAAGTCAGAATTCCAATGGCCCAAACCTTAAAAGCCCTAAATATAGTCCAAACCCGTGAAAGTCAACCGAAAGACAAAGTGTTGAGTACGTTGGGCGTACTCAGGCTTTACGCTTAGCGTACGAGCTGAGTACGCCCCGCATACTCCCTAGATGACCAACCCAACCCAATAAGAACTTAATCGGTTAAGCCATCAAGCCAAACTCTCAGGTCTGATCCTAAATGTTGACTTAACACGTAGAGTTGGAATCTTTATTCAAATGCATGACTTAATGGGACTCAAAACTCAAAACTCAAAAAGAAGCTTATTAAGGTTCCAAACACATGCACGGACCAATATAACTCATAAAGGTTGCATTTTTATGGACAAAGGACCTCAAATGTGCTAAGATCTAACATCCATGGCTTCTGGAGTAGAACATAATCTCAAATATGGCTTAAAGGACCCAAAAATGCACAAATAACACCCTAAGTTGGACCTAGCATAAGGAACCATGAAGATGGGAGCTTTTTACCTCAAATGGATTGCTAAGATGAAGATGACTCTGGATCTAAAAACTCAAGCCACTCCCAAGCAACCTCCAAGTGTTCTTCTTCTTTTACTTCACCAAAAACACTACCAAAACTCACTTCCAAGCTCAAATTTCACAAATGACAATTAGGTTTTCGATCTTAAGGTATAAAGGGATGGAAGTTGTTCATTAGGAGGTCCAAGGGTGTGATAAGTTGTTTAAATAGGGAACAAACCCTAAAAATTAGGGTTTGACCTAGCATCGCGTACAACTTGTGTACTTTTACATACGCCCCGCATGCGTGGGTGCATCCACGGTCCATCAATGGTCTAGTACGCTAAGTGTACTCATAGAGTACGCCTCACATACTAGCTAGGGACTAAAATGATAGAAATTTTAACATTAAGGGTTGAAGAGAAACATACCAATAATCTCGAATATTACAAAAGCACTTTAGAAATATTCACAAATTGCCTTCTCACCCTGAATAACCACGTCTTTCACGTCAACCTAATGACTATGACCATTAGAAGTTCCGGTGTAATCATCGGAATGGATTGTTTATCACCTCATCGAGAGGAGATTTTATGTTATGAAAAGGTCGTTCGACTACCTTTACCCAACAACGAATCCCTCGTGATTTACGGAGATAAATCAAGAAAGAATCTAAGAGTCATCTCTTACATGAAATGCGAGAAAGTGTTCGCAAAAGAGATGCTTTGCTTTCTTAGCCCACATGGTGGATATACAAGGCAAGGGTAAGGAAATCAAAGACATTCCGAAAGTGTGTGACTACCCGGACGTATTTCCAGAAGATCAGCCTGGAGTACCTTCAGTCAGATAGGTCGAATTCTGAATCGATCTGATCTTGGGTGCAGCACCAGTGGCAAGATCTCCTTATTATCTGGCTCCATCAGAAATGCAAGAACTCTCCACTCAACTCTAAGAAATTCTTTACAAAGGCTTTATCCAACCAAGATTCTCAGCATGGGTAGCTCCGATCTTGTTTGTCAAAAGAAAGGATGGATTGTTCAGGATGTGAATCGACTATAGAGAGTTGAACAAACTCACCATCAAAAACCGTTATCCTCTCCCGAGGATTGATGACCTATTCGATCAGCTACAAGGATCCTGCTACTACTCAAAGATCGATATGAGATCCGATTATCATCAACTCAGAGTTCCAGAAGCATGCATTCCAAAGACAGCGTTCAGGACTCGGTACGGTCACTACGAGTTCCTGGTTATGTCATTCGAACTAACCAACGCACCAGCCGTATTCATGGACCTTATGAATCAGGTGTGTAAACCCTATTTGGATAAATTTGTGATCGTGTTCATCGATGACATATTAATATATTCACGAACCAAGGAAGAATATGGCCAACACTTGCAATTAATTCTAGAACTGTTAAGAAAAGAGAAAATTTATGCAAAGTTCTCTAAACATGAGTTTTAGATGAACAAAGTGTCTTTTCTCGGCCATGGGGTTAGTAGCAAGGAGATTCCTGTCAATACCAAAAAGATCGAAGCGATTAGGGATTGGAAAGCACCAAAAACTCCAATCGAAGTACGCCAAATCCTAGGGCTTGCGGGCTATCACCAAAGATTCATCGAGAACTTCTCTAAAATAGCCAAACCTTTCACCGCTCTAACCCAGAAGGACAATAAGTTCGATTGGGGAGACAGACAAGAGTCTTCTTTCCATAAATTGAAACAATTGTTGTGCAATGTACCAATTTTGTCTCTTCCAGAGGGAACATGAGACTTTGTAGTATTCTGCGACGCCTCTTACCAAGGGTTATGATGTGTATTGATGCAAATGAATAAAGTCATTACATACGCATCCAGACAAATTAAGCCAAACGAGACCAACTACACTATCCATGAATTAGAATTGGGAGCTGTAGTTTTTTCCTTCAAAAATTTGGAGACACTACCCATACGGAACAGAGTGTGTCATGTTCACCGACCAGAAAAGCCTTCAACACATCTTCAATCAGAAGGAGCTCAACATGAGACAACGAAGGTGGGTCGAATTGCTAAATTATTACGAATGAGAAATTCGTTATCATCATGGTAAGAGAAATGTCGTAGTAGACGCTTTAAGTAGAAAAGAACGAGTAAATCCACTCCGGGTAAAGGCTCTAACCCTAACAATTCACTCCAATCTCACCACCCAAATTCAAGACGCTTAGCTAGAAGTACTCAAACACGGAAATATCGTAGAAGAAAACCTTCAAGTAATGGACAAACATTTTGACCTCAAGGAAGATAAAACACGATATTTCATAAACTGAATTTGGAACCCAAAGTGTGGTGAAGTTAGGAGTTTACTTTTAAACTTAAGTAAATGACACACTTTGGGTAAAGGCTCATCAGTCAAGATATTTGATACACCCCGAATCAGATAAGATGTATCTCAATCTTAAGTAGCTTTATTGGTGGCCCAACATGAAGACAGAGATTTCCACATATGTCAGTAAATGCTTGACTTGCTCCAAAGTCAATGCAAAATACCAAAAGCCATATGGTCTACTACAACAAACGTCAATCCCGTAATGGAAATGGGAACATATAACCATGGACTTCATATCGAAGTTGCCAAGAACTTTAAACGGTTATGACACCATTTGGATAGTGGTTGACTGTATCACCAAGTCCGCCCCCTTCCTAGCCATTAAAGAGACTGACAAAATGGAGAAACTCCCAAGGACCTATCTCAAGGAAATAGTCAGTCTACACGGTGTGCCAATATCTATTATCTCGAACTGAAATAGCAGATTCACTTCCAGATTTTTGCAATCATTGTAGAGGTCCCTAAGAACCAAACTAGACATGATTACTGCATATCATCCCCAAACGGATGGACAGAGTGAAAGGACGATACAAACTCTGGAAGACATGCTCCGGGCTTGTGTGATAGACTTCAATGATACATTGGATACTCACTTACCGCTAGTTGAGTTTTCATACAACAATAGTTATCAGTCTAGCATAAAGGCTGCTCCATTCGAGGCCTTGTACAGACGCCAATGCCATTATCCGATATGCTGGGTAGAAGTTGGAGATACTCAATTGGCTAGAAAGCATGTTGGAGATACTCTACTTATGGGTCCTGAGATCATTCATGGAACAACATAAAAGATTGTTCGGATAAAGGAACGATTAAAGGCCGCACATAGTCATCAGGAAAGCTATGTTGACATGAGACGTAAACCCTTAGAATTCAAAGTAGGAGACCGTGTCCTACTAAAATTCGAACCATGGAAAGGTGTCATTAGATTTCGAAAATGAGGTAAACTAAATCCCCGATACATGGGGACTTTTGAAATCGTGTAAAGGATTGGTCTGGTGGCTTACAAACTCAAGTTACCTCAAGAACTTAACAAAGTTTGTGATACCTTCCACACGTATAATCTCAACAAGTGTCTCTCTGATGAGAACCTTGTTATTCCTTTCGAAGAGATCCATGTCAACACTAAACTTCACTTCGTGGAGGAACCGGTGGAGATCATGGATCGAGAAATCAAAAGCCTCAAACAAATCCGCATACCTCTAGTAAAAGTCCAATGGAACTCTCGTAGAGGACGAAAGTTTACTTGGGAACGCGTGTATTAGATGAAACAGAAGTACCCGCAACTATTCAGCAATGCTCCCTCCACTAGTGGAACGAAATAATTTCGGGACGAAATTCCTTTAACGCGGAGGTAATGTGACATCCCTGAATTTAGGTCTAAAACTGTAGACAGTCAATTCATTGTGAACCTCTATGTAACTTGAACTATTGAGAATTAATGCATATTTTGAAAAATAAATAGTGTCGTTATAATTAAAATAATATATGAGATGGTATCTTACTTCAAATTGGGGAAAATCTCAAACGAATCATACACCACAAACGGTAACCTTTGTTAACGCGTCTGAAAGACTGAAATTTTGTATTAAGTAGTTGTGATTGAAACAAACACACTAGTCTCATAGTACATGTTTACCTGAGTCTGGAATTATAAAGAACGTCCCAAACGGAGATCATATGCAAAAGATACGACCACTATAAGAAAACAAACTAGTATAATACTGATTTTATTTAAACTACAGAAACCGTTTCGATATGTTGAGGCATTTGCACACCTCATATGTAAATTCCAAGAACGTTTTTGGACTTAGTTTATGGTGTATTATTTGATTCCATACTCACAATATTTTTAGTAAAAATATTTGTAAAAGTCGAAAAATCAGACATTTCGGGTCAATTAAACGCGATTTCCCGAAGTTTTACAACTCGAAAAATTAATCCGTTCGGGTTTCTGGAATTAGTGCACTTGGCTCTATCATTTACCACTTTCAAAAAAAAGTACTAGATGTCGGGATCTTGGCATGCAAATCTAGAAGTGTTTTAGAGACTTTTTGAGGTTGATCACATCACTATGTACTTCCATGCATGCATGGAAGATTAAAAAATCATCCAATCCTCTTCTCCTTCCCATATCCGCACATCCACCACCTCTTACCCATCACCACCTTACGTCCCTCACTTCATGGTACAAGGCATATATCTTTTCTTTGAGTGTTTAACAATCTAAGAAGGCATGGTGCTTTCATGGCCTTGCAAGCTTGCATAAGGCTATAAATAGAGTCCTTTGCTTCCTATTTCTTCACCACAAATCAGCCAAAACATCTATAGTCTTCCCTCCCTCTCCATTGCTCTCTTTTTCTCGGTTTTAAACCTCTACCGGAGGTGGTCCCTCAACCACCGAGAACCACCGCCACCCCACCTATTTCTTCCCCTGTTTCGTCGAACAGGCACCACCAAACACCCCCTGCCACCTGCCTTCCCTTCCTCCCTCTGTTGCCTCTCCCTCTTGTCGATCTAATCAGGCAGAAAAGAAAGAAACCGAGAGGTTGTCGGAGCAGCCCCTCGCCACCGTGTTGCCGTCATTAATCCACCATTCCACCACCATTTTGTTTCCATATTGTGTTGCTATATTTTTTTTCGTGTTTCCAAGCCCAAGTCTCGAGTTTTATCATTGTTTTGTGGGTTATTTCGATTCCAATCACCGGTTTAAGTTCGTTGCTATTTTCGTGTTATCTCACGATGCTTCCCGGAAAACAAATCATATTCACATCTAGACCGAAAATCACGCATCAAGGTGAGTGTTTACGACCCCATTTTTTACGCTTTTGTACACTTTTGGGGGAGAATACATGTGCAAAATCAAATTTTGCTTATGAAAAATACGTACCAACTTATATTTTGTTTATAAAAGGTAATTTTGTCTAAGTAACATATTACTTACACATAAACTAGTTTTAAACTTGATATATGCATATGTTATGTTGTTTAAAATGAAATAACTAGTCAAAAAGAACATATGCTACTTACTACAAAAATGTTATGATTTTATGTGATAATTGCATGTCATAAATCGAGTGTCATAAAAGTTTATGACCTTTGGGATATTCAAACTTATATCATGCATGTGTGTGTGTATATATATATATATATATATATATATATAAAAGTTATAAATATTATAACTTGTAATTTATACATGTACATGTGATCACTACTATGAGATTTACCACTTATTTATGCGAGTGTTGTACACATATACATCTATACCTATCGAATATACTCGAGTTTTATAAACTTTATGCAACGTAAATCATTTTGCCTATTGACTTATCAACGTATAAGTAGGGCTGAGAGTTTTTCGTGTATACTAGTCAGTGACTTTTATAGTGAGACGCTATTCATTTCCCTAGGTAGAAATACTTAGAAGACCCTTACTATTATAACCGTTAATCATTTAAAGCGATATACATATGTATAGATCTATACGGTTTGGCACCCCACCTACGGTTTCTAGCTACAACCACGACGACAAATCGAAGCGGGTGATATTTGTCTTATCAGCGCTACGGCGTCCAATGAAGCGTCGTAAAGGGTATTCTAGCCGTATAGCTCGGTTATAGAACTCACTATAAACATTAATAATTTATCTATCAACCATTGATTTGGTTTTTCTCCAACTTCAAAACTAGTTATAAGTATTGTTTTACTTATGGAAAAACACCTTTTGGTTTTCAAAGTTTCTTTAAAAACACATTTTTTAATATTGTTTTATTTACAAAGAAAATACTTTTTGGTCTTTTTAAAAGTATCACTACTACTCTAACAGAAAACTTGTAACTCTCACCAACCTTATGTTGACCCTCAAAATTACATGTATTCTCAGAAAATCACTAAACAAGCATTTCAGACGACAGAATAGTCATGGATTTCAGGCGACCCAGTTTTTTTTAGTTTTTGTTATATATATCCTAGCTGTTTAAGGCAATTTATTTACTTTATTATTATTTGTAAAAACCTTGTATTCAAACTTCAAAATGAAATACAACTACTATTTTGTTATTGTTGTACTTATGCTATATATCCAATTTTCTGTGATCCATAAACTAAGTTGCACAACCCGACATGGTCTGTCGCCTCGGTTGGGATTGTGACATCGTTCTTACGATTATACCTCCGATTCTACGCAAAACTATCATATTATGATAGATATCAATTTACTCATGTAAGTTCATATGATCATTCGAACCTATGATCATATTCACGATTTTATAACATTAGTTTAAACTAATTTTTTTTAAATATTTCAATCTAAAATAAAATTTGAAATATATATAAAACATATTATAGTATAATATATTTCACTCGCACTATCTCTATTCCAATATATATATATATATATATATATATATATATATATATATATATATATATATACAGAGAGAGAGGTAAGTTCAATTGAGAAAATAAAAATGGTTGAGAATGGGGGAATCATTCTCAGCCACTCATTTAATCTAAGCATAAAAAAACATGGTGGCAAACTTGTAAATATGTTAATAACCTTCAATCTCAAATACGTAACTATAGAGAATTCCTTAACAGTTCGTTTATCATCAAAATTTCTCCTCCAACCTTCAACAATCATCCAAATTTCTTCAACTAAACCATCATCAATATCATCCAGTGTTAATCAATCATCGATATTCGTGGCTGGGAGGTTCGCCGTTCAAGACAGATTCGCAACCCAAATTCATCAATTTCATTGATTTCTTTGTTGAATACTCCGAATGTTCGTAGCTTGCAAGCATCTGTTAAAGTTCATAACGGATTTGGAACTGGAATTTCACAGATTCGCAAACGAACTGAGTTGGAATCGGAATTTCTTCGCTGTTCATGAAATTGGAATCGGAGTTCTGGACTCGCAGTCAAAGTCGACATTGAAGGACTCGGAATCGGTACTCACAGGTTCCTAATCGGATTTTCGGAAATCAAAATCAAAATGAGAAATGGATCAGACATAGGATGTCGCATCCGAAGTCGAAATCGGAAGTATATGATGATTTGGAATTGATAACTTGAATTGGAAGTATCATGTTTTTAATATTTTTAAAATAGTTAAATTGTATGCACTCCAACTGTTTGATGAAATGCATAAACTAAATTACCACGTTATATTCACATATGAATATGTTTTCTCACATGAATCAGTATATGATTATTAAAAACACAAAACAAATATGCAAGTCTGTAGTTATTCATATGTGAATAACATATGAAAATTATATATATTTGTGAAAATATCTTCTAATATTCATAAGTGAATATATTCACAAGTGAATATACCTTGTAATATTCATATGTGAATATACTGTGTAATATTCATAAGTGAATATATCATCTAATATTCACAAGTGAATATACTATGTAATATTCACATGTGATATACCATGTAATACTATGTACTATTCACATAAGAGTGGTGGGTATGCGTCACATCCGTTCAAGGATGTTGTGCTGCCAAATCATCCTCTTTTTGAAGTAAACGACATTTGAAAAGCTTAGGGGATGAGAAACTGCGTTGAAGAAAAAATTGAGGAAAAAAACGAGAGGAAAGTCTCGTTGAGTGATGTTATGGTGGTAACAGGAAGCAACGAAAAACATAGGGGGGGGGGGGTTCATGGCGTTACCACGCCGTTGAGGGAGCTCCACCTTGGAAATAACGACGCTTAACTGGCTCGTACCGAGCCGTCTAATGAAGGTTGAATGAAAAGAATTCAATGAAGTGCCAACCAGGAGAAAGAATATGTATATTTTATTTAGTAATTTATAAAAACCCACCATTTTGCATTGAAACATCCATTGATCAGTTTAATCCAAGGTTCTAAAAAACTCGTCATGGCTCCGCCATAGCGAGCCATGGCTCCAATGTTTGTACCTGCCGTCAAGTTTACCAAAATACCGTCTTAACTCTATATGTGTATAAAAATGACGAACAATTGAAAATACATATAAAAATATTAATTATATACAAAATTGTCGCCTTAAATCACGCCTTAGAAACAACGTGACTCGCCAATGTTTGGAAAAACTTGAGGTTTGACATTGCCGTCAAGTCACGTCTTACGTTATTTAGATAATTTGTTTAATCCCTATTGAACTCCACCGTCTCTTCTATATTATATTTAAATTAATTTTCTTAAAATTTTATGCTAACTCCCATTGTGGATGGATGTGTTAATGGTACAAGAAACAAAACGGAAGTAAACATTAATTATATCAAAATAGAATGAAAAATAAGATCTAAAGTATGGTTGGAGACCCCCTCGACTCTCATAGCGCAATTTTGTCACCTGAAGATGGGAGGCAAAAGGACGCACATGGTTTCAACCCATTGATGAAGGGAAAACATGTGAATGGTGGCATCATCCTACCATGGTAGGGTCCATAAATAGCATATTGGTCATGTGTGGGCCCACAAAGGGCATTAGGACCCACATGAACTAACCTCCTTGTTTGGAATTTTTAGTAGGGAGGTGATTCATTAGCATTTTGTCCAATCAAACTTTCCCAATTCATCAAGAATTTTCCATAAACAATGGTTTGTAATGGCTTCCACCCCATTTTTGAAAAAAATATTGATAATCAAATACCATAAAACACTTTTAAAGGCCATTAATCATGCTTACTTTGTGGATGTGATTGAAATTGATGCCTATATTATCACCTTAAGATTGCCTAAATCTCTATGTGCCCCACCAAGTTGTGCATTGTCAAGCCAAAAATCAACCAATCAAAATCATTATTTAACTCCATTTACATTTCTAATCTTGTTTGTATTATAAATGATTTAACCTTATATCATTTTGTGTTAATTATATATATATATATATATATATATATATATATATATATATATATATATATATATATATAATCTTTAACATGAACACAATTCAAAGATTAATTATGAACCGTTGTAACCTCTATATGAAAAGAAATTTTCATTTGTTTTCGTCTAGATTGATAAAAAAAAAGGAGAAATCACTTAAAGGAATCAAAACATTTATGGGTGTATACTAATGGAAAACTTTATGTTTGACTAAAAATTAAAATGAACACACACTCTATACGCATCATGCCTTGATTGTAATATTATATTTATAAAATCAAAATGAGATCCCACATCATGATACAACTCCATTAACTTTCTAACCAATCTTTTTTATAACCAATTGCTATGAAAGAGTCCAAAAAGGATAAACCCTCCAAATATGTGACTTAGTTTTCAAGTTGTAATCTCCCTTTTTGGATATGTCTAAAGCATTTCTTTTCTCAAAGTATTCCAAACAATGTGGGTATGACTCAATAAGTCCTTCCATGTATTCCAAGTGACACCACCTACTTCTTTCTTTCTTTCTTTTCTAATAAATAAATAAATATAGAAGATGGACTGACAGGTGGAGTTAACTTTAAGTCATGTGAATTTTGAAACCCCTCGCCCTCTTGTCTTTATGTGAGAGAGAAATCCAAAACTTATACTAAAAGAATCACCGGAGACGTTTGGGTATTTCTAAGAGTGGTTATGTATGTGTATAAAGATTGTATTATCATGTTTATATGATTAAAGCATAAACTAACTAAAAGAGTAGTAGTGTTTGTTGGCTTTAAAAGAACTCATTGACTCCACTCTTTGTTATACATTAAAATAGAACTCTACCATTTATTGACCAAGTTTGGTTTTTATATGTGTAGATCGTTGCGTTTATCCGTATTTATTGTTTCAAGAGACGTTTTTTTTTAATTAATAGATCCAAAGTCATCAATCATCATACAAATACAGGATCGCGCACCAAAAACTAGATCACCTTCTCAAGTATAACTTGTACGTATACATGCTTTGTAACCATTAGGATAGGTAGTTATCTTTGTATTGTGTATAAATATGGTGATCAAATATACGATTATATTCATGATGAAATACTCCATGGTATCATAGTTACCTCTACCTTCTTTCTCTTCTCTGGCCATCGACCACCTTTTTATTATAGTATTTATCTTGTATTTATTTAGTTAGCTCATCGCCCATGTATTTAACCCCAAGTCCGATTCTTTCCTTGTAATTGACTACGTTGTCATTTAATGAGAAAGAGGAATTCATAGGAATTGTAACTTGGTATCATAGCATAATTGATAATGTCCTTGTTTAAACACTTTTCCTCGTCTTATTAGAGCATCTCCAAGGGAATGTTTTTTTATAACTTATTCATGTAGATTTTTTTATATTGAGCACTTATACATTGAAGTATATAACTTTTTTGTTTTTTTATTTTGACCACTCAATATATATTGAATGGTCAATACATTTATATAACTCGTACATTTAACTATTCTAGTTTAACCATATTTCATTTATCTATCTAATTCTAATGTAATTTTTAATTTTTTTAATTTTTTTACTATTAATTATTCCTATTAAATATTTAATAACATCTCATTTATAAAAAATAAAAATTTAGGACAATAATTTAATATTTTCAATGTTTTATTTCTATATTTGTAACTATAACATAACAATTTTTTATATTTTATATATAAAAATAATAAGCGTATATATTTGTATTTATATGTTTGTATTAAAATTTATTTGTGTTAAAAAATGGACTATCGAAATGAAGGTGTTTTATAAAATATTTAAGATTGATGAGGGTATATTAGTTAAATTTATATAAAAAAAACTATTTATATTAGCTCAACCATTGGAGTGTTTATTAATTTAGAGGTCAATTTAATAAAATGATGATATGACATTTATTTTGAGTCATAACATAGTATAACCATCAGAGATGCTCTTAGTCGTGGCAACTAAATCACCAACAATTATCTTATCTTGCTCATTTTCTTATAACAATTTTAGTCGTCTTCTTGATATCTATCCCTCTTTTCTATCATGGTGGCACCAAACTCTATTGTTATGGAATTACAAACATAAGATGCTATATCCCTTCATTTTTGATTTAGATCGAATGAATTGTAATGCATGGATTGAGTTGTTTGAAGCTCACTGCAATGGATTTGGCATCTCCGACTATCTCAAAAAACCGAATGAAAAAGCACGTACATCCTCAAACAATGTCGAATGAAGTAGAACTGAATCCATAGTAAAGTGTCGATTTATGGCACAATATCACAATCATTGCTTCAGATGATTCTAAAGAAGAAAGCCATTACAAGACAAGTATGAACCGATTCTGAAACCCTCTTTAGAGACAACAAACATGAAAATATAATTCAGTTTGATAATGAGCTCCACAACATAGCTATTGACGATTCCTCCATCATAGAATACTACACAATAATTAAACGATTGCTTACCTCCTCGATAATATATATGCAACAATATTGGGAAAGAATTTGGTTACCTACATGATTAATGGCTTTTCACCAAAATTTGATTATGTGGCCAATCTCATCGTCATTGGTCTCCTCTTCCCATATTCTTAGAAACTCGTTCAAGTATTCCCTCAAATAGAAACAAACGAATCGAGTTTAAACTCGTAACATCCATGCATCTCATACATATCAATCATCTTCTTTGGTTGTTCTTATCACCGACTCATCATATTTGAGATAAAATCATGGTAATTACTATGGTAGAAGAAATGGTGATAGATCAAATTGTGATGTTCGGGGTTATAGTCATGGATCAAACCGTGGATCCTCTAACACTCAATCAAGTTTGTCTCAGCTCACTACATCGACCCAATGGGGTTCAGTTGGTACCTCATCTCCATTGGATCTCTCGACAGCCTCAATATCCGTCACATCTGCACCCGAGTCCATCCTAGCATTAGTGTGGGTTGCTTCTGACCCTTCTTGCACCCGTTGGACATCATCATCATCATCATCAGCGTAAGCGATCCAATTTGGCAGAACAACAATCCACTTCGGAGTGGGCCAACAACTTTCAACAAGCAATATTTATGCCTCAATCCCACTACTTTGCTCTTGATAACAACATAATAAGACATATATTGTTTACTAACCTTCATTGTACATACATTTAGTCTCTAATACTCAAGATCAAGAAACAATGTACCTCAAATGTTAATATGATGTCGATAAATGATTCGGTCAATGCAAAGTGGTATACGAACTTGAGATCGACGTCTCATCTTCATTCAAATGCTTGTATACTTCACTCCACTAGCTCTAATTGTGTTTCTTCTTATGTATTGATTGGGGACGGATCAAAGATACCCATAAGTAGTTTGTATGTCTCTTTCTTAACCAACTCCAATCCATATCATACTTTGCATCTTAAAAATGTTCTCATAACTAATCAAATTATCAAAAAAAATTATCTCTATTAGATGTTTTACTTGAGATTATAAATATAGCATTGAATTAAATGAATTTTGGTTTCTGTGAATGATTACCAGAACCTTCAAACCCTCCTTCGATGTGACAACATGAGTGATGTCTATCTAGTCACTAATGGAATATCTTAAGCTATTGTCTTTATGCCTCCTTCTATATGACACTAGCATCCCAGTCACTCAAGTCATCAAGTTTTCAACATTTAATTTCTCATAGTTTGTTTTCTTATACGAACAAAAAATTATCAAATTTATGCCATGCATTTTAATTGGGTAAACATGTTCAATTGCCTTTAACATTATCAAATTTTGTTATATATTTTCCTTTTAAAATTATTAATATTGATGTGTGTACTTATCGTTTGAAAATTGTTAGTAGAATAAAGTATTATGTGATTTTTCTTGATGGTTTCTCTAATTTTTAGGTATATCCTCTTCGTGTGAAATGTGACGTGTTCTCAAAGTTTTTTTTTCATTTTGGAGCATACATTAAAACTCAATTTCATATGACAAACATGCTTTTCAATGTGATGGTGGTCGGGAATTTAACAACACTTATTTCCATCATCTTTATGACATCATTCATATTCAAATCCGTTTCACATCCCCTTACACTTACCAACTAAATAGTATGTCCAAAGAATATCCTAAACCATCTGTTGGGTTTTCTATGTAACTATATACTAGATCATGGCAACAAAAGCATTCAAAAATTATCCTAAGTAGACATGCACCCTAGGATCTAAGTTTTACAATTATAGCAACGTACTTTTAAACTAGCTTAAAAAACTAAAATAATAGGGATTCGAATACTAACCTTTAAACAATTTGATTTCCTTGTAAACTTGAACTCTTGATGCTCTTTGTTGCTTCTTGGAAGACTAGTACCTAAATTAGAGTACCTCTAACGGTTCACACCCAAAACTAACAACCCTAGAAACTAAAAAGAGAGATAAAAGAGAGAGAGAGAGAGAGAGAGAGAGAGAGAGAGAGAGGTGAGAAACAAAATTCTCATCCTTTCAGGAGGGAGGAGAGGGAAGAAAATATAAGTACCCAAAGGCTCCTATATATAATTGTGGTGGTAATAGGATAACCCTAATTTGAGTCAATTAAATAATCAGATTTAATCCTGATTCACATCACTGTCTTATCTATTACTTGGATTAATTCTGGAACCCTCCAGGGAGGCTCAAAAATTGTCCACCATATATTAGGTTCTAGAATGTTCTCTTTGTTCAACTATTGAACAACTAACATTCAGTTCTTGTACTTTAAATTAATCCCAAATCAATTTTAATTAACTTTAGCTAGTTTCTTATTAATTTATTAATCATATAATAAATTAATAAACTATTATCTCAATATCCTAAAACTATTTCTAGCTATTCTTTCTCTTGAGGGAAACCCAACAAGGACTTTGCTATTATTCCCAAAATTACACCAATTAGTTATGATATTGGACATCTATTCCCAATAGTCTCCCACTTGGACAATTCATCAACTGGTATTGGCCAGATAAACTTTGAATAACCAACATGTAACACCCAGAAATTTGAGGAGCAACTTTGAGTATAATTTCCTTTTTGAGAATTTGACACGCCGTGTTGGAAGTACCAACAAGGCGTGTCTAGATAAGAAAAGGCGCGAGCTTCATTTGCACAACACAACGTGTTTCCTCTTGGAACACGACGTGTTGCTGGCTGGGAATGAAACCCTAATTTTTCAGGTTTTTCCCCCTATTTCAAGGAAAGTGGAGCTAGGGTTTGTTCACCCTTAGCCCCCATCAGCCCCTCAAGCCCTGAAAGAAACCTAAATCATCTTTCCCTCTCATTTTTGAGCTAGTGTGGTGTTTTTAAAGCAAAAGAAGGAAGAAGGTGGAAGAAGGAAGCAAAGATCCAACAAGCAAGCTCCCATTCTTCAGTTTGGCACTCTTCTGGACCTTTGTAAGTGTCCAAGACTCGATTTTATCATTCCAAGTTGTTAGAACTTGAGTTTTATCCCTTTAGCTTCTTGTTCTTGAATGTTGGAAGGGCAGATCTCATAAAGTTTGCAACTTTATGAATCTATAGGTCAAGGTGACCTAATAGTGGCTTGGATCTGGTCTACAGTCAAGTTTTGATGACATGCTTAGAGATTAGGTCATGAATCCCCATTTTTGACCTAATATGGGTTCAAGGCAAGCATTTGACATGTATTTCTAAAAAAGCATCAACCTTGGGATCGTTTAGGTGTTGGAATCACTTCTAGATTGAATGAGGTTCAAACTTTATGGATTTAGTGCTTATTGGTTAAGCCCTTGCATGTTCAAGCTTTATGGTTAGGTTTTCGACCCTTTTTGGTAGTCCCAGTGGATAAAGTTGGAAAATTTATCCTTTCTATTATCATTTTGGTCTAGATCTGGGCTTTGGAGCTCTTGGAATCGAAGAAAGCAGCTGAATGTATTAAGTTGTTAGGACTTAGGCGAACATGGCGTGTTTGCGAGTCAACACGGCATGTTGGCTAAGGTTTTCCCAATCGTTTGGAGGCTAGAGGAACATGACATGTTGCAAGTCAACACGGTGTGTTGAGTCAACATGAAATGTTGACCTTGACCTTTGACTTTGACCAAGTTTGACCTAAAGGGTATTTTGGGATTTTGATGGATTTGGTCACCTGGATGGATAGGTATTGGTTGGAGCTGAGATTCGGAGTCGGGACCTCATCAACTATTGATCGGATCGAAAGGTGAGTCTTTTCTCACTGTACTTACGGATCAAAGGCACCAATGCCGGCCCATTGGATTGATATCCTGTTATGTATGCTATTGTGTTGGTGGGATCTACTAGATGGGTATCCTGGTATAGAGGATGTTGTTATGCTGTAGTGATCTGTTAGATCAGGTATCTTGGTAGATAGGATGTTGCTATGCTTAGTGATCTATAGATCTGCTTGACTGGCTGTAGGCTGTTATATGATTATCTGTTAAATGTGCACATGTTTCGTCGGTGGCTGAGGCTTCACTGCTTTGTGCGTAAGCCAACAGGTCGGGGCATGCCAACCTCATGGTTGAATGGACCCGAGGGTATTCCAACCCGATGGTTGATTGGACCCATAGTATGTTGGCATTCTAACCCGATGGTTGATTGGACCCATAGTATGTTGGAATTCCAACCCGATGGTTGAGGGCCTGGGGTATTCCAACCTGATGGTTGATTGGACCCATAATATGTTGGCATTACAACCCGATGGCTGAGGGCCTAGGGTATTCCAACCTGATGGTTGATGGGACCCATAGTATGTTGTTATCTGAATATGTTATTTATTCGTGTGTTGGTATTTTGGGGAAACTTACTAAGCTTCATGCTTACAGTTTTGGTTTATGGTTTCAGGGACTTCAGTGGACCGTGGCAAGGCAAAGGTGTGGCCGTACACATCCTTGGTTTTACTACCGAATGGATCTTGGGAGACTTTGATTTTAAATAATGTTTTGGAAATAATAGTTTTAAACACTTTTATTAATAAAGGGGTTGCTTTTGCAAGGTTTAAATTTATTGAAATTTTTGGGATGTTACAAGTTGGTATCAGAGCCTTGGTTTGAGTGAACTGGAGGAACAATCGTGTGAATCTAGTCTCAAACTAAGGAAAAAGATTTTTAAAACAATTTTCAAATGGTTTTCAAAATAATAAAGGAGTATGTAATGTGTACGATCAGCCGGAGCCAGTAAGTTGACCCCAAATTACCACACAGTTATTTGAGATTATGTTATGTCATGATATGGACAACATGCTAGTATTAGGACAGGGATCTTCATGAATCATGTGATAGAATTACCTGATATATGATGCCTTATCTCTTTTAGAATACCTTATTGATTGTTGTGTGACTCTTTTGTGTGTGAGCTGACTATTGAATGAATGCGCTAAGTTACATAGTACATGGGTTGAATGGTCTTAGGGTAAGGGATTTGGTCCTGTTGTGCAGCTCTTGTCTGAGTCCAACTGTTTCAGGATTGAATCTCTTAGCCTAAGATTGTTTAAGCTGTGTGGTATGTGATAGAGGGCATGTGATAGTCATCTGGCACCAATAAAGGGTCGTGTGGCTGTTAGTGGTATTATGAGTTATGTGGGGTTAGTCGGCCAGTCACGATATGTTTAGTGTTCCTCTAGGAAGTGAGGACGGAGCGCATGAGTTATGGTATCTGAGATGGGATGTTCTTGGTTATTCTATGGTTTGGAGTGTTACTACACAAATTTTTCTTGCTTTGTTCTTTGTGGAACTCTTAAGTGATGTGAGTTAGCTACTAAGTGAATATGCTAGGTCACATGTGACAAAATTTGAATAATCTTAGAGTGATGGATTTGACCCTGCTGCGCAGCTCTTGTCTGAGTCCAACCATTATAGGGATGAGTTTGTTACTCGAAGGATTATCTAAGCTTTGTTGTATGTGATTGTATTCATGAATTAGTTAATTGACATTATTGGGGGTCCTTCATCAATTGATGGTAGGGAGGAGAGGAAATCCTAGGAGGACCTAGGAAATATTTTAGTATAGTTGTTTCGTTGTTGAGCAGGTATCGGGAGGATATTTTGAGTAGGTCTTAGGGGACCTGAGATGATTCTTATGGAAAGTATGGATAGGTGTGGAAGGTAGTATTGGTCCCGTACTACTGGAAGCACATGATCCATACTCGAATCAAGGAGAGTTTCGGGAATTCTAAGGGATGGTCGGGAGAGATAGCATGGTTTGATACCATGATTCGTGGCAGTGGTTCAGTACCTGTCGATGTTTTAGTTAAGGTTGCTTAGGCTAGTGGATGGGTCCGATATTTGTTTCGGGCCCCAACAGCGATATCGGTTTGGGTTGAGTGGTTCAGACCTAGATGAGTATGTTTGTTTGGAGGTCTCGAGGGTTTTGCTCGAGTCCGTGCATCGAGTCTCAGGACTCAAGGAGGAAATGATCGATATGAGCGGCTTGGGGATCGCAACTGGAAGTTGAGTGGTGGATTAATGGTTTGTGTTGGGATGTGGACCCTGCTAGGAGTTTGTTGGTCGCGGTGTTGACGACAACATGTCAGTGTGGGAGAGCGCAGGAGGGTTGAGATGGTATGGATGCTTTGTGATGCAATCAAGGGTCCATGTTCTTTGGATATAGGAATGTCAGGTACCAGATTGGCAGTTTGAATTGCAGGCAAGGAGTGTATGTTTTGGATCATAAGTCGGTATTGGTGTATGCTCTTGTAAGAAATCCTTAATGTTAAAGTGGGTATGATTGTAAACTTTCAGGGGTCATCAGTTGAAACTTAGGATTCTCTTACGATTTGTCTGATCCCTATCTGGAAGATCATTATGCGTGTGTTATTCTTTCCAGGGTTAGGAACAATTGTACCTGATTAGGCCGGTTGTGTTATGGATTAGTTTCAACACCAGTAGGTGGTAGTTCGAACCCTAAGTGGGGGAGAACTGGGCATTCTGCTTGGAGGATCATCAATATTTTCAAAGTGTGGTATTGGAATGGTGATTCATAGGCATTTATGGTGCGAGTATGTGGGATCTCGGTTCGGGATTTGATTAAGGCAAGGGTATTAAGTAAGTTGCGATCCGATGTATGTGTTAAGAAGTTTATGGGCTGTATCTCAGCAAGAAGTGGTTGGTCAAGGAGCTCGTTGCAGCTATTGGTTCCCTTTTGGGATGCCAATGAGTAGATAAATAACCAATGAGCTTACTCGGGTCGAGTATAGGTGGCGAAAGGACATTGTCAGCTGGGTGTAAGGATTTCTAATTGTAGTCTAGCTTTAGCAGAGATTGATCATGGAATCAGTTTCAGAATTTGGTGCGTTCAGCCCCGCGAGGGTTTTGGTGATTTAATATCATATGTTCACGATTATTGGTCGCATCATTTGTTATTCAGCAAAGGTTCCCTGAAGGTTTTTAGTGTGGCAGTCGAAGTTCTATGGATATGTCAACTTATCATCAATCTAGTATGTTTTACGTTCCTTTGGTCTTTGGGTATGCTTACCCTCAATGATGGTGTGTAATTTTAGTTCATAACAGGCTTGAGTTTGGTGGCATTCGGGACCACTTTAGAAGTCTTCTCGAGTTGGTTGCGTATTGGTGGAATCTGTTCAGTCTCAAGCGAGTATGGGATCTTGTTTCGAGCGATCATGAGGATATCTTCTATTAACGATTGAGGTTCGTCGTTCGATAGAACTCTGGTATTTCTACTTTTTTTTTATGAGGTTATGGGTTCCCTAAAGATGCGCATTATGGTAGTTCTTTGTGTGTATGTGGGCTGGACAAGATATCCTTGGGGCTTGGATCAAATTATTTTCATGGTTCTTTTGGCTGATAGCCTTTGAAATGGATTAAGGGTGCAGCCCTATCCTGTTCTCGGGTCGTGGGCGACCATGATTTCGTCGAGCTCTGCATTGGTAGCACCTAGTCTATGAAAGGAATTAGGCATGATATAGTTATGGCTCTGTGGTGCGGTTAACACTGAGAGGGACGTTGTTTAGGTCCCTGCTAGGCGGTGGGAAGAGGTTGAGAATCTTTTGGTTTGGAGTGTGGGTCGCAAATTCCAAGCGAAAGATGTAATGTCGTAATGATTGGCATAATAGAGGGATGTTTAGGTTAGGATTGTTGGGTTTTGAGCATTTTAACACTCCTATGGTGTACATGCAACCCTAGAAACCTTGGATCTATGTTTTCTCTAAATACATGCAAATTTGATTTTTGAAGATTTACTTCCTATCTAGCATGTTATGGGCAACTTGTAATGCAAAACTCAAGTAGAATAACATACCTTTTAGTAGCTTGGATTCCTTGATGACTTTGTAAGCCTAGCACCCCAAATGTGATGCCTCAAATGCTTCACACAACACCACAATTCTTGGAATAACCTTGAGAGAATTTCACTATACTCAAATATCGGCTAGACCTCTTACTTGCTTGTAGTAGTGCCGATTTTGCTAGACAAGGAGCCTTTATATAGTTGTGACACAAGTAGGGTTACACCATGTAAACCCTAATTGTCATGGCTTTCCATATTCCATGATCCATGGGTTTGTAACCTCCATGGACTATCCATGGAGCACCTTATGGATTTTAACCCAATCCATACAAACCATGGATCATTAGCCTACTATACAAGAATAGATTATTTACACAATCAACCCCATATATTTAATTAGTCTCTTTTTGATCACTTAATTAATTCAAGATTAATTCTTTGATCAATACTAATTAAATAATATTATTAATATATTAGTACTCATAATATATTAATAAACCTTAAGTGTCTTTTCTCCCATTTTGGTCTATCCAAGTATTGCAATTCCATGCAACCCAAATGGACCATGCCGGGTCGGGTCAAGTACATACCAATTATAGTTATAGACTTAGACACTATATCCAATAGTCTCCCACTTGGATAAGTCTAATAACTATAGTTGCAGATATGACTTCAGAATTCAACTAGCAATCGTAGCTCTTTCAAAGTCTCTTGGAACTAAGATGATGATGATGATACGTCATTTAAGATAAGTGATCATATAATCCTCTGCTCTCAAGATATTAGCCGGACGAATATATGGAACATGGTCTTGCTTATTGTCCAGCATTTGTTTCTCGATCTATGATCTGTTTGACATAGAACTAAAATGAACACATCAATTAGGTTCTGACCGGGCCTGGTACATAGGTCAAAACAAAATCATCGAGGGGCCCAGATATCGCTTCTAATCCTAGAAGGAACAGATAAACTTTGACTCATATGCTTGTACTGACTACTTATTGAATTATGCACAAAAGCACGTTTTATAACATCGAGTTACCAATGCGTTTTCGTACAATCAATGTATAACCAACTCATAGTCAACAACTCATATCTCTAGGTTTGAAGATTTTTATGATATTACCGTCTCACAATCACTCGAGATAAATTCCATGAAGTGATACAAGTGAGCGTGGGTTGAGTCCAATAATCAGAACTTATGAGCACTCATGAATGTTGCAGCAACCATTGCTATGTCTAATACACCTTAGATAGTCTACAAACCCAATTCATGACAGTCTTAATTCAATACTTACTTCCAAAGTATGACTGACTGTGGAGAGTTTGAATAATATAATTATCCTGGAAGTCAAAACATGCAAAATTGAAACAATAGTAAATGATTAACATAAGATAGTAATACTTTACTCATAAATAAACAACAACTTTTATTTAATCATCAAATGTCAATTACATTTTACAAGTTTCAAAACTATCTAATTATTAAAACTAATATCATCCTTCAGCCCGATGCGCCTCGCATGCTGTAAATGCATAACCCTAGTCAGTCCCTTCGTGAGGGGATCTGCTGGGTTCTCATCTGATGATACCCTCTAAGCCACGAGGAGTCCTTCTTCTATTCGATTTCTAATGAAATGGTATTTTCTGTCAATGTGTCTGGATCTCCCGTGATCCCTTGGTTCCTTAGCTAAGGTAACCGCACTTTCGTTGTTACAGAAAATTTCCATTGGCTCTTTTATAGCTGGTACAACTCCAAGGTCTCCAATGAAGTTCGTTAGCCATATCGCCTCCTTTGCTGCCTCGCTTGCTGCTATATACTCTGATTCGCAAGTTGAATCAGCTACCATCTCCTGCTTGGAACTTTTCCAAGTAATTGCTCCTCCATTTAGGATAAAGACCCAGCCTGACTGAGAGCAGAAATTATCCCTATCAGTTTGAAAGCTAGCATCGTTATATCCTACCACTCTCAAGTCATCACTGTCGCCAAGGGTAAGGACCCAGTCCTTAGTCCTTCGCAGATACTTGAGAATGTTCTTTACCACAGTCCAGTGAGCCTTGCCAGGGTTCCCTTGATATCTACTGACCATGCTCAAGGCAAAGGCCACATCAGGGCGAGTACAAGTCATAGCATACATGATTGAGCCCACAATGAAAACATATGGTACATGACTCATTTCATCTATCTCAGCCTCTGTACTAGGACTCTGAGTCTTACTCGGTTTGGCGTTACTATGGATCGGTAATTCCCCTTTCTTGGAATCCTGCATACTGAACCTCTTCAGTACCTTATCCAAGTAAGTACTCTGACTAAGTCCAATTAGTCTCTTACTCCTATCTCTCAATATCCTTATCCCTAGGATATAGGCAGCTTCCCCAAGGTCCTTCATAGAGAAACACTTCCCAAGCCAGGATTTAACCTCCTGCAAGGTTGGGATGTCATTTCCTATGAGTATTATTTCATCCACATACAACACCAAAAGGCTAACTATACTCCCACTAGCCCTAACATATACACATGACTCATCCTCACTCCTCGAAAAACCAAACTCTTTGACTTTCTCATCAAATCAAAGATTCCATCTGCGAGGTGCTTGTTTCAACCCATAGATGGATTTCTCAAGCTTACACACCTTATTAGGGTTATCTGTACTGACAAAACCCTCTGGTTGACTCATGTAAACATCCTCAGCCAACTTTCCATTAAGGAAAGAGGTTTTGACATCCATTTTCCATATTTCATAGTCATGAAATGCAGCAATGGTTAACATAACCCTAATAGACTTAATCTTTGTTACTGGTGAAAAGGTCTCATCATAATCAACTCCCGGAGTCTGATAATAGCCCTTTGCCACCAGTCGCGCCTTATCATTGTGTACATTACCATCCATGTCGGTCTTCTTCTTGAAGATCCATTTGCACCCGTCTGTCTTACGACCTGGTATATTGTTAACCAAGTTCCAAACTTGATTGTCATACATGGACTGTATCTCGTTGTCCATAGCCTCTTTCCATTTAGCAGCCTCAGGGCCAGCCATGGCTTCCGTGTAGCTGTTAGGTTTATCCAGACTTACCAGTGTACTATTACTGATAAGTGTATCACCTTCTTCAGTAATATGGAAACCATAGTAATGCTTAGGTGCATTTCTAACTCTCGTGGAGCGCCTCAGAGGTATGGGATTGCCAGTCGGATTAACAGGAGTTTCCTCTTCAGGTTGATTACTAGGGTTTGAGGTTCCTTCACCACTTGACTCTTGAATTTCTGCAAGGTCAATTTGCCTCCCACTGTTTCCTTGGCTTATGAACTCTCTCTCACGAAAGACTCCTCTTTTAGCTACAAAGACCACATTCTCACTAGGTCTGTAGAAGAGGTAACCAAAGGATGTTTGTGGGTAGCCGATGAAAATACACCTCTCACTTCGAGGTTCGAGCTTATCATGAGACTCACGCCTCACGAATGACTCGCAACCCCATATCTTGATGTGGTCCAAATTGGGAACTTTCCCAGTCCACATCTCATGAGGTGTTTTGGCAACCTTTTTAGTAGGTACTAGATTCAGGATATGGGCGACAGTCTCTAAGGCATACCCCCATAATGAGATTGGTAACGAAGCTCGACTCGTCATGGAACGAACGATGTCCAATAAGGTTCGATTACGCCTCTCCGCCACACCATTTAGCTGTGGAGTCCTAGGAGGTGTCAATTGTGAGACAATCCCACATTCCTTAAGATAGTCAAGGAACTCGATACTAAGATACACTCCTCCCCGATCAGATCGGAGCATCTTGATGTTCCTGCCTAGTTGATTCTCCACTTCCTGCTTAAACTCTTTGAATTTCTCAAAGGTTTCTGACTTATGCTTGATTAAGTAGATATATCCATATCTACTAAAATCATCATTAAAAGTCCCATAATAGCGATTAGAATCCCTTGTGGCAGTTTTGAGGGGTCCACACACATCAGTGTGTATGAGGTCCAACAAACCCTCACCCCTCTCACAAGGACCAGTGAAGGGTGACTTTGTCATTTTTCCAAGTAAACAAGACTCGCAACTATCATCCGACTTTAGGTCAAATGATTCCAAAACTCCAGCCTTTTGGAGTTGGCCCATGCGCTTCTTGTTAACATGTCCAAGACGACAATGCCACAAGTATGCTTTGTCTAAGCTATTTGAAGAATCAATACACAACACATTATTTCCTAGATTATCTACAACATTCACAGCTTCATATACACCATCACAAGGTAATGCTTTAAAGTAAAATACATCATTGTAATAAACATTAATAGCACCATTATCATTATCAAATGAAAAAGAAAACACTTGCTTGTACAAGCCATGAAAGGAAATGACATTTCTCGCCATTTCAGACGAGTAACAACATTTATTCAAATCAAACATTAACCCATTATTAAGCAATAAAGAATAAACTCCTATCTTGGTAACAGATGATGCTTTCCTATTTCCCATGATTAAGTTTATCTTCCCGTGCTCCAATTTCTCACTTTTTCTTAGGCCCTGCAAATCAGTACAAATGTGAATACCACACTCTGTATCAAGCACCCAAGAGTTAGTATATAATGAGTTTTTAGACAATATAGTGTAAATACCTGCATGGGTGGGTTTAACTTTCCCATCCTTTACATCCTGCAAGTATTTGGGGCAGCTTCGCTTCCAGTGCCCCTTTTCCTGGTAGTAGAATCATTGTGCTTCTTTTGGGTTTGAAGAAGGAGGAATGGAACCTTTCTTGGTTCCACTTGAAGATGAGCCATCAAGAGACTTTCCCTAGGTACCCTTCGAAGGGGTCTTTCTCTTCTTCCCCTTTCCCTGCCCAATTGCCAAGACAGGAGCAGTAGTAGGAGTAGGAGTAACAGCTGATTTACTTTTAAGGCCACTTTGAGCGGTCCTTAAAAGTCCTTGAAGCTTACTTAGTGTGACTTCCTCCTTGTTCATATGATAAGTCATACGAAACTGATCATAACTTGGAGGTAAGGAATGAGAATGATGTCAATCTCCATGTCCTCAGGAAAGTCGACATTAAGCTTCAGTAACCGGTCCACGAACCTTTGCATTTTCTGCAAATGACCGGTGAGGGATTCTCCCTCTTTCATCCTAGCTGTTATCATGGAGGAAATGATTTCATACCTCTCCTGACGAGCATTCTAATGGTACCTATCCATCAGATCCTGGTGCATCTCAAAAGGGTAGAAATCTTCATAGGATTTCTGGAGTTCTGCTGTCATTGTGGCCAACATGATGCAAGACACCTTAGTGGCATCTTTCTCATGGGTAGTGTACTCAGCAATCTCCTCAGGAGTAGCAATTGACTCATCGATAACCTTTAGCTCCTTATCGAGGACATACTCTTTGCCCTCATAGCGAGTAATCATTCTGATGTTCCTAATCCATTCATTAAAATTTGAACCATCAAAAGTGACTTTCCCACACAAGTTCATTAGGGAAAAGGAGCATGTAGGGTTTGAGCCAGTAGCAGTGTTGGAAGACATCTGAAAAGAAAGAAAGACAAGTTTTTTTAGATAAAGAGTCCTTAATAAGTCACCCAAATGAAGTATTAAGGCTAGGACCCAACAAACTATTTATAGTTGGAAGAGGGATGTCGTAATCCAAGCTATAAAATATTTGAAGGTAGGTAAATGACGATTTACCATTTCCACCACGAAAACGAAATAGATTATTAAGTTTTATTGGATTTGAAATTCCTAGATCTTTTGAGATACATTGAACTTTCAATGGCATGTTTGAATCTCGATTGTGCCCTCTCAAGTTTGTGACTGGGATGCCGAGGATCACAAACAAGGTGTGAATAACCATGCAAATTGACTTGGTACCCTTAACTTTTATCACCTAATCGATGTGCCGGTTAACCACACGCGCTCCACCGATCTATGGTAAAATTAAGTTACCCTTTTTCACTCTTACTAGTCCTTGTTAGTGTACCGGTTAACCACACGCGCTCCACTAACGACTTGGTAAGGTACAAAGTGTAATTTCATGGGTTAGCACCTATTTCACATTTTCCTAAAGTAACTAAGATCGGGAATTATTAAAGTGTAGTTACTTTATAACTTCATTATACTTTTAATGAGGATTTAAAGTCTTTGTCCTACCTGTTCGACTAACGACCCTCCACCAGTCAAGGAAACGGTGGGTGAGAGTGGACACCCATTAAGCTGCCATTTTAGAGGCAACAACCTTATACCCCCCTTATAGACCGACTTCGTGAATGAGGCCTACTAATGGTAAGACTGACTTATTCTTATACATATCTATATATTTAAACTTTTAATATAATAATAGTATAAGGGTTGAATTTTAAACTTTTAAAATTCTAAGGTTCAATTTGGAAATTAAAGTATTAGGGTGTAATACTTTACAAATTCCAAAACTTGAGGGCAAGTACTGAAACTATTCAAGACCTTTCATTTCATAACTTATGAGCTTAATGGTCCATTAAAATGAAGACTCTTCATTTTTATGTAACCTCTTATTCCTTAATGACACTTTTAAAGAAGTGACTTTTGGTTATCCATAATTTGAGGACAAGTTATGGTCTCCATGATTAGCCATTAAGATCAAGAATCATACTTACAAGCAAGTTACACATAATTCCTATGATCTATGTTTTCTCTAAATACATGCAAATTTGATTTTCCAAGGTTTACTTCCTATCTAGCATGTTATGGGAACTTGTAATACAAAAGTCAAGTAGAATAACATACCTTTTAGTAGCTTGGATTCCTTGATGACTTTGTGAGACTAGCACCCCAAATGTGATGCCCCAAATGCTTCACACAACACCACAAGTCTTGGAATAACCTTGAGAGAAGTTCACTATACTCAAAAATCGGGTAGCCCTCTTACTTTCTTGTAGTAGTGCCGATTTTGCTAGACAATGAGTCTTTATATAGTTGTGACACAAGTAGGGTTACACCATGTAAACCCTAATTGTAATGGCTTTCCATATTCCATGATCCATGGGTTTGTAAACTCCATGGACTATCCATGGAGCACCTTATGGGTTTTAACCCAATCCATACAAACCATGGATCATTAGCCTACTATACAAGAATAGATTATTTTCACAATCAACCCCATATATTTAATTAGTCTCTTTTTGATCACTTAATTAATTCAAGATTAATTCTTTGATCAATACTAATTAAATAATATTATTAATATATTAGTACTTATAATATATTAATAAACCTTAAGTGTCCTTTCTCTCATTTTGATCTATCCAAGTATTGCAATGCCATGCAACCCAAATGGACCATGTCGGGTCGCGTCAAGTACATACCAATTATAGTTATGGACTTAGACACTATATCCAACAAGCATGTCCTTGTCTTTCGGGTTCTTAGGAACCTGGTTGCTGGACCAGGTGTGAGTCTGGTAGTCTCAGCGACGGTTGAGGAAAATCTTTGTATCCAAGTTTAGTGAGGGGTTTCCATGAATCAGACGATTCCAGGAAATGAAATGGTAGGTCCTTGGATCTCGGGTTATGAGTTTAGACCCGAGTTATGTATATATTGACATTCCAATCTAGGTTATTCCATCCCGAGGATGACTGGACCCTATAATTAATTGGGCACGACATGTTTGATATTCCAACTCTATGGTTGATTGGACCAAACATGCTTATAATACGATGGTATTCCATCCCGATGATGATTGGGCCCATCGTAGGCATGCCTGGTATTCCAGCCCGAGGCTGATTGGGCCAGGCATGAGTGTTTGTGCTTGTGAGTTGGTTGTCATGTGTATGTTGGTTCGGGAGTTAGAGGAAGCATTGTCTTGTAGGCACTAGAAGGTTCATCTCCCTATTTGTCTTTCGTTGTTCATTATATCCCTGAAAATTTTGTCATCAAAATGAGCTTTCTCTCGAAGGAATATCTAACCCCTTGTGTCGAGTGTAGAGTTGTCGGCAGCCGCGTATGATCTGTGATTCTATTTTCTAGTGGGAACATCAGGTTATCAGAAGTTGACTAGTCAGTTTGGGTGATAAGTGGAATGGAATTAGCAATGGTTCGGTATGGGTGGTCTGTCAAGGAGTCAGACCAAAATTGAAACTCCAGACTTCAGGTTTCGGTAAGGTAGAAGGAGTTTTCTTCAAGGGATTAAGGATTCGTTCATCTTCGGGTTTGGAGAATTCTGCTAAGGTTGGGTTTGATTAATGGAAGGTCGGATAGGTTGTTCGGTTTGGGCTGCGAAGTTGAGTCCTTGCGGGAGCAGTTTTGATTGGTCTTGTCTGTTTGGGAGTCTAACATTGTTCAGAGTTTTCAATTTTAGGTATAGCGGTTGGATACCCATTGGCTTAAGGAAAACTTGTGGTTTATTCTTCGTTAGGGCTTGTGATATCTTCTATTTTGGGTTCGACATCAGTATGGGTGGGTGGTCATCTGATCGAGGCAACTTCCCCAGTCAGTTTGGGATTCAGGGAGTCCAACCAGGATCTTTTATTTCGGTCAAGGAGATAGTAAGGAATGATTTCGAGGACGAAATCAAATTTAAGTGGGGGAGAGTTGTAACACCCAGAAATTTGAGGAGCAACTTTGAGTATAATTTCCTTTTTGAGAATTTGACACGGCGTGTTGGAGGCACCAACAAGACCTGTCTAGATAATAAAAGGCACGTGCTTCATTTGGACAACACGACCTGTGTCCTCTTGGAACACGGCCTGTTGGTGGCTAGGAATGAAACCCTAGTTTTTTGGGTTTTGCCCCTATTTAAAGGAATGTGGAGGCTAGGGTTTGTTCACCATCAACCCCTCAAGCCCTGAAAGAAACCCTAATCATATTTCCCTCTCATTTTTGAGCTAGTGTGGTGTTTTTAAAGCAAAAGAAGGAAAACAGTGGAAGAAGGAAGTAAAGATCCAGCAAGCAAGCTCCCATTCTTCAGTTTGGCACTCTTCTGAACCTTTGTAAGTGTCCAAGACTCGATTTTTATCATTCTAAGTTGTTAGATCTTGAGTTTTGTCCATTTAGCTTCTTGTTCTTGAATGTTGGAAGGACAGATCTCATAAAGTTTGCAACTTTATGAATCTTTAGGTCAAGGTGACCTAGTAGTGGCTTGGATCTGGTCTACAGTCAAGTTTTGATGCCATGCTTAGAGATTAGGTCATGAATCCCTATTTTTGAGCTAATATGGGTTCAAGGCATTCATTTGACATGTATTTCTAAAAAGCACCAACCTTGGGATGGTTTAGGTGTTGGAATCACTTCTAGATTGAATGAGGTTCAAACTTTAAGGATTTAGTGCTTATTGGTTAAGCCCTTGCATGTTCAAGCTTTATGGTTGGATTTTGGACCCTTTTTGGTAGTTCTAGTGGATAAAGTTGGAAACTTTATCCTTTCTATTATCATTTTGGTCTAGATCTGGGCTTTAGAGCTCTTGGAATCGAAGAAAGTAGCTGGATGTAGTAAGCTGTTGGGACTCAGGTGAAAATGACGTGTTTGCGAGTCAACACAACTTGTTGGCTGAGGTTTTCCCGAACACAACATGTTTGCAAATCAACAAGACGTGTTGAGTCAACATGGACTGTTAACCTCGACCTTTGACTTTGACAAAATTGACCTATAGGGTATTTTGGGATTTTGATGGATTCGGTCACCTGGATGGATAAGTATTCATTGGAGCATAGATTTGGAGTCGGGACTTCATCAACTATTGATCGGATCGGGAGGTGAGTCTTTCCTCATTGTACTTGCAGGTCGAAGGCACCAATGCCGACCCATTGGATTGATATCTTGTTATGTATGCTATTGTGTTGTCGGGATCTGTTAGATCGGTATCTTGGTAGAGATAATGTTGTTATGTTGTAGAGATCTGTTAGATCAGGTATCCTGGTAGATAGGATGTTGCTATTCTTAGTAATCTGTAGAACTGCTTGACTGGCAATAGGTTGTTATATGATTATCTGTTATATGTGCATATGTTTGTTCGGTGGCTGAGACTTCACTGCTTTGTACATAAGCCAACAGGCTGGGGCATACCAACCAGATGGTGGAATGGGCCCGAGGGTATTCCAACCCGATGGTTAATTGGACCCATAGTATGTTGGCATTCCAACCCGATGGTTGAGGGCCTGGGGTATTCCAACCCGATGGTTGATTGGACCCATAGTATGTTGGCATTAAAACCCGGTGATTGAGGGCCTGGGGTATTCCAACCCGATGGTTGATTGGACCCATAGTATGTTGGCATTCCAACCCGATGGTTGAGGGCATGGGGTATTCCAACCCGATGGTTGATGGGACCCATAGTATGTTGTTATTTGAAAATGTTATTTATTCGTGTGTTGGTATTTTCGGGGAACTCACTAAGCTTCGTGCTTAAAATTTTGGTTTATAGTTTTAGGTACTTCAGTGGACCGTGGCAAGGCGAATGCGTTACCGTACACATCCTTGGTTTTACTACCGATTGGATCTTGGGAGACTCTGATTTTAAATAATGTTTTGGAAATAATAGTTTGTAAACACTTTTATTAGAAAGGGGTTGCTATTGTATGGTTTAAATTTATTAAAATATTTGGGATGTTACACACCAAAACCTACCTTCCACAACAACTGTCGAACTCTGATCTTATCAAGAATTGGCACATAGATAGGTGATCATTTATTCCTTTGTTTCTTTCAAGATATCATTGTTGACCGAGTCATGGATTATGAATCAACCTAATAGTCCATCAGTTGTTTCTCAATTTCTGATTTGTGATGATCAAATCAGACTACTAATCGAACACGTCAATCAAATATGGGCTAGGCCTAGCATGTAAACATCATTATCAAATCACTGAGGTGCCCATGATATCACCTTTCACTTTTCGTAAAAGGGAACATATAAACTTTGACTACATAGTTTTTGTCTATGAGTCAAATCATGCATAGACCCACTCCTTATTGCCAGAGTTTACAGGTAGTGGTAGAATAAGACTAAGACACAATCAACTCACATCCAAGTAACTCAAATGTATATACCTTTTAAGAATAAAAGATATTATCGTCTCAGAATCACTCATGGTATAAAATTTATTCTTTATTCTAAATGTTTCAAATAATCTAATAACTACTAAAGTATACATCATATTTCATGCATAAGTTATAGCATACATCATATGTCTATCTTTGGTAATCCCTTTTGTGAACGGACTAGTTGGGTTCTCTTCTGTTGATACACGCTTCACAAGTAGATCTTCATCCTCAACTTTGTCTTGAATGTAGTGAAACTTCCTCATTACATGTCATGACCTTTCGTGATCCCTAGATTCTTTAGTCATAGTGATTGCACCTTCGTTATCACTGAACATTTGGAATGGCTCTTTGTTACTCGGAATGACTTCAAGGTCTCCCAAGAAGTTTCTGATCCAAACTACTTCCTTGGAGGCTTCACTCGTAGCAATGTATTCGAACTCTTAGATAGAATCTGCCACTGTCTCCTGTTCGGAAATTTTCTAAGTTACCACACCACTATTCAAAATAAATACCCATCTAGACTGTGACTTTGAATCATTTGTATCTAATTGGAAACCGTCATCATTTTACCCTTTTAGTACAAGCTTAGATTCTCTATCATATACAAGCAATATATCTTTCATATTTCTTAAATACTTAAGAATGTTCTTGACAACTGTTCAATTACTAAGTCCCGAATTTCCTTGATATTAACTTACCATGCTTAAAGCATGTCACATCAGGACGAGTACATCTCATAGCGTACATGATCGATCCTACAGCCAAAGCATATGTGACTCGAATTATTCTTTCTAGTTCGCTACTAGAATTGGGAAATTGATTCTTACTTAATTTCATGCTATGATACATAAGAATATCTCATTTCTTGAAATTTTCCATATTAAACCTTTCCAATACCTTTTCCACAACTGTACTCTGACTAAGTCCAATTAAACGCTTCATCCCATCCCGATAAATCCTTATACCAAGTATATATGCCGCTTGTCCTTAGTCTTTCATAGAAAAACACGTCCCAAGCAAAGCTTTTACACTTTCCATCTCAAGAAGGTTCTTTCCTATGAGTAGTATGTCATCTACATACAATAAAATGAAAACTACGACACTCCCACTAGCTCTAACATGTACATAGGAATCATTTGGACTTCTAGTAAAACCATACACTTTGAATTTCTCGTGTAAGCACATATTCTAGCTTTGCGATGCTTGCTTATGTCCATAAATTGACTTCTCAAGCTTACACACTCTATTCGGGAACTAGTCATGTTTAAACACTTCAGGTTGTGTCATGTACACATCCTCAAAAAGTTTATCGTTAAGGAATGTTGTTTTAACATCTATTTTCCATATTTCATTGTCAGGAAAATCAATTGTGTCAAGTAGTATCCGAATAGACTTTATCTTAGCTATTGGTGAGAACGTTTCCCCATAATCAATTCCTTGAGTCTGAGTATAACCTTTTTCCACCAACCTAGCTTTGAATGTGTGTACATTCCTATCCATGTAGGTCTTCCTCATGAAAATCCATTTGCAACCCACTGTCTTAAGACCAGTTGTCAGATCAACCAAATTCCAAACTTGGTTATCCATCATGGATTGACTCTTTTTCTACATTACCTTATTCCACTGTGCGTCATCAAGGCCCACCATTTCTTCCTTGTAGTTAGCCGACTCATCCATATTGACCAATGTTCTATCACTCATCAATGTGTCCCCATCCATAGTTATATGTAAACCATAAAACTCGAGTTTTTGGCTAACTCTACTGGATTTGTGAAGAGGTAAGGATATGTCATTTGGTTCAACAGGTCTTTCAACCTTTGGTTAAGAGCTATTTCCAACTATAGGCTCACTTTCGGTTGACTCTTGTAATTCCTCAAGGTCAATTTGACTCCCACTAACATTTTGATATATAAGTTATCCCTCAGGGAACACTCCTCTTCGAGATACATACACCGCATTTTCACTGGGTTTGTAAAAAAAATATCCAAAATACTTTTGTTATTAACCGACAAAGTGACATCTCTCAGATCTGGATTCAATTTTGCATTGAGTATCGTGTTGAATGAAAACCTCACAACCCCAAACCTTAATGAGATTAAGCAAAGGAACTTTTATTGTGCACATTTCATGAGGTGTCTTTCAAACCTTATTAGTTGGTACAAGGTTTAAGATATGAGCAATTATCTCAATTGCATTGCCCCCAAAAAGTAATTGGTAAAGATTCACATACATCTACCTATTTAAAGTTGAATGATTCCAAGATTCTTTCTGACTGGATCTTGGCGATACGCTTCTTATCTATATGGACTAAACGACAATGCCACAAGCATGATATATCTAGAGTACTAGGAGAATCAATATTTAAGTTAACATTGTAATTGTTAGAAACACAATAAATATTTTCAAATATGTCATTGCAAGTGGAAGCTTTAAAAGCAAAACAAGCATCTTTATAAACTAGAATGTAACCTTTTTCATTGTCAAACGAAAACTGAAAACCTTCTTTATGCAATGCATGGAAAGAAATAATGTTTCAAGAAATATCAACTAAAAAATAATAATTAACTAAATTAATCATAACTCCACTAGCTTGCTTCAGTTCGAACTCTCCAACCATCGTGACAGACGACCTTCATTTGTTTCCCATGATCAGATTAATCTCCCTAAGCTTAAGCTTCCTTCTTGCTTTTAGTCCCTGCAATACTATGCATATGTAAACACCACATCCAGTATCAAGAACCCATGAATTAGAAGTAATAGTATTGTGAAGTTCGATTATATGAGTACATGAACTGGACCCAGTTGCTTGAACCTTGCCATCCTTGAGATCTTTCAAGTACTTGAGGCTGCTTCATTTCCAATGCCCCTTCATGCCACAATAAAAGCATAATGCCTCTTTGGGATCACTCATAGGTGGGTATGTTCTATTTCCTTTTGCCTTTCTCACACTTTAGGAATGTGAATCCACTAAATTCCCTTTCCACTTGGGATTGGAACACTTTAATTTTTTTCCACCACCACTTTGGATAGCAAATGATTTGATTGGTTGGCACATCATGAGCATTCTTTACGACGAATTCAGCTGTCTGGAGGAGATTATAGAGTTCCATGATTGTCTTGTCAACACTATTTAAATGATAACTCATGATAAAGTTATCATATGAACTTTTAAGGGAACCAAGCATAAGATCCACTGCTAGGTTCTCGTTAAAGACAATATCTAGGTTTTTCGGTCTGTCTATGTAACTCTTCATCTGTTGAACATGGGTACACACAAAACCACCTTCTTTGAGTTTGCATGACGTTAGGGCTTTGATGACTTTGAATCGTAATTATCTTTCTCTTTGTTGAAATATTTTCGTCAATTGTAAGTCGATCTCATAGGCCCAAGTGTTCTTGAATGTCTTTTGGAGATCCGATGACATTGCATCTATCATGATACAAGAGAACTTATTTGAGTCATTGACATGTTTTTCATGGTGAGCTTTCTCTTCATCAGTTGAGTGCTCACTGATTTTGGGAATTGATCATAGAGCACGTACTCATGATTGTCATACCTCAAAGTTTTCATCAGGTTCCTCATCCAGACGAGGTACTTGGCCCTGTCAATGAGTTTCTCTCTTTGGAGAACATAAACGATTGAGAAGTTTCAGTTAGTGGGAGGATGAGGAATAGGAATTCCTGACATCTATTAAAAGAGAGAGTGATTTTAGTTGATTTACTCCTTAAACAATTACCCAATTTATTTTAAGGCTATGATCAATATTTTAATTTGCTTTATGAAAAGGGATATCGTAATTATATTACACATTTATTTAGGTAGGTAATACACTTCACCAATTTCAAATAACTATGAAACTCGTAGATCTTTGAGATTCATTAAGACTATTCAATGGCATGTTAATCTTGGATATGCACATCCTATATTTGTGTCTAGGTTACCGAGGTATTACAAATATGATAGTGAACCAACCATGCAAGAACACGTGACCGTTGATTATGTTATGGACCTTAGATTGATGTGCTGGTTACTCACTCACACACTTCATAAATAAGCCACAACCACAAGTCTACATCATTATCTATTTACGTATTAAATTCATGTGTCGGTTATCCACACAGCTCCATGAACAGCGTTCGTAACGATTTATGTGCATTAATCATGGATTAGAAACTATTAACATTTTCCTAAACTAACTAAGATCGGGAATTTTGTTTTTAGTACTTATATTTGTCATAATTTTAAAGAGACGTCGTCATATCGAACCCTTTTGGCTAACGACAATCCACCACACAAAGAAACGGTGTGGTAATATTTTTCTTTTACATATATAAGGTATTACATATAAATTTGGATTCTATTATAAACCTTATGAGGGGTGTATTTTAAACAATTTAAAATCTTATGATTTAATTTAATTATATTATAATTAATTAATTATAAAATCATTATCTATATCTTCAAATCAATTAGACATATTTATCTTCCTATTTTAATTATTTAGATTGTAACAGATTAAGGTAATAATTAAAACTAAAGATAAACCATAATTTTGAAAATATAGCAAAAATCCTGAATCCATCAAAAATATGGCAGGGCCTACTGCGTCCTGCGATTCAAGTTTCTTTGATTTTTGAAAATTGTAAGTTTTAAATCATGTGTATATATTAAAAACTTATTGGTCTGATACAATTGTTGGGCTTTTTATGCAACTATAAACTAGATCATGGCAACAGAAGTATTCAAAAATTATCGTAAGTGTACATGCACCCGAAGATCTAAGTTTTACTATTACAACAATGTACTTTCAAAACTAACTTAATAAGATTAAATAAGAGGGATTCGAATACTAACCTTTAGACAATTTGATTTCCTTGTAGACTTGGACTCTTGAAGCTCTTTTTTGCTTCTTGGAATACTAGTACCAAAAGTAGAGTACCTCTAATGGTTCACACCTAAAACCAAGAATCCCTAGAAACTAAGGAGAAATATAAGAAAAGAGAGAGAGAGAGAGAGAGAGAGAGAGAGAGAGAGAGAGAGAGGTAAGAAATGTAATTCCCTGCCTTTCAGGAAGGAGGAGAGGGACGAAAATATAAGCACCCCAAGGACGCTTTATATTGATGTGGTAGTAACGGGATAGCCCCGATTTGAATCAAGTAAATAATCACATTTAATCCTTATTCAAATCATGATCTTATCTATCACTTGGATTAATTCTGGAACCCTCTAGGGAGGCTCCAAAACCATCCACCGCTTATGAGGTTCCAGAATGTTCCCTTTCTTCAAGTATTCAACAATTAACATTCAGTCCTTATACTTTAAATTAATCCCAAATTAATTTTAGCTAGTTCCTAAATAATTTATTAATCATAGAATAAATTAATAAACTATTATCTCAATCTCTTAAAGCTATTTCTAGCTTTTCTTGCTATTGAGCGCAACCCAAAAAAGACTTTTTTTATTATTCCCAAAGTTCACCAATTAGTTATGACATTCGATACCTATTTCCAACACCATCAACAATTCTATCCATACACTTTTATTTCAAGCTCATATTTCCTCCACATATTGGGTCAAGGCACTACATATGTACGTCCATCTTCTAAGTGTTCCTCCTTACACAAATATTTAACACGACACTCCATACCATAAATTCTTTCAAAAAAAACCAAAATACACTCATTTACAAGTTTTCAAGTGTATTTTCTACCGCACATAGCCATTTTGGATAAACTTGCCCAACGTTCCAATTCATGTGTTTTTTTCGGCTTCACATCCTATCATTCTATTTGAATATTTTAACCTAACAATCCATATGGGTATAATTTTCTTGAACCTATGACAAACCTATATCTATATCTCATTAGTTCCTTCATGACACACCGTCATCAACCATTTCACCTCCTGTCACCACTCTTCAGTCTACTGCCATATTAGCACAAGTGACCACTTCTGCCATGTCTGCACTGGAAGCTTCCTTTGACCTAGCTACCATATTAGTACTGGTAAATTCCTTGCATATCCCTCTTTTCGGTGATATTCCACTGTCTTAAAGGATGTCATATTGACACCGTCTAAACTCACTACTCATTTCGAAATGGATGCACTTACATCGTCAACATCCCCAACCCACACTCCCATCACACATGCATTCATCTTGTGACCACTCTTGTTCATAGAGGAATTTCCAAACCCATCCAAAAGTTAAATCTTCCCTTCAAATCTTTCGTTTTATCTTCTAAGCCTACAAGATACTTTAATCTTTACGATATCTTCAATACCTTATTGCAATGGAAAAAGAATATAAGGCACTCATTGCTAATAAAAACTTGTTCCTCGTTCTGTGACCAACCTATGCTAATGTCATAAAGTGCCTTTGGTTATTTAAAAAGAAGCACGATACGAATGGTTCCCTCACACTATATAAGACGAGATTAGTTGCAAGCGCTCACAGTTAATGGCTTAATATTGACTATGATGAGACCTTTAGTTTGTTGGTCAAACCAACCTCAATTTTTATAGTTCTTACACTTGTTTTTGTCATGCCTGTGCTATCCGCTAACTTGATGTGAAAAATGTGTTTCTTTATGGCCACCTTCAAAAAACCATCTAAATGCACTAGATACAAGCATTCTATGAACTTTCTATAATAAACATCTATGTCTTCTCTAAAGGTCTATATATGGGCTCTATAACCAGTGTAGTTTCACCAATTTGCACAGTTTGTATCACGATTTTCCTTTTTCAATAGCCTTTTTGATTCGTGTTTATTTTTCTATTGGAGTGGCCGTCATGTTGCATACTTATTATTGTATGTTGAGAATATTTTATTGACCACTTCATCATCCACATTTCTTAGATAAATTACAGACATTTGGGCATAGAGTTCACTACGACTGACTTGGTAAATCTCAATTTCTTCTTCGATATTGTTTTTTATAGGAAAAAAATGGTATGTTTTTCTCTCAACAAAAACATGCATTTGAAATTCTCGAATAACCCCTCATGCTAAACTAGAAGTATACTCATAACCAAACTAATACTTCTAATAAACATGACCATACCATACCTCTTGTAAACGAACCGAAATTGTACCAAAGGTTGGAAAGTACACTCCAATACCTCACTTTCACCAGACTAGACATCACTTATGTTGTTTAGTAGATATTCGTTTACATACATGATCCTTGAGATCCCTATTTTACTGCTTTAAATTGGATTATTTCATATCTTCGAGGCACACACTATGGTCTATTTTTATTTGTATCTCCCCAATAACATTTTATCTCTTACTTACATGCTGATTGAAGTGGTTTCCCAAATACAAGCGATCCGCTTGGGGGAATTTTTTTATCGACCCAAATATACTCTTCTCGTCCTTTAAGTGGCAACGAACCATCTCTAGATCTAGGGTCAAGGCTAAATATCATGGAGTTGCAAATATTGCTTTTGAGACTATTTAGGTGCAAAACTGTAACAACCGGAATCTAGAAGGTTATTAAATCGATTTCGAGTTGAACTCGGGAAATTGGAGGAGCCAACTCGGCGAGTTGAGGATGAATAATTGTGGGGAAATAATGGGTCTACTCGATGATTTGAGGAGCCTCAACTTATCGAGTAGATGTTGGCATGACCGCGAAGATTAATGAGGCAACTCGACGAGTTGAGGAGCCTTAACTCGGCGAGTTGGCCACTCAGAAGGAAACCCTAATTTTGGGGTTTTGCACCCTATTTAAACACTTTAAGTTCCAGGTGTTGGCCTCATTCCCAGCCTCCATAGCTCCTAACCCTAATATCGAAATCCTAGAGCCTCTTTGAGGGTTGTAAGCTCATTGTGGGTGTGTTTTGGTGTGTTTGAAGCTCATTGAAGGAAGAGAAGCTTGGTGCAAGGTGGTGGTTAAAGTAGGAGCTTTCAAATCTTTGTTCTCTACTCCTTCTCCAGCATTTTTTGGGAATAAAGTTCTAACCTTGCTCAATATTGGCTTAGATCTCTTCTTGTGTTTATTTGTATGCATTTAGCCATGAATGGGTGGTTGTTGGGGAAGTAGAAGTCCCAAGTGTTAATTCTTTCAAATTTATGATCTTCATGAGCTCTTTTGGCATAAAGGTACCAACTTTATGGTCCTAATGGGTTCAAGCATTTATTAAGGCCTTCTTTTGGCCTCTATTGTGCATTTGAGCTTCTTCTAGTCGTGAATAAGTGTAAAGTTGGAGAATTTACTTGGCCATTTAGCCTTAAGTGGTCAGATCTGCATTTTGGAGTTGTGTCCTTGTTGAATAAGTGCTTAATGGTTAAGTCCTTACCATTTTAAGCCTAGGGTTTGGGTTTTGAATCCATTTTGGTGGTTCTTAGGGGTAAAGTTGGAAATTTACCATTCTTGAGGCCATTTTCATTAAGATTTGAGTGGTGAAGCCCTTAGTTTCGATAAGGTCGGCTTAATGAATTAAGATGTTGGATTCTGGCGAACTCGACGAGTTTTTGGGTGGACTCGGTGAGTTGATGGGGTTTTGCCCCAATCTTTGCAGACTAATGAAGAAACTCGGTAAGTTGAAGGACAACTCGGCGAGTTGGGTCAACTTGGACCGTTGACTTTGAGTTTTGGTTTATGACTTTGAGCAAGTTTGTCTCAAGGGGTAATTGTGGTAATCTGAATTGTAATTAAGGGAATTATGGGCTTAGGATAAGGCGCATATGGGGTTCGGCCCAATTTGCAAAATTGGGACAATAGTGGGCCTTTGTGGATCTTTTGGTTTTGGGCCTTTTGGTTAATGGATTTGGGCCTCAGTTTTGGTTCATTTTGGGTCACGGGTAAAATGGTCATTTTACGCCAAGTATGGATGGTGGGCCTCAGAATGGAACCTAATTGCTAATTGGGTGTATGTTGATCTATTAGATCAGAGGTGTCGTCAGGGCAGCAACTAGGGATTTCTTTTAGTAAGCTTCAGCAATCAAGGTGAGTCTCCTCACCATATCAATGGGTCGAAGGCACCAAGGCCGGCCCAAGTTATTTAGTTGTAGTGGTTACTTGCAAATGTGTTGTCAATGTGTTATGTATTTATATGAAGACCATGTGGGAGTTCCCATGGCAGTCAAATAAGACCATGTGGGAGAGCCCATGGCAGACAGTCAAGACCATGCGGGGGTTCCCATGACAGTTAGTTAAGACCTTGTGGGGGTTCCCATGGCACCTGGAGCAAGACCATGGAGGGTTTCCATGGCATCCTTATATGTTTGTATGTATGAATTATGTGGAATTATGTGGTTTCATGTGTTGTATGTATGAAAGAGCTCGGGTCGATCGCAGCATATATACCCGTGGTTTTCGTAATATGTGATATTTGGTATTAGACTCTGATAATTGTTTTATTTGAAATGCTTTTCAATGTTTTGAACAAAGTTACAATAGTGATTTGAATCTAATGAAAATAAAATTTTTACCTTGGAATTTTTTGGGCTATTAAAAGTTGGTATCAGAGCCTTGGTTTAAGGGATTCGGACATACTCTCAGGTGCGTTTGAACTCATACTGAAGATTTGGAAGAGTTTTCAAAAGAAAAAATATTTTTAAGAGAAGAAATTTTCTAAGTTAAGAAAAGGGTGTGGTGCATGCAATCGGCCGAGCTCAAGTAAGTTTTCCCAACATACCCATATGTGTTATCTGACATGATTTGATTTATGAACTGATGAATCGCATGGTAGTTTGGGCTAGGTATCTACTCGGTTTCGCATGATAGAATGCTAAGAGAGATGCCTTTGTATGTTTATTGTATGAGCTGGTAGACTTGCATGCAAGAGCTGATTAGTCAATGATAGATTGGATTGATATGTGCGATACTTTGTAGTCTTGGGAGTATTGGATGCTATGTTGTAATAGAAATATCTATTGGTATCAGTAACTGCTATGTGTATGCTTTAAAAATTGTATACGGTTAGGATCTTATAGCCCTAGAATAATTGATTTGGCCTTATCTCCTGTTCCTTGTCTGGTTGTGGTCCTAGGGTAGAGTATATTATTTGACAGTCTATTAGATCCTGTTCTGTGTATAATTTTCATGCATAAGGTAGCCAACAGTGAGGGTGGAAGATGATAACATGAGTTGTGGTATGTAGGTTGAATGTTCTATGATAGTTTATGGATTAGAGTGGTACTGCATGAATGTTGCATGCTTTGTGCTTTGTGGAACTCGTGGGTAATGGGAGTTAGCCACTAATTGAATATGAATGTATTCATGAGGTGGGTGACCAGGATTATAGGAGTTCTTCAACAGCTGATGGCAGGGTAAGGTCGGGAACCTAGGAGAGCCTAGGAAGTGCTTCAGCAAGTTTTATTGTGCTGTCTAGTGAGCCTTGGGTGCATTGGTTTGAGAAGGTGACTTAGAGGATTCGGGATGACTCTTGAGGAAGGTATGGATAGGTGTGGAAGGTAGTATTGGGCCCGTACTACTAAAATCACAGGATCCATACTTGAATCAAGAGAGTTCTGGAGAATCTAAGAAGTTATGGGAGGAGGATCTTTGGATGTATACTGATCATTGGTATGTTGTATTTCGGTTTGGTGATGAGCACTCAGGGAGCTGGTTCTGGTTCTGGTTCTGTTCCCGACTGGGGAACAGGTACTGAGCTGATTAGCGAGTAGTTGCGGGAGTTCATCTCATCGGAGATTTCTCGCAGTATTTCGGAGATCTTGGATGAGTGCTTGGTAGTGATCCGCGCCGAGGTCATGGCTATCGTTGGAGCTCTTACTCTATCTTTTTGTGAGCGTGATATCGATTTGGAGCACCTGGGGAAGAGGGGGCTAGACCCAGTACAGGAAGGGGAGGGTCCCGAGAAGAGACCCAAGACTTCGGATCAGCAAATGAGGGGCCTGTAGGGCGGGGGTCAGTCCAGCACGTGTGGGAAACTGCACGATGGAGTTTCTTTTAGGGACCACTAGGGAAGTGGTTCATTGTTAAGGTTTTAGTTTGGGCATCAGCTCTGAGGGTTGCAAGTGTTGGGTATTGTATCATTTAAACTATTTTGGATCATTAGTGTTGTTGGGCTTCGGGAAGAGTTCAGCAGATCTTCGGGGATTGTGCAGTCTTTTGGGATGGTTAGTGATGGAACGATAGCATTGGTAAGCGTGGTTGTCAGCATGTCGTTAGAGGGTAGGAAGGATTAGGAATCTTTCGTTTCTCGTGTGCTGTAAGAACTTAATTGAATCAAAGTGGGTGAGAATCATTTGGGTATTCAAGAGCAGGAGCGGTTACGAAACTAGGATGAGTTTCGCATCTCCATCAGAGAAGAAGGCGGACCAAATGGCTGTTTGGTTTGAGGGTTGTGTGAGTTGGGAGTTTGGGAGACTTCCCAACATTTGACTCGCATCCGATTGGTGTTTGATAGCACACTTTGGGGAACTAGGTTGGGGTTCCAATCATGATTTGAGTTCAGTTTGGGGGTTCGGTCGGGTGCGTGCTCGACTTTGGGTAGATCTGGTCTGATAGATCGGAGGTAAAGTTTTGGGCAGTCTTGGTGTGGTGAAAGTGTTATAAGACTACGGGAGAGCCGTAACATTTACTAGTGATCAGTTGGGGCGGAAGTGTTATAGGACTGCAGGGTAGCCATAGCATTCACTAGTTCCTAGGCAGCGGTAAGATAGTGGCAAATCTGTAATTGCTCTTGGATTTCTTCAGTAAAGGGTTTCATGGGAGGTGATTTGGATTATCCGATTGATTAAATTTCATAGAGTAATCTTTAGGATTTCCTGATCTAGGTAATTATTGTGTGTGGCTAGCAATGTAGCGCTAGTATTGTTCAGCGTAGGGTATGGGCAGTTCATGCTTTTGAGGGAGATGGATCGGAGATTCATAAGTTTTTAGAGATGGAAAGCATGGTTGGAGGGAACTATTGTATGGTTGTGATGGGATTGTAGCTTTCATCAGTTTGAAGTAGACTATTTTTGCAATGGTCACGAGCATAAAAGGGTAATCAGTTCGTGTCTTGGGCACACTGGCCAGGGTTGTTGGGAAATTATTTTCTATTCTAGGTTGAGGATCTTTGGAGTCCGTGGGCGAGTTCGGATAATTATGGGAATTCGGGATGGAACTAGTAGAGACTGTTGGGTCAAGGGTTTGGATCTTGAGTTGCAGAATCATGTGGATAATCAGTGTGTGACGTAGTAGGGTTCGGGTTGGGTAGCCTTGTTATTTGGTCTCTTGGGAACCTTGCGGATGGACCAGGTGCGAGACTGGTAGTCTCAGGGATGGTTTGGGAATATTATTTATATCTCGGTCTAGTAATGGGATGTCAGGAATCAGAAGGTTTTGAGTGTAGTGCAAGTGCAGCTTCGTGAATCTCAGGATTTAATGGAAGTACCGAACTGGATTTGGTTCAGATCTCGACTCTGGATTTTCTTTCGGAATTCGCGAGGGGTGACTGTGTGGGAAGCGGTATCAGGGAGGTCTCGGTGGATTTGGAAAACGATATTCGTGTTTCAGGCAGTATCAGTGTGTCGAGCAGTATCAGTGCTTCAGGAAATATTAGTGATTTGGGTTTTCATCTGTGTGTGAAGTATCTGGGTGCTTGGGAAATGCTAAGTCACTCGTAGCGGGATTAAATTATCTCAGAGTAATTGATTTGACCCTGTTGCACAGCTCTCGTCCGATTCTAACCATTGCAGGGTTAAATTTTCTACTCGAAGGATTATCTGAGCCTTATGTAAAATATAAGTGTTATGTAGCGGTATATGGTTAGTGCATGTGTTCCCTTTGAAGCACTTTGTTGGTTCAAAACTCTATGGGGTTGGCTTGGTGCCGGTTCGGTGTTGGGGGTCTGATAGGGAGTCAGACCATTGAGACTGTAGGTTTCGGAATTCAGGCGAGATAGGATTGGGTTATATTCAAAAGATTGAGGATCCGTTCTTCAACGGGCTTGAAGAACTATTTTGAGTATGGTTTCAGTAGACCTGGCTAGGCCGTTGTATGATCTGAGTTGGAAGTGTTATGATTGGTTTGTTATTCGTTGAGAGTTGGCATGGGTTGTTTCAGCGTGGGCGGCCTGTCGGGAAGTCAGGTCATTATAGATTCTGGGTCTCACAAAGGTAGAGGTGGTTTGCAAGGGTTGAAGGTTTGATTAATGTCTTCGGGATGGAAGTCTCGTTTGGGTTTCAATTGTTTTGAGAAGATTGTTCTATGTGCGGAATTATCGTTTGTGTTCCTCAGGTTGTTTGTTTGATATGAGTGTTTGTAAGGAGTGATTTTGAGGATGAAATCTGATCTAAGTGGGGGAGAGTTGTAACACCCGGAATCTAGAAGGTTATTAAACCAATTTTGAGTTGAACTCGGCGAGCTGGAGGAGCCAACTCGGCAAGTTGAGGATGAAGAATCGTGGGGATTTAATAGGTCTACTCGACGAGTTGAGGAGCCTCAACTCAACGAGTAGAAGTTGGCTTGACCGCGAAGATTTATGAGGCAACTCGGCGAGTTGGCCACTCAAGAGGAAACCCTAATTTTGGGGTTTTGCATCCTATTTAAACGCTTTAAGTGCCAGGTGTTGGCCTCATTCCCAGCCTCCATAGCCCCTAACCCTAATCTCGAAACCCTAGAGCCTCTTTGAGGTTTGTGAGCTCATTGTGGGTGTGTTTTTGTGTGTTTGAAGCTCATTGAAAGAAGAGAATCTTGGTGCAAGATGGTGGTTTAAGTAGGAGCTTTCAGATATTGGTTCTCTACTCCTTCTCCATCATTTTTTAGGTATAAAGTTGTAACCTTGCTTAATATTGGCTTAGATCTCTTCTTGGGTTTATTTGTATGCATTTAGCCATGAATGGGTGGTTGTTGGGGAAGTAGAAGCCCCAAGTGTTAATTCTTTCAGATCTATGATCTTCGTGAACTCTTTTGGCGTAAAGGTGCCAACTTTATGGTCCTAAGTGCTTCAACCACTCATTAATGCCTTCTTTTGGCCTCTTTTGTGCATTTCAGCTTCTTCTAGTCATGAATAAGTGTAAAGTTGGAGACTTTACTTGGCCATCTAGCCTTAAGTGGTCAGATCTACATTCTGGAGTTGTGTCCTTGATGAATAAGTGCTTAATGGTTAAGTCCTTACCATTTTAAGCCTAGGTATTGGGTTTTGAACCCATTTTGGTGGTTCTTAGGGGTAAAGTTGGAAACTTTATCCTTCTTGAGGCCATTTTCAGTAAGATCTGAGTTGTGAAGCCCTTAGTTTCGATAAGGTCGACTTAATGAATTAAGATGTTGGATTCTGGTGCACTCGGCAAGTTTTTGGGTGGACTCGGCGAGTTGATGGGGTTTTGCCCGATCTTTGCAGACTAATGAAGAAACTCGACGAGTTGAAGGACAGCTCGGCGAGTTGGGTCAACTTGGACCGTTGACTTTGACTTTTGGTTTATGACTTTGAGCAAGTTTGTCCCAAAGGGTAATTGTGGTAATCTGAATTGTAATTAAGGGAAGTATGGGCTTAGGATAAGGCCCATATGGGGTTGGGCCCAATTTGGAAAATTGGGCCATTAGTGGGCCTTTGGGGATATTTGGGTTTTGGGCCTTTTGGTTAATGGATTTGGGCCTCAAATTTGGTTCATGTTGGGTCACGGGTAAAATGGTCATTTTACCCCAAGTATGGATGGTGGGCCTTAGAATGGAACCTAATTGCTAATTCGGTGTATGTTGATCGGTTAGATCAAAGGTGTCGTCAGGGCAGCAGCTAGGGATTTCTTTCAGTAAGCTTCGGTAATCGGTTAGATCAAAGGTGTCCTCACGTTATCAATGGGTCGAAGGCACCAAGGTCGGCCCAAGTTATTTAGCTGTAGTGGTTACTTGTGAATGTGCTGTCAATGTGTTATGTACTTATATGAAGACCATGTGGGGGTTCCCATAGCAGTGAGATAAGACCATGCGGGAGAGCCTATGGCAGATAGTCAAGACCATGCGGGGGTTCCCATGACAGTTAGTTAAGACCATGTGGGGTTCCCATGGCACCCGGAGCAAGACCAAGGATGGTTTCCATGACATCCTTATATGTTTGTATGTATGACTTATGTGGTTTCATGTGTGGTATGTTTTGGGGAACTCACTAAGCTTTGTGCTTACAGTTTTCAGTTTATATTTCAGATACTCCGGTCTTCAAATGAAAGAGTTTGGGTCGATCGCAGCATATACACCCGTGGTTTTCGCAATATGTGATATTTGGGATTGGACTCAGATAATTTTTTTATTTGAAATTATTTTCAATGTTTTGAACATAGTTATAATAGTGATTTGAATATAATAAAAATAAAATTTTTACCTTGGATTTTTTTAGGCTGTTACAATAACTTTCACCACGAACTTCACCAAACCATCTTGACAACCATCCATCGTTGTCTATTATGACAACGTTAGTGATTGTGTATATTGATCCCAATCTAGTTCAACATCAACGTGTTAAACATGTTATGTATTCTCATCAATGTGCTGATATGTTCACCAAAGGCCTCCCATCTACTTTATTTCTTGATTTCTGGTCTAGTTTGAACATTTGGAACTCTTTTGTTCCAACTTCCGGGGGGTGTTAGTGTATTGATATATTTTTATTATCCTATATTTATTTAGTTAGCGCATGGTCCTAGTATTACGCCTAAGTGTAATGAAGTAAGCTAGCTTGTGGAAAAATCTCAGTGGCTATCTTATAGTCGTGCACCCTCACACACGAAGTAAATGAGAGGTGGTTTGTCTCATGGACCAGCCAAATCTTGATCAACATACCTTATGTGGTCCTTGTGCGCATGGTTTTTACATCTTATTACCCACTTTTAAGCCATTTCCTTGTCGTAGTAATATTTCTTGAAATCACATGTTTTTTTCCTTTCTTAATTCAGTTTTGTAAATATAAAAACTTCTTCATTTGGATTTTGTTTGGACATTGTTAACACATACTTTTTATTTTGCCTAAAAGTAGCTTTTCAGTCCATTTGAAACTTTTCCTCCAAAATCTAAAATTTATTTGTTTTGCTTCATGGGCTCTTCCAATTCATGTCGAATCATTTATTAACCACTAATAAGTGTTTTCAAATCTTAAGAAATACATAAGTCATCCTAAAATGGTCGTTAAACTCTTTTTTTCTTCCATTCAGTTTGTACCGAATGATTTTACAACTAACTTTCAATCTTCATGACTTTTTCATGTATAATATATATGGATTTATTCTTCTAACTATTTGTTCTAATATATTTCCTATTCATTAAGCTAAATAACTCACTTAATTCCTTATCATAGCCTCAAACATATATTACTAGTTAAGCATACTAATTCTAACACTTTGTAAAATTTACAAGTGTTTTGCTGCACTTTTTCTTTAACCTTAAAACATCCATGAAAATCTTATTTCAAGATCTACAACTTCTTTTCATTGATGTTTCTCTAAATATGTCCCAACTTGGAATTATTTGTGTATAAACCTATGTACTCACCCATTTTTACCACTTTTAGTCCGTAAACAAGTTAGTTTTAAATAATAATAACCACTTTATTTTCCTTCCAATCAATTTGTATTTTTTTCTTGTATTTTCTTTATGGTGTATACTCCAACTTTCATTTATAGGGTTTTTTTCTTAATGCCTCTATATCGTGAGTTTTTAAATTAAAAAGATGCTACTTAATAACATTTTATGTGAAAACTCAATATTTCATTCTTTCGCTTCCATCTTCAGTTATACATTCATTATGTAAACTAGTTTTATATAAAACTAGAATATAACCCGCGTTAAACGCGGTGAACACATAATAATTAAAAAAATAAAATTTATCGGAAACAGATGAAAAAACATGAACTTTTAAATCAAAACAAATTATTTGTCAAACAAATCCATAATCAAACAATAAAAACTAATAAAAAAAAAGTCTTCAAGCCAAAATGTCAAATAATGATGAATGACTTAAAGTTATTCGAGCATTTTCATTTTTGGGATCTTCAAAGAAGGAGCGGCAACACCATCTTTCAAAGAAGACCATTCAAATGATTTGGTGGTAGTAACAATCTCAATAGGTTGCTTGACCGAAGTAGTTGTTGGCAGTAACAATCTCAAAAGATTCGGTGGTGGTAAGATACTACGTTTGATTTTATCCTCAATAATCATCTTAGAGTCCAATGATGAGAACTGTAAAACAAAAAAACAATAAGCAAAAAGAGCATCATTAAAGTCGAAATAAATTCTAAATGTAGAAAAAAATTCATATGTTATCTGTTTGATGTTAATTTTTTTTTCCAATTGAGCAGTAATTGCAGGGAACTTTAAGATTTCATAACCATGAAGTTTGTTCTTCAAATTATCATTTGAAATTTGAATTTTGAACGCCAACTTTTTATCCAAAAGTACATTCATAGCAGATGGATAAATGTTCATATTACTCTCCTAAAAAAATGAACGGTTATAAAAATTGATAGACAAAAAGTTAAAAGTAGTTTTGTGTGAATAAAGATAATATCAATAACCTCATTAAAATTTTCAAACAACTCTTGTGCGGTTTTCTCAATAAGTATCTTTGCATCACGATCAAATAATGTAAGTGACACCAAACCGGTAAAGTCTTGTACTGTAATGGTGATTTTGAAACTAAAAGCATTGATATAAACAAATTCAGTAATATAAACTTAGAAAGTTTAACCGTAGATTATAATAATATGTATAAAAAACTATTGAAAACCTTAGAATAAAGATATCTCATTGTTCATACAAGTTGAAGTGTAACAATCAAAAACTTCTTTATCTTGAAGTTGACATTTAATACAAGTAAAATAGTACCATTCCGCATCAGCACATAAACGTTTAATCGTACCGACAACAATCAATGTCTTTTCCTGCAAAATATTAATGTAACTTCAAAATATATGATAAAAAAAAGTATAATGAAAGATTAATATAAAAATAATGAAAAAAGTATTTCACATCATATATATTTTATAAATGAAAGTTACGTATATAAACCTCATGTACATGTTGGAGATCAGCAATATTCTGGAAATCAAACTTATGAAGGAAGTCTTCATTTTCAGAGTAGATGGTGTAGGAAGAAGGGTTGCTAAATTAGCAATCATGCTTTGAGTCATGTATATGTTTGTGAAAAAAATAATGATTGTTTCACGTTAATGGTTTATGAAGTATAATCATAAAACTGAAGTTATTTAAAAAAAATTAAACTTTCTGCATGTGACCTCATTTTGTGAAAACAAAATTTATGCGTAAACTTTAAATGGATTTTTTTTTGTCTTGTTATAGTTATAAATCATCAAACAAGCCAAAAAATTTTGAGATGCAGACTTTATTTATATTCATCTTCATATTTTATAATAATGATTGCAGGCATGTTGATGGTCAATGGTTCTTGTTTGAACCAATCAAATGGGTTTTAAGATTATGCACAAATGTTTAAATTTTATTTCTATTTTATTAATTTTTATTTCATAATATAATGCTACCAAGGAATATTTTTGCTTTATTATTTAGGTGGTTGAATAACATGTTCAAATTATTACATAGAGTTATTAGAGAGTTATCAGTGCAGACTTATCAACGCTGGTGCATGATTATTGGATCAACACAATTCATCCATATACATATGAATATTCAAACAATGTAATTATCTCCACTAAATCCGAAAGTAATACAACTTTTTAGGCAATTATATGATCTTATATGCCACCTATAATAAGAGATTACCATTAAATTGCTTGAAAATCGGTAATTCTTATTATCCCTTAAAAGTATAACTTGCAACAAAAAATATCATATATCCTATATCCTGTTTTTAATAAACTTTAAAATATAATATCTCCTATTTTCAACATTACATTCACACGTCCGATCTCTCACAAATCATTTGCATAAATTGAAGGAAAAAAACATCAACTCAAATCAGTGTATGTCCTTTTTAGTGTTTGTCTTTTACTCTGTTTGAAAGTATAATGCTATAAGTTATTGAACTACTGCGTTAAACTATTGCACAAATAGCAATATGTTGATATTGACGAGACTACTTAATTTTTTTTTTTACCTTTCAAAAAAATGAAAGTAGAATGCTCAAAAATTAAAAGAAACAAAAGTACAATGCCATTTCAAGCTATGATGTATGTAATAAGTTTGTTAGAACATGGAACAGGGACCAAAATAGAAAATAATTTCTGAAATTAGTTTAGTAAGTATGTGGTTGTGTTACTGTATGTGAGTTTAATTTCTATTTTTTAATTCATTTTGTTTTATATTTAATTTAAGCATTATATGTGAGTTTAATTTATATTTCTTAGTTCTTTTAGATTTTTAGTAAAACCAATGCACTTTCATTTTTTAGGATAAAGTTCCATCGCATTTTCATTTTTTTGTCCCGTTTAAAGGAAATCGAAGTAGGACGCTAACAATTTCAAATAAACAAAAGTACAATGCTATTTCAAGATATGGCGTAAGTGAAAATTTTGTTGGAATTGACCTAAGAGGTTGTTTTTATTTATTGTATCATATTTAACATAAATCAAAGTACATTGTTATAACTTAAATTGACCTAACACATTTTTGGTTATGTCTTTTGTTGTAAACATGCTATGTTTTTTAAATAGTCCATGCATGAAAGGGCCTATTTCTATTTTAAAAAATTAAATAGTAACAATTTTTGTTAATTTTCTTACTCAGGGATCAGTTATGTTACTTTTGTTCTAACATGGACCATTAAAGCATTTATCTAAACTGTGAATTTTAATTTTTTTTATAACTTTAGTTTATTTCAAATATTTGTCCATGTAAGCCAATTAAAGATGGTAACCAATTTTGGTAGGTCAATAATGGCTGCAATGAAGAAAAAAATCATAATGGTGTTTTAGCTAAAAGGTTGATAAAAGTAATGGCTTTTATGTAATTTGCCCTTTTTAAAATCCCACAAAAGAAGAAAAAAAAAACATGCTCAAGCCGTTGATGGAAAACATCCATGTGGAGTAATCCAAACAACCCACACCTACAAAATAGTAATAATTATTATTATTATTACTTATACAACAATGTTCCATTTTTACCAATTTATGCAAAAATGTTCCACTTTTTTATAATTTATACGACAGATGAGGAGGCTAACAGTGGAGAGAACATTCTTCCAGTGAATTTGAGATGTTTTTTTTTCTAGTTGGGGTTTTATTCTTCAGGTCAGCGTTAGAGCTCTTTTTTTCCTTTTGGCCTTGGAATTTCGTTTCAGGGTTCTCTTACTAATTGCCCTAATCATCCTTGGTGATAAGCTTCTGATGTCGATTCCATATAAAACTTGAAGTGCAACATCAAAATTGCCTCTCTGGTACTCAAGTCTACCTAACAAAGCTCTGGCTTCCTTCAGTTTCATGTAACATGGTAGGGCTTCTTTAAGGGTGGTGAATCAGACCGATTGACTACAATGGGGACATTTCCACGATGGTCTTCTTGAGTTTATGTCCGCATAGTTGTCATAATCCAAACACTGCAAAGGGTAAATATGGTAAATTGCAAATTCTCGTCTGTGCAAAAAGACATAAATGCCCTTCTCATATTGTGTAACAAATGCAACATTGACACTCACCTTAGATGATGTTTACACAATTGTTCTTTGACAGGTGTCTTGATATGTTTGAAGCTGTATAAAAATAAGAAGTTGGATTTAGAGACATATTAATTAGTTAAGATAAATTAAGTGCTATTTGTATTAAAATAAAATAGAACCTTATGGGTTAATTTAGTGGTAAAAGCCCCTTCAGTTAATTCATTATCTGGATCAGGAGCAGCAGCAACTGGTGGCACGCACATACTTGGGAAGGATGGGAGAGATTGGATTTGAGATCATACTCATGAAGGCAACAATTATAATACATTTCCCTAACAAAGATTTATAGTAGTTTTTATTTAAGATGGAGGATTCAAGCATATAAATTATTAAAAAAGGGTCCAGAGTATAAATATACCATTAAACTGGCCCACCACTTGAAGAAGATTGGTTCCCAATTTGAGCATATGTGTCACTAGTGTTGGAGTCTGTGATCCTGGATCCTAATGAGGTCATGAATTTACTATTTTTAATGGTATTCTTTAGAAGTTGACTTTATTGACTTTTAAGTCAAAACATGGATTTAGTATTTGATGGTATTTTAGCTAACTTTTGTTGACTTTTAAGATACATGAATTGGTAGGGAAACACGAGAAATAGGATCATGTAACACCATTTACAAAAGCAAATTGGCTCAAATGCTCAATAATATAAACCTTAAAAACACAAGTCCTCCCATTCGCTGCTTTTCCATTTAACAAAAAGCTAGAAATTTATTAGAAAGAATTATAGATCGATTACTTTAAAAGAATATGTGCTTTTGAGAAAAGTACAAGGGGTTAAAAGAAAGTATACATGACTTGCTGGGGGCTTATGATGCATGAAGATGTTTCCGTGTCATCAACTTGAGCAACAAACAAATACTGCAGTGAAGTTAAAAATAGAAAAAAACAAAACTAAATAAATAAAAGCGAAATCACATAATAAATGTAAACAAAACAAAAAGAAATGCTTACTATTTTGTCATTAGAAGACATTGCTTTGGTTGTGATATCAAAATCTTTCAAAAAAGCACTGTATCTCTGGTACAATAAATAGAAAATTATAATTATTACATAGATTTTAAAGATAAAATTAGTTTAAGGAAAATGGAACAATATTATCATGGCCTCAACAATAGCAAGTGTTTCATCCATCTTTATACTTGGATAGAACCTGAAGGGATAAGATAGTCCTTCTAATCAAAAAAAATTTTAAAAAACTTTCCATTTATGGAAGTTGAAACTAAATGGAAACTTGTAGAGATAATGAGATATCAGATCACCTTAACATAACTGCTGAGATACTGTGATGGAATCTGTTCTCCCCAAAGTTCATACCCTTAACACTGCACAAACTGCCTGATATCTAAAATCATAAAAGAGTAGAGTTTATATAAGAGACTATAAAAAATGAAAGAGAACTCAACATTGATTAATATAAGTACATATAAAAATATTACCAACCTCATTTCAAAGCTTTTGAAGTTCTTCATTATCCTTCTCACTGAACCATCCATTTCTACATGCACCCTTTTATAAACAAGGTAACAAGAATAAAAATCCCTAAAGAAGTAAGAAATGTAACCAGAAAAAGGGGGTATACAATTGAGTACCTTCAAAGAGATCAACAACACCATAATGGCTGCTTGTAATGGGACATCGTTTTTCCATTGATATATCTAAGCACATAATGGTGTCGGATTTTATGTCATGTCATAGATACCTAAAGACCTTGGGTAAAGTTCATTAATAATAATACATTCATTAAGTATATAAAGTATATAAATGATAAGTAAATCAACAATAGGATGTATGTGATAGATGAAACATTAAACTTCTTAAACACAATGCTCCCATTAATATCATAATAAAGAAGTTTGAACATATAATTTCACCTCATAGTTCAGCGAAAGGGATTTTTTAAGAGATTAATGAATCACAATAAGTGAAAAAAATCCATTGATTTGGTGCAGGGTTATGATCAATAAAGGGATAAGTCAGTCAATTTTAGAAAAGACGTATTATAATCTATGAGTATCAATGTATCATACCTTCAAATATACGCATCTCTTGCAGTGATTTTGCTTCAAGTAGGATCACTCCAATTCCTGAATGAAAACATCAAAGATGAAAAACCCATTCAGTTATAGAATTAAAAGCGTCAACGATCATAATTACGGGACTTAGTCGTCTGAGGAAGAACACATAGCAGCGGGGGAGAACACATAGGATCGATTTGATGTATGAAATCGTTGGGGTGACCCTTTCTGGTATCGATTGAAGGAAGCGATTGGGTTTAGAGCAAAAGAGAGGGAGAAAACTAAGAAGATCATGTCGATATCGATATATGGACTTGGCATCTGTCTGTTCGACTAACAAAAAAAAAACCCCAAAATAATCAAAACCACAGTATTAGATAATGATCGAAAACCAAAAATAGAGATGAAGGGATGGTCAGTTACCTTCTTGTAGGTTGTATCGGCCGCATAGGATGGTGTTAACAAAGGACTGCCGGAGAAAAGAGATAAATGAGAAATCGATTAACCAAATCTTTAAATTTCTGGAGGCGTTTGAAGAGGCGAGGTATATGTGAATTAGGGATAAGTTCTCTGGCATGACTGAAGTAAAAAGGAGTGATTAGGTTACAATTGAGAGAGAGAAAGAGGGTAGACGACGAAGGAAATAAAAGAAAAGCGTGTAACGATGTTTGATAAATAAGGATGATGTCAGCAAACAATGCAATGGTGAAAAATTAAGGATTGAAATGTAATGAATGGCTCTGATTTCTTAAGATTAGAATTTAAGGTTCTCTTTTAATAATATTTAGAGATAATAATAACTTACAAAATACTAAAAAATTGAATTTCCATATATTTAATATTAAATACCAAAGCACTCTTAATCCATAAATAGTGTTCTTATGTTCTTTCCATTACATTTTTGGATACAACTTGCAATTCTAGTTATGTTAAGTACATAAAGGTTTTGGTTATTACATTTTCTTAAAGGCTTTTACTGCTATGCAATTTAAATATTTCATGATAATAGGTCATGCTTTGTAAAAATGTAGTAAAAAACTTTTTGTCAATTGTAAATATACTTTGGTCTTACTGAATTCAAATCAACTAATCAAGCATGGAAAGAAAATTAAGATTTAATTAAAAGATCATTATGAGAACATTTAAACAATCACCATTCTAACTATCTTCCAGATAGTTTTAGCATAGGAAAAAAAAACTTCTTTTATCCATCGAGTAACACGAACATACATTCAAATTATTTTACGAAACTCTTTTGTTTACTTCCAAATGTTTATATATAATTCTTTACTATACTTCTGAAAGATTTTACAAATTCTTTATTATGCTTTCAAAAGCTTTTACAAACTCTTTACTATACTTTCAAAATCTTTTATAAACTATTTTTAAATTTTAAAAGCTTTTACAAACTTTGTACTTTACTTTCAAGAGCTATTATAAACTCTTTACTATACTTTCAAAATCAGTCAATAATATGTATGCAACATGTATAAAATTCATGATCAAATTCTAGTGTTTTATTGGGTATTAGCACCCTTAGGTCAACTCTAATCTGTCATCCTTAACCATTTCTATTTGCTTACACCAAATCAGTTATGTACCAACATCATATTTTTGTATCTAGAATTATTTCACCTTGTAGTGATATTCCTAGTCTGGACAAATGATCATCCATTCTTACACCTTGTAGTTGGCCTACGTGCTAGTTAACTCAATTGGTTGTCACGGCTTGGGAAATTAATTTTGCTTCAAAATTTAGAGCTTCATAGCTTCCTTATATGGAATCAACTTGGCCTGATTTTTCTTTCATTGGTTAATACTTGATAAGAGATTCCCAAAGACATATCATACTTGTAGTTTAGACGTTTGGAAGTTATTTGATTTAAGCTGCAAAGTAGATACCTAAAATCCAAAGAACCCAAGGCACTTGCCACAAGCCCAAATCAGAAGTCTAATGGCCCAAATGAAGAAAACCCAACCTATGGCCCAAACCAAGAATGCAAGCCCAAAAACCCCATTTGTTAAGTACGCGGGGCGTACTCAGCTTGTATGCTTAGCGTACACCTTCTGGGGCTAGTACGTGTGGCGTACAAGCTTGGTACGCCCAGCGTACTCCCCAGTTGGCCGCCCCACTCCATTAAGAACTTAATCCATTGAGACTTCAAGCCAAACTCTCATATCTGATTCTATAAGACTACTTATCACGTCAAGTTGGCAACTTTAGACACATGCATGGCTTAGTGGGGTTCAAGAGCTCAAAAAGAGCTTAACAAATGTCTTAACACATACATGGTTCAAGATACACAATAAAGCTTGCATTTTTATAAACTTGGGGACTGAATGGAGCTAAGATCTAGCATTCATGGCCTCTGGAGTAGATCAAAAGCTCTCCCTTAAGACAAAGGACTCAAAAGATGCACAAATGTTCCAAGAACTAGATCTAGCATAGAAGAGCACAAAGGTGTAAGCTTTTTACCTTAAAAAGCTTGCAAATGATGAGCTAACCCTAGATCTTCAAGCTCAAGACACCTCTCTAAGTGATCCTCTTCTTCTTCTCCTTCACAAACGACCAACAAACACTCTTTAGGTCTCAAAACTCACAAAATTACACTAGGGTTTCGGTTTCAGGACAAAGGAAAGTGGAGGCTGGTTAAACATGACCAAATGAGGCTATCATAAGGTTTAAATAGGTTGAAAACCCTAAAAATTAGAGTTTGACTCGGGCTCACGTACGTCATGCATACTCCACGTATGCCTAGCGTACTTGGATGGGATCCGCGATTAAGATATCAGGCTAGTACACCAAGCGTACCACCTAGTATGCCCCACGTACTAGCCAAAGGACCAAAATGCAAAGTTTTAGATAAAGAGGGTTAAATGTGAAACTTACCAAAATTAAGTGTTACAATTCTCCCCCACTTGAATCAGACTTCGTCCTCGAAGTCCACTGCTCCAAATAACTTCGGTTAGTGCTACCTCATCTCGTCCTCCGGCTCCAACGTCCATTCAGAACCCTTGCGATGTTGCCACTGGACTTTTAACATCTCCATAACCTTGTTGCTCAAGGTTTTCATCTTCCGGTCAAGAATCACCACCAGTGTCTCAATATAATTCAGGCGTTCATCCACCTGAATATCCTCCAATGGTACCACTATGGAATCAACCACTAGACACTTCCGCAACTGAAAGACATGGAACGTGCCATGGATCTGCCTGAGCTCCTCGGGAAGATCCAAGCGATATGCGAGCCGAACCAACTAGGCTAAAACCCTGAAAGGACCGATGTACCTGGGGCGCAACTTGCCCCTCGTCCTGAATCGGATGACCCCTATCCAAGATGACACCTTCGGGAAAACCATATCCCCCACCTGGAACTTTAGAACTGATCGACGTCTGTCGGCATAACTCTTCTGCCGACTTTGAGCTATCTGGAGTCTACTCCGAACATGTTGAATCAACTCAATGGTCTTGAGTACCACCTCGATACTCCCCATAATCCACTGACCGACCACACCCCAACAAATCGGGCTCCTGCATTTCCTCCCATATAACATCTCAAAAGGAGGTCGATCGATGCTGGCGTGATAGTTGTTGTTATATGAAAATTCCGCTAATGGAAGATACCTATCCCAACTCCCAATGAAGTCCAAAACACACGCCCGAAGCATATCCTATAATGTATGAATAGTCTGCTCGCTCTGACCATCGGTCTACGGATGGAAGGTTATGCTGAAATCGAGATGAGTACCCAACTCATCATGGAACCTCTTCCAAAACCTGGAAGTAAACCTGACATCTCTATCTGAAACCACCAAAACTGGTACCCCATGTTGTGCTACAACCTCCCTGATATATAACTCAGCCAACTTCTTCGCAGAAATATTTTCCTGAATTGGAACGAAATGCACGCTCTTGGTCAACCGATCCACGATTATCCAATTCGAATCCACTCTGCGCGCAGTCCAAGGCAACTTTGTGATGAAATCTAAGGTAATCTCCTCCCATTTCCAAACGTGAATATCCAACGACTTCATCTTGCCGTGAGGCTGGTGATGCTCGGCCTTGACTTTCGTGCAAGTCAATCACCTCTCCAAATACCTCTTCATACTAGGCCACCAATAACCATGACGAAGATCTCTATACATCTTCGTCGCCCCGGGATGAATGGAGATCCTAGATTTGTGCGCTTCCTCCATAAGAACCTGACGCACACCACCCCAGTACAGAACCCATATCCTCTGATGATGAGTTAACAACCCACGAGTATCATAATCGAAGGAAGCCAAGTGACCCATAATACGCTCACTCTTCTGGTGCTCTTCCTTCGTAGCCTCGATCTAAGCCTCACGAATCCACTCTAATAGTATATTAATCACAGTCATCCAAAAACATATATCCCGTATCAGATCCGCGACCGCCTTGCGGCTCAGAGTATCGACCACCACATTGGCCTTCAGCGGATGGTAAAGGATCTTACAATCATAATCCTGTTGGATTAGGTGTCTAAGCCCTTTACTACAATTGGTATGTACTTGACCCGAGAGTAGCATGGTCCATTTGGGTTTCATATCTCCACGACAATTTGATAGGATGGACTTTTGAGAAGAGGTTAATTATGATTTATTAATATATTATAAGTTATAATATATTAATATGAAATCATATTATTTAATTAGTATTGATCAAGAATTAATTTGGAATTAATTAAGTGATCAAAAGAGACTAATTAAATATATGGGGATTGATTGTGTAAATCATTGATTCTTATAATGTGGGCCAATGATCCATAATTCTTTAGGTTGGGCTAAACCAATGTGACAACCCATGGATATTCCATGGAGGTTTAAACCCATGGAGCCTAAGGAATATGGAAGGTCATGCACATTAGGGTTTACATGGTGTAACCATAATCTTGCACACTATATAAGAAGCCCCTTAGCATCCAAAATGACATACTAGTGTTCTTGGAGATCATAGAGCTGATTTTGGTGCTAGTATACTCTCTCTCAAAAAGTCATCCTTTGTCAAAGGTGTGTTGTAATTCCATTTGAGGCATCACACTTGGGCTACTAAGTTCTTAAAGGCCAAATACATCAAGTTCATCAAGTTATACAACCTACATAAAGAGGTAAACTCCTAACTAATGTTCTATGTTGTTTATATCATTTGTATGCTAGTTGTAAGCTTAAAACTTTGGAAACATTGTTGCATGTATAATTAGAGAAAACATAGAGATAAAGCTTTTAGGGTTGTATGTGCACCATAGGATGTTGTAGTATACCAAAACCCAACAGTGATATCAGAGCCATGGGTTGTTTTCTATTATATTTGATGCAACAATATCAGCTCCCGGGGCTTAAGTTTGGCTCGAAGGAGTCTCACCAAATGCCCATGAGCTTCTGGACTGAGTGGTCGTCCCTTACCCAACCTGTCCATTTCACCGATACGCAGGCCGTACCATCGAAGAGTGTCATACTTTGCGTGATGTCGTATCGAAGAGATGCGACAAAGTGTTCGGATCATTGTGCAATGTCCTAATCAAATGCCTAGTGGAATGATCAAAGCCGATGATCGTAAGTTATGTCCTCCATCACGATCTCGAATGCGAATTTCAAGCTGCTACTGCTCCGATAGCTGCTTTAGAGGTTGCTTAGCCGCGACTTTTCTTTATTTCTTTTCTTAATTAGGTAGAACATCATAGAAACTTCGCTGACTTTCTCATAAACCTTGATTTCGCTACGCTCAATAAGAAGCCGGAATCGCTTAAATTGGTTCGTGTTCCGTTTCTAAAGTAAGTCGTCTTTGCTCCCCATGGTTTAGTAAAAGGGAGGGGATATTTGCTTCTCATCCGGGGGTTCATTTAATTCATTATGAAGTCAAAAGTGAAGGTCTTTGTGTTTTTTAAAGCTGAACAAATGCTGTTTGACAGCCCTACTCGACAAGTACAGTGTTGGACTCGACGAGTAGGATGCATTTTGCCTTGGACTTGTCGAGTCCAGTAAGGGGCTCGACGAGTTGCCTGTCCAGACAACAGTTTTTCGAGTTTTTTGGCCTGTTTTGGATTAAAATCATTACCACAAAATGTTTTAGTTCATCAAATCTGATTTTGTTGATATGGTAATGATGATTCTGATCGAAATAAAAGATAATTGTCAAAGTTTCATGATTTGTATTAGTTTATATGATTAGGCTAATTTATTCAAACTTGTTTAATATGAATTATCTTAACTTATGAGTTTAATTAGATTATAGACAAATTGTTTGATTTTGTTAGTTACAACTTTTGGTCTAAATGTTTTTGATGAAATCCATAACTTGTCCTCAAGTTATGGAAAGTGAAAAGTCTCATTTTTAAATGTCATCATAAAATGGTTTTAAGTCTTCCATAACTTGTCCTCAAGTTATGGAACATGAAAAGTCTTTCATAAATGTTTTTTATGTACTCCATAACTTGTCCTCAAGTTATGGAATTCAAGAGTCCTTTTCATAAAACTTTTATTAAACTCATAAGTTATGAAAATCCAAGAGTTTTAAAAAGTTTCAAAACTTGCCCTCAAGTTTTGGAATTTATAAATGCAAAGTCTTACTTTGAAACATTTAGTTCCAAACCCTAGAGTTTTAAAAGTTTTAAATTCAATCCTTATACTATTATAATATTATAGGTTTAATATTTGTATATATGTATAAGAAGAAAGTCAGTCTTACCGTTAGTAGGCCTCATTCACGAAGCCGGTCTATAAGGGGGGTATAAGGTTACTGCCTATAAAATGGCAGTTTCATGGGTGCCCACTCTCACCCACCACTTCCTTGACTAGTGGAGGGTCGTTAGCCGAACGGGTTTGGCAGGACATCTAAAATTTCATTAAAAGTATAATGAAATACTAAGTAACTAAACATTTGTAAATTCCCAATCTTAGTTACTTAGGAAAAATGTGAATTTGGTGCTAACCCATCAAATTGCACTTTGCACCTTCTTAAGTCGTTAGTGGAGCGTGTGTGGTTAACCGACACACTAATCTAGTACTTACAGTGTGTCACAAATGGTAGCTTGATGTTAACCATAGATCAATGGAGCGTGTGTGGTTGACCGGCACATTGATTAGGTGGTTGTAACATTGAGTGTACCAAGCTAATTTGCATGGTTATTCAGACCTTGTTTGTTGATCTCGGTATCCTAGTCACAAACTTGAAGGGCACAATCGAGATTTAAACATTCCATTGAAATGTTCAATGAATCTTAAAGGATCTAGGAGTTTCAATTCACTTAAAACCTAAAATTCTTTTTCGTTTTTCGTTGTGGAAATTGGAAAATCGTCATTTACCTACCTTCAAATAGTTTACAATTGGATTACGGCATCCCTCTTCCGAATTGTAAATTATTGTGTTGGGTCCTAGCCTTAATATTTCATTTGGGTGTTATATTAAGGACTTAAATCAACTAACTTGAATTTATCCCTTGTAGATGTCTAGTTCAGACAACTATGGTCTTCCTAAATCTTTTAGAACAAGTTTTTCTCTTGAAGATGATGTTCCACGATTGGATCGTGGAAGTGGAAATCATACTTCACTTCCTCCACCTCCTCCAATTATTCTCCCTGACCCACAAGCTCGAAGACTTGAAAAGTTCAAGATCACTCAAGACCTATTGTCTAGTAAACACAAAGATGGAAAGTCTATATGTGCTCATGTCTTGGACATGAAGCTGCATATTGACATGTTGAGGATGTTGGGTGTCATCTTTCCGAGGAAGTTGGCTGTTGACTGGGTTCTTCAGTCACTTCCCGAGTCATATGGTGAGTTCGTTAAAGACTACTATGTGACAGACCACAACATGACCCTTATTGATCTTACCTATTTGCTAATTGTTGTTGAGTCAGCAATGATTTGGCGCAATGGTCAAGCAAATTTGATTGGAAGATCTACATACCAAGCTGACATGGACATCCCATAAATGATTCCTTCTCCTAAAGGAAAGGAATTGGCCATGAATAAAGTTTTGATCATAAGAGAAAGACCAATTTTGAGACTGTTCCATGTGCTGCTCCAGATGAACATGTGGTTTTCTATTGCCAAGGAAAGGGACAATGGAAGCGAAGCTGCCCTGACTACCTGAGAAGTTTAATCAGATTGTATGGTTCTACTTCAGGTGAGTTCACTATCTAACTCTATTAAGTTCCTAATTGTTGATTCTTAATACATAATGTGACAAGTTTTTGCGTTTTGATGTTTTGTAGGATCATGCAAAAGGAAGGAAGCTTAAAAGTAAGAGCATGCTGAATCTGATCGCGAAGAGATGGATTTCAATCGCATGGTTCGAAGATCGGATTTTTGAGCTGCTGCTTAGGAGTTATGATAGATTGCTTAGAAATTTGTAATAACATAGTTTTCATTTGAAGTTGCATTGTAAGGAAACGTTTTTTCCGCATTTTATAAAGAAATAATTTTTTTATTTATTTTATATTATATCTCCTTGCAATGGCATTTATGACAATCGATGTTTGTATGTTTATCAATGCAATTGATTCTTTCATTTGTGGTAGTGTCTAAATTTACCAAATAAGGAAAGATTCTCATCACCTAAGTTTCAATTGGACAGAAATTTGAATCATGCAAGTTGTATTTTATGATAAATGAGAATTTTTCATCTTTGGCAACTTAAGACTAATTCCTTGATCACATGTATATGTGAGTCAAGTGAAGGACTAAGGGATCGAGTACACATTCTTGTGCATCGGTCAAGGTCCACCACAAAGATCGATAAGACTATTCGTCATGATTTCCTAAAGTTTAGTAAATATGATAGTGCTTACAAGTTTAAGTGTAATTCTGAAACATTGGAAAAGTTTCAATGTAAGTCAGAACGAATGAGAAGAATCAAATTAGGAAGAAAGATAAAAGTTTCTCCAATCTGAAAAGATGGGAGAGTACTTTAGTATCATGTTTTATGATCATCTTAATGAAAAACCATATCACAATTGATCCTCTAAGGATATCTCAGTGCATTTGTATGGCTAAGAAGAGGGATCTAAATTGTTGCAATGGTTAAGTTAAGAAGATGAGTCATACTTTGTTCCAAAACAAGTCTTAGAGTCATACTCCAAGATTATGCCTTGAGTTATGTAATCTCAAGAAAGGTTTATAACACTTATCAAATGTAGAGTAAAATGGTTCTTACTCTTGTACATTTGAAATTGGTAAGTTGTGATGTCTTGAACAAGATAAAGACCAACTAAGACCAATTATGTGAAGTGTTTATCTTGATAAGAATCCGCACTAACTCTTGAATATTTGTTTTGTCAAGCAATGGTTCTTGACAAGAGAATCTTATATGTCAAGAAGTCAGTGGGAGTCTTAAAGATATCGAAAAGTTTTCAAGAACTAATCAAGAATAAAACCTATTGTTTATCAGTAGAACACGACTTGAGGTTTGTAACCTATCGTGTTGACATATTCTTGTTTCTGTGCCCATTCCAGTAAAAGTTAATTATGCTTGTGAGTTCTATGAGTTCTCAATTGTTTGCATAACAACTTGGAAGCAATGGTAGGACCTTGTGCTGCAAGGTGGCAAGAAATTAAGATCGAACAAGTTCAGTCCATATGAGTTTGGATTTGTCAGTAACCTTGTCTTGTGATTATGGTTTTGACAAATTCACGTGGATAGGAACACATACACCATAAAATCTACGTTTCATAAGGTTTCTCTCCAATTCATGAAAATGATTGTGAGAAAACGCTTTCACTAAGTAGATTTTAAAGGATTAGAGTTAGCAGTAGTGATAGTTGCATTCTCAAATTCAGTTATGATTACGGCATCCCTATTCATAATTCGAATTGTGAGAAATGGAAAAAAGTTTGAACATTCGGGACTCATTAGTTTAAGTTCTGAAAGGTTCAAATACTAACTTGTGCTTAATTAATATGAAAGTTGTATGAGCTTAAGAAGCCTAGATAAAGTATTATCGAAGCATCTCATATCAGAAATCTGAACTTTGGTAAGAAAGTCAATAAGTATTGATTTCTAGAAGTCCAGTTGATTTTTGAGTACATGTCAAAGCTAGTGGGATCATAAGTGTTATGCTAATAAGAATGTAATTATTATGCTAGTGGGAGCACAGTTATTACTCTAAGTGTTGCAAGTTAGCAAATTTAATTATAGAAAACAAAAGTTTCAATTTGCAAAGATGCAGGGTTTGAAAAGTTGTTTTGCTATAATTAAGGGAGAGGAATTATACTTTATTTCAAATCTAAAAGCTTAGATTGAGATTTTAATCAAATTTAGTCAAGGATATATATGAATTAGATGTTGGAATGGTTCAACATAAGGAAATTCTATATATATGGATATGTTAATTGCGTTCTCAAAATCAATTATGATTACGACATCCCTCTTCATAGTTCGATTTTGAGAACATTGCAAATAGAAACATTGTAGCAAAAGACTGATCAAATATCATGTCTTTATGTAAGACATTATGTATCGTGTCCCATATGCTTCGGGTATAGGATCAATTGCATATGCTATAATATTCTCGTGTTCTAAATTTTCCAAATGCCTAGGGCATTAAGAGGAAAAAAGGAATAGAACCGGATATGACTAAATTGGTTAAGCAATTGTTGACGACAATCCGAGGTTTACCAAAGATTGGTTACTCATGGACAGTAGGAAGTATAGTGAAAATTTTGGAAGGACCATATTGACATATTCTGAAAAGAGGTGACTCTTGTTCAGAAGTGATAGTTAAAATGGGAATATGGGAATGTTTCCATAAGTGGAATTTATTCTTTTAATCTGTGTAAGATTAGAAGACTTAATGCAAGAAGGATGTTCAAAGGAATGTACTTTGAATGTGAGACTTCGTTTCCATGGAATTTCTCTCCATTGGAATACTTTGTAATGTTTGTTACCAAGTCTTTGTGACTTTTGTGCATAGTCATTACAAGAGGATCATTGCATATAAGTTTAGAATCTAACAGATTTCAGTAAATGGCAAGAATTTGGTATTCTTACATTTATGATAAAGATTTGGAATTGTGAAATGAGTGTCATTGAAATGCTTTCAATTGATCTATTTCACAAAGAAAAGACCATAGGCAAACATAGTTTGCAGGCTTGGAGCATGGGATAACTATTGTTTTAATTCAAGTATTAAGTTGATTATTCGAAATATTATACAATGAATAATGAGTAATCAATATGGCGATTAGAGAAAAGGTGTTTTATTTACACTCAAAAGTTTTGGGGACATATAGGATTAGTATTATTCTTGTGTTTCACTTTGCATGTTTTGACTTCCAGAATAACTAGGTTATTCAAACCATCCACAGTCGATCATACTTTGGAAGTGGTTATTGAGGAAAGACTGTCATGAATGGGTCTGTAGTTTGTCTAAAGGCGTTTAGACATAGAATAAGTTTGCTTGCAGTGTTCATGAGTACTCCTGGAATAAGATTCGAGTATTGGATTAAACCCACGCTAATTTGAATCACTTCATGGATTTTATCATGAGTGATCATGAGACGATAATATCTTATATTCTTCAAACGGAGAGATATGAGTTGCAGTTTACAATTCGGTTGCACATTGATGATATGTAAACGCACTGGTAACTTGGTGTTATAAAACATATCGTTGTATGTAACTTGATGAGTAGATAGAGCAAGCATATGAGTCGAATTTTATCCATTCCTTTTACCCTTGGAGGTATAAAAGCGATATCTGTGGGCCCCTCGATGATTTAGTGATGACACTCCTAAGTGCTTGGCCAAGCCTGGACTGATTTGATTTGTTCAATTAGTCAGTAGTCATAAATCGGAAGTCGGGAAACAACAGATGGACAGAGGGAATGATTATAATCCATGTCTCAGTCCATATGATATCTAGAATGGAGGAATATATGATCCCTTATTAAATGGACGCGTCATTGACTAGGTCAGAGTTCGACAGCGGCTTTTAAGAGCTATGGTTTCTAGTCGGGATTTTGGAGTCATACTTGAAATAATAGTTATTAGACTTATCCAAGTGAGAGACTGTTAGATTAGGTGTCTAAGCGCATAAATATAATTGTTATGTACTTGACCCGAGAGAAGCATGGTCCACTTGGGTTGCATATCACCAAGACAATTTGATAGGATGGACTTTTGAGAAGAGGTTAATTATGATTTATTAATATATTACAAGTTCTAATATATTAATATGAAATCATATTATTTAATTAGTATTGACCAAGAATTAATTTGGAATTAATTTAGTGATCAAAAGAGACTAATTAAATATATGGGGATTAATTGTGTAAATCACTGATTCTTATAATGTGGGCCAATGATCCATAATTCTTTAGGTTGGGCTAAACCAATGTGACAACCCATGGATAGTCCATGGAGGTTTAAACCCATGGAGCCTAAGGAATATGGAAGGTCATGCACATTACGGTTTACATGGTGCAACCCTAATCTTGCCACACTATATAAGAAGCCCCTTAGCATCCAAAATAACACACTAGTGTTCTTGGAGATCAAGAGTCGATTTTGGTGCTAGTATACTCTCTCTCAAAATTCATCCCTTGTCCAAGGTGTGTTGTGATTCCATTTGAGGCATCACACTTGGGGTGCTAAGTTCTTAAAGGCCAAATACATCAAGTTCATCAAGTTCTATAAGCTATATAAATAGGTAAACTCCTAACTAGTGTTCTATGTTGTTTATATCATTTGTATTCTAGTTGTAGGCTTAAAGCTTTGAAAACATTATTGCATCTATAATTAGAGAAAACATAGATCCAAAGCTTTTAGGGTTGTATGTGCAACATAGGATGTTGTAGTACACCATAACCCAACAAATCCTTCACCACGCCCAACCACTGGCGTTGCCTCATATTCAGATTTGGCCGATCCATTGGACACCTCAGGCTCTTGTGATCCGTGTAAATAGTACAGCAGACCCCATAGAGGTAATGGCGCCAAATCTTGAGGGTGAAAACCCTAGCTCCAAATCATGTGTCGGATCGTTCGCCTCATGAGGCTTCAGCTGTCTCGAAGCGTAAGCGATCACACGACCCGTCTGCATCAAAACTGCTCCCAAACCCTGATGGGTTTTATGTAGTCTAACATTCCTATGGTGCACATACAACCATAATGCTTTGGATCTAAGTTTTCTCTAATTATACATGCAACATTGTTTTTCCAAAGCATAAAGCCTAAACTAGCATGCAAGGAAACATTTAAATCATAAAAAAATTAGAAGAGTACCTTGTGTAGTAGCTTGCTTGTCTTTAACCTTTAGGATCCTAGAACCTCAAGTGTGATGCCTCAAATGTATTATAACAAACCAAGAACAAGATAATAGACTTGAGAGAGAGGCTTGGGAGCTCAAAATCGGCTAGCAACAACTAGTATGCATGAGTGTAACCGATTTTAGGTGTTAGGGTCTTCTTTTATAGCTTAGGATTACAACCACGAAAACCCTAATGACTCTTCATATTACATAAGCCTTTTGGGATAAACCATTCATGGACTTCCATGTAAGTTTAGTCCAACCCTAGTCAATATGAGTCATGAGTCCAACTAGAAGAATTACTGATTTACCTAATCAGTCCCTTTAACTTTAATTAGTTTCTTTTGATCACTAAATTAATACCAAATTAATTATTGATCAATACTAATTAAATAATGTGATTCCTCAATTAATTTATTATACTTATAATATATTAATAAACCACAATAACCTCTTTATCAAGTATCCATCCTATCAAATTATTCCAGAGTGTTACAACCCAAATGGACCATGCTATCATCGGGTCAAGTACATACCAATTATAGTTATGGGCTTAGACACCTAATCCAACAGTCTCCCACTTGGATAAGTCTAATAACTATAATTGCCAATGTAGCTTCAGAACCCAAGTAGCAATCGTATCTCTCTAAAAGTCTAATGTCGAGTCCTGACACGCCATTTAGATAAGGGATCATATAATCCTCTTTTCTTCTAGATATCATGCGGACAAATACATGGAACATAGTCATACTTATTGTCCAGCAGTTTGTTTCCCGATTTCTGATTTGTCTGACATAGAACTTAATTGAACACATCAATTTAGTCCTGACCGGGCCCGACACATAATTCAAAACAAAATCATCGAGGGGCCTAAGATATCGCTTTTAATCCTCTTAGGATAAAAGGAATTGATAAACTTCAACTTATATGCTTGCACTAACTATTAGTTAAATCATACAAACAACACGTTTTATAACATCGAGTTATTGGTTCGGTTTCGCACTGTCAATGTACAACCAACTAATAGTTGCTAACTCATATATCTTGGTTTGAAGATTATACGATATTATCATCTCACGATCACTTGTGATAAATTCCATGAAGTGATTCATGTAAGTGTGGGTTGATCCAATACTCAAATCTTATTTCAAGAGTACTCATGAATGTTGTAGAAAACCTTCGAAATGTCTAACTCCTTAGACAATCTTACAAAATCCATTCATGATAGTATACTTACATAACCTACTTCCAAAGTATGATCGACTGTGGATAGTTTGAATAGTTTTATTATTCTGGAAGTCAAAACATGCAAAAGTGAAACAATAGTAAATAATTGACACAAGACAGTAACTTTACTTATAAATAAAACTCCTTTTATTCAATCATCAAATGTCAATTACATTTTAGCTATTACAAGTTTCTAAATATCTATCTAATCATTAAAACTAATATCGTCCTTCAGCCCAATACACCTTGCATGCAGCAAGTGCTTTTCCCTGCTGAGTCCCTTTGTAAGGGGATTTGTTGGGTTTTTCTCTGACGATATCCTCTTCACTACGAGTAGTCCTTATTCTACTTGATGTCTTATAAAGTGATATTTTCCATCGATGTGCCTGGATCTGCCATGGTCCCTTGGTTCCTTAGCTAAGGCAACTGCATTTTCATTGTCATAGAAAATATCCATAGGCTCCTTTACAGCTGGTACAACTCTAAGGTCTCCAATGAAGTTCTTCAGCCATATTGCCTCCTTTGCTGCTTCGCTTGCTGCTATGTACTCTAATTTGCATGTTGAATCAGCCACAATTTCTTGTTTGGAACTTTTCCAAGTTATTGCTCCTCCATTAAGGGTAAATACCCAGCCCGACTGAGAGCGGAAATTATTTTTGTCGGTCTGAAAACTGGCGTCACTATACCCTGTTACTCTTAAGTCATCACTCCCACCGAGGGTAAGGATACATTCCTTAATCCTCCGCAGGTACTTAAGAATGTTCTTTACCGCAGTCCAGTGAGTTTTACCAGGGTTCCCTTGATATCTGCTGACCATGCTCAAGGAAAAGGCCACATGAGGGCGAGTACTAGTCATAGCATACATGATTGAGCCTACTGCAGAAGCATATGATACTCAACTCATTTCTGCTATCTCAGCCTCTGTACTCGGACACTGATTCTTACTCAGTTTGGTATTACTCTGGATTGGTAAGTCTCCTCTCTTGGAATTCTCCATGCTGAAACGTTTCAACACCTTATCCAAATAGGTACTTTAACTAAGTCCTATTAGTCTTTTACTCCGGTTTCACAAAACCCTTATCCCTAGAATGTAAGCAACTTCTCCGAGGTCCTTCATAGCAAAACACTTCCCAATCCAGGACTTAACCTCCTGCAAGGTTGGAATGTCGTTTCCTATGAGTAGTATGTCATCCACATACAACACGAGAAAGCTAAATATACTCCCACTAACTTTGATGTCTACGTAGGACTCATCCTCGCTTCTCGGAAATCCAAATTCTTTGACTTTCTCATCAAAACAAAGATTCCATCTACGATATGCTTGTTTCAATACATAAATGGATTTCTCAAGCTCACACACTCTATTAGGGTACTTTGCATCGACAAAACCCTCTGGCTGATTCATGTAAGCATCTTCAGCCAACTTCCCATTAAGGAAAGTGGTGAGAAGGTATCATCATAGTCAACTCCAGGAGTTTGAGTAAAGCCCTTTACAACCAATCGTGCCTTATAGGTGTGTACTTTCCCATCTATGTTGGTCTTCTTCTTGAAGATCCATTTGCACCCGACTGTCTTTCGACCCGGTACATTGTCAACCAAGTTCCAGACTTGATTATCATAGATGGCTGAATCTCGTTGTCCATTGCCTCTTTCTATTTCGCAGACTCGGGGTCTGCCATGGCTTCCTTGTAGCTGTTAGGTTAATTCAATTTTACCAGTGTACTATCACTGATAAATGTATCACCTTCAGAAGTAATATGGAAACCATAAAATTCAAGTGCCTGTCTAACTCTACTGGAATGCCTCTGAGGTAAGGACTTGTAAATCTGTTCAACAAGAGTTTCCTCCTCGGGTTGAGCGCTAGTGTTTGAGGTTCCTTCATCACTTAACTCCTGAAGCCCTTCAAGGTTAATTTGCCTCCCACTGTCCTATTGGCATATTAGTTCTCTCTCGCGAAAGACTCCTCTCCTCGCAACGAAGACAACATTGTCACTCGGTCTATAGAAGAGATATCCAAAGGATTTCGGTGGGTAGCCGATGAAAATACATCGCTCACTACGAGGTTCGAGCTTATCATGAGTTTCTTTTCTCACAAAAGCCTCGCAACCCCAAACTTTGATGTCTGCTAACAAGGGAACCTTCCCTATCCACATCTCATGAGGTGTTTTGGAAACCCTTTTAGTTGGGACTAGATTAAGGATATGGGAGGCAGTCTCTAGGGCATACCCCCAGAATGAGATAGGTAACGAAGCTCGACTCCTCATAGAACGAACCATGTCCAGCAAGGTTCGATTGCACCTCTCAGCCACACCGTTAAGCTGTGGTGTCCTAGGTGGCGTCAATTGTGAAACAATTCCACATTCCTTAAGATAGTCATGGAACTCAATACTAAGATACTCTCCTCCTCGATCGGATCGGAGCATCTTTATCTTCCTGCCCAGCTGATTCTCCACTCTTTGTTTAAACTCTTTGAACTTTTCAAAGGTTTCTTACTTATGCTTGATTAAGTAGACATACCCATATCTACTATAATCATTAGTAAAAGTCACATAGAAGCTTTTAGCATCCCTTGTGGCGGTTCTGAAGGGTCCACACACATCGGTGTGTATGACATCCAACAGACCCTTACCCCTTGCACAAGTGCCAGTGAAGGGTGACTTGGTCATCTTTCCAAGCAAACAAGATTCACAAGTGTCATCCGATTTTAAGTCAAATGACTCCAAGACTCCATCCTTTTGGATTTGGGCTATGTGCTTCTTGTTAACATGTCCAAGACGACAATGCCATAAGCATGCTTTATCCAAATCATTGGATGAATCAATATGCAACACATCATTTCCTATGTTATCGACAACCATCACAGTTTCATATATTTCATTGCAAGGTAATGCTTCAAAATAAAATACACCATTAAAATAAGCATTTATTGAACCAATTTCATTATTAAAAGAAAAGGTAAAACCTTGTTCATACAAGCTGTGAAAAGAAATAATATTTCTCGCCATATCAGACGAGTAGCAACAATCATTCAAATCTAATTTTAAACCAAACCAAGCAATAAAGAATAAACATCAATCTTGGTGACAGGCGACTTTCCTCTATTCCCCATGATTAAGTTCATCTTCTCGTGCTCCACATCCCTACATCTTTTTAGATCCTGCAAATCAGAACAAATGTGTAAGCCACATCCTGTATCAAGGACCCAAGAATTAGCATGTGACGAGTTATTAGACAAAATAGTATAAATACGTGCGAAGGAGGGTTTGATCTTTCCTATCCTTTATGTCCTGCAAGTATTTGGGGCAGCTTCACTTCCAGTGCCCTTTATCATGACAACCCGGCAGAATGTATTATTACCTCGGGTACGCTGTATAGTACCTTTGCTAATGCAAACCCGGCAGAATGTATTATTACCTCGTGTTTGCTAACTCGGGTACTCTGTATAGTACCTTTGCTAATGCAAACCCGGCATTACCACGTGTTTGCTAACCCTGGTACTCTGTATAGTACCTTTGTTAATGCAAACTAGGTATGATGCATCTTTACTTATTTAATATGTTGTTTTTATATTAAAAGTATTATACATATCTTGGTATAGTTGAATGTATTTTGATAAATTCCTTGGAAAGTATACAGTCATGAATCATACTTGTATATTTAGTTTTGAATCATAAATTATACCTATTATAATTTATATGTTCTATCTGATTAGCATGAATTCTCATGGAATATCACCTTTGCTCAGCCTGATACAAAGGTAATGATACTAAAAGGAGTAACCTTTTAGACTCATATATGTATAATATATATATATATATATATATATATATATATATATATATATATATAATTAAGAAGGAAACGACCTTCAGACAAATAATACAACCCTAATTCCACATCCAAACAAGGAAAAGGATATAGGATAATTCATTAGTACTAAGCCCTTCAAATCTTATTTATATATTTATACATATATTAACATGATTTTGGCATTTATACTTTGAAATAGCTTATAAAACATTTTTCAAAGAATTTAACGGAGTTTTTACATGACTTTAAAGATTTAACATGGCTTCACGTTATTTTGAAAGTATTTGGTAATTCTTAAAAGCATACGGAAATTCTTTGTGTGATTATTATCACATCCAATTATTAACACAATTTAATATTGTGTTAAACTTGTATTCCCCCCCCCCCCCTAAAAAGTATTTAAAAACCATTGAAAAGGTAAATTATAGGGGTATGAACTCACTTGATAGGTGGTGAACCGGACAGAGTTTCGTTTCACGAAAAGGAGTTTATTTGTCGAGAAACCGGCTCAATTTGGGCAGAGTTTCGACAGGAGAGAGGTTACTTCTCGGGAATCTCGGGGCTTCAAGGTTTGCTTAGGGTTCGAGACTTGATACTGGGGCTTTAGGGGTTGTATATGAGTTTGTGGAAGTGAAAGGGGTGAAAGTGTGTGAAAATTGAGGTGAAAAATGGGGTTTCTTCGGAAGCCCTCGCATGCTTTATATAGTCCGAAGGTTCGGACCCGAGCCTATGCGAGGTTGCCACGCATTGGACAGATGGAGAAGGGAGGGGGCTTCTTCGGACCGGAGGCTCGCTGCTGGCTGGCTCGGATTGGACCGGACTTCGGTCCAATAGAAGGAGGACACGTGCGAAGGAGGGCGTCCGAGGGGTGTCTCCGGGGCATCTCATGCGAGGCTGTTCACTTCTTAGTGGACCTCGGCTGCGGTCCAATCAGGAGGTGTCACGCATGGCTTCGGTCCACTCAGCAGCTGCCACGTGCGAGGTGACGTGTCACTTGCGAAATTGCCCGGTTTTCCAATTTTTCTTTGTTTTTGTGCCAAAACTTGCGAAAATCATAACTTTCGTATACGAGCTCCGTTTTTGGCGTTCTTTAAATGCACGCGTAGGTAAAATCATGCTCTACGACTTTCGTTTAGACTTCGTCGGCTAATTTTGAATTTATTTTTAATATTATTATTTTAAAAGACCGGGACGGGAATTCGTTAAAAATTCATAACTTCTTCATCCGACGTCCATTTTTGTCTGTCTTTTTACCGTTGTACTAGTACCGACGAGACCTTCAATTCTCGTTTAGGTTGTGTCGGCTAAAAATCGCTCGATCTTTATTTCGAGTTTTTAGCTGTACACTGCTATGCTGAACTTAGAAAAATCATAACTTCCTCATACGAAGTCAGATTTGGACGTTCTTTTTATGAACGTTGTCGGTTTAACGTATTATACAACTTTCATTTAGATTGTTAAGGCTAAAAATCCTTTTATCGAAAATTCGCTTTTTACACTGAACAGTGTTTTGCCGGTTTTACCGTGGATTTTCGATTGGTCATAACTTCTTCGTTATAACTCGGATTTCAGTGTTCTTTATGTTTTTGGAAACCTTGTTACAAACTCTACCACTTGGTTCATCCCAATTACGATTATTGATCAATTTATTTTTGACCAAAATTTGACTGGTGTCACATTATCCCCCCGTTAGAGGGAATTTCGTCCCGAAATTAAGTCTAAAGTGATACTCATGGACTAGGTCTAATCTTTCTTTCCCAAGTGAATCCAGGTCCCTGGTTTGTAATCCAGCGAACCTTCACTAACGGGATAAGACTTAGCGTGGTTCTTCAGATTTCCCTATTCATGGTTTTTATTGTTTCTTCTACAGAGTGTAGATTTTTATTTAACTTGATTTCATTGAGTGAAATAACAAGTGTTTTATCGGATAGAAACCTCTTTAGATTTGATATGTGAAAGATGGGATGAATGTTATTAAGTTTTTGTGGTAGTTTAAGTTTAAAAGTACAAGACCGATTCTGGTAAGAATCTCAAATGGTCTTATGTACCTTGAATTTTGTATTCCACGCTTTCACTAGCGCACTTGTCCTTCCAGGGTGAGACCTTCATATGACAAGGTCATCAATCCTGGAATTCCAAGGGTGTTCTTTTATCGAAGCCGTAGCTTCTCTTGATTAACTCTGGAAGCTTTATGGCGTTTCCCGATTCGTATTTTGTTTTTGGTAGTTTCTCGGATGAATTCCAGATCAGCGAGGGTGCTGTGTGGAAATTGGATCTCTAGCTAGTTGAGTATTACCTACTTTAGTCCAGTGCATATAGAATTTGTACTTGTGATCACAGAAGGTTTCGAATGCAGCAATTTAAATGCTAGCGTGTTAAAGGACTCGACTAATTGGTAAATGGATATCCCATTTTTTACCATAGTCGATCCACTAGAATCATGACTACTCTGGTTTTATTCTGTTATTATTACTACGAACCCCTTTTTTGATTCATAATTGGTGGGTATTACCAATACGAGGGTTTTGTTAATTTGAAATTATGAACTTTCATGAAACGATCCTTACTAGGTCTCTCTATAATCGTTTGGTGTATACAAGTCATGTATAATTAAGATTGGTAAGACCTTTGACTGAGCAACCCTGCCCTAAATCCACAACCAAGCAAGGAACATGAAATGAGGCGGGATTACTCACTCTAGGTCTACAAATCTTAATTATAAATGACCCTTATGTATACACTAAGTCATCATAGCTTACCTGTTAGGGTTTCCAATTTTTATATAAGTGTTATGATTTAATTTGAACGGAAGTGTAATCATAATTATAGATAATTATCGGGGATTGGAAGCGTACCAAAATATAGCAGGGTTCTTTGATGCTTTCCCATGTATTGGGATCAAAATCCTCGTGCCCCCCCCCCCCCCCCCCCCCCCGTCGTTCTTCTCTGTTGGACAGTCCCTCTTGTAATGTCCTATTTCACCACAAAGGTGACATATGGGGATGGTTCCAACATCGGTAGTTGAAGTGATGAACTCAACCGGAGTTCTACAGAAGCGGGCGGTATGCCCCTTCAAGTTGCATCTATTGCAATGCCTCTTTCGGCAACCTCCATGGTGATGGTAGTTGCATTTGCTGCAGTGTGGGAGGTTTCCTATATACGACTTAGTTGGTGCTAGAATAACAGGGCTGATGGGGGTATTGACTGCCCCAGTTCGATGCCCTCAGTTAGGTTCTTGAGTTGAACAACTCCCTTTCATGTTCTCGAACTTTCGTTTAAGGTTATTATGCTTAAGTTTCGAGGTATTCTTACAAGTAGGTGCTCGTTGTTGTACTTGGCCATCACCACGATCGGGGTTACCGATAACATTACTACTAACATTTGTATTGTTAGTATTAAGGTGTGCCATGATAGCTGCCACAGCTGCTGTGACCGCAGCTTGAAACGTAGCCGCATCTATCTGAAGGATTGGTGTTTCGCTGGTGGGTTGGTTACACTTCTTTGGAGGCATGATTCTGTTACATGATAAGAAAATGAGGTCGTGAGCGACTATCGTGTCTCTAAATGTATTCTAACCATTTGTATCTATGTATTAATCTTTCGTTTTGTTATATTATTCTTAATGATTCGACATGCATCCCTATGATGCAGTCCTGGTGAGGAACAGGAATGAGTTTCTAGAATGGTTAGGAAACGAGTATCATCCGAACTAAGTTACCTTCGTTTGGTGGATATCGTTTCCCAATTTTCGAAAATATTCGAAAATAATTCATAACAGTGTGTACATAAAATAGACTTACGAATTTGAGAGGTAATCACTATCAATTAAGATTCCGTGATCTGATTCATTGTTATTAGCCGCGATAGAAAAAGAGGATAAGCTCCAAACCTAATGTGAGTAATGAAATCACTAACTCACTAGGTTGAACCGATTTACTAGTTATTACTTAGATGAAAAGGTGCTCGAAGACTTCACATGAATCATGCGTGGTTTCCCTTTGTTCTATTCTGGGTGGTAATGATTTGTTCTCTCCTGGTATCTATAGGGTGTCCTTTTCCTCTGTAGGTATATTGAATTCCCAAGCTATCTTACTTCCGATTCTGACACTGATCCCTATTACTTCGTAATGAAGATTTTGAATCTTGGAAGTTCATGCGAATATCTCATTGGTGTCCTTAATAGGGTAAAGGCACTAAATGATTTCTATAGTTTATGTACTTCTCATATGTTTCTTTCTTGGGATCTCCTAATGAAATTTTGTTGGATTCTCCTTGACTCTTCTATTGATTGCTGGAGTAACTATGTCTATCTAACGGGTTTATACGAGAATGGGAATGCCTAAAGAATCTATGAGAAAATTTGAATTTTTACGAAGGTGATTCTTTTTGGTCCTTCTATAATCACATGGTGTGTACTGATTATATATAATCCAGATCAAATAGACCTTTGAATAAGTAATCCTACTCTAAAACCACATCCAAACAAGGAAAACGAAGTAGAGTAAAAATCACATATTCTAAGTCTATAAAATCTCGGCTATATATAACCTTAACGTATTCACTTAGTAATTATAGACTTATCAGAAAAGATCTTTTTAACATTTCCCCAAAGGTATGTAACATACCTCCATGTTATTTTGGTTATGAGTTTGATTCTTGGACTTCTAGATACAAGAACTTAACAAGTTTTCAGTTTTCTTGTTATAGCATCCTAAAATACTCCCATAGTATTTTAGTCTTTATGTTTGGTTCTAGAATTCTTCTGGCACTTAGGTAAGTTTTAGACCAGTTGCAACACTACAATCACTCCCCAAACATGTGTTGTTCATACCTCGGATGAATATAGTTGATCAGGCTATATTGATCCCAGATATGATTACGTCACTGTCTAGGTTTAACTGCAATGTCCAACATCCAAATACTTTTGTTTTGTTCTTCTTGTGATACTCATTCTGGTATATATACTCTGCATGTACTTATACTTTTATAAAATATTAATATATTTTTAAAGTATAATTCTTGGTCAGAGTGTTTTTATCCCAATGGGTTTATAGTTCTGTATCTTTTATGACTGATATATTGAGTTCATTATAAACACTTCTCTGATAGCAATCTGTCGCACCCCCAAACCAGAACGGCGGAAACGTTCGGGGGCGGAGGACTTAAGGTAAGTATCACAACACATGTAACATAGTAATCAAAGTACAAACAACCATTGCATTAATAAGTATAAGTTTTACATAAGTGTTTAAACATTACATATTCAAACACTAAAGTAGGTACAGTAGAAGACAAGAGTCGCAGTACTGTACTAGGTAGTCTTCTCAAAAGCTTCTGGAGTGTACCTGTCTACTGGATTCCTGAGAATACAAGTTATTTGGAAATAGTAGATCAGCATTTAAGCTGGTGAGTTCATAAGTATTTTAGTTCTGTTAAGTATACCCTAAGTTCTTTGAATAAGTTCACTGGTTTCTCCAGGAAATCCTATATTTCCTGAGGTGCTAGATTGATAACCTCAATAGTTTCCCTCTGTAATTACTTAGTTTATACTGATTATAGATAACACAATATCGAATGGACAGTCAACTGGGTGTATCTGCCCTAAGCCCACAACCAAACAAGGAACAGGAAGTAAGGCGGAAGTCACACACTTTACTGTTAATCGGATATTACTCATGTATAAGTATGATGTAATAACTAAGGAATTGTAGAAGTAACCACTAAAGGTCTTTTATGTTATACTAGTTTACCGAGATTGAGTGACTAAGTTCCATTGGATAAGTGGTTTAATCCCAAAAACCGTTCTCTTTGTATTACTGTTTTGTATTTATATTCCTTTATGAAAACCTGAAACTGAGAGTGTACCTGGCTCCACCAGGTGTTAATGAAAACTGTATTAACTCATTGTATTTTGTATTCTATAAACTGGTACTTTGAAGGTGTACTTTCGTTTATTTGTTTATACACTAACGTATTGTTAATACCTTTTTAATGAGTAGTTTTTATTATAACCATACTATGACGGATGGCCTGAAACAAACGCTTTGTGGGCGTTTAAACTGGTGATAACAATTGTCATTCATCGGTGTGTATGCCGGACTGTAGCTAGCAGCCTGAGTGCGGGGTTGTCAATCCCGATATAGATCTACACACACTTGTTTCGATCCCCGACTGGAGATTCTGGTTATAATGTCAGGACTTTCCTATGTTGTCTAAAATGAATTAAACAACCTGAATATAGAGTCTCATAAAAAGCATATTAAACGTTACATGTATATTAGTTTTGAAAACCCAATCATTCTGAAATAATGATTGACAGTATATTCTTAGTTTTCCAAACATGTATTTGATAAGTGTAAACCCTTGATTTGTTTTGAATCAAAACCCTAGTTTCTTGTAAAACAGTGTATTCTAGTATACTTGAATTATGAATTATTACCTCGTGTTTGCTAACTCGGGTACTCTGAATAGTACCTTTGCTAATGCAAACCCGACAGAATGTATTATTACCTTGTGTTTGCTTACTCGGGTACTCTGTATAGTACCTTTGCTAATGCAAACCCGGCATTACCACGTGTTTGCTAACCCTGGTACTCTGTATAGTACATTTGTTAATGCAAACTAGGTATGATGTATCTTTACTTATTTAATATGTTGTTTTTATATTAAAAGTATTATACATATCTTGGTATAGTTGAATGTATTTTGATAAATTCATTGGAAAGTATACAGTCATGAATCATACTTGTATATTTAGTTTTGAATAATAAATTATACCTATTATAATTTATATGTTCTATCTGATTAGCATGAATTCTCATGGAATATCACCTTTGCTCAGCCTGATACAAAGGTAATGATACTAAAAGGAGTAACCTTTTAGACTCATATATGTAATATATATATATATATATATATATATATATATATATATATATATATATATATAATTAAGAAGGAAACGACCTTCGGACAAGTAATACAACCCTAATTCCACATCCAAACAAGGAAAAGGATATAGGATAATTCATTAGTCCTAAGCCCTTCAAATCTTATTTATATATTTATACATATATAAACATGATTTTGGCATTTATACTTTGAAATAGCTTATAAAACATTTTTCAAAGAATTTAACGGAGTTTTTACATGATTTTAAAGATTTAACATGGCTTCACGTTATTTTGAAAGTATTTGGTAATTCTTAAAAGCATACGGAAATTCTTTGTGTGATTATTATCACATACAGTTATTAACACAATTTAATATTGTGTTAAACTTGTATTCCCCCCCCTAAAAAGTATTTAAAAACCATTGAAAAGGTAAATTATAAGGGTATGAACTTACTTGATAGGTGGTGAACCGGACAAAGTTTCGTTTCACGAAAAGGAGTTTATTTGTCGAAAAACCGACTCAAATTGGGCAGAGTTTCGACAGGAGAGAGGTTACTTCTCGGGAATCTTGGGGCTTCGAGGCTTGCTTAGGGTTCGAGACTTGATACTGGGGCTTTAGGGGTTGTATATGAGTTTGTGGAAGTGAAAGGGGTGAAAGTGTGTGAAAATTGAGGTGAAAAATGGGGTTTCTTCGGAAGCCCTCGCATGCTTTATATAGTCCGAAGGTTCGGACCCGAGCCTATGTGAGGCTGCCACGCATCGGACAGATGGCGAAGGGAGGGGGCTTCTTCGGACCGGAGGCTCGCTGCTGGCTGGCTCGGATTGGACCAGACTTCGGTCCAATAGAAGGAGGACACGTGCGAAGGAGGGCGTCCGAGGGGTGTCTCCGGGGCATCTCATGCAAGGCTGTTCGCTTCTTAGTGGACCTCGGCTGCGGTCCAATCAGGAGGTGCCACGCATGGCTTCGGTCCACTCAGCAGCTGCCACGTGCGAGGTGACGTGTCACTTGCGAAATTGCCCGGTTTTCCTATTTTTCTTTATTTTTATGCCAAAACTTGCGAAAATCATAACTTTCGCATACGAGCTCCATTTTTGGCGTTCTTTATATATGCACGCGTAGGTAAAATCATACTCTACGACTTTCGTTCAGACTTCGTCAGCTAATTTTGACTTTATTTTTAATATTATTATTTTAAACAAACCGGGACGGGAATTCGTTAAAAATTCATAACTTCTTCATCCGACGTCCATTTTCGTTTGTCTTTTTACCGTTGTACTAGTACCGACGAGACCTTCAATTCTCGTTTAGGTTGTGTCGGCTAAAAATCGCTCGATCTTTATTTCGAGTTTTTAGTTGTACACTACTATACTGAAACTTAGAAAAATCATAACTTCCTCATACGAAGTCAGATTTGGACGTTCTTTTTATGAACGTTGTCGGTTTAACATATTCTACAACTTTCATTTAGATTGTTAAGGCTAAAAATCCTTTTATCGAAAATTCTCTTTTTACACTGAACAGTGTTTTGCCGGTTTTACCGCGGATTTTCGATTGGTCATAACTTCTTCGTTATAACTCAGATTTCAGTGTTCTTTATGTTTTTGGAAACCTTGTTACAAACTCTACCACTTGGTTCATCCCAATTACGATTATTGATCAATTTATTTTTCACCAAAATTTGACTGGTGTCACATAAGGCTAGGACCCAACACAATATTTTACAATTCGGAAGAGGGATGCCGTAATCCAATTGCAAAATATTTGAAGGTAGGTAAATGATGATTTACTAATTTCCACCATGAAAAACGAAATTGATTATTAAGTTTTAAATGAATTGAAATTCCTAGATTCTATTTAGATTCATTGAACTATTTCAATTGCATGTTTAAATCTCGATTATTTCTTTCAAGTTTGTGACTGGGATGCCGAGGATCACAAACAAGGTGTGAATAACTATGCAAATCAGCTTGGTACACTTAATGTTACAAATCACCTAATTAATGTGTCGGTTAACAACACACGCTCCATTGATCGATTATTAAATGAAGTTACCATTTGCCATACATTGTCAGTCCCAAATTAGTGTGTCGGTTAACCACACACGCTCCACTAAGACTTAACAAGGTGCAAAGTGCAATTTCATGGAATAGCACCATTCTCACATTTTTCCTAAAGTAACTAAGATTGGGAATTTATAAAAGTTTAGTTACTTTATTAATTATCATTATACTTATTAATGAGAATTAATGTCCTATCTTACCCGTTCGGCTAATGACCCTCCACCAGTCAAGGAAGCGGTGAGTGAGAGTGGACACCCATTAATCCACCATTTTATAGGTAGTAACCTTATACCCCCCCCCCTTTTATAGACCGACTTCGTGAATGAGGCCTACTAACGGTAAGACTGACTTGTCTTATATATATATATATATATATATATATATATATATATATATATATATAAGTATTAAACTTTAATATTATAATAGTATAAGGGTTGAATTTTAAACTTTTAAAATTCTAGGGTCTGGAATTAAAGTTTCATTAATGTAACTTTTCATGTTCTAAAACTTGAGGGCAAGTCTTGTAACTTGTCAAGACTTTTGAAATTCATAACTTATGGACTTTTATGTTGCATGAATGAGACCTTTCCAATTCCAAACTTGAGGAAAAGTTATGAAACCTTTCAAGACTCTTTGAATTCTATAACTTACATTAGTTAATGGTTTTATAAATGAAGACTTTTCATATTCCATAAGTTGAGGACAAGTTATGGAGCTTTTTCAAGAACACATATGGATCAAATTAACTAGTCCAATTATGATATGATGATCATTTACTTATTTGACCTAATTTGATTCATATTCAAGATAGTTTCAAATTTTACAAATAACTAGTATTTCACAAAAATCAAGTAGTTATCTCAGAACTTGACATAGTTCATGTTTTTGGATGGGGATTAACATTACCATATCATTAAAATCGAATTTTATGAACCAAAACAGTTTGTGGTAATGTTTCTAATCCAAAACAGGGGAAAACCTCGAAGATTCTGCCCACAGACAGTGTAACTCGTCGAGTGCACTTATAAACTCGACGAGTTCATCTTCATAAGGCACCTACTCGTCGAGTTCATATATGGACTCGCCGAGTAGGCCCTAGTAGAATCCAGTTTTGCAGTTTTTTAGCTTTGAGAATTACACAGTTGCATCATTACAATAGAAAACATCCTAGGCTCTGATACCACTGATGGGTTTTATGTACTCTAACTTTCCTATGGTGCACATACAACCCTAATGCTTTGGATCTAAGTTTTCTCTAATTATACATGTAACAATTTTTTTTCCAAAGCATAAAGCCTAAACTAGCATGCAAGGCAACATTTAAATCATAAAACAGTTAGAAGAGTACCTTGTGTAGTAGCTTGCTTGTCTTTTACCTTTAGGAGCCTAGAACCTCAAGTGTGATGCCTCAAATGTCTTATAACAAACCAAGAACAAGAGAATGGACTTCAGAGAGAGGCTTGGGAGTTCAAAATCGTCTAGCCACAACTAGTGTGCATGAGTGTAACCGATTTTAGGTGTTAGGGTCTTCTTTTATAGCTTAGGATTACAACCATGCAAACCCTAATGACTCTTCATATTACATAAGCCTTTTAGGCTAAAGCTTTCATGGACTTCCATGTATGTTTAGTCCAACCCAAGTCAATATGAGTCATGAGTCCAACTAGTAGAATTACTGATTTACCAAATCAGTACCTTTAACTTTAATTAGTTTCTTTTGATCACTAAATTAATACCAAATTAATTCTTGGTCAATACTAATTAAATAATGTGATTCTTCAATAAATATATAATACTTATAATATATTAATAAACCATCATAACCTCTTTCTCAAGTATCCATCCTATCAAATTGTTCCAAAGTGTTACAACCCAAATGGACCATGCTATCATCAGGTCAAGTACATACCAATTATAGTTATGGGCTTAGACACCTAATCCAACAAAGCCGTGATCGACGCATCTCAATAAACCACAAAATCCTCAACACCCTCCGGTAGGGTCAAAATCGCCACCTCGCATAATCTCTGCCTCAGGATCTCAAAAGTTGCCTGCTGCTCAAGCCCCCAGCAAACAGTAACTGTCTTCTTTGTCAATCGAGTCAAAGGAACACCTATCTTGGAGAAATCATATATGAATCTCCGATAGTAACCTGCTAAACCAAGGAAACTCTGAATCTCAGATGGAGACCTCGGAACCTCCCACCGCATTATGGCCTCGACCTTGGACGGTTGACTAGGATACCATTCTCGTCGATAAGGTGCCCCAGAAAAATGCACCTCGCACAACCAGAACTCACACTTGGATAACTTAGTGAAAAGTCTCTCCCTCCTCAATGTCTCCAACACCTCCCTTAAGTGCTCCTCGTGCTGCTTCTGAAATAATGATTGATAGTATATTCTTAGTTTTCCAAACATGTATTTGACAAGTGTAAACCCTTGATTTGTTTTGAATCAAAACCCTGGTTTCTTGTAAAACCGTGTATTTTAGTATACTTGAATCATGAATTATTACCTCGTGTTTGCTAACTCGGGTACTCTGTATAGTACCTTTGCTAATGTAAACCCGGCAGAATGTATTATTACCTCGTGTTTGCTAACTCGGGTACTCTGTATAGTACCTTTGCTAATGCAAACCTGGCAGGATGTATTATTACCTCGTGTTTGCTAACTCGGGCACTCTGTATAGTACCTTTGCTAATGCAAACCCGGCATTACCACGTGTTTGCTAACCATGGTACTCTGTATAGTACCTTTGTTAATGCAAACTAGGTATGATGTATCTTTACTTCTTTAATATGTTGTTCGTATATTAAAGGTATTATACATATCTTGGTATAGTTGAATGAATTTTGGTAATTTCCTTGGCAAGTATACAGTCGTGAATCATACTTGTATATTTAGTTTTGAATCATAAATTATACCTATTATAATTTATATGTTCTATCTGATTAGCATGAATTCTTATGGAATACCACCTTTGCTCAGCCTGATACAAAGGTAATGATACTAAAAGGAGTAACCTTTTAGACTCATATATGTATAATATATATATAATTAAGAAGGAAACGACCTTCGGACAAATAACACAACCTTAATTCCACATCCAAACAAGGAAAAGGATATAAGATAATTCATTAGTCCTAAGCCCTTCAAATCTTATTTATACATTTATACATATATAAACATGATTTTGGCATTTATACTTTGAAATAGCTTATAAAACATTTTTCAAAGAATTTAACGGAGTTTTTACATGACTTTAAAGATTCAACATGGCTTCACGTTATTTTGAAAGTATTTGGTAATTCTTAAAAGCATACGGAAATTCTTTGTGTGATTATTATCACATACAGTTATTAACACAATTTAATATTGTGTTAAACTTGTATTCCCCCCCCCCCAAAAGCATATAAAACCATTTAAAAAGGTATATTATAGGGGTATGAACTCACTTTGATAAGTGGTGATTCGGGCAGCGTTTCGTTTCCCGTAAAGAGTTTATTTAACGAGAAACCGGCTCAAACCGAGCAGAGTTTCGACAGGAGAGAGGATGAATTCTCGAGAATTCCGGGCCTCCGGGGCTTGCTTCGGGCTTTAGACTCGATACCGGGGCCTTGGGGGGTCGTGAGAAAGTCGAGGGGGTTAAAATGTGAATTTTGGGAAGTTTTGGGGTGAAAAAGTCCTCTTAGCCGAGGAGTCTCGCACCCTTTATATAGGGGTGCGAGGGTGCGGTCCGAGATGGTGAGTCAGCAGCCACCTGGCGAGGGGGAGGAGTCAGCAGGACACGCGTCAGACATGCGAAGTGTACACGTGCGAGGCTCGGACCCGGTGGCGAGGCGGTGGCTTCAGTTCGGACACCTGGAGGCTTCGGAATGGACCGGACTTCGGTCCAATGGGAGAAGGCCAAGCATGCGAAGGGTCATCCGAGGAGTGTCTCATGCGAGTGCTGTCCGAAGCTTATTGGACCTCGGCTCCGGTCCACTCAGAAGGTGACACGTGAACTGCGGTCCAACCAGAAGATAACATGTGGAGGTTCGCACGTGATGATGACGTGTCCGAAGAGTGACATGCGAAATTTCTCGGTTATCCACAATTTCTCGATTTTTGTGCCAAAAACTTGTGAAATTCATAACTTTCGCATACGAGCTCCGTTTTTGACGTTCTTTATATGCACGCGTAGGTAAAATCATGCCCTACGACTTTCGTTTAGACTTCGTCGGCTGGTTTTAATTTATTTTTAATGTTATTATTTTAAACAGACCGTTGTGCTACTTTTGACGGGACCTTCGATTCTCGTTTAAGTTGCGTCGGCTAAATATCGATTGATTTATATTTCGAATTTTTAGTTGTCTACTGCTAAACCGAAAATTCGAAAAATCATAACTTCCTCTCACGAAGTCAGATTTTTACGTTCTTTTTATGAACATTCTCGGTTTAACATATTCTACAACTTTCATTTAGATTGTTAAGGCTAAAAAGCCTTTTATCGAAAATTCACTTTTTACACTCGATAGTGTTTTGCCGGTTTTATCGCGGATTTTTGATTGGTCATAACTTCTTCATTATAACTCGGATTTCAGTGTTCTTTATGTTTTTGGAAACCTTGTTACAAACTCTACCACTTGGTTCATCCCAATTACGATTATTGATCAATATATTTTTGACCAAAATTTGACTCCGTTAGAGGGAATTTCGTCCAGAAATTAAGTCTAAAGTGATATTCATGGACTAGGTCTAATCTTTCCTTTCGCAAGTGAATTCAGGTCCCTGGTTTGTAATCCAGCAAACCTTCACTAACGGGATAAGACTTAGCGTGGTTCTTTAGATTTCCCTATCCATGGTTTTTCATTGGTTCTACTACAGAGTGTAGACTTTTATTTAACTTGATTTCATTGAGTGAAATAACAAGTGTTTTATCGGATAGACACCTCTTTAGATTAGATATGTGAAAGATGGGATGAATGTTATTAAGTTTTTGGTGGTAGTTTAAGTTTTAAAAGTAAAAGACCGATTCTGGTAAGAACCTCAAATGGTCCTATGTACTTTGAGTTTTGTATTTCACGCTTTCTCAAGCGCATCTTGTCCTTCCTGAGTGAGACCTTCATATGACAAGGTCATCAATCCTGGAATTCCAAGGGTTTTCTTTTATCGAAGTCGTAGCTTCTCTGGTTAACTCTGGAAGCTTTATGGCGTTTCCCGATTCGAATTTTGTTTTTGGTAGTTTCTCGGATGAATTCCAGTTCAACGAGGGTGCTATGTGGAAATTGGATCTCTAGCTAGTTGCGTATTACCTACTTTAGTTCAGTGCAGATAGAATATGTACTTCTGACCACAGAAGGTTTCGAATGGAGCAACTTGAATGCTAGCGTGTTAAAGGACTAGACTAATTGGTAAATGGATATCCTATTCTTTACCACAGCCGATCCCATTGAATCATGACTACTCTGGTTCCTAGACGTTTTTGAGTGACGGCCTGAATTGGGAGATGATTCTATTATTTTAGTGAAGATAACAGATATTGGCATATCGTGCACTCACACGTTCTACTTATCTTCTCTACTTGCCACATTTTCAGGTTTTAAGGCTTCCTGTTGAGCCTCCTTACTTTGTGTGGAGAGATTTGAATGGGTTATCACAGTCCATGATTGGCACTATGACCTGGGTACTCTTTCCGACTTAGGGTGTCAGCTACTATATTGTCTTTGTCGAGATGATAACGAATTTCAAATTCGTAGTCATTTAGTAGCTCGACCCACTGTCGTGGTCTCATGTTGAATTCTACCTGGTAGAATGCATGATGCTGGCTTTTGCTCCGAAGTTCATGATTAGACTCATACTTGGCTTATCCACCAATACCTCGTGTATACAAGTCGTATATAATTTAGATTTCACAAAACGTTCGGATGGGTGACTCTGTCCCAGGTCCACAACCAAACAAGGAACAGGAGATAGGGCGGAAGCACACATCCTTAATCTTGTTAACTCTAACTTATATACCACCCTCGTGTATACACTTAGCAGCGATAGATTAACTTAATGAGTTCTTAGTCTCTATTCTTGAACTTGACCTGCGGTATAATGATTTTCCTATGAGGTCTATTGAGGTACTTCGGTAGTTACTGACTTCTAAGACTACTTCGGTGCTTTTCGTTTGAAGTTTCCTGTTTACTGTGTAGGCTAGAATGGTGTGGTACTCTTCGCATGGGTACTTCTGAAGTTTTGAAATAAGAGACAACCTAAGGGTTTTGTGTTATGGATTGAAATAATTTCATATTACGGCTGATTAAGGAAAACGTTCTCTTATACAGCATAAGAATTTTCACATGGTAAGGGCCAGGCCAAACCATGTCGAATAAGGATGTCGGAAATTTTCTCGATGAAATAGATATTAAGTCGTTCTGGGACGAATGATTACTAGGGTGATATCTTATGTACCTAAGTTTTTTGCGCTTCTGGTTTTATTCTGTTATTATCACTACGAACCCCTTTTTGATTCGAAATTGGCGGGTACTACCAATACGAGGGTTCTGATAATTTAAATTTATGAACTTTCATGAAACGATCCTTACTAGGTCTCTCTATAATCGCTTGGTGTATACAAGTCATGTATAATTAAGATTGGTAAGACCTTTGACTGAGCAACCCTGCCCTAAATCCATAACCAAACAAGGAACAGGAAATGAGGCGGGATTACTCACTCTAAGTCTACAAATCTTAATTATAAATGACCCTTATGTATATACTAAGTCACCATAGCTTACCTGTTAGGGTTTCAAATTTTTATATAAGTGTTATGATTTAATTTGAACGGAAGAGTAATCATAATTATAGATAATTATTGGGGTTTGGAAGCGTACCAAAATATAGCAGGGTTCTTTGATGCTTTCCCATGTATTGGGATCAAAATCCTCCTGCTCCCCCGTCGTTCTTCTCTGTTGGACAATCCCTCTTGTAATGTCCTATTTCACTACAAAGGTGACATATGGGAATGGTTCCAACATCGGTAATTGAAGTGATGAACTCAACTGGAGTTCTACAGAAGCGGGCGGTATGCCCCTTCAAGTTGCATCTATTGCAATGCAGCTCTCGGCAAACTCCATGATGATGGTAGTTGCACTTGCTGCAGTGTGGGAGGTTTCCTAAGTACGGCTTGGTAGGTGCTAGAATAATAGGGCTGATGGGGGTATTAACTGCCCAGTTCGTTTCCCTCTGTTAGGTTCTTGAGTTGAACAACTCCCTTTCGTGTTCTCGAACTTTCGTTTAAGGATATTAGGCTTAAGGTTCGAGGTGTCCTTACAAGTAGGTGCTCGTTGCTGTACTTGGCCATCACCACGATCGGGGTTACCGATAGCATTACTACTAACATTTGCATTGTTAGCATTCAGGTGTGCCATGACAGCTGCTACAGCTGTTGTGACCGCAGCTTGAAACATAGCCGCATCTATCTGAAGGATTGGTGTTTCGCTGGTAGGTTGGTTACACTTCTTTGAAGGCATGATTCAGTTACATGATAAGAAAATGGGCTCGTGAGCGACTATCGTGTCTCTAGATGTATTCTAACCATTTGTATCTATGTATTAATCTTTTGTTTTATTATATTGTTCTCAATGATTCGACCTGCATCCCTATGATGCAGTCCTGGTAAGGAACATAATTTAGTTTCTAGGATGGTTAGGAACCGAGTATCATCCGAACTAAGTTACCTTCATTTGGTGGATATCGTTTCCCAATTTTCGAAAATATTCGAAAATAATTCATAACAGTGTCTATATAAAATAGACTTATGAATTTGAGAAGTAATCACTATCAATTAAGATTCCGTGATCTGATTTATTGTTATTAGCCGTGACAGGAAAAGAGGATAAGCTCCAAACCTAATGTGAGTAATGAAATCACTAATTCACTAGGTTGAACCGATTTACTAGTTATTGCTTAGATGAAAAGGTGCTCGAACACTTCACATGAATCATGCGTGGTTTTCCTTTGTTATATTCTGGGTGGTAATGATTTGTTCTCTCCTGGTATCTATAGGGTGTCCTTCTCCTCTGTAGGCATATTGAATTCCTGGGCTGTCTTACTTCCGATTCTGACACCGATCCCCATTACTTCGTAATGAAGATTTTGAATCTCGGAAGTTCATGTGAATCTCTCATTGGTGTCTTTAATAAGGTAAGGGCACTAAATGATTTCTATAGTTTATGTACTTCTCATATGTTTCTTTCTTGGGATTCTCCTAATGAAATTTTGTTGGATCCTCCTTGACTCTTCTATTGATTGCTGGAGTAACTATGTTTATCTAACGGGTTTATACGAGAATGGGAATGTCTAAAGAATCTATGAGAAAGTATGAATTTTTACGAAGGTGATTCTTTCTGGTCCTTCTATAATCACATGGTGTGTACCGATTATATATAATCCAGATCAAATAGACCTTTGAATAAGTAATCCTACTCTAAAACCACATCCAAACAAGGAAAAGGAAGTAGAGTGAAAATCACAGATTCTAAGTCTATAAAATCTCGGCTATATATAACTTTAACGTATCCACTTAGTAATTATAGACCTATCAGAAAAGATCTTTTTAACATTTCCCCAGAGGTATGTAACATACCTCCATGTTAATTTTAGTTAGGAGTTTGATTCTTGGACTTCTAGATACAAGAACTTAATATGTTTTCAGTTTCCTTGTTATAGCATCCTAAAATACTCCCATAGTATTTTAGTCTTTGGTTCTAGAATTCTTCTGGTGCTTAGGTAAGTTTTAGACCAGTTGCAACACTACAATCACTCCCCTAAACACATGCTGGTCATATTTCGGATGAATATAGTTGATCAGGCTATATTGATCCTAGATATGATTACGTCACTGTCTAGGTTTAACTGCAATGTCCAACATCTAAATACTTTAGTTTTGTTCTTCTTGTGATACTCATTCTGGTATATATACTCTGCATGTACTTATACCTTTATAAAATATTGATATATTTTTAAAGTATAACTCTTGGTCAGAGTGTTTTTATCCCAATGGGTTTATAGTTGTGTATCTTTAGGTAAGTATCACAACACATGCAATATAGTAATCAAAGTACAAACAACCATTGTATTTATAAGTATAAGTTTTACATAAGTGTTTAAACATTACATATTCAAACACTAAAGTAGGTACAGCAGAAGACAAGAGTCGCGGTACGGTACTAGGTAGTCTTCTCAAACTTCGGGAGTGTACCTGTCTACTAGATTCCTAAGAATACAAGTTATTTGGAAAGAGTAGATCAGCATTTAAGTTGGTGAGCTCATAAGTATTTTAGTTCTGTTAAGTATACCCTAAGTTCTTTGAATAAGTTCACTGGTTTCTCCAGGAAATCCTATATTTCCTGAGGTGCTAGATTGATAACCTCAATAGTTTCCCTCTGTAATTACTTAATTTATACTGACTATACATAACAGAATATCGAATGGACAGTTAACTGGGTGTATCTGCCCTAAGCCCACAACCAAACAAGGAACAGGAAGTAAGGCGGAAGTCACACACTTTACTGTCAATCGGACATTACTCATATATAACTATGATGTAATAACTAAGGAATTATAGAATTAACCACTAAAGGTATTTTATGTTATACTAGTTTACCGAGATTGAGTGACTAAGTTCTATTGGATAAGTGGTTTAATCCCATAAACCGTTCTCTTTGTATTACTGTTTTGTATTTATATTCCTTTATGAAAACTTGAAACTGAGAGTGTGCCTGGCTCCACCAGGTGTTAATGAAAACTGTATTAAACCATTGTATTTTGTATTCTATAAACTAGTACTTTGAAGGTGTACTTTCGTTGATTTATTTATACACTAACGTATTGTTAATATCTTCTTAATGAGTAGTTATTATAACCATACTATGACGGATGGCCTGAAACAAACGCTTTGTGGGCGTTTAAACTGGTGATAACAATTGTCACTCATCGGCGTGTATGCCGGACTGTAGCTAGCAGCCTGAGTGCGGGGTTGTCAATCCCGATATAGATCTACACACACTTGTTTCGATCCCCGGCTGGAGATTCTGGTTATAGTGTCAGGACTTTTCCTATGTTGTCTAAAATAAATTAAACAACCTGAATATATAGTCTCATAAAAAGCATATTAAACGTTATATGTATATTAGTTTTGAAAACCGAATCATTCTGAAATAATGATTGATAGTATATTCTTAGTTTTCCAAACATGTATTTGATAAATGTAAACCCCTGATTTGTTTTGAATCAAAACCCTGGTTTCTTGTAAAACCGTGTATTTTAGTATACTTGAATCATGAATTATTACCTCGTGTTTGCTAACTCGGGTACTCTGTATAGTACCTTTGCTAATGTAAACCCGGCAGAATGTATTATTACCTCGTGTTTGCTAACTCGGGTACTCTGTATAGTACCTTTGCTAATGCAAACCTGGCAGGATGTATTATTACCTCGTGTTTGCTAACTCGGGCACTCTGTATAGTACCTTTGCTAATGCAAACCCGGCATTACCACGTGTTTGCTAACCATGGTACTCTGTATAGTACCTTTGTTAATGCAAACTAGGTATGATGTATCTTTACTTCTTTAATATGTTGTTCGTATATTAAAGGTATTTTACATATCTTGGTATAGTTGAATGAATTTTGGTAATTTCCTTGGCAAGTATACAGTCGTGAATCATACTTGTATATTTAGTTTTGAATCATAAATTATACCTATTATAATTTATATGTTCTATCTGATTAGCATGAATTCTTATGGAATACCACCTTTGCTCAGCCTGATACAAAGGTAATGATACTAAAAGGAGTAACCTTTTAGACTCATATATGTATAATATATATATAATTAAGAAGGAAACGACCTTCGGACAAATAACACAACCTTAATTCCACATCCAAACAAGGAAAAGGATATAAGATAATTCATTAGTCCTAAGCCCTTCAAATCTTATTTATACATTTATACATATATAAACATGATTTTGGCATTTTTACTTTGAAATAGCTTATAAAACATTTTTCAAAGAATTTAACGGAGTTTTTACATGACTTTAAAGATTCAACATGGCTTCACGTTATTTTGAAAGTATTTGGTAATTCATAAAAGCATACGGAAATTCTTTGTGTGATTATTATCACATACAGTTATTAACACAATTTAATATTGTGTTAAACTTGATTCCCCCCCCCCCCTAAAAAGCATATAAAACCATTTAAAAAGGTATATTATAGGGGTTTGAACTCAATTTGATAAGCGGTGATTCGGGAAGCGTTTCGTTTCCCGTAAAGAGTTTATTTAACGAGAAACCGGCTCAAACCGGGCAGAGTTTCGACAGGAGAGAGGATGAATTCTCGAGAATTCCGGGGCTCCGGGGCTTGCTTCAGGCTTTAGACTCGATACCGGGGCCTTGGGGGGTCATGAGAAAGTCGAGGGGGTTAAAATGTGAATTTTGGGAAGTTTTGGGGTGAAAAAGTCCTCTTAGCCGAGGAGTCTCGCACCCTTTATATAGGGGTGCGAGGGTGCGGTCCGAGATGGTGAGTCAGCAGCCACCTGGCGAGGGCGAGGAGTCAGCATGACACGCGTCGGACATGCGGCGTGTACACGTGCGAGGCTCGGACCCGGTGGCGAGGCGGTGGCTTCAGTTCGGACAGCTGGAGGCTTCGGACTGGACCGGACTTCGGTCCAATGGGAGAAGGCCACGCATGCGAAGGGTCATCCGAGGAGTGTCTCATACAAGTGTTGTCCGAAGCTTATTGGACCTCGGTTGCGGTCCACTTAGAAGGTGACACGTGAACTGCGGTCCAACCAGAAGATGACACATGGAGGTTCGCACATGATGATGACGTGTCCGAAGAGTGACATGCAAAATTTCTCGGTTATCCACAATTTCTCGATTTTTGTGCCAAAAACTTGTGAAATTCATAACTTTCGCATACGAGCTCCGTTTTTGACGTTCTTTATATGTACGCGTAGGTAAAATCATACCCTACGACTTTCGTTTAGACTTCGTCGGCTGGTTTTGATTTTATTTTTAATATTATTATTTTAAACAGACCGGGACGGGAATCCGTTAAAAATTCATAACTTCTTCATTCGACGTCCGTTTTCGTCTGTCTTTTTACCGTTGTGCTAGTTTTGACGGGACCTTCGATTCTCGTTTAAGTTGCATCGGCTAAATATCAATTGATTTATATTTCGAATTTTTAGCTGTCTACTGCTAAACCGAAACTTCGAAAAATCATAACTTCCTCTCACGAAGTCAAATTTTTACGTTCTGTAGTGGTGTTGATTATGATGGCATGTGCGGAATTAGAAAGATCTAGTGAATCATCATGTAAAATCGAGAACACAAGGAGTAAATAAATCTGTGTAAGCTCATATTAGATCTAGAAAGAATATACAAATGGGTTTGTACAAAGTTTCTATCTCTAGTTTAACACTCCAAATAGTTCCTTACATAATGGGAGTCACTCACTTCCTATTTATAGGAAAGACTCAACCCATTTAGACATACAAGAGGGTAAGCCTAAAACACTACATCCAAGAGTGACTTTGCACCCTAACATTCTCCCCCTCAAAGTTAGGATTGGATGTCCGACTTCAATCTCCAACGAGCTAGCGCGATCAAGACCAAACTCCCCTCGAAGTAACACCGGTCTTCAAATCCCCTTTTTATAATAAAAAAATGATTATAAAACCCATTAAGGGTGAGAAGCGCCCGAGGAATATTCTTCACGATACTCCCCCTTGTTGTGTACCAAAAATGAATCACCAAAAATCTTGCACGGAAAAACAATCACGAAAAAACCACAAAAAATTTCCAATTTATGAAATTTTTTGACTTTTTGGGTGAAAGTTGCAAGATTTTTCAAAAACCGGGTAAAAATCGTCACTTTCTGAATTCTGCAGGGACCCATTGCCCCAGAAACAGCCAAATATGCGAAACACACCCCCATTTGCGAAACTGGGTAGAATGTGTAAATTCGCACAAAGTGCAGGGACAAGAAATGAATATTCTCAATTTCTCAGCTTTTTACTCCAAATTCGAAGTTGGGTATTTTCTGCCAACTTTTCGAGACTGCAGGGACTCACTTCGAAAATTCTGTATTCTCATCAATTTTTGCACCAAATTCGAAACTGGACCAATTTTGCCATGTTTTCGAATTTCAGGGGTAATATTCGTAACTTTTGGTTTCTTCCACAATTCATGTTACCAGTGAACGAATGCTTGAACATGGTAACGTACGAAGACTCTTTCTCTCTCCCCTTCGTACGAAACTTCATCCCTTTCGTACGAAATCACCAACACCCTTCGTACATCAACTCCATTCGAACATCAAACCCATCTGTTCTTTTGATTTCAATTAACCCAAATTGATTATCACACATACGAACTCAAGAACACTACTGTCCAATCATTCAACCATTCGAACCCGATCTCAAAAATCAACAATCGACATCAACGATCAAAACAAATACCCTTCGCTTTTTTCATTATTCAATCTTGACATCAATCCCAAATCCATAAACAATCCTTCGTTTTTTACACCAACATCGACATCAAAACTCATCAGATTACCCAAATTCATTCCAGTCGAACTTTCAAAATCAGCAAGCCTTCGAACTCAAATCCACAATTAATCGACATCAACAAGTCAATTAGAGACCTTCGCTTTCATTCATCCAGACACAAATCAAATTTGTCAAGACTCCAATCGTTCGAATGGTCGTTACTCAAAGATCAATAATCGATGTTTGACTCCAAACATTCCACAGTCGACTCCAATCTAGACATTGACACAAGCTAAAATCAACCCTTTGACTTTCATCAAATTTCGATCTGTTATCCAGCTTCTACTCAAACCAATCCAACGTGTTCGTTTGCTAACAATCACATTGACCTTTCAACCATCTTGACCATAAAATCGAAGTCTGTTCTTCACATATACTTCGATGCTCTTAATCACAAAACACCAAATTAACATCTTTTTGTTGTTTCCAAGATCAAATCGAGATCTTCAATAGCATTCAACAGGTTCATTGATTTTTATCAGCACAAAACCGTGAGATTATCTTAATTTATTCCATGAATCGGAAAAAAAATCTTGAAATCTCAGAGAATAATGATGAAGTGAAATCGGTATCAATCATATAGATCGAGAGCAAAATCGAGTATATTCAGATGCAAATCAGAACATCATGAAATCAAATTTCACAATTAGGAATAAAACGACTGAAATTGATGATAAAATCAAAGAAAAGAAAAGCAAATCATGAATCAGTGAGTGATTTGAACGCATATATGACTCAGATGAAAAACCTGATTTACTTATTTATATTGAACATGAATTGAATTCAAGCAAATAAAGTGAATCGAGATATAGAGACTGATGGAAATGTCGGATCAAACAATCAGTATGCAATTTGGGCTAAAATAAAGGATTCGAAATTAAATTGGGCTCTTGATGAACAGTAACAGATTACAACTGTTGGATTGGGTTTGATTTTGATTAATGAACAATGAACACTAATAATTGTGTTTGAACCAAAAATTTATCAAATCAAATTTAATGTTTAGGCTTGATCTAAAAAAAATTTGTTGGATCACCAATGGGGTTGAAACGGATTAGATCCAACGAGACAAATCGATCAAAAACGAAAAACGCAAAGTACAAATCGAAATCGTGGATGTTTTGGAATCCATTTGAGAATTTGAGATACCTTTTTGATGAATCGAGTTCCGTTTTCAACGAACGAATCAAATTTTGAAGATCTTGGTTCTTTTGTTGGAATGAGAAAATCTCCAATTTGAACATTGTACCACCCACTATGCGAGATGTACAACTCGTTCTTCATGTTCTTCGTGTTCTTCAACGATCCAAGAACATCTTCAAAAGAACCACCAACACTTTTGGGTTTTGACTTCAAATTCAATGCAACCTTTGGAGATTGTTGCTTTGGAACCCAAATTTGCTTCACGGATTTCGGCTTCACAACATTTAACAATTTTTGTAAGTAAACCCGCTTGTTTTTCCGATTAATCTTCTTCTTCTTTTTCTTTCTCATCTTTTTGCATCTTGAAGGCTTGATCTCATGAACAAACCCACTTTCCACAACTTCAACTTTATGAGTTTGAATCAAATCTTTTGGAGTTTGATACTTGTGAATTTCTTGGATCACCGGCTTCCGATAAGGAATCATTCCTTCAAACGAATCACAAGAACACAAAATATCATCGGTTTGAACTCCAATCGAGCAAAAAACTTTTTCATCTTGAGAATCAACTTGAATCTTCTTATCATGAACTTCAAGAACATCAAGAACATCACATTGAACTCCATTGTTAACAACTTCAACAACCTTAAGAGCACGAAGATCATTTGGGTCTTCAATAAGTGAAATATATTTCTTTCTGAACAAATATTTTTCTTCTCCAATCTTATCACTACTACGTGATGATATGGACCATGTAATATCAGCCAACCATTTGATCTCACAAAGTGGTTGAAATATCAAGTTTCCATGATCATCCTTCAAACCTCCATAAGAAACCATAGTTCCCCCATGAAATCAACTTGTTTAACACCAACCCATAATATTGATCTTTATTGACTTTGTATTTGATATCTTCAACGATCACAATCCAAGAATTGTAAGGCAAATTAACCATGATCACAAGAACTTGAAGATTTCTAGAGAGAGAAAGTGATTTTGAATGGGTTTTCTAGAGAGAGAAAGTAAAAATCACTTGAATTCTAGTGAAGAAAATCGAATTATGAATAGAAATAATGATGAATTCGATACGGTGCTTTGGCTATCGGAGCCGCACCTGGAACCAGATGAATCATGAACTCAAACTACCTTTCTGGAGGCACCCCAGGCAAATCCTATGGAAACACATTCGGATACTACCGCACAATCGACACATCATCCATAGTCACCTTACCCTTATCCTGGGTATCCATAACATAGGCGACAAATCCAGAACAACCCTGAAGAATATAGCGTCTTGTCCTCGCTGCTTAACATAAAATTGGCCCACGCTGAGCTCTCTCTCCCTGAACCACTAGCTCTCCCCCACTTGGGGTTCGAATCCGAACTAAATGATGCTCACAATCGATCATCGCCCCCATTAGGACTCAACCAATCCATACCCACTATAACCTTGTTCCCACGCAAAGGAATGGGAACCAAATCAATTAGATACAGCTCACTGAACATTTGAACAATACAACCCCGATGAACCCTCGCTACCTGGACAGATCGATCATCTGCAATCTGGAAATCTAAAGGACAATCTAACTCCCCCGGAGCTCCAACAAACCTCTTGCAAAGCACAAGTGATACAAAGGATCGGGTAGCCCCCGAATCAAACAATACCAAAGCATAAATATCGTTACTAAGGAACTATCCTAAAATAAAACACATGAATATAAGCAAGAAATTCAATATAAATAAAGATATAAGGACAAGATACATACCAGTCACCACATCATGTGCCGTGCGAGCCTCCTCAACCGTCAACTGAAAATCCCTGTTCTTCGCCACAGGTGCATCCATGTTGCCCTGGTGGCCGTTACTGATCCGAAGAGTTGCAGGAGCGGGTAGTGACACCAGTACTGCTGCAACCAAACTCGGATAGTGGGCCTTCTTGTGGCCCCTTTGAATCCAATGAAAGCAAATCCATTCAGATCCGGGGACGGTGGTGATGGGTTTTGAGCATTCTAACACTCCTAAGTGTACATGCAACCCTAAATACCTTGGATCTATGTTTTCTCTATTATACATGCAAATATGATTATCCAAGGTATTATCCTAACTAGCATACCAAAACATTGATACTAGGATAATAAAATAGATATAATACATACCTTGTTGTTGTTGCTTGACTCCATGAAGCTTGAGAGCCTAGTGCCCCAAGTGTGACACCTCAAATGGTTCACACAACATCATGAACTCTTGGAATAACCATGAGAAGAAGACATACATGTTCAAATCGGCTAGCCCTCAAAATATGTATCACTAGTGCCAATTTCTTGAACTAAAGGGGTTCTTATATAGTGTGGCTATTAGGGTTACACCATGTAACTCATGACTTTACCCATTCCTTATGCTCCATGGGGTTTAACCTCCATGGAGTATCCATGGATCACCACATGGGTTAAACCCAACATAAAGGAATCTTGGATCATAAGCCCACATATATAAGAATGAATGATTTACACAATCAATCCCCATATATTTAATTAGTCTCTTTTTGATCACTAAATTAAGTCCAAATTAATTCTTGATCAATACTAATTAAATAACATGATTTCATATTAATATATTAGAACTTATAATATATTAATATGTCACAAAATGTCTTTTCCTCATAAACGGTCTATCCAAATGTTCCGATGCCATGCAACCCAAATGGACCATGCCGAGTCGGGTCAAGTACATACCAATTATAGTTATGGACTTAGACACTAATCCAACAGTCTCCCACTTGGATAAGTCTAAAACTATTATTGCGTATGACTTCAGGAACCAACTGGCAATCGTAGCTCTCAAAAGCCGCTGTCGAACTCTGACCTTGTAGATGAACTCTGACCTTTGTCAATGACTTGTCCATTAGATAAGGGATCATATATTCCTCCATTCTAGATATCATATGGACTGAGACATGGATTATAATCATTCTCTCTGTCCATTTGTTATTTCCCGATTTTCGATTTATGACGATTGACTAATTGAACAAATCAAATCAGTCCAGGCCCGGCCGAGCACTTACATTTGTCATCACCAAATCATCGAGGGGCCCACAGAAATCGCTTTTATCCCGAAGGTAAAAGGAATGGATAAACTTCGACTCATATGGCTTGTTCTACTACTTATTGAATCATACACAAAGGCACGTTTTATAACACCGAGTTACCGAATGCGTTTTCGTGCAATCAATGTACAACCAACTCATAGTAACAACTCATATCTCTAGGTTTGAAGAATATAAGATATTATCATCTCATGATCACTCGTGATAAAATCCATGAAGTGATTCCAGTGAGCGCGGGTTGAATCCAATACTCAGAACTTATGAGCACTCATGAGTGTTGTAGCCCCTTGTCCAACATCTTAGACCTCTACAAGCCAACCCATGACAGTCTTGATTCATATCTACTTTCAACATATGACCGACTGTGGATAGTTTGAATAACTTAGTCAATCATGAAGAACGACCTAGTTATTCTGGAAGTCAAAACATGCAAAATGAAACACAATAATAATAGAATCTAATATGGTATCAAAACCTATGAACATAAATAAAACATCTTTTATTTATCACCATATGATTACACATTATTCATTGTATACTGTTTCAGCTATCAACTTTATTCTTGAATTTAAAACAATAGTTGTCCCATGCTCCAAGCATGTACACTATGTTTTCTAAACACTAGTCATGCCATACACCAAGTATGCATACTATGTTTGTCTATGATCTTCACTTTGTGAATTAGATCAATTGAACATAACTCCAATGATCCTCTTTCACAGTCCCAAATCCTTACTGCAAATGCAAAATTCATGCCATTTACTGAAATCTGTTAGATTCTAAACTTATATGCATTGATCCTCCTGTAATGATTATGCACAGAGTCAGAAAGACTTGACAACAACCATTACAGAGCATTCCAAAGGAGATCAACTCCTTGGAAACATCCTTCTTGCATTAAGTTTCCTAATCTTACACAGATTGAATAATTTCCAACTTTGAAACATTTCCATATTCCATTTTAACTATCACTTCTGAACAAGAGTTGCCTCCTTACAGATTATGTCAATATGGTCCTTCCAGAATTAACACTATACTTCCAACTGTCCTTGAGCAACCAATCTTTGGTAAACCTTAGATTGTCCTCGACAATTGCTTAATCCTTTTAGTCATATCCAGTTCTAGACCTTTTCCCTTCTTAATGCCCCATTCATTTGGAAAATTTTAGAAAGGATAAATATAGCACATGTAATCGATCCTATATCTGAAGCATATGGGACTCGAGTCATGATGTCTCACATAAAGACTAAACCAGTCTTTTGCTATAATATTTCCATTTCAATTTTCCAAGTTCTCATAATTCAGATTATGAAAAGGGATGTCGTAATCATAATCGAATTTTAGAACGCAAATAATGGACCCTATATTAGAATTTTCTTATGTTGAGCCATTCCAACATAACATTCATATATATACTTGACTAAATACGATTAAAACCTCAATCTAAGCTTTTAGATTTGAGATGAAGTATAATTTCCTCTCCCTTAATTATAGCAAAACAACTTTTTCCCAATTGAAACCTTTTGTTTTCTATAATTAACATTGCTAACTTGCAACCTTTATCATAATTATCATGCTCCCACTAACATGATGATTATTAGCATAACACTTATGCTCCCACTAGCTTTTACATGTACTCAGAAATCAGTTGAACTTCTAGAAAAAACAATACTTTATTGACTTTCTTACCAAAGTTCAGATTTCTGATACTAGATTGCTTTGATAAAACTTTATCAATATCATACACCTTATCTTAGATAGCTCACATGTGTGTCTAAACAATTTCAGAACTATGAAAAGGGATGCCGTAATCATAGTCTCAATTGTTTAGACCTTTGCCACTTCTCACAAGTCCATGTTAGTGTGCCGGTTAACCACACAGCTCCACTAACGACTTTGAGAATGCAAATATCACAATTGCTATCTACTTCAAATCTACTTGTTGGAAGTGTTTCCTCACCATCATTTTCATGAATCGGAGAGAAACCTTATGACCCTTAGATTTAATGGTGTATGTGTTCTTATCCATGTGAATTGTCAAAACCATAGTCACAAGACAAGGATAATGACAAATCCAAACTCATATGGACTGAACTCAATCTTAATTTATTGCCACCTGGCAGCTCAAGGGCCTGCCATTGCTTCCAAGTGGTTGTGCAACCAATTGAGAACTCTAAGAACTCATATGCAAAGCCAACTTTAACTGGAATGGGCACAGAATATGTCAACACGATAGGTTATAAACCTCAAGTCGTGTGCTAGTGAAGAACTTCAGGTTTTATTCTTGATTAGTTCTTGAGACTTTCAAGACCTTTAAGACTCCCACTGTCCTCTTGACATATAAGACTTTCTTGTCAGATATTCAAGAGATAGTGTGGATTCTAATCAAGACAAACACTTCACACAATTGGCCTTAGTTGGTCTTTGTTTTATCCAAAACATCACAACTTACCAATTTCAAATATACAAGAGTAGAAAACTTTTACTCTTATATTTGATAAGTGTTTTAAACCTTCTTTAAGACATGTCACTCAAGTTACAATCTTAGAGTATAACTCTAAGAATTGTTTTTGGAACGAAGTATGAATCATCTTCTTGATTTAACCACTTCAATAATTCATAACTCCTCTTCTTAACTATCAGAATGCACTTAGAGGATGAATTGTGATAAGGTCTTAAAATCATTAAGATGGTATTAAAACATGATACTAAAGTACTCTCCCATCTTTTCAGATTTGAGAAACTTTTATCTTTCTGCCTAAATTGATTCTTCTTATTCGCTCTGCCATACATTGGAACCTTTTCCAATGTCTCAGAATTACACTTAAGCTTGTAAGTATAACCATATTTACTGAGCTATAGTAAATTATGACGAATAGTCTTATCGATCTTTTGTGGTGGATTTAATCAGTGCACAAGAATGTGTACTCGATCCCTTAGTCCGTTACTTGACTCACACATCCATGTGAACAAGTAGTTAGTCTTATTTTTTCCAATGCTTGAAGGTTCTCATTCATCATGCTCTACAAATTGCATGATTCCAAGTTTCGGTCCAATTGAAACTTGGGTGATGAGAATCTTTCCTTATTTGGTAAATTTAGACACTACCACAAATGAAAGAATCAAATTCATATTTCCACTTTTGCTCTTAATGAAATCTTATAAGCAACACAGTTTTTCACGAATGCCATTGTAAGGATATTTTAAAAAAATAAAATCAAAAGATTTACCTTTTATTTTAAAACTTTGCGGAAAAACTCATCCTTACAATCCATATGAAAAGTTATTGTTATCTATTCCTAAGCAAAATATCATAACTCCTAAGAAGTAGCTCAAGAATCCGATCTTCAAACTATGTGATAGAAATCCATCTACGCGATCAGATTCATCATATTCTTTCTTTAAGTTTCTTCACTTTTTCTTTGATTCTTAAAACATCACCATGTGACCCAGTCACATCATGTATCAAGAATCTCAGAATAGAAACTTAGCAGAGTTAGATAGTGGACTTGACCTGAAGTAGAGTCAAACTTATTGACTTTAACATCCTTAGGTAAATTTGGCAGCTTCGCAACTAATGCCCCTTTCTTTGGCAATGGACCCTTGATAATGGGACTATCTCAGACTTAGCCGTTCTCTTTACCATTTGGTCAACCGAGTTGACTATGGCCGATCCCTTTCCATTGGGAAGAGAGAGCTTTACTGGATATCCAATGTCATCATTGTCAATGTCCATAAAGTTTTAGGTGGTTGATCTTAGCAAATAGATAAGATCATTAAGGGTCTTGTCATAGTCTGTTTCATAGGAGTCCCAAAGGAACTCACTATGTGACTTAGAAAGTGATTGATCATCAGCTTCCTCTAGACTTTGACACCCAACTCTCCCGGTTTGTCAATATGTGACTACATCTCCAAGATGTGATCACACATAGACCTTTGCTTGCCAATAGGGCTTGAGTGACCTTAAACTTTTTAGGAACTTGTGGGTTAGGGAGAATAATTGGAGGAGGTGAAAGAAGTATGATTTACATGGGACATCATCTTCATTTTAGGAAAACTTGTTTCAAGAGATTTGGGAAGATCATCTTTTGGGAGATATTCAAGATAGTTGATTTAAAGTCCTTAATATAACACCCAATATGAAATATTAAGGCTAGGACCCAACAACCTATTTATAACTGGAAGAGGGATGCCGTAATCCAAGTTATAAAATAGTTGAAGGTAGGTAAATGACGATTTACCAATTTCCACCATGAAAAACGAAATATAATTAAGTTTTAATTGGATTTGAAACTCCTAGATCTTTTGAGATACATTGAACTTTCAATGGCATGTTTGAATCTCGATTGTGCCCACTCAAGTTTGTGACTGGGATGCCGAGGATCACAAACAAGGTGTGAATAACCATGCAAATTGACTTGGTACCCTTAACTTTATCACCTAATCGATGTGCCAGTTAACCACACACGCTCCACCGATCTATAATAGAGTCAAGTTACCCTTTGCCACTCTTACTAGTCCTTATTAGTGTGCCGGTTAACCACACACACTCCACTAATGACTTGGTAAGGTACAAAGTGTAATTTCATGGGTTAGCACCTTTTCACATTTTCCTAAGTAACTAAGATTGGGAATGTACAAGTGTTTAGTTACTTAGTATTTATCATTAATACTTTTAATGAAGGGAGAATTATAGTCCTTTCCTACCCGTTCGGCTAACGACCCTCCACCAGTCAAGGAAGCGGTGGGTGAGAGTGGACACCCATTAAACTGCCATTTTATAGGCAGTAACCTTATACCCCCCTTATAGACCGGCTTCGTGAATGAGGCCTACTAACGGTAAGATTGACTTTATCTTATACATATCTATATAATTAAAATTATAATAATAGTATAAGGGTTTGAATTTTAACTTTTAAAATTCTAAGGGCTAACTTGGAATTAAAGTATTCATAAGAGAAAACTTTTCAAATTCCAAAACTTGAGGGCAAGTTTTGAAACTATTCAAAACTAATTAATTCCATAACTTATGTGTTTAAATTAGTTTTAATTAAAAAACTCTTCAAGTTCCATAACTTGAGGACAAGTTATGGAAGACTTTAAACTAATAAAAGAATGTAACTTTTCTTTATTTTGTAATTTATGGAATTAATTAAGGTTACACATTTTATTACTTAATGAAGTGACTCTTGAACCTCCATAACTTGAGGACAAGACTCTTCATTTTTGTAACCATTACCAACTTTTATGAGTTTTATGAAACTTAAATGTGACTTTTCATATAACTTGAGGACAAGTTACAAAAACACATTTTAGAATCAACTCTTAGATTAAAATGGATTAAAACACATAATCAATTAACTTTTCTATTAATCTAAGCAACTCATAAGAACAAGATAATTCAAATCAACTTTTTCATGTAATTAGCCTAATCACTAAACTAATACAAAACATGAATCTATTGACAATTATCTTTGAAATTGGATTATTATGAACATTACCACATCAAAAACAAGATTATATGTTCAAAAACAGCTTATGGTAATGTTCCTAGTCCATTTCTAGCCAAAAAAACTCGAAGATATGCTGTCAGGGGCTCCTACTCGTCGAGTGTATCAACCTACTCGACGAGTAGGATGATTTTCTTCATGGACTCGGCGAGTTCATCAGTGGACTCGGCGAGTCCAGTGCCCAGAATGCCCGAAATTCGACTTTTTCAGCATTTTTCAGCAATTTGCATCAAGTATAATTGAAAACAAGCCTAGGCTCTGATACCACTGATGGGTTTTGAGCATTTTAACACTCCTAAGTATATATGCAACCCTAAATACCTTGGATCTATGTTTTCTCTATTATACATGCAAATATGATTATCCAAGGTATTATCCTAACTAGCATACCAAAACATTGATACTAGGATAATAAAATAGATATAATACATACCTTGTTGTTGTTGCTTGACTCCATGAAGCTTGAGAGCCTAGTGCCCCAAGTGTGACACCTCAAATGGTTCACACAACATCATGAACTCTTGGAATAACCATGAGAAGAAGACATACATGTTCAAATCGGCTAGCCCTCAAAATATGTATCACTAGTGCCAATTTCTTGAACTAAAGGGGTTCTTATATAGTGTGGCTATTAGGGTTACACCATGTAACTCATGACTTTACCCATTCCTTATGCTCCATGGGTTTTAACCTCCATGGAGTATCCATGGATCACCACATGGGTTAAACCCAACATAAAGGAATCTTGGATCATAAGCCCACATATATAAGAATGAATGATTTACACAATCAATCCCCATATATTTAATTAGTCTCTTTTTGATCACTAAATTAAGTCCAAATTAATTCTTGATCAATACTAATTAAATAACATGATTTCATATTAATATATTAGAACTTATAATATATTAATATGTCACAAAATGTCTTTTCCTCATAAACGGTCTATCCAAATGTTCCGATGCCATGCAACCCAAATGGACCATGCCGAGTCGGGTCAAGTACATACCAATTATAGTTATGGACTTAGACACTAATCCAACAGGTGGTTGTATCAGTACAATCCCTGCTAAAATGACATATGCGGCCGCACTTTAAGCAGCCCAAACCACCCACCCTGCACGGTCCTTCGTGTGTTTTTTTCTGCACTTCCCATAGCGGCTCTGACCCTGCTGTTTGATCTTGAATCTTGAACCTTGGCCCTCTTGCCCGATCCCCCTGAAACCTGAGCCTGATCCGACTTCCTATTCATCTCCATCTCAATATCAATATCTCTCTCTAGCTCTCGTAATTATATCGTCCAGTGTCTTGCAACTGGATCGGCTCACAAACTGCAAAATGTCACTCTTCAGCTTCTCATGGTACCTCACCTTCTTCATCTCATCATCCGCCAAATACTGCAGAACCAAAAGAGGCCTCTCACAAAAGATCGCGGTGATCTCAGCCACCGTCTCAGTCGTATGGCGGAGATCTTGAAACTCTCGCACCAACTGATGCACCTCAATCACTAGTGCAAACTCAGCCCTCAACCTAGTCACAAAATTATCCCATGACATAGAATCAATCGCCTCGCCCCCAAGGCATGCCCTACCTACTCTTACCAGTCTCAGGCTCTGTCGTTCAGAAGATAGGAAGCAAGTATGACTTTTGGCACATCTGGACAACTGTTGGTGCAGAATGTGTTAGCAACATCTGCTAACCATCGCGTATCAGGTCCTTCTCCCCGTAGTAGTCCGGATCCCCACACGCCCAGAACTCCATCAAGGTTAATGAGCGCGCCCCTATCAAGGCCACCATCTCAGAACGGAAAGAGCCCAAACAATCCTCCAACAACTCCACAATATCCTCCTTGATCGTACCGAATATCATAGGAGTCTGCTATAGTATGCAACGCGTAATCTCAGACGAAATGAACTCCCGCATCTGATCATCCAATTTTCTGACTCCAGAACCTGAGCCCGAGCCCGAGCCCGAGCCAACACCAGAACTACCAACCGGTCAGCCTCGAAGAGTCACCATACTAAAAATAAACCATATAAACCATCGAAATATGCATCAAAAAATATATATCGAGGAATCTCATACTCTACAAGATTCCTGGTTTCATCACAACTCTCCTTGACTCGAGTACGTATCCTCTGCTTCCAGTAGTACGGGCACATACTACCTTCCACATCTATCCATACTTTCTTCAAGGATTGCCTTGAATCCTCCAAGTCATTCTTTATCCATACAATTAACCCTCATCAAGATAAGGCTCCCAACACTAAATCTCTTCCTAGGTTTTCCTAGGGCAACCACCACACCACCCTTCGCCATCAGCTGCAGAAGGAACTCCTACCGCCACCCTCTAACTAGCTCATGAATACAATTACATATGACTGACACCAGATAATTCTTCGAATGAAAGGTCTCACACTACAACAGTTGGACTCAAATAAGAGATGCGCAATAGAGTTAAAACCTAACCTTCTAAAATTATTTAGTTTCCGCAATATGTAACTTAACATATTCGATTACTAGTCAGCTAATGTTAGTGAGAACTCCTAAAAAGCACAAAGCAAGCATCATTCGAGCATCAAGTAATCAGAACCAAGCATAACCTAATCATGTCATCCTATCACTGACTGATCAGTACTAGCATGCAAGTCTACAAGCTCATACAATAGGCATACAAAGGCATCTCTCCTAGCATTCTATCATACAAATACTAAGTAGATCCTTAGCCCTAACTAGCATACGATTCACAGATTCACAGATCAAATCATATCATATAACATATATGGGTATTTTGGGAAAACTTACTTAAGCTCGGTCGATTGCATGCACCACACCCTTTCTTGTATTAGAAAACCATTTTTATAAACATTTCCTTTTTGAAATTTTTTACCAAATCCTCAGTTTGAGTTCAGACACACCCGAGAGTATGTTTGAATCCCTCAAACTAAGGCTCTGATACCAACTTGTAACGTCCCAAAAATAAGACCCAAAAAATTTCATTTTTAAATTAATAAAACGGTAATCCAAAACAAAAGATGGATCAAAGCGTATAACTACATCATAAAATAACAGAGTAAATCACAAAATACGGAATAAGGTGGTGCGTGCTCTGCAAACATCTCGGGCTCTTCCCTTTTGAACCAAAAGTACCTGAAACATAAAGTGAAAACCATAAGCACAAAGCTTAGTGAGTTCCTCGAAATACCACATACCATACATAATAAACACATATTGAGCCCCCACCCTTCATCGGGCCTCGCCCGACATCGAGTCCCACCCGGCCTCGGGCCCTGCCCGACATCAAGCCCTGTTCGGCTTACAGATCTATCAATTATCAGACCCTATCCGATACACATATAAACATAAAACATATAAGCATACGAACACATGCAATAATCACAAAGACAATATCATACAATACAATCATTGAGCCCCGCCTGGCATCGGGCCTTCCCCGGTAAGCATACCAACACATAACACATGCAAGAGTCACACAGAAATCTAGCATCCTAACATAATAACACAGTGAGGAAACTCACCTGAAGCTGTTGAGTCACTCAGATAAATCTCTATCTGTTGGTCGTGATGAATCCACGATACAGTGTCGTTATCAGTTGAAAAATAAAAGACAGTAATTTTTCTTTTTCATCCAAATTACATTACAAGCTGAAGGGAGAAGGCTGCTTGGCAATTTGGGCGATTTCCTAATTGAAGTATCTAATCTTGAAGGAAGATTCAAGGAATTTACAACAAATCATCATCTTGTTTATAGATTAATGGTAAGACGCTTACACCATTGAAATCTCTATGCAATTGTCGAAATTTAATTTAGAGCTAACAAACCTAATCCAAAAATTAAGTTTAATTGGATGAGATTGAAGTGTTATAGGTTAATAGAAGTTGTATATAGTTCGGATATATGTGTATGTAGTGATTAACATGGTTTAATTCTCAATTTATAGGTTTTTCTGTCATAAACCCTAATTGGAACTTTGAAGCCAATAGTTGGAGCTTGAATGTAAGAGAATGATAGAAGTAAAAAAAAACAAGTGTGTTTAATAGTGTTAATGTGAAATTATCTTGTTTTAATTCATGATTTGAAATTTTATTGCTATAGACCCTAATAAAGAAATATGATTGTGTTTAATGTGTTTGTACTTTAGTTTAAGGTATCTAAATTATGAACTTGAGAGAATGAATACTACTTAGTTTGTGTCTTAATGGGTAAGACAAACAAAGAGGATTAGAACATAATGAATATATATGGTATGTTGGAATGATGAAACAGGATGTTGAGTTGAATTTAACCATTTACTATAAATAAGATTTATACATTAATTGGTATAACAAATTTATGAATGGCTTAATCATTTTAATAGCTTCGGGTGGTAAAACTATGGATAAAGGTTCGGGTGTTGGGACTACAAGCAGTCAACCGATGATAAGGTGAGTAAAACTTGTTTTACTTGTGATTTATGATTTACATATTATTAATCAATTGTATTTATTAGATTATGCTACACATTGTGGTGAAAGATATAATCTAGTAAATTTAGTGTTAAAATGTTATGATTCTAAAGGAACGGCATTTCAAGATAGTCTTGGTGACTGTAATATCCCATATATGAATCCATAAATTGTGGTAGTCTTGGTGAATGAAGTACCATGATGTAAGAATGGATGATCATAGTAGTCTTGGTGACTGTAATGCCAACAGATCAATACTAGTGATAGCCTTGGTGATAGAATACAATGGTTGGGAATTGGTATGGAATGTTATTTAGAAAACACGAAATGTTATGTTTTAATACTTAACACTTTTATACATTTTAATAAAATTTGTTTGAAATTAGTTTTCACTCACTAAGCATGTAGCATATTCTGTATATTATGAATGTGTTTTTCAGGAATTAAGGATACTGCTAATGTATGGTTATATGAAGATGTAAAGTTTAATTGTAAAATTTCGTTTATGAAAAATAGTATGTACCAACCCCATATGATCCATGGGCTTTCTTTTGCTATGTTTAATAAATTTGTAAATTGTTGTTTAAAAAGTATTAACACATCGAATGTTTAATATTTAAAAGAAAAAGTGTGGGTGCATTTTATGTAAAACTTATCGGTATCACAAGTTGGTATCAGAGCAATTGTTCAAGTGAAATACGTCCTTGATTATGGGATTCTAGACTTGAACTATGGAAGTATTAATAATATTGATCTCGAATGAGGAAATATCGTGGAATGAGAATTTATAAGTGTAAGACATGTACTAGTTTGAATAAGTACATGAAGTGTATTATGAAGTGGGAAAGAAATTTCATATTAAATTAGGCTAAATAGTTTGTTTTTAAAGATGGTTAATACTCTAAATACTCGAGGAGTGGTTAAAGTGGTGGTTGTGCATGTTCTCAAGGTTCAGTTCGCCATCCTGATCTGGAAGAACCAACAGAACAACGACTAGATTTTCGAGAATTTAATTGTTGAAGAGGTGGAAAAAGCCCTCAAATATCTAATACCAACCCTAATTACGCATCAAGTGGAGATGGTAACAAAGGCACCTAATGATCAGTTTCCCATAATTATGGAAGGACAAGGAAGAATGTGGGTACGGGTGGAAGCAGGAAAAAAATGAAACTACTTCTATAGAATATAGATGTGATTGTGCATACAAAACTTTCATTGATTGTAAACCAAAAGAGTTATCGTGAACTAAAAACCTCATGGTTGCTATGACGTGGTTGACTCATACTGAAAAGATGTTCCATACAAGCAAGTTTAAAGAAGAGGATAAAGTGGAATTTTCTACTAATTTGTTGGTTAGAGATGCTCATTATTGGTGGAATTTTATATAATTTACTGACCCGCATGTTGACTGTTGGTGATTTTAGTGTCACCGTGCCATTTTATGTAACAGGAACTAACATGTGAGCTAATGGACTTCATAATGTGTACTCTAATATATGTACGGGTATGTGCGGAGTGCATGCATGTATAAGATCGAATTAGTAGCCGGTTTGACGACAAGTCGGGGGACCGGAGGCAACACCCCTGGGTCCGGGGTTTCCAAAGGGACAGCGCCCCTTTGACGGGGTCTAGGGGCAGTGCCCCTAGCGGGGTCCAAGGGACAGAGCCCATGGTTGGGGTTCTGTTAGTTTCAAGCAAACTATGACAGCCAAACCTGGCTGGGTTTTGGGGCAGCGCCCCAAAAGGTCTCTAAATTTTACATATGGAAACATAGTGGAAAAATCGAATTCTTGAGGGTGATTATGGTAAAACTGACAAAATTCGTCAGTTTTGGAAACCCTAAAGCTTCATTAAATTCCAGATTTCCCTGACTTACTTCCAAAGCAACCTATGACGGCCAACCCGAAATCTCGTTTATTATATAAACGACTCTGCTCTTTGAGAAGAGGTATGCGTTTTTTAGCTCTCTTTTCTTCAGGCGAACATAAAATCCTTCTAGAAATTTGGCTTACGATTTCTGTGTCTAGATTCATAAGTGTCCTCTTGGATTATCCTAGGCTGAATTTCTTGTAAACCCAGGCATAGGGTAGAAATATCAGTTTGGAAAGTGTTCACACAATCCAAGGGGTATCCAGATCTCCGATATAGACCCTAATTCCTCCAACGTTGACTTGGGAACAATTTCAAGCTAGATTTGAAGAATAATATTGCTCTAACATTGATATGAAACAATTAGAGGATGAATTTATGCATTTAGTTCAGGGATAGAAGACATTGCAACAATATACTGTTGAATTTAATGAAAAAGCATGATTTGATCATCATCAGGTGGATACTGAACTTAGAAGAATAAATCGATATGTGGGGCTAAGAACCCTAATTCGTGAGTGTCTTCAAATGAACTCATATGTCACTTTTTGTCAATTGGTAGATGCAGCTCAAAAGCGAGATATTGAGTTAAAAAGATAAGACATAGAAACGAAACACAAATGGATTAATAAATGGGACGGGAAACAAGGGACAAATTCAAAAAAGCCTCCAACTTTGGGAACTCAAGCTCAGTCAGATACAAGGAGAAATAAAGGGAAGTGGTGCAAGAAATGTTGTAATAAACATGTTGGAAATTATGGAACCTCCTCAACTCCGTTTACTTATTACAAATGTGGAAATACGGGGCACATGACACATGATTGTCAGGAACCAGTTTAGAATTATAATCGTATTTGTTATGGTTATGATGAGAGCAGTCATATCCGCTCTGAATGTCCGGAGGAGTCAAAAGGAGCACCGATGGGAGTTGGAAAAAATTAAAGAGGTACTTCTCACGATGATAGAAAGATAGAAAGTAATACGGTTAATTAAATTTTTTTAAGTGCCTGTCCGTTTCCATGCAAAACTTGTAAAATGTCAAGCACCGAGGATTTTAGTTTTACACCCAGACGAACAGCGACTGAAGCAAGTCAACTTTTTTTCCCGCTGGTCGAGTTTTGGACAAAAAAAACTAGATGTGTTCTCTTATTCAAGCTTCTTCCCTGTGCATAACCCCCCCCCCCCCCCGGTAGATGGTTCAACAACACCCAGTTCCACAAAATGATTAAGGACTACGATTGTGTTGAAATGTATTTGGTTCTTTGTCTCCAATATGTATTCCATGATCAAATAATTCACGGAAGGGCACACCTCAGGGAGGGTCCTTTTTAATGGATGACTCGTCGGGTTGTCAGAGGGGGACTTTTTGAGAAAAGAACTTTTATAACCACATGTTTCTGAAGGAGTCGTCATTTAGGAGGGCTATGTTAGATACAAGCTTGTCATAGTAAATTAGTTTTTTCCGTGTTTTGAAGACTACTCTAATGACTAATAAACTTATGTGGGTAACAGAGTTTTCAATTGTAGACATTTTAGTCACATTTTCCGTACATATTTTACCAATTAAACTAGATTAATGACAAATTTGTTAGATTTTGGAGGATCATAAATAAAAATAAATACAAACTTGGATAGATTCAAGGATTGTGTTTTCAAACACTTTCCAAATTTTGTAATTCGTCCCTTTGTCCTAGGGTACACGAATTTAGAAGTGGGATAATCAAAAAATGAACCAATCCAAATTACAGGTCTAATTCGGAATGTGAAACACATAATACCTTGCTTGATATGTTTTTGAGAGAAAAAAAAATCAGCTAAATAGATTTCAAATATATGAGATTTTCCTACCCTTTTCCTGGAACATTCATATCTTATTTATACATGAAGGAAAAAGTGGTTAAAATCGGTTAAACTAATATTGGTGCCAAAATATGGTGGTTATTGGACATAACCGATACCTACATCATCATTATGTCATCAATGGGTTTTTTGCGGGAAAATGCATGGTTGGAGTCCTACTCGATATAGAAATCCATTTAGGTATATTGGAACCACCGCTAGGGGCTCTGTCCCTTGGAAAATATGGTGGTTATTTGAACCACCGCCAGGGGCTCTACCCCTTCGAAGATATGGTGGTTATTGTCATTGGTGGGGAAATTTGGCGGGAATATATGGTGGTTATTGGAACCATCGCCAGGGACGCTGTCCCTTGGACCCTGCTAGGGGTGCTTCCCCAAGACCTCGCCAAGGTACGCTGGCCCTTGGAACCTCGTACCTAGGGGCGCTATCCCTGGACCCCGTATCCCGAGCTTATATTAATCACTAAGAGTCTGCACCCCGCACTTCCAACCTCGGTAAGTGAAAATAGAACTTAGCTTATCTCAATATTAATAACAACCACACTAAAACATCTTGATAACACTAAAATCACCAACATTCCTCCCCTATTTTAGTGTAATCCTTAATTAACTAAAAGAAAACACAAGAAAAACTCATGCATAAATGAAAATATCATGAAGACTGAATTTTCACATTAGTGTCATACACATTTCAAGTACTCGAGGCTCGGGGTGTTTTAAGGATTTAACCCTTCAACTGATTTGAGTAATTGAAGATACTATATACATAATTTAAACACGATATCTAATGTTTCGTACTTGACACTATTACAGCCATGTGTCCAATCCATTCATGAGTGCATACAATCCTAGCCCAAGCTTTCTGAAGCGGCAACACTACACACCCACATAGGTAGTCCTTCTATATCATGCACATTTTAATGCACTTTTTCAAAATAAATTTTATGAAATTTGTAACACCCGCAGATTCGGGCTAGTCAATTAAGATATAATAAGCGTTAAAAATGATTTTTTTATAGAAGATTATCTACGATAAATAATCTTAACCCAAGTAATAGTTAGGGTTAACAATTGTAACCTATTTGACGTAATAAAGAATAATTATTTGAATATTATATGTTTCATGATTATTATAATATAATAAAATACGAAAAATCAGTCGAATCGTCCGTAAATCGTAAAAAGAAGTGCGCCGAAAATATATATATATATATATATATATATATATATATATATATATATAGGAAGTACACGTCGTCCCGATACCGAAATATAAATTTTGTCGAAATCCGAATCCGTATGAATTAGATATGATTTTTATAAGATATAAAAGTCAGCCGCGCACAACGAATGTATGACGTAGAAAGATACGAAGAGAATTGTTAACTTTTAGTTAATGCGACCAAAATGAAAATCATAATACTCCTTAAAATAGGAATTTTGAGAAAAAGAATGACAAAAACGGAGTCCGTACGAGAGAGTTATAATTTTAGCAAAATTATTTAATTTTATGAAAATATGATATAAATTGAAAATTAGCCGACGGAGTCTAAACGAAAGTTGTAGATCTCGTCGATAGCTACGCGTGGATATAAAGAACGTCAAAAATGGAGTTCGTACAAATGAGTTATAATTTTTCATAGCACATTTACGTATTAAAATAAAGTGTAAATCATATATACGTATACATATATATACATATGTATATATCGTTAGAAAGGTATCGACGATGCGGTCGCTATAAGACTAGTGTTGAGTACTTTCGACATTAGTTTAGTACAAATATCATTAAATCTATTTAAAATAGTATTATAAATGGGTGTTTAGTCATTTAAGTAAATATAGATGGTGGTTTTTGAAAATTCAATTACTATAAATAAGAGCCTCTAGGCTCTCATATTTCTTGCACCATTCTCTTGATTCAAGAGTCTTTCTCTTATTATCCACCGAGCATTTCGGTCCCTCATGATTCGACTTCTCTTTCTGTAGTTTTAGTATAGTAAGGTGAGCGTTGAAGCGCTGCAAGAATATTTCTTAGAAAGATTCAGCGACAAAGTTCTGCCCCTACAGAGCCCGACTCATAGATAAAACTCCCTTGTAAGTAAGTTATGCTTACCCTATTTTAAATATAGCTTATATTTAAAATTAGTATTGTTATTATGAACTTATAATAAATATTTGGGCTATTATTATGACTTATATAAGTGTCGTTATAATATCTTTTTAACTACGCGCGGTACGGGAAATCTCGTTTAAAGGGCCGCATAGGGTTGTTGGATTTCAGAAGTGTTATATGCCAAAATGGTCCCGCCCTCGGTGTTTTATGTTTGGCCCCTGTCTTTACATAGTGGTTGGAAAATATTGTTTAAACGCTTATATAATAATAATAATGCTAAGACTAATAATTAGTCATGGTAAATAAGGCAAGCTAAATCATTTGGTAATGATTTTCAGCGTTATCTAGTTGAGGGTTCTAGAGATGAAATTGCAAATCAATATTCAAATTGTTTTGGTAGTTGACGGTTCTGGAGATGAAATTGAAAATAAATATTCATATTCTTTTAGTATTGAAGAAGATCCTAAAACATTTGATGAAGCAATGAAATCTCAAAATGTTGCCTTCTGGAAAGAAGCAATAAATGATGAGATGGATTACATCATAGGGAATAATACTTGGGTGTTGTTTAATCTTCCTTCTGGATAAAAGCCTTTGAGTTGCAAGTGGATATTCAAAAGGAAGATGAAAGTTAATGGATTAGTTGAAAATTTTAAGGCTCGATTGGTTATTCAAGGTTTTAAATAAGAACCTGGCATTGACTATTTGACACTTATCCTTCAGTTGCCCATATATTTTCCATTAGACTGTTGATTGCCTTAGCAACAATTCATAATTTGGTGATTCAGCAAATGGATGTTGAAACAACATTCTAAATAGTGATTTAGAGGAAGAGGTATATATGAAACAACCTCCGTGTTTTATTATGCTTGGAAATGAGCATTAGGTGTGCAATTTGGTTAACTCATTGTATGGACTAAAGCAAGCACCAAAACAGTTGCATCAAAAGTTTGATGATGTTGTCTTCTCACATGGTTTCAAGTTGAATCAATCAGAAAAGTGTGTATATAGCAAGTTTGATGAGTCTAGCAAAGAAGTGATCATATGCTTGTATGTAGATGATATGTTAATCTTTGGTACTGATCAAAGGCAATTTAATATGACCAAAGAGTTTTTATCATCTCAGTTCTCCATGAAGGATATGGGGTAGGCAGAAGTAATTCTTGGAATAAGAATCAAGTGTGAACATCAAGAAATCTCAATTTCACAGTCTCATTACCTTGAGAAAGTGCTTAAGAAGTTCGATTCTTCAGATTATTATCCTGTGAGTACTCCTTCTGATCTAAGTATGAAACTTATGCCAAATAGTGGTGAATCAGTTTCACAACTTGAGTATTCAAAGGTCATTAGGTGCTTTATGTATTCTATAACTATCACAAGACCTAATATTGCATTTGCTGTAGGAAAGCTAAGTAGGTTTACTAGCAATCCTAGTACTTACTCATCACTGGCAAGTAGCAAGAAGAGTGTTGAAGTACCATAATAAAACCATGGACTTTGGTTATTGAAGGATATTTGGATGCCAGTTGGATCCCATATGTTGATGACCATTCTTCACCAAGTTTTTGGGTATTTCTTCTTGGTAGAGATGCCATTTCATGGGCTAAGAAACAAATATGCATAAAAAATTCAACTATGGAATCTGAATTTCTAGCCCGTGCAGCTGCTGGAAAAGAAGTAGAATGGTTAAGGGATTTGATCTATGAAATTCCTTTGTGGCCAAAGCCTATATTACCTATTTCTATACACTATTATAGTGATCTCATCCTGTAAAAAGCACACAGTCAAGTGTATAATGGAAAGTCACAACATTTGGGTGTTAGGCACAACATGGTACGTGAGCTCATTGCTCATGTTATCATTTTTGTTGAGTTTGTTCGATCTCAACAAAACTTATATCATCACTTGACGAAGGGGTTAGATAGAGACTTGGTAAAGAAGTTTGTTGTGGGGATGGATTTAAGGCCCAATTGATATCTCTATGGATGAGATATCGAATTACCTTCTAATACAAGGTTAGAAGTTGAATTCAATGTGGAAAGCTTGCTTATGGAGATTGAAGCACATTTATTTTACTACATCCCAAGGTATGTGCTTATAACATGTAGAGTTAAAGTAGGTTGATTAATTTTGTGACATCCCCATTTTCATGGCCAGAAAAGACCGATTTGTTTATGCTTTATTTTGAAAATCAGAGTAACCTTTCAAAGAAAAGAGTTGCAGAATTTGTTCCCAGAAAAACATGATAAATACGTTATCAAAGCATCTCCGAAGAAATGTATTTTATTCATTTTAAAACATTGGGATGTCATCGTCAATACGGAAACATAAGCATAAACAGAACTTACATGCATTATCACTAGTGATTTATGTATCCTTAATCTCTCAGTGTAATGTAACTTCATATCGACACCTGTGATACAAATAAACCGAGTGGGTCAGGTTGGGAAACCTGGTGAGTACATAGGATTTTCAACCCACAATAATATAATTATTATGTTTAATCATCAAAGAATTAACCCAATTACCCATCCCAATTATCTTTGTTATTGTTAAGGGTCTACCCTAAGAATCATCTATCCTGCATTCATTCTGATGTCCATTGCTTCCAGGGTTTATATGACAGGCACTAAGTCCATAGCTTCCAATGCTCCTTCGTAAATCACTAATTCCATACCTGCTAAAGTTCATTCATTGGGTACTAAATCCATAGCTACCAGTGTTTATCTAATAGGTACTAAGTCCATAGCTATCAACGTTTATCTAACAGGTACTAAGTCCATAGCTACCAACGTTTATCTAACAGGTACTAAGTCCATAGCTACCAGCATTTATCCAATAGGAACTAAGTCCATAGCTGCCGATGTTATTTATTAGGCACTAAGTCTATAGCTGCCAATATTCACTCATATCATCTTTCATCTCTCATCATTCATCTACCCATGTTTTACCCAACATATTCGTAGATATAAAATACGTATACAGTTTAAATCATTTAACACATGTATAAAATCGTTCATCCATCATAGAAAGCAAGTATTCAAATAACATGCACACATAGCACGTAATTTATATAAAATACTTCATATCTATGTGTAAGATGAAAGTAACTATGCACTCGCTTGTTAAAGTGATGATTCCAAACCCAGACAGCGCTTCGCTTCTTAACAATATAATTTCCTTCGACGAAACCTAGTATTATGACCACTAGATTTTAGTCTAATTTGTCTTTTGCTTCTTTTAAGCTCAGGTGATTCATTTGAATTAGGTACGAATTCCTTGGTAGTTCCACTGGAACTAGACAACAAGTTCTCTCGTCTACGTATCGATGGAAATCGATTTTCATAAAATATGGCATCTCTAGATTCTATAACAGTGTTAGCTAAAACCTGTTGGATTAGTGTCTAAATCCATAACTATATTTGGTATGTACTTGACCCGGTTGAGCATGGTCCTTTTGGGTTGCCTTCACCAAAGCAACTGGACAAGATGATTTATAAAGAAAGAGGGATATTGTGGTTTATTAATATATTATAAGAATAATATATTAAAAGAGAAATCATATTTGTTTAATTAATATTGGTTAAATAATTAATTAAGAATTAATTATTGTGACTGAAAGAGATTATTTAAATAAAGGGGACTGGAACTGCAATTATAAGATAATTGATTTTGGGCTAAGAATCCTTATAGATTAGGGCATGGACGAAATTATGGTGGAATCCATCTTGTATTCGTCCAAGGAGGCCTTATTCTGGAAGGTTCTGTGGACTGATTAAGGCCTAAGCTATCCAATTAGGTTTTAACTGAAACCCTAACAACTCAAGGATAAAAGGACCCCTAAGGCATTGGAAATCGGCCAGTTGAACCCTTGGAAGCTTGGACCTGATTTCTAGCCTCTCATCCTCTCTCCTAAACATCATCCTCTTGCCTTGGTGTTTGTAAGCCATTAGAGGCATCGCATTTGAGGTTCTTGGTTCCCGTAAGCTTTGAAGATTCAAGTTTCATACTATAATCAAGAGGTAATATTCTTACTTGGTTATTTATATAGATCTCAAGTTTTGTAGTATGCTAGATTAGGGTATTCAAGTCTTGGATGAATCGCACGTACTATAGAGAAACCTATATCCAAGCCTTAGGGTTTTGCATGAGCACATAGGATTGTTCTTTTTCTCTAAACCCATCAGTGGTATAAGAGCCTTACTTGGTTTCTATTGTATTTGATGAATTGTATGATTGTTCATTGCTTGAATTTGATTTTTTGGCCTTCTTTCTGACAGACTCATCGAGTCCCAAAGAGGACTCGCCGAGTTGGATGAACTCGACGAGTCCAATAAGGGACTCGGCGATTCGGGCAGTCAGACAGAGGAAATTTTTGGATTTTGCTTATTTTGACTTGGGATAATTACCATAAGTGTTTCTAATTAATAAAATCTGAATTCTATTGATTCTAGATGATTATCTTTGTCAAAATAAAAGATTTTAGTCATTTGATTAAATAATTATTACCTTATTTGATAAATGTTAATTATTTGAATTATTTGATTAGTTATCATGCATGAAATTGGATTAGGTCAAAATTAGATAATCACCAAATTAATTGTTTAATTGTTTATTTGAATTTTGATTTAGATGATTTTGAAATGTTTCAAAACTTGCCCTCAAGTTTTGGAATTTAAAATTTTGATTAAAAGTTAATTTTGAAATAATTAAATTCCAAACCCTAGAATTTTACAAGTTTAAAATTCAACCCTATACTATTATAATATTATAAGAATAACTATTATATATGTATAAGTTAAATGCTAGTCTTACCATTAGTAGGCCTCATTCACGAAGCCGATCTAAAAGGGGGGTATAAGGTTATAGCCTATAAAATGGTCGTTTAATGGGTGTCCACTCTCACTCACCGCTTCCTTGATTGGTGGAGGATCATTAGTCGAACGGGTAGAATAGGACAACCTTATTCCTCATTAAAAATATAATGATTAATAAAGTAACTAAATGTTTTTATAAAATTCCCAATCTTAGTTACTTTAGGAAAAATGTGAAAATGATGCTATTCCATGAAATTACTCTTTGTACCCTTGCCAAGACATTAGCGGAGCGTGTGTGGTTAACCGACACACTAATATGGCTCTAAGAAAAGGAGGAAAAGGGTGACTTGTTGTTTGTCCTAAATAAATGGAGCGTGTGTGGCTAACCGGCACATTGATTAGGTGACTGTAACATCGAGGGCACCAAGTACATTCACATGGTTATTCACACCTTGTTTGTGATCCTCGGTATCCCAGTCATAAACTTGAAGGGCATATCGAGATTTAAACATGCCATTGAAAAGCTCAATGAATCTCAAAGATCCAGGAGTTTTCAATACATTTAAAACTTAATCTTTCTTTTGTTTTTCATGGTGGAAATTAGTGACTCGTCATTCACTTACCTTCAAATTGTTTGCAATTTAAATTACGGCATCCCTCTTTTAAGTTGTAAATAATGTTGTTGGATCCTAGCCCTAATTTATCATTTGGGTGTTTAATTGGGGATTCTTATCTAATTAACTTTGTCTCTTTTCCCTTTCAGATGTCTAACTCGAACAACAACAATGCTTCAAGCTGAAACCCTTCAGGATCATTCTCACTCATGCGTTTGTGTGGGAGGGTGATTTTCAATGGGACCAATTTCAATGATTGGATCCGGAACATCCGCATGGTCAGCCGCTACGAGTACAAAGAGTATGTTCTCGATGAAAAACTAAAGGAAGTAAATGTCAACACTGCTACTCCCGAGGAGATAAACTTGATCATGGGAAACAGAAGATCGTCGTCTGTCACCAAGATTGGAGTTTACTATTTAGTGCTTAGTAATGGATTAGGACTAGATTTGAACAACTGTTGTTATTTGCCAGAAATGGCAAGAAACATCATTTCTTTTCATGGTTTGTATAGACAAAGATTTAGATATTCATTTGATAATGAAAAGGGTTCTATTAATGCTTATCTTAATGGTGTTTTCTATTTTAAAGCATTGCCTTGTAATGGAATATATGAAACTGTGATGGTTATAGACAATTTAGGAAATGATGTGTTGTGTGTCGATTCTTCCAATAGTTTGGACAAAGCATGCTTGTGGCATTGTCGTCGTGGACATGTCAAAAGGAAACATATAGCCCAACTCCAAAAGGATGGAGTGTTGGAGTCATTTGACCTTAGGGACGATGACGTGTGCGAGTCTTGTTTACTTGGAAAGATGACCAAGTCAACCTTCACTGGTACTTGTGAAAGGGGTGAGGGTTTATTGGATCTCATACATACCGATGTGTGTGGGCCCTTTAAATCCACCACAAGGGATGCAAGCCGCTTCTACGTGACTTTTAACGATGATTATAGCAGATATGGCTATATCTATATAATCAGGCACAAGTCAGAAACCTTTAAAAAGTTCAAAGAGTTTAAGCAAGAAGTGAAGAATCACTTGGGCAGTAAAATCAAGATGCTTCGATCCGATCGAGGTGGAGAGTACCTTAGTCTTGAATTCCACGACTACCTCAAGGAATGCATAATCGTTTCGCAATTGATGCCACCTAGGACACCACAGTTGAATGGTGTTGCTGAGAGGCATAATCGAACCTTTCTCAACATGGTTCGCTCCATGATGAGTCGTACTTCACTACCTATCTCATTTTGTGGGTATGCCTTAGAGACTTCCGCCCATATCCCTAACTTAGTCCCTACAAAGAAGGTTGCCAAAACACCTCACGAGATCTGGACAGGGAAAGCTCCTTCATTGGCATATATCAAGGTTTGGGGTTGCGAGGCTTTCGTAATACGAGAGACTCACGACAAGCTTGAACCTCATAGTGAGCGGTGTATTTTCATCGGCTACCCACAGAAGTCCTTTGGATATGTCTTCTATAGACCGAGTGACAATGTTGTCTTCGTTGCGAGGAGAGGGGTTTTCCGACAACGAGAACTCATAAGCCAAAGATACAGTGGGAGGCAAATCGATCTTGAAGAGCTTCAAGAATCGAACGATGAAGGAACCTCTAACACTGGCGCTCAACCTGAGGAGGAAACTCCTGCTGAACCGATTGACGAGTCGTTACCTCTTAGACGTTCCATTAGAGTTAGTGTCCCACCTGTGTTATATGGTTTTCATATAACAAGTGAAGGTGATACGTTTAGTAGTGACAGTACACTAATAAATTTGGATGAACCTAATAGCTACAAGGAAGCCATGGCAGGCCCGGAGTCTGCGAAATGGAAGGAGCCTATGGACAGCGAGATTTAGTCCATGTATGACAACCAAGTTCGGAATTTGGTTGACAATGTGCCAGGTCGTAAGACGGTCGGGGGCAAATGGATCTTCATGAAGAAGACCGACGTGGATGGGAAGGTACACACTTATAAGGCGTGATTGGTTGCGAAGGGCTTTACTCAAACTCCCAGAGTTGACTATGATGGGACCTTCTCACCAGTTGCGAAGATAAAGTCTACTAGGGTGATGCTAGCCATTGCTGCATTTCATGACTATGAAATATGGTAAATGGATGTCAAAACCGATTTCCTTAATGGGAAGTTGGTTGAAGATGTTTATGTTGGGTTTTGAGCATTCTAACACTCCTATGGTGTACATGCAACCCTATAAACCTTGGATCTATGTTTTCTCTATTATACATGCAAATATTAAATATTCCAAGGTTTCATCCTAACTAGCATATTATGAAGCACCTATACTACAAAGTTCTAGTTAGATGACAAACCATTTGATGTAGCTTGATGTCTTCAAGCTTTAAGAGCTTAGCCCCAATAGTGTGGAAGCCTCAAGTGGAATCACAAATCACCAAAACACCTTGGAAAACTTTTAGAGAATATGGATACTTGGCTCACACTATGAAATCAGTTATTGCCCTCTTTAGTGTATCCACACTAGCCACTAGCATAATTTCATGAACCATAAGACCCTTTATATAGTGTGGAGGATTAGGGTTAAACCCTAATACCCATGACCTTTCATTTCCTAGGATCCATGGGTTAAAGCTCCATGGACTATCCATGAAGACTTAGCCCAACCTAAATGAACTTGGCCCACTACACATATATATATCTAAGAGTCCATATTTAATTAGTTCCTTTTGATCACTTAATTCATTATAAATTAATTCTTGATCAATACTAATTAAATAATACGATTATATATTAATATATTAGAACTTATAATATATTAATATAAATCATAAATATACTATTCTCAAAAGACTATCCATATAAATTGTGTCGGTGAAGTGCAACCCAAATGGACCATACCGGGTCGGGTCAAGTACATACCAAATATAGTTATGGACTTAGACATTAATCCAACAGTCTCCCACTTGGATAAGTCTAAAACTATTATTGAGTATGACTTCAAAAACCAACTGGCAATCGTAGCTCTTAAAGCCGCTGTCGAACTCTGATCTTGTCAATGAACTCTGACCTTTGTCAATGACTTGTCCATTAGATAAGGGATCATATATTCCTCCATTCTAGATATCATATGGACTGAGACATGGATTATAATCATTCTCTCTGTCCATTTGTTGTTTCCCGATTTTCGATTTATGATGACTGACTGATTGAACAAATCAAATCAGTCCTGGCTTGGCCAAGCACTCACATGTGTCATCGCTAAATCATCGAGGGGCCCACAGATATCGCTTTTATCCCGAAGGTAAAAGGAATGGATAAACTTCGACTCATATGGCTTGTTCTACTACTTGTTGAATCATACACAAAGGCACGTTTTATAACATCGAGTTACCAATGCGTTTTTGTGCAATCAATGTATAACCAACTCATAGTAACAACTCATATCTCTAGGTTTGAAGAATATAAGATATTATCGTCTCATGATCACTCATGATAAAATCCATGAAGTGATTCAAACGAGCGCGGGTTGAATCCAATACTCAGAACTTATGAGCACTCATGAGTGTTGTAGCACCACTTTGTCCACCAACTTGGACCTCTACAAACCAACCCATGACAGTCTTGATTCATATCTACTTCCAACATATGACCGACTGTGGATGGTTTGAATAACTTAATCATTCAGGAAGAGAGACTTAGTTATTCTGGAAGTCAAAACATGCAAAGTGAAACACAAGAATAAATGAATCAAATATGGTATCAAACCCTATGAATATAAATAAACACTTTTATTTATCACCATACTGATTACTCATTATTCATTGTTTCGGTTTTATCAACTTTATACTTGAATTAAAAACACTAGTTGTCCCATGCTCCAAGCATGTACACTATGTTTTTCTTAAACAATACCTTTGCGATACACCAAGTATGCACTCTATGTTTGTCTATGATCCTTACTTTGTGAAATAAACCAATTGAACATAATTTCAATGATTCTAATTTCACACTCCCAAATCCTTATCGAAAAATGTGAGAATTTCAAATTCCTATCATTTATCGAAATCTGTTTAGATTTTAAACTTATATGCACTGACCCTCCTGTAATGAATATGTACAAAGTCACAAAGACTTGTCAACAGTCATTATAAGGTATTCCAATGGAGATCAACTCCATGGAAACTAAGTCTCATATTCAAAGTACATTGCTTTGGACATGCTTCTTGCATTAAGTTTTCTAATCTTACACATATAACTTCCACCTATAGAGACAACTCCATATTCTCATTTTCACTATCACTTCTGAATAAGAGATGCCTCTTTTCAGAATATGTCAATATGGTCCTTCCAAAATTAGCACTATACTTCCAACTGTCCCTGAGCAACCAATCTTTGGTAAACCTCAGATTGTCCTCGACAATTGCTTAATCATTTTAGTCATATCCAATTCTAGACCTTTTCCCTTCTTAATGCCTCTGGGCATTTGGAAAAATTTAGAAATGACAAATATTATAGCACATGCAATCGATCATGTACCCAAAGCAAATGGTACACGATTCATGATGTCTCACATAAAGACATGATTCTAGACCAGTCTTTTGCTATAATATTTTTATTTGCCATGTTTTCAAAATTTGACTATGAAGAGGGATGCCGTAATCATAATCGAATTTTGAGAACGCAATATATAGAATTTCCTTAAGTTGAACCAATCCAACATGAAATTCATATATATATTCTTGACTAAGGATGATTAAGGTCTCAATCTAAGCCTTTAGAACTGAAATGAAGTATATCCTCTCCCTTAATTATAGCAAAACAACTTTTTCAATCCCTGCAGCCTCACGAATTGAAACTTTTGTTTTCTATAATTAACATTGCTAACTTGCAACACTAACAATAATTATCATGCTCCCACTAACATGATGATTATTAGCATAACACTTATGCTCCCACTAGCTTTGACATGTACTCAGAAATCAGCTGGACTTCTAGAAATCAATACTTTATTGACTTTCTTACCAAAGTTCAGATTTCTGATACGAGATGCTTGGATAAAACTTTATCAAAATCATACACCTTTCCTTAGATAGCATGCATGTTTGTCTAAACAATTTCAGAACTATGAAAAGGGATTCCGTAATCATAGTCTCAATTATTTAGACCTTTTGCCATCTACTTTAAATCTACTTGGTGGAAGTGTTTCCTCACCATCATTTTCATGAATCCGAGAGAAACCTTATGACCCTTAGATTTTATGGTGTATGTGTTCTTATCCATGTGAATCGTCAAAACCATAGTCACAAGACAAGGATAATGACAAATCCAAACTCATATGGACTGAACTTATGCAATCTTAACTTCTTGCCACCTGGCAGTATAGGGCCTGCCATTGCTTCCAAGTTGTTATGCAACCAATTGAGAACTTTCAAAACTCCTATGCAAAGCCAACTTTAACTGGAATGGGCACAGAATATGTCAACACGATAGGTTATAAACCTCAAGTCGTGTGCTAGTGAAGAACCTCAGGTTTTATTCTTGATTAGTTCTTGAAATTCTTTTTAGGATCTTTAAGACTCCCACTATCCTCTTGACATATAAGACTATCTTGCCAAATATTCAAGAGATAGTGCGGATTCTTTATCAAGACAAACACTTCACACAATTGGCCTTAGTTGGTCTTTGTTTTATCCAAAACATCACAACTTACCAATTTCAAATGTACAAGAGTAGGACACTTTTACTCTTACATTTGACAAGTGTTTTAAACCTTTCTTTAAGATATGTCACTCAAGTTACAATCTTGGAGTATGACTCTAAGAATTGTTTTGGAACGAAGTATGACTCATCTTCCTGATCTAACCATTTCAACAATTCATGACTCCTCTTCTTAGTCATAATAATGCACTAAGATGACCTTTAGAGGACTAATTGTGATATGATTTCTAAATCATTAAGATGATCACAAACATGATACTAAAGTACTCTCCTATCTTTTCAGATTTGAGAAACTTTTATCTTTCTGCCTAATTTGATTCTTCCCATTCGTTCTGCCATACATTGAGACTTTTCCAATGTTTCAGAATTATACTTAAACTTGTAAGTATAACCATATTTACTAAACTTTAGTAAATCAAATAGTCTTAACGAGCTTTGTGGTGGACATGACCAGTGCACAAGAATGTGTACTCAATCCCTTTAGTCCTTCACTTGACTCACACATCCATGTGAACAAGTAATTAGTCTTGATTTTCCAATGCTTGAAAGTTCTCATTCATCCTACTATTCAACTTGCATGATTCCAAGTTTCGGTCCAATTGAAACTTGGGTGATGAGGAACTTTCCTGATTTGGTAAATTTAGACACTACCACAAATGAAAGAATCAAATCCATTTTCCAATATTGCTGTCAGTGGAATCATATAAGCAACAATTTTCCACAAATACCATTGTAAGGATACTTCAAATAAATAAAATTAAACAATTTTCTTTTATTTTAAAACTTTGCGGAAAAACTTATCCTTACAATCCACATGGAAAATTGTTGTTATCTATTCCTTAGCAATATATCATAACTTCTTAAGCAACTGCTCAAAATTCTGATGCAATCGAAATCCACCTTCGCGATCAGAATCAGCATATACTTCCTTTAAGATTTCTCTCTATTCTTTGATTCTTAAAACATCAACATGTGACCCAGTCACATCATGTAATGAGGATCTCAGAATAGAACTTAACAGAGTTAGATAATGGGCTCTACCTGATGTAGAGTCAAACTTATTGACTTTAACATCCTTAGGTAAATTTGGCAGCTTTGCAATCAACGCCCCTTGCTTTGGCAAAATAAACATATGGACCCTTTGGTAATGGGACTATCTCAGACTTAGCCTTTCTCTTTACCATTTGGTCAACCGGGTTGACTATGGTCAATCCCTTTCCATTGGGAAGAGAATGTTTTTTCTGGATTTCCAGTGTCACCATTGTCACTGTCCATAAAGTTTTTGGGAAGTTGATCTTCTAATCAAATTTGCTTTACTATCGTTCCAAATCATTGCTGATTCAGCAGCACCAAGCAAATAGATATGATCATTAAGGTTCATGTCATAGTCTGTTTCATAGTAGTCCCAAAGGAACTCACTATGTGACTTAGAAAGTGATTGAACATCCAACTTTCTCAAGACTTTGACACCCAACTCTCCCGGCTTGTCAATATGTGACTTCATATCTAAGATGTGATCACACATAGACCTTGCTTGCCATTAGGGCTTGAGTGACCTTGAACTTGTGGGTTAGGGAGAATAATTGGAGGAGGTGGAGGAAGAGAAGTATGACTTCCATGAGCCAAACTCAGGAAGTCATATTCATTAGGAAAGCTTGGTTTGGGAAGATCATTGTTGTCTAAACCAGACATCAACAATGGGAGAAATTCACATAAAGTTGATTTAAGTCCTTTATATAACACCCAATATGATATATTAAGGCTAGGACCCAACAAACTATTTTATAACTTGGAAGAGGGATGCCGTAATCCAAGCTATAAAATATTTGAAGGTAGGTGAATGACGATTCACCAATTTCCACCAAGATAAACGAAATATATTATTAGGTTTTAATTGGTTTTGAAACTCCTAGATTCTTTTGAGATTCATTGAACTTTTCAATGGCATGTTTCAATCTCAAGTGTGCCCTTCAGGTTTTGTGACTGGGATGCCGAGGATCACAAAACAAGGTGTGAAGTAACCATGCAAATATACTTCGTACCCTTAATATTTACCCCTCAATCGATGTGCCGGTTAACCACACACGCTCCAACGATACTATGATAAACATTAAGTTACCCTTTGCCTACCTTATTAAGTCCAAGTTAGTGTGCCGGTTAACCACACACGCTCCACTAACAGCTTAAACAAAGTGCAAAGTGTAATTTCATGGATTAGCACCTTATTCACATTTTCCTAAGTAACTAAGATTGGGAATTTATAAAAGGTTTAGTTACTTAGTATTTATCATTAATACTTTTACTGAAGGGAGAATTATAGTCCTTGTCCTACCTGTTCGGCTAACGACCCTCCACCAGTCAAGGAAGCGGTGGGTGAGAGTGGACACCCATTAAACTGCCATTTTATAGGCAGTAACCTTATACCCCCCTTATAGACCGGCTTCGTGAATGAGGCCTACTAATGGTAAGACGACTTGCTCTTATACATATAATATTTTAAACTTTTAATATTATAATAGTATAAGGGTGTATTTTAGACATTTAAAATACTTGGTGGTTTAATCTATTAATTAAACTATACACTTAATTTAATTAAATTTAAACCATGTCATTATGGAATTATTAATTCTCTTTTAATTAAACACTTTAATTATCTATTAATAAAGTCCATAAGAGTTAATTGAATTATTCAATAAAAACATCATAATTCCAATTATTAAATTCAAAATTAAAATCATTTAATTAATTGTTTAAGTTATGAACCCAAGAGTTTTAGAATTCAATTCTTTTTTTTTTATCATAAAAAAACTTTTTCCAAATTCCAAAACTTAAGGGCAAGTTTTGTAACTCTTAAAAACTTTTGGATTCCATAACTTATGGAGTTAAATACTTGTTTTATGATGAAACTTTTCATGTTCCATAACTTAAGAACAAGTTATGGAATTCTTTAAAACATTAAGACTAAGTTTTGTAACTCCATAAAAAACTTTGAATCAATTTTTTTAAAAACCTTTTCATATCCATAACTTATGGAGGTTTCAAAAAACTCTTTAGATCAAACTTTTAAAACTAATAAGATAATCACATCAATTTATCTTTTACTAAATTTGACATAATTCAACTCATATAGCAAATGATTCAAATTTTACAAATAATTAGTTTTTCACAAAAACAAGTAATTATCTTAAAATTTGACAAACGTCATGTTTTTTTCCTTTTTTTTCCAACTTTGAAAATAAAACATTTGGATCAATATAACAGAAAACAACCTATGGCTCTGATACCACTATTGGGTTTTGAGCATTCTAACACTCCTATGGTGTACATGCAACCCTATAAACCTTGGATCTATGTTTTCTCTATTATACATGCAAATATTAAATATTCCAAGGTTTCATCCTAACTAGCATATTATTAAGCACCTATACTACAAAGTTCTAGTTAGATGACAAACCTTTTGATGTAGCTTGATGTCTTCAAGCTTTAAGAGCTTAGCCCCAATAGTGTGGAAGCCTCAAGTGGAATCAGAAATCACCAAAACACCTTGGAAAACCTTTAGAGAATATGGATACTTGGCTCACACTATGAAATCGGTTATTGCCCTCTTTAGTGTATCCACACTAGCCACTAGCATAATTTCATGAACCATAAGACCCTTTATATAGTGTGGAGGATTAGGGTTAAACCCTAATACCCATGACCTTTCATTTCCTAGGATCCATGGGTTAAAGCTCCATGGACTATCCATGAAGACTTAGCCCAACCTAAATGAACTTGGCCCACTACACACACACACACATATATATATATATATATATATATATATATATATATATATATATATATATATATATATATATATATATATATATATATATATATATATATAAGAGTCCATCTTTAATTAGTTCCTTTTGATCACTTAATTAATTATAAATTAATTCTTGATCAATACTAATTAAATAATATGATTATATATTAATATATTAGAACTTATAATATATTAATATAAATCATAAATATACTATTCTCAAAAGACTATCCATATAAATTGTGTCGGTGAAGTGCAACCCAAATGGACCATACCGGGTCGGGTCAAGTACATACCAAATATAGTTATGGACTTAGACATTAATCCAACAGTTTACATGAGTCAGCCAGAGGGTTTTGTCGATGTGAAGCATCCTAATGAAGTGTGTAAGCTTGAGAAATCCATTTATGGATTGAAACAGACATCTCGCAGATGGAATCTTTGTTTCATTGAGAAAGTCAAAGAGTTTGGTTTTCTGCGAAGCGATGATGAATCATGTGTATATGTCAAATCCAATGGGAGTATAGTTAGCTTCCTTGTATTGTATGTCGATGACATACTACTCATCAGAAACGACATCCCGGCCCTGCAGGAAGTTAAGTCCTGGTTTGGGAAGTGTTTTGCTATGAAGGACCTCGAAGAGGCTGCCTATATTTTGGGAATAAGGATAGTAAGAAACAGGAGTAAAATACTAATAGGACTTAGTCAGAACACTTACTTGGACAAGGTACTAAAGCGTTTTAGTATGGAGAATTCCAAGAAAGGGGAGTTGTCGATCCAAAGTAATGCCAAGTTGAGTAAGACTCAAAGTCCGAGTACCGAAGTCGAGATAGCAGAGATGAACTAAGTACCTTACGCTTCCGCAGTTGGCTCGATCATGTATGCCATGAATTGTACTTGAAGGGTTTTGAGCATTCTAACACTCCTATGATGTACATGCAACCCTATAAACCTTGTATCTATGTTTTCTCTATTATACATGCAAAGATTCAATATTCCAATGTTTCATCCTAACTAGCATAAAATGGGAACTTGTAATATAAAACTTAGTGGGATGACATACCTTTTGCTTGTGGTTGATTTCGTGGAACTTCAAGAGCCTTGCACCAATAATGTAGATGCCTCAAGTGGAATCACAAATCACCAAAAAACACCTTGGAAAACTTGAGAGAATAGTAAGCTCTACTAGAAATCGGCCCACCCTTTTTTCTCACACACTAGTGCCAATTTCAAGTGCTAAGGACCTCTTTATATAGTATGGAAGATTAGGGTTTCATCCATGTAAACCCTAATACCCATGACCTTTCATTTCCATAGGATCCATGGGTTAAACACTCCATGGACTATCCATGAAAGCTTATCCCAACCTAAATGAACTTGGCCCATTCTATATATATATATATATATATATATATATATATATATATATATATATATATATATATATATATATATATAAGAGTCCATATTTAATTAGTTCCTTTTTGATGACTAAATTAATTCTTGATCAATACTAATTAAATAATATGATTCCATATTAATATATTAGAACTTATAATATATTAATATAAATCATAAACATACTATTCTCAAAAGACTATCCATACAAATTGTTCCGGTGAAGTGCAACCTAAATGGACCATGCCAAGTCGTGTCGAATACATACCAATTATAGTTATGGACTTAGACACTAATCCAACAGTCTCCCACTTGGATAAGTCTAAAACTATTATTGCGTATGACTCCAAAACCCGACTTGCAATCGTAGCTCTTAAAGTCACTGTCGAACTCTGAACAAATCAATGACGCGTCCATTAGATAAGGGATCGTATATTCCTCCATTCTAGATATCATATGGACTGAGACATGGATTATAATCATTCTATCTGTCCATTTGTTGTTTCCCGATTTCCGATTTATGACGACCGACAGATATCACTAAATCAAATCAGTCCTGGCTTGGCCAAGCACTTCGGGGTGTCATCACTAAATCATCGATGGGCCCACAGATATCACTTTTATCCCTTTAATGGAAATAGGAATGGATAAACTTCGACTCATATGCTTGTTCTACTACTTGTTGAATCATAAACAAAGGCACATTTTATAACATCGAGTTACCAATGCGTTTTCGTACAATCAATGTATAACCAACTCATAGGCAACAACTCATATCTCTAGGTTTGAAGAATATAAGATATTATCGTCTCATGATCACTCGTGATAAAATCCATGAAGTTATTCAAATGATCATGGGTTTAATCCAATACTCAGAACTTACGAGCACTCATGAGTGTTGTAGCAACTCTTTGCTATGTCCAACACTTTAGACATCTACAACCAACTTCATGACAGTCTTGATTCATATCTACTTCCAACATATGACCAACTGTGGAGGGTTTGAACAACTTAGTCATTCAGGAAGAATGACCTAGTTATTCTGGAAGTCAAAACATGCAAAGTGAAACACAAGAATAATCAAATCCAATATGGTCTCAGAACTTATGAATATAAATAGAACACATTTTATTTATCACCATATTGATTACACATCATTCATTGTATACTGTTTCTAATTTATCAACTTTATACTTGAATTAAAACAATAGTTGTCCCATGCTCCAAGCATGTACACTATGTTTTTCTAAACAATAGTCATGCCATACACCAAGTATGCACACTAAGTTTGTCTATTATATTTAATTTGTGAAATAGATCGATTGAACATAATTCCAATGATTCTCATTTCACAGTCCCAAACCCTTACCGCAAATGCAAGAATTCTAAATTCCTGCCATTTACTGAAATCTGTTAGATTTTAAACTTATATGCATCGATCCTCTCATAATGATTATGCACAAAGTCACAAAGACTTGTCAACAGACATTACAGAGTATTCCAATGGAGATCATTCCATGGAAACGAAGACTCAAATTCAAAGTACATTGATTTGAACATCCTTCTTGCATTAAGTTTCCTAATCTTAGACAAATTTAATGAATAACTTCCACCTATGGGAATATTTCCATATTCTCATTTTGACTATCACTTCTGAACAAGAGTTGCCTCTTTCCAGAATATATCAATATGGTCCTCTCCAAAAATTTACACCATACTTCCAACTGTCCCTCAGCAACCAATCTTTGGTAAACCTTAGATTGTCCTTGAAAATTGCTTAATACAATTAGTCATATCTAGTTCTAGTACTTTTTCCCTCATAATGCTTTTGGTAACTTGGAAAAATTTAGAACAGATGAATATCATAGCACATGCAATCGACCCTATATCCGAAGCATATGGGACACGATTCATGATGTCTCACATAAAGACATGATACTAGACCAGTCTTTTGCTATAATATTTCTATTTCTATTTGACATGTTCTCATAATTCAGATTGTGAAAAGGGATGCCGTAATCACAATCGAATTTTAGAACGCAAATAATGTTCCCATATATAGAATTTCATTATGTTGAACCGTTCCAACATAACATTCATATATATACTTGACTAAATTTGATTAAAATCTCACGATCTAAGCTTTTAGATTTGAAATGAAGTATAATTTCCTCTCCCTTAATTATAGCAAAACAACTTTTTCCCAATTGAAACTTTTGTTTTCTATAATTAACATTGCTTACTTGCAATTATAGTTATCATGCTCCCACTAACATGATGATTATTAGCATAACACTTATGTTCCCACTAGCTTTGACATGTACTCAGAAATCAGTTGGACTTCTAGAAATCAATACTTTATTGACTTTCTTACCAAAGTTCAGATTTCTGATACGAGATTCTTTGATAAAAATTTATCAAAATCATACACCATTCTTTAGATAGCTCACATGTGTGTCTAAACAATTTCAGAACTATGAAAAGAGATGTCGTAATCATAGTCTCAATTGTTTAGACCTTTGCCATTTCTCACAAGTCCATGTTAGTGTGCCGGTTAACCACACACGCTCCACTAACGACTTTGAGAATGCAATGAAAGAACCCCTTTCTTGACTTTCATATTTCTGAAAGACCCAAACTTTCATACTTGACAATATAGTTACTCCAAAACATGCTACATGCATATTTATAAAATAATATTTTACCTTGATAAAGTGATTACAAAAGATTGGATACAAACCGACTATGTTTTAAGATTTTACATAACTACCCAGGATATTGTAATTTTATACAAACATAAACCGAAATACAAAAGTAATAGTAAAAAATATTCTACATCTTCCGACAGTATATAACCATATTTGTTACTTATTTCCTGCAATTGTCAAACACTAAGAGGGGTAAGCGGTGACACTTAGCGAGTTCAATAATAGATACAATATAACGTTATGCCATATATATATACTTCAATATGGCAGAAGCAAAGAGGAACAAGGAACAACAAAGGCATATGTGAATCATGTGACAAACCTTTCATATCAATCATTGATTTAATTCAAAGATATACAATCAATGAGACATAACAATTTCCATACTTGATATATATATCAATAAAGCTTTGGCCCAAATGGCACAGAAGATACTCAGGAATAACATTTTGCTAGAATATTCAGGCTTTCAACCTTATCTTAGCACACTGCCGAAGCCAAAGTGATGCCTATGTCATACACTTCATGGTCAACGGTACATACCAATACCCAAGTGATGCCTATGTCATACACTTCGTGGTCAGAGGTACAGCCTTGCTATAAAAATAGCAGAAATAATAACACGAGATGATAACATGGAAAAGCACATAGCACATATAACACATAACATACAATTGTTCCTATATATTAAACTCACCTTGAATTAACCGGGGTCAAAATAATAATTTGTGCAACATTTCGGCTCTAAATATGACTTTATTCGTTGAAAACCGGGAGATTTATTGAAAAACCGGGCCTTGCGAAGGTAGAGCTTCAAACCGAAAAGATAAATTTTTCGGGCTTCTCGGGAACTTCGGGGCGTGTTTCGGGTGTTAAAAATGATATCGGGGCTTCGGGGGAAGTTGAAATAGGTTAAAAATGGGTTTAGGGTGTAAAAATGTGAGAATTCCCAACATTAGCCGGGAGGGTTCGCACCCTCCTATTTATAGGCTGCGAGACCGAGGATCAACGGCTGAGAATGAGACACGCGGCAGCAGATGCGAAGGCCAGGTGTCCGATGCAAGGTGAGGCAGGTGGCTTCGGATGCGAGGAGTCAGCAAACACGCGTCGGTCTTCGGACGTGCCACGATTCGGATGACTCAGGGAGATCGGACACGGGGCATGCTTCGGTTGGGCCTCACTTCGGTCGAATCAGCATGTGACACGCGGGTCGGGCACGAGGGATGCATGCGAGGATCACGTGACGACTTCGGACACCTGTGCGACACGCGTCGCTTCTCGGACGCGCCATGCAGCTGCTTCGGATACGTGGCTGGCACTATTCATGCGAAAATTCTCGAAAATTGTGCTCAATCTTGTAAAATCCATAACTTTCTCATACGGGCTCCGTTTTTGAGATTCTTTTTTAGGTTGTGTCGGCTAAAAATCACTCGATCTGAAATTCGAGTTTTTAGCTGTCTACTGCTAAGCTGAAACTTAGAAAAATCATAACTTCCTTATACGAAGTCAGATTTTGGCGTTCTTTTAATGAAAATTATCGGTTTAACAAATACTACGACTTTCATTTAGATCACCAAGGCTAAAAAGTAGTTTATCAAAAACTCACTTTTTACGTCATTCGGTGTCGTGCCGGTTTCGTCGCGGATCTTCGATTGGTCATAACTTCTTCGTTATAACTCGGATTTCGACGAGGTTTTCGCCTAAATGTTTCTAACGAGATTCTTTACAACTTTAAATAATAAAATTTTACTTATTTCAAATTTTATATTTTCACTAAATTTCACTATTTGGCTTTTAGTTGGAATCTCATAAGACTTCTAATATTTTATGAGTGATTCTAAACATAGTTTTACTTTATTTCTAGTAAAAACTATCTATTAGAACTCAACACTCAATTTCACATAATATTTCATAATATTATTAAATTTTCAAATTACATAACACGATTTCAAAACGTGTATGTTACAAATACCTCCTCCTTTTGAGGATTTCGTCCCCAAAATCACAACAATTTAGATAAATGAGGATATTTGGCTCTTATCTCATTCTTATTTTCCCTAAGTATAATTTGAATCTTATCAGTGGTGTCTTGAATCATTTCAGGACGACCAAGGATTTTCTGTCCTACATTATGCCAACATAATGGTGTTCACAGTTACTACCGAACTCTAAGACACATGCACGAAGCATATCTTCTACTGTTTGGATTGTTCTCTCCGTCTAACCATCTGTCTGGGGATGATAAGCTGCGTTCGGGGCAACTCGAGATCCCAATTCACTTTTCATACTCGCCCAAAAGTGAGAAGTGAAGTGAGTATCACGATCGGAAATAATCTTTAGTGGCACACCATGTCTCGCCACAATTTCGTCTAAGTAAACTTGTGCGTATTTCTCCATTAGAACCGTTGTACGTATGGCGAGAAAATATGCAATCTTAATCAGTCGGTCGATAATTATCCAAATGCTATCATTCACAGTTTTCTTCTCCTCTTTCAAGGTATTAACTGTATAAGCCGGATAAGTAGAATATCCCTTCGATATAAATTTACGAGTTTTTTTTAAGAAAGAAATTTATTATTTTCACCGTATACATAAATAGAATCCTCTTCTTCGATAGGGATGCATACTATCTCTTTGTAGCAAAAGAGTTTTGCGTGGTTCTTTGACAACCAAGTCATGTCGATAATAATATCAAAGTTGGGAAAGAAGATAGGAATTAGGTTAGCAAGAAGATTATAACCTTCAATTCCGATGACACTATCTCTATAGACTTTATCAGCAAGTAATGATATATTTCCTATGTTATCTATATGAAATGATTGGACAATTGCGTAACAAGCAATTTGAAAAGAATGTGCGAATTTATAAGGCACAAAAGAATCTGAGGCATCACAATCAAATAAGATATGAGCAGATCTAAAGCTTACGAGAAAATTACTAGTCACAACATTCGAGTCCTAACTTACTTCCTCTGTGGTAATCTAAAATGTACGATATTTAACTTTTGGTTTTCCAAACGATTGTCAAACTCTTCAAATTTCTTAATTATTAGCGGTGTTCAAACCTGCACCCGCTCATCATTCTCTATTGGGCCTTCGATCCTAATCTTTGAGTTAAAACTCAATTCTCATTGCAGACTCCTGCTCCTTCTTGGTTTATAGACTAAACCCAAGATAAGGCCTTTACTTTTGCTATAACAACAACTCAAATGGTCTTATTCTAATGATCTTTAATTTTATAACGCACAAGACACATAACGAACCAAACTCTTGTATTAAAATCAGGTCGAATAAATCGAGCTGATGGAATAAAGAAAACAAAAGATTTTGATCAACATGTGGATGCTTTGGAATAGAAAGAATAGCACCACGTATCTCTAATTCGTGCTTTCAGACATACACATCAATTTTGTCAAATGACAGAATATTTCAATTGATTACTAAATCACGGATTTCATACTGTAATCCTTCCATGAATAACTAAATTCTTCATCGCCTTCATAACAGGTAACATCTCTAGTTAATGGTTGCTCAATTCTTTAATGAAGATCGTTATATTTCTATCGACCATCTCGACCAACTCCTTCTTGACTGAAGTTTCGTCATTACTCAATACATGGCTTTCTAAACCAATCAACTTTATCTTTGTAGATTTATATTAATAGGACTCCACTCTTTATGACATTAAGATTTGAACGATAATTATCTTCTTAGTCATTACCCAAACGAAGGTAACGACACACATGAATAAAACAGAATCATTTATTAGCTTCTCGGTAACCTTGTGACTTTCCCTGATCCAAGCGTGAGTCTTGTGCTTCCGATAGTATAGGCATCTACTAACATTCACACCTACTCATACTCGTCCCAAGTATTGTCTCGCAGTTTTCCAAGTCACCATCACAAAACAACTTATTACACATGAATGTGTTCAAACAAATACATACAACAATTTCTCCTACACTCAACTAGGGTTTTCGCGTTTCTATCAAACATATCTTGGATTACTTATACTCGTCTTCTAAGATTCTTCTCATGCATATGCTCGATCTAGCATATTCTAATACTTTTTCATAGGTCGATAGAATTTTACTTCCAATTCTTCATATAAATTCTTTCTCGGGTAGTGTCTACTCTACAAGACATACTACACCCAAAATTTACTCAAGCAGCGTAGAGACAAACGGTTTTTCAACTACTTGCATCATCTTCTAACTTATGTAATTCACCATGAACATTTGTTGGTTTCATTATCCTTCCATGACATCGTTATTCTTGTATATGAGTAAGTCTAAGTCTACTTCATAGGAGTCTATCCTAAGAAGTCTGCATTATAGCTGCATCTCAGCAAGCTCTACTAGCTTCAACTTGGTTCTCTACCATTCCTAACTACAACATCTCTTCTCATATAATAATATGAGTGTATATCTTCTTCAACTAAGTATTCTACCTTACTCTAACAAGTAAGCCACTCAGCCTTTTCACAACCAAATAACCTATTTCACTATCCCAATCTTCTATGTTAAAGTCGGCTTAACACACAATGGAACTTCCATAAGGATGTGATAGAAGTCAATCATCACTCAGTATTATTAAATACTAAGTCTGAACATCTTGTATAGGGTTACTACTCGAACTACATACTACATCACAAGGTCTTGGCCTATTGAGTCTAAAAACTTCATTAACCTTTCCTTTGATCTTCATTTAATTCTTCTAAATCTTGTACCACATTAATTTCAATATTGTCGAAGTATTTATCACCATCTTCGGTTCTTCCGACTGTCTAAACAATCACCGCTTCAATCTGAACGGTGGTGGAACAACTTCATGGATTTGTACCAATACATTTATCTTGCCCAAACGTGTTTCAAACGTACATCTTTCTTCCAAAGATGTTATTATATATATATCAAACATACTTTAAATATATAATACAACTCTATTGGTATTAATACACTATTTACGATAACACTTCATATTTATTATTTTACGATATCCCGCGATCGTTTATTTATAAACTTATCGATGTCAACTATCATAAGTCTCTCTATCACTTTGAAAAGTTTCATGTAAATTCTATTACGGAAATTCTTAGAATTCTAAACATAAAATTGTCTAAACCAAGGTCGGCAACAGACCTTAAACTTTCTCAAATAATAGCAATATAGGTATGAAACCTAAAGCATGCTATATTTACTTATCATTTAGCACTTAATAGAATATAAGGCATATCTCCTCTTAATATTCTAGTGCTTGCCCCCATTAGGTATTCAACCTAAAGTATACTAGATACATATCGTATCATCTTTACTAAACAATCCATGTTTAAATCTAGAAATTCTCAAAATTCCTAATTCACATAAACTAATTCTCTGAAAATTTTGAAGTAACTTAATATCTTAGAATACTAGGGTTTATCAATACCCAATACCCCACTTAAGTATTTCCTATGGTTTGTATCCATATACTCCTAATGAATCCGTTCATATATTGAACTTCCAACAGTTTAAGTCTAAATACCAATACGTGGTATTTAGTTCACTTAAACCACTGCTCTGATACCATGATTGAAAGAACCCCTTTCTTGACTTTCATATTTCTGAAAGACCCAAACTTTCATACTTGACAATATAGTTACTCCAAAACATGCTACATGCATATTTATAAAATAATATTTTACCTTGATAAAGTGATTTCAAAAGATTGGATACAAACCGACTATGTTTTAAGATTTTACATAACTACCCAGGATATTGTAATTTTATACAAACATAAACCGAAATACAAAAGTAATAGTAAAAACTATTCTACATCTTCCGACAGTACATAACCATACTGGTTACTTATTTCCTGTAATTGTTAAACACTGAGAGGGGTAAGCGGTGACGCTTAGCGAGTTCAATAATAGATACAATATAACGTTATGCCATATATATACTTCAATATGGCAGAAGCAAAGAGGAACAAGGAACAACAAAGGCATATGTGAATCATGTGACAAACCTTCCATATCAATCATTGATTTAATTCAAAGATATACAATCAATGAGACATAACAATTTCCATACTTGATATATATCAATAAAGCTTTGGCCCAAATGGCACAGAAGATACTCAGGAATAACATTTTGCTAGAATATTCAGGCTTTCAGCCTTATCTTAGCATACTGCCGAAGCCAAAGTGATGCCTATGTCATACACTTCATGGTCAACGGTACATACCAATACCCAAGTGATGCCTATGTCATACACTTCGTGGTCAGAGGTACAGCCTTGCTATAAAAATAGCAGAAATAATAACACGAGATGATAACATGGAAAAGCACATAGCACATATAACACATAACATACAATTGTTCCTATATATTAAACTCACCTTGAATTAACCGGGGATAAAATAATAATTTGTGCAGCATTTCGGCTCTAAATATGACTTTATTCATTGAAAACCGAGAGGTTTATTGAAAAACCGGGTCTTGCGAAGGTAGAGCTTCAAACCGAAAAGATAAATTTTTCGGGCTTCTCGGTAACTTCGGGGCGTGTTTCGGGTGTTAAAAATGATATCGGGGCTTCGGGGGAAGTTGAAATAGGTTAAAAATGGGTTTAGGGTGTAAAAATGTGAGAATTTCCAACATTAGCCGGGAGGGTTCGCACCCTCCTATTTATAGGCTGCGAGACCGAGGATCAACGGCTGAGAAGGAGACACGCGGCAGCAGATGCGAAGGCCAGGTGTCCGATGCAAGGTGAGGCAGGTGGCTTCGGATGCGAGGAGTCAGCAAACACGCGTCGGTCTTCGGACGTGCCACGATTCGGATGACTCAGGGAGATCGGACACGGGGCATGCTTCGGTTGGGCCTCACTTCGGTCGAATCAGCATGTGACACGCGGGTCGGACACGAGGGATGCATGCGAGGATCACGTGACGACTTCGGACACCTGTGCGACACGCGTCGCTTCTCGGACGTGCCACGCAGCTGCTTCGGATACGTGGCCAGCTCAGAGCGAGGGTGACGTGGCTGGCACTATTCATGCGAAAATTCTCGAAAATTGTGCCTAATCTTGTAAAATCCATAACTTTCTCATACGGGCTCTATTTTTAACGTCCTTTATATGCACGCGTAGGGAAAATTATTCTCTACAACTTTTATTTAGACTTCGTCGGAAAATTTTGACTTTATTTTAATATTATTATTTTTTAACAGACCGGGACCAGTAAATCCGTTAAAAATTCATAACTTCTTCATCCGACGTCCGTTTTCGTCAGACTTTTTACCGTTGTACTACTAATGACGAGACCTTCGATTCTCGTTTAGGTTGTGTCGGCTAAAAATCACTCGATCTAAAATTCGAGTTTTTAGCTGTCTCCTTCTAAGCTGAAACTTAGAAAAATCATAACTTCCTCATACGAAGTCAGATTTTGGCGTTCTTTTTATGAAAATTCTCGGTTTAAAAAATACTACGACTTTCATTTAGATCACCAAGGCTAAAAAGTAGTTTATGAAAAACTCACTTTTTACGTCATTCGGTGCCGTGCCGGTTTTGTCGCGGATCTTCGATTGGTCATAACTTCTTCGTTATAACTCGGATTTCGACGAGGTTTTCACCTAAATGTTTCTAAAGAGATTCTTTACAACTTTAAATAATAAAATTTTACTTATTTCAAATTTTATATTTTCACTAAATTTCACTATTTGGCTTTTAATTGGAATCTCATAAGACTTCCAATATTTTATGAGTGATTCTAAACATAGTTTTACTTCATTTCTAGTAAAAACTATCTATTATAACTCAACACTCAATTTTACATAATATTTCATAATATTATTAACTTTTCAAATTACATAACACGATTTCAAAACGTGTATGTTACATGAAAATATCACAATAGCTATCTACTTAAAATCTCTTAGTGAAAGCATTTCCTCACCATCATTTTCATGAATCAGAGAGAAACCTTATGACACTTAGATTTTTATGGTGTATGTGTTCCTATCCATGTGAATTTGTCAAAACCATAATCACAAGATAAGGTTATTGACAACTCCAACTTCATATGGACTGAACTTGTGCAGTCTTTTCTTCTTGCCACCTGGCAGCACAAGGGTCTGCCATTGCTTCCAAGTTATTATGCAACCAATTGAGAACTCTTAGATCTCATATGCAAAGCCAACTTTAACTAGAATGGTGTGACAACCGTCAAATTTCGGTCAAGTCAAAGTCAAACAAAGTCAACAAGTCAAACCGGTCAACTCCAATAACCCTTGTATGTTAGGGTTTACGTTATGTAATCACTATACAATTCGCTATTTTAATGAGAAATCATCATTTGGAAAGTTCATGTGTTTGATTTTCCTTAGCCTTAACAGTGCTAAACAACGAACCAAAGCGATAAAACACTATTGCACAATCATCGGGATTGTGTACGACACTAAAACACGGTTTAACGGGGTTTACGAACCTTGCGTTGTGAAGCCGGACACTCAAATTAATCACAAACGAAACCTCTCTAAATCGTTTTCACTCTATCTCTTTCTATTTGATATCTCTCCCAAATCTCTCTCAAAAGTTACTTTAACTTTTTGTAATCATTTGGGTCATATCGACCCTTAAAGGGGTCAAAAATCGCTTGAAACGGGGTAAAAACGGGTAAAATAGCCTTAAGGACCTGGAACTGAAGCTTCAGGACCGAAGCCTCTCATTCGAGGCCTCGGATCCGAAGCCTCTCATCAGGACCGAAGCTGAAGCCTCTCAGGAGACCGAATCCGAAGCCATCAGACAGCAGCCTCGCATGCGAGGGTCCGAATCCGGCCTCCATGCGAGAGGTCTCGCAGACGGCCCCTTTTTACCGGTTTTTCGACTACGACTTCGTTTTAACTCCGTTTTTAATTATTTTAACGTGGGATTTTCACCCAAAACTTTATTTTATAAACTAAGGCCCCAAAATATATAAATCTTTAGGGTTTTATAAAAATATATTAAAAGAATTAGTGGTTGAACTAATTATTGAGGGAATATTTGCTTTTCCTTAATTTATGGCAAAAGCAAACCACCACCACCTCACTCTATGATCAGCCACTCTTTCCCACTACCTCTTGTCTCCTTAGTGGACCTTTACACCCAATCTCCAGCTCTTCCCACGTTCTAAGAGCTGGAGGATTGATCCTCTCTCCTCATTCTCCATAAAGTTCTTTCATTCTACACTTAGCAACCAAAGGACACTCTCCAAAATTCTCTCATCTTTTCTCTCAACTTCAAGAACTTCAAGGCTTTCTTCAGGGATTTCTTTCTTCAATTAGTAAGTATCTTCATCATTCATATAATTATTACACTCCATTCTACTCAAATCATTGATATCTTACACAAATTCCATCTTATTCGATGTTAGATTATCGAATCATCAAGACATCTTCTTAGTGTCCTTGGGTTGAACACTTCCTCTCTCTCACTTTCATCTACTGAAACCACATAGGGTGAGTTCATACCCCTACATTTACATGTTTTTCTTAAGTTTTAAGGGGGGAATACAAGTAAAATCATCAAGAACACAATTAAACTTTTTCTATCAGATTACATCAGAAAAGATGAACTTCGATCACGGACTGTTTTGGTCAACTTAAATATTTTAGTTTTCAAAACTGTTCCAGGTGCAAGTAGTTCAAACTCTTAGCTTTAAAATGGCTACTTGCACATATCCATATGATTTTTCTACAATTTATGGTGATTTTTACAAAACTGCCTGTCATTTCAGAGGCAAACCCGGACCAGTCTGTGATTATGAACATTTTCACCTCTGTTAGAGATCACTTAAAATCATGATAAAATTTACGAACAAACTAGACTCATATTCCAAACTCTCAGAATTTGCGGATTTGGATTTAGAGCTTTGATGATTTTTCTATAAATTTTCTAAGAAGAGTAACAGAAACTGTATTCAACGAAAAGTTGCTGTCAATTTTATTTCACCTTGTAACATGTTGAGCAAGGGGTATATCTTTATGTGATTATATGTTATTGCAATATATGACATTTTATCTTAATATTTAGACACACATCAGTTTACAAATGGATTTGGACATATAAAATATAAAGAATAACAAGTGATTATAATCAAAGTACAACCGATACATTCAAACATTTAATAAACTATTTTGAATATAGTTTGCATACATTACTACGTACTACCATTGGTTGATAAACTATAATAGGTATAGTTTATGATACATTACATAACACATACATTTAAAAAGGGTACATTTATACAAAGGATATTTTCATTAAGCAAGGTACGGCCATACGTTACCAAGTTTTCATAACACGTAATTCCGTTAATGACTTTGTGAGACATTTACTTCAAATTACCATTAAGTCCTGTATTGTAACCAGAGTCTCCTTGAGGGAGAGCGTGATAGTTGTGTATAGATCTATATTGGGTTTGACAAACCCACACCTAAACTGCATGCAACAGTTAGACCGATAGGTCTGGGGTGACAAATGTCATAACATTTCCGACGCCCGAAGAACGTCGTTTTAGGCAACCTTGGTCATAGCATGGTTATAATAAACTCACACAAAGTATTAATAAATATTGGAATTTACGGGAACTTCATTAAAATTAAACGAGTTTATGTCGATTTAAACTTACATTATTTATTATAAGTAAGAAAAGTTACTTATACATTTCGGTCTTTGAATTTAAGACTACATATACATTTTAAGGAAAATATTGGATTTTCTAAAATAAATACTACTTTTACAAACGAAAGGCTTTTAATAATATCAAACAAAAGCTTATGAACTCACCAACCTTTGTGTTGACACTTTTCCAAACAACTTGTATTCTCAGGAAATCATTAAACAGGTAACCAAGTGCTTTTTGCGTCTACTATTTCATATTTTGTCAACATATTGTAATTGATTCGTAAACATGTAATTCATACAATGATGTAATTTTTTCAATTATATATATGTTGGTTGTGTTTGCTTGAATTACTATTACAATTGTTGTTATGATACTATACATGAAGTCCTCCACCCCCGGACGTTTCCGCCATCCTTGGTTTGGGGGTGTGACAAATTGGTATCAGAGCACAGTTTATAGTGAATTAAGTATATCAAACCACATAAGATATACAAACTATAAACACAATTGGGACTAATAGTCTCTGAATTGTGCATTTTTCAAATAAATATACTTTTAGAAAATAAATGATTTTCTTGATTAAAGTATACATACATACATTACATGCTCGCATGATATCATCATGACTAGAGAAAACATAAAGCAAAAGAAGAAGAGTTGAACATTTTGAGTATGCCTTAGTATATGTGGATTAATTATGGGAAGGATATAGCCTGATCAACTATATCAGTCCGAGAATTGACTTGCATATACCGGGGGATGGTCAGGATGGGCAACAAATCTAACAACCTAATATCACACTACAAAGGATACTTTAAGAACTCAAAACTAAATATTTACAAATACTATAGGAGTATTTTGTGTTACTATAATAAATATATTAATTATGTCCCGACTAAATTAGCATATGGGAAACTCTTACAAATGGTCATATACTTGGAAACAAGGAAACTCAAATAAAATATTTTAGACTTTCATTTTACCTCATAGCCCAATGTATTGGGGCAATTAAAAGTATAAAATCGTATGTATCGTAAACATATCGGAAAACAACGTAATAATAGACTTTATGTATAAAAGATTTCTCTTCCTATAAATATACTTGTACTAAAAGTACATTGGTTTACAACTTATGACAGAACCATGCCGCCAAGGAAGGAGACTAGACCATCTAGCAGTGCAGCACCACCTCCACCACCACTACTAACGCCTCCACCACCATCACCGACACTTCCACCACCACTACCAACACCTCCACCACCATCACCGACACTTCCACCACCACTACCAACACCTCCACCACCATCACCATCACCGACACCTCCACCACCATCACCATCACCGACACCTCCACCACCATCACCAACACCTCTGCCACCACTTCCACAATTTGATCCAGCAATACTCCAAGCTGCAATAGCAGCAGCAGTAGCGGCAGCTGTGTCCCAAATTGTCTCTAATGGAAATGGTGGATCTGGACCAGGTGTTACACCCTCTAACCAGGGTGACAGATGGGTGCGCACAAGAGAGTGCACCTACAAAGACTTCACCAATGGCAAACCCGACAACTTCAATGGGAGCGGGGGAGTCATCACTTTAATGCAATGGTTTGAAAAGACCGAAGTAGTCTTTCAGGTGTGCTCTTGCCCCGAAGCGAGCAAAGTTAAGTTCGCAGCCTTCACTTTCACCGGCCGGGCCCTTACTTGGTGGAACTGCCAGATTAATTCACTTACTCTCGAAGTGGCTAGCTCCATAACCTGGGCAGAACTAAAAACGTTGATGATGAAGGAGTACTGCCCGAGAGGTGAGATTCAAAAGCTGGAACAAGAACTTTGGAACCTCAGGATGACGGGCTCCGACCTTGAAACCTACACCACCCGATTCAATGAATTGGCTCTCCTCTGCCCAACAATGGTTACTCCGGAGGAGAAAAAGGTGGAGCGATACCTTTGGGGACTGTCTCCCCAAGTGCAAAGTAGTGTCCTGGCTTCAAGGCCAACTACTTTTGACAGTGCCAGAGAGCTGGCACAACAACTTGTTGACCACCGAGCCGGTCATAATACTACAACCACCACCACTGATCAATCAAAAGGGGGAAACAACAAAAGGAAGTTCTGGAACCAAAAGAAGAGCCAACCAGCACAGGACCCCGCTAAGAAGCAACAAACTGTTGCTGTCCATGCTGCCACTACTGCACCACCGAAACCATATGCTGGAACCCTACCCAAGTGCAACAAGTGCAACTTTCACCACAATGGTGCTTGTAGGGAGATGCACTGTATCAACTGCGACAGGAAGGGGCACACTGCTCGTTTCTGTAAAGCGCCGGCTCGACCAATCAACCAAGTCGCCAGTACGGGGGCAACCCGAACCTGCTACAACTGTGGAGACGCAGGTCACTTCAAAAGAAACTGCCCCAAAGCACAAGCCCCTAATGCTGGTGGAGTAGGAAGAATCCTGGCAATAGGACATGGGGAAGCAGTTGAGGATCCCGCGGTGGTTACCGGTACGTTTCTCCTCAATAACTCTTATGCATGCGTACTATTCGATAGTGGAGCGGAGAGGAGTTTCGTGAGCCACCAATATAAACAATTACTTGAACAAAATCCCCAATCACTAAAGGATACTTATGTAGTAGAAATGGCAAATGGGAAAGTAGAACGCACTAGCGATATATACTCAGAGTGTACTCTCACTCTAGACAACCATACATTTAAAATTGACCTGATGCCGGTCACCATAAAAAGCTTCGACGTAATCATCGGGATGGATTGGTTAGTTCCTCACCGTGCCGACATTCTATGTTACAAAAGGGCCGTTCGCCTCAATCTACCAAATGACGAAACCCTTCTCATCTATGGTGACAAACCTAGTGCGAATTTACAAATCATCTCATGCATCAAAGCCCAAAAGTATCTCCGGAAGGAGTACCACGCCTTCTTGGCCCACGTAGTAGACAAGAAACAAGACGTGAAAGACATCAAAGACATCCCCGAAGTGTGTAACTTCCCGGATGTGTTCCCAGAAGATCTTCCTGGTGTACCACTCGCACGACAAGTCGATTTCAGAATTGACATAATACCCGGAGCTACCCCCGTAGCCAGAGCTCCATACCGCCTCGCACCAACAGAAATGCAAGAGTTGTCCAGTCAGTTGAACGAGCTTTTGAGCAAAGGGTTCATCAGACCAAGCTTCTCACCTTGGGGAGCACCAGTCCTTTTTGTAAAGAAGAAGGACGGATCCTTTCGCATGTGTATCGACTATCGGGAACTAAACAAACTCACCATCAAGAACCGATATCCTCTACCCAGAATCGACGACCTTTTCGACCAACTCCAAGGAGCAAATTTCTTCTCAAAGATCGACCTAAAGTCAGGTTACCATCAGCTACGAGTTCAAGAAGAAGATATTCCCAAAACTGCATTCAGAACTCGCTATGGGCACTACGAGTTTGTGGTGATGTCCTTCGGTTTAACAAACGCACCTGCGGTATTCATGGACCTAATGAATAGAGTGTGTCGACCCTACCTAGACAAGTTTGTAATCGTATTCATCGACGATATCTTGATCTACTCGCGAAGCGAAGAAGAGCATCGCCTACATCTACGCCAAGTGCTAGAGACACTAAGAGCGGAGAAGCTTTATGCTAAGTTCTCTAAGTGTGAATTCTGGATTAGAGAAGTGGATTTCCTTGGCCATGTGGTAAGTGAGAAAGGCATACATGTGGATCCCTTCAAGATCAAGGCAATCGAGAATTGGTCAGCACCCAAGACGCCAACCGAAATTCGACAATTCCTTGGGCTTGCTTGCTACTACCGAAGATTTATACAAAACTTCTCCAAGATTGCGAAACCACTCACCACCTTGACGCAGAAAGGTGTGATATTCAAGTGGGAAAATAAACAAGAAACTGCTTTCCAAACGTTAAAACAAGCCCTATGCAGCGCACCGATCTTGTCTCTCCCAGAGGGAACCGAGGACTTCGTAGTGTACTGTGATGCTTCGAATCAAGGCCTCGGATGTGTGCTCATGCAGAGAGGGAAGGTTATCGCGTATGCATCAAGACAGCTTAAGACGCACGAGGTTAATTATACTACGCACGACCTGGAATTAGGAGCAGTGGTATTCGCTTTGAAGATCTGGAGACACTACCTCTACGGCACGAAATGCACTATCTTCACTGATCACAAAAGTCTTCAGCATATCCTCAATCAGAAAGAGCTCAACATGCGACAGAGGAGATGGGTAGAGTTGCTGAATGACTACGAGTGCGAAATTCATTATCATCCGGGCAAGGCCAATGTAGTGGCTGATGCTCTGAGCAGGAAGGAGTACTCGGGCCGCCGAGTAAAATCCTTAACAATGACAATCCATTCCCACACGACCATACAAATCAAGGAAGCTCAACTAGAAGCTTTGAAACCAGAAAAGGTGGCAGGAGAGACATTAAGGGGAATGGATAAAAACTTAGAAGTCAAGGATGATGGAGTACGTTATCTCATGAATCGAATCTGGACACCGAAGTTCGGTAGACTCCGAGACATCATCATGAATGAAGCACACAAGACTCGATATTTCATCTATCCCGGGTCAGATGAGATGTATCTGGACCTCAAGAAATTATACTGGTGGCCGAACATGAAAGCTGAGATTGCTACCTATGTGAGCAAGTGTCTGACTTGCGCCAAGGTCAAAATCGAATACCAGAAACCATCCGGGCTATTGCAACAGCCGGATATACCTGAGTGGAAGTGGGAACGAATAACCATGGACTTCATAACCAAGCTGCCTAAGACATCGGGCGGGCTTGACACTATATGGGTAATCGTAGACAGATTGACCAAATCAGCACACTTCCTACCAATAAAAGAAACCGACAAGATGGAGAAGCTGACTAGAACGTACATCAGAGAGATTGTACGACTCCATGGTGTGCCGATATGCATTATCTCCGATAGAGATATTAGATTTACCTCACGGTTTTGGCAGTCTCTACAAAAATCATTGGGAACTAGGCTTGACATGAGTACGGCCTACCACCCACAAACCGACGGACAGAGCGAACGAACCATTCAAACATTGGAAGACATGTTAAGAGCTTGTGTGATAGACTTCGGTAAAGCATGGGATACCCATCTACCACTTATCGAATTCTCCTACAATAACATCTATCATACTAGCATCAAAGTTGCTCCATTCGAAGCTCTTTACGGTCGCAAATGCAGATCACCCCTGTGTTCGGCTGAGGTGGGGGATACACAGCTTGCTAGAGGGCAAGTCTCTAATAGCACCCTCACTGGCCCTGAAATCATAAGGGAAACCACAGAAAAGATCGTTCAAATTCGAGAAAGACTGAAAGCGTCTCGCGATCGGCAAAAGAGTTACGCAGACAAACGACGCAAACCCTTGGAATTCCAGGTGGGTGATCATGTACTACTAAAAGTTTCCCCTTGGAAAGGAATGATACGATTCGGCAAACGGGGGAAATTAAATCCAAGGTACATCGGGCTATTCGAAATCCTTGCTAGGATTGGGCCAGTAGCATACAAACTTCGATTACCTCAGGAACTCGACAAAGTACATCCCACATTTCACGTGTCGAACCTAAAGAAGTGTTTGTCTGATGAGACACTCGTAATACCACTCGACGAAATCGAAGTTAACGAAAATCTCCACTTCGTGGAGGAACCAGTCGAAATCATGGATCGGGAAATCAAACGAACGAAACAAAGTCGTATTCCCATCGTGAAGGTCCGTTGGAACGCTAAACGAGGACCCGAATTCACCTGGGAACGCGAGGATCAGATGAAACAAAAGTATCCACATCTCTTCCCAAACTCTTGAAATCCCAGTCAAAATGAAAATTTCGGGACGAAATTCCTTCTAACGGGGGGATGATGTGACAACCGTCAAATTTCGGTCAAGTCAAAGTCAAACAAAGTCAACAAGTCAAACCGGTCAACTCCAATAACCCTTGTATGTTAGGGTTTACGTTATGTAATCACTATACAATTCGCTATTTTAATGAGAAATCATCATTTGGAAAGTTCATGTGTTTGATTTTCCTTAGCCTTAACAGTGCTAAACAACGAACCAAAGCGATAAAACACTATTGCACAATCATCGGGATTGTGTACGACACTAAAACACGGTTTAACGGGGTTTACGAACCTTGCGTTGTGAAGCCGGACACTCAAATTAATCACAAACGAAACCTCTCTAAATCGTTTTCACTCTATCTCTTTCTATTTGAAATCTCTCCCAAATCTCTCTCAAAAGTTACTTTAACTTTTTGTAATCATTTGGGTCATATCGACCCTTAACCGGGTCAAAAATCGCTTGAAACGGGGTAAAAACGGGTAAAATAGCTTTAAGGACCTGGAACTGAAGCTTCAGGACCGAAGCCTCTCATCCGAGGCCTCGGATCCGAAGCCTCTCATCAGGACCGAAGCTGAAGCCTCTCAGGAGACCGAATCCGAAGCCATCAGACAGCAGCCTCGCATGCGAGGGTCCGAATCCGGCCTCCATGTGAGAGGTCTCGCAGACGGCCCCTTTTTACCGGTTTTTCGACTACGACTTCGTTTTAACTCCGTTTTTAATTATTTTAACGTGGGATTTTCACCCAAAACTTTATTTTATAAACTAAGGCCCCAAAATATATAAATCTCCAGGGTTTTATAAAAATATATTAAAAGAATTAGTGGTTGAACTAATTATTGAGGGAATATTTGCTTTTCCTTAATTTATGGCAAAAGCAAACCACCACCACCTCACTCTATGATCAGCCACTCTTTCCCACTACCCCTTGTCTCCTTAGTGGACCTTTACACCCAATCTCCAGCTCTTCCCACGTTCTAAGAGCTGGAGGATTGATCCTCTCTCCTCATTCTCCATAAAGTTCTTTCATTCTACACTTAGCAACCAAAGGACACTCTCCAAAATTCTCTCATCTTTTCTCTCAACTTCAAGAAATTCAAGGCTTTCTTCAGGGATTTCTTTCTTCAATTAGTAAGTATCTTCATCATTCATATAATTATTACACTCCATTCTACTCAAATCATTGATATCTTACACAAATTCCATCTTATTCGATGTTAGATTATCGAATCATCAAGACATCTTCTTAGTGTCCTTGGGTTGAACACTTCCTCTCTCTCACTTTCATCTACTGAAACCACATAGGGTGAGTTCATACCCCTACATTTACATGTTTTTCTTAAGTTTTAATGGGGGAATACAAGTAAAATCATCAAGAACACAATTAAACTTTTTCTATCAGATTACATCAGAAAAGATGAACTTCGATCACGGACTGTTTTGGTCAACTTAAATATTTTAGTTTTCAAAACTGTTCCAGGTGCAAGTAGTTCAAACTCTTAGCTTTAAAATGGCTACTTGCACATCTCCATATGATTTTTCTACAATTTATGGTGATTTTTACAAAACTGTCTATCATTTCAGAGGCAAACCCGGACCAGTCTGTGATTATGAACATTTTCACCTCTGTTAGAGATCACTAAAAATCATGATAAAATTTACGAATAAACTAGACTCATATTCCAAACTCTCAGAATTTACGGATTTGGATTTAGAGCTTTGATGATTTTTCTATAAATTTTCTAAGAACAGTAACAGAAACTGTATTCAACGAAAAGTTGCTGTCAATTTCATTTCACCTTGTAACATGTTGAGCAAGGTGTATATCTTTATGTGATTATATGTTATTGCAATATATGACATTTTATCTTAATATTTAGACACACATCAGTTTACAAATGGATTTGGACATATAAAATATAAAGAATAACAAGTGATTATAATCAAAGTACAACCGATACATTCAAACATTTAATAAACTATTTTGAATATAGTTTGCATACATTACTACGTACTACCATTGGTTGATAAACTATAATAGGTATAGTTTATGATACATTACATAACACATACATTTAAAAAGGGTACATTTATACAAAGGATATTTTCATTAAGCAAGGTACGGCCATACGGTACCAAGTTTTCATAACACGTAATTTCGTTAATGACTTTGTGAGACATTTACTTCAAATTACCATTAAGTCCTGTATTGTAACCAGAGTCTCCTTGAGGGAGAGCGTGATAGTTGTGTATAGATATATATTGGGTTTGACAAACCCACACCTAAACTGCATGCAACAGTTAGACCGATAGGTCTGGGGTGACAAATGTCATAACATTTCCGACGCCCGAAGAACGTCGTTTTAGGCAACCTTGGTCATAGCATGGTTATAATAAACTCACACAAAGTATTAATAAATATTGGAATTTACGGGAACTTCATTAAAATTAAACGAGTTTATGTCGATTTAAACTTACATTATTTATTATAAGTAAGAAAAGTTACTTATACATTTCGGTCTTTGAATTTAAGACTACATATACATTTTAAGGAAAATATTGGATTTTCTAAAACAAATACTACTTTTACAAACGAAAGGCTTTTAATAATATCAAACAAAAGCTTATGAACTCACCAACCTTTGTGTTGACACTTTTCCAAACAACTTGTATTCTCAGGAAATCATTAAACAGGTAACCAAGTGCTTTTTGCGTCTACTATTTCATATTTTGTCAACATATTGTAATTGATTCGTAAACATGTAATTCATACAATGATGTAATTTTTTCAATTATATATATGTTGGTTGTGTTTGCTTGAATTACTATTACAATTGTTGTTATGATACTATACATGAAGTCCTCCACCCCCGGACGTTTCCGCCATCCTTGGTTTGGGGGTGTGACAAATTGGTATCAGAGCACAGTTTATAGTGAATTAAGTATATCAAACCACATAAGATATACAAACTATAAACACAATTGGGACTAATAGTCTCTGAATTGTGCATTTTTCAAATAAATATACTTTTAGAAAATAAATGATTTTCTTGATTAAAGTATACATACATACATTACATGCTCGCATGATATGATCATGACTAGAGAAAACATAAAGCAAAAGAAGAAGAGTTGAACATTTTGAGTATGCCTTAGTATATGTGGATTAATTATGGGAAGGATATAGCCTGATCAACTATATCAGTCCGAGAATTGACTTGCATATACCGGGGGATGGTCAGGATGGGCAACAAATCTAACAACCTAATATCACACTACAAAGGATACTTTAAGAACTCAAAACTAAATATTTACAAATACTATAGGAGTATTTTGTGTTACTATAATAAATATATTAATTATGTCCCGACTAAATTAGCATATGGGAAACTCTTACAAATGGTCATATACTTGGAAACAAGGAAACTCAAATAAAATATTTTAGACTTTCATTTTACCTCATAGCCCAATGTATTGGGGCAATTAAAAGTATAAAATCGTATGTATCGTAAACATATCGGAAAACAACGTAATAATAGACTTTATGTATAAAAGATTTCTCTTCCTATAAATATACTTGTACTAAAAGTACATTGGTTTACAACTTATGACAGAACCATGCCGCCAAGGAAGGAGACTAGACCATCTAGCAGTGCAGCACCACCTCCACCACCACTACTAACGCCTCCACCACCATCACCGACACTTCCACCACCACTACCAACACCTCCACCACCATCACCGACACTTCCACCACCACTACCAACACCTCCACCACCATCACCATCACCGACACCTCCACCACCATCACCATCACCGACACCTCCACCACCATCACCAACACCTCTGCCGCCACTTCCACAATTTGATCCAGCAATACTCCAAGCTGCAATAGCAGCAGCAGTAGCGGCAGCTGTGTCCCAAATTGTCTCTAATGGAAATGGTGGATCTGGACCAGGTGTTACACCCTCTAACCAGGGTGACAGATGGGTGCGCACAAGAGAGTGCACCTACAAAGACTTCACCAATGGCAAACCCGACAACTTCAATGGGAGCGGGGGAGTCATCACTTTAATGCAATGGTTTGAAAAGACCGAAGTAGTCTTTCAGGTGTGATCTTGCCCCGAAGCGAGCAAAGTTAAGTTCGCAGCCTTCACTTTCACCGGCCGGGCCCTTACTTGGTGGAACTGCCAGATTAATTCACTTACTCTCGAAGTGGCTAGCTCCATAACCTGGGCAGAACTAAAAACGTTGATGATGAAGGAGTATTGCCCGAGAGGTGAGATTCAAAAGCTGGAACAAGAACTTTGGAACCTCAGGATGACGGGCTCCGACCTTGAAACCTACACCACCCGATTCAATGAATTGGCTCTCCTCTGCCCAACAATGGTTACTCTGGAGGAGAAAAAGGTGGAGCAATACCTTTGGGGACTGTCTCCCCAAGTGCAAAGTAGTGTCCTGGCTTCAAGGCCAACTACTTTTGACAGTGCCAGAGAGCTGGCACAACAACTTGTTGACCACCGAGCCGGTCATAATACTACAACCACCACCACTGATCAATCAAAAGGGGGAAACAACAAAAGGAAGTTCTGGAACCAAAAGAAGAGCCAACCAGCACAGGACCCCGCTAAGAAGCAACAAACTGTTGTTGTCCATGCTGCCACTACTGCACCACCGAAACCATATGCTGGAACCCTACCCAAGTGCAACAAGTGCAACTTTCACCACAATGGTGCTTGTAGGGAGATGCACTGTATCAACTGCGACAGGAAGGGGCACACTGCTCGTTTCTGTAAAGCGCCGGCTCGACCAATCAACCAAGTCGCCAGTACGGGGGCAACCCGAACCTGCTACAACTGTGGAGACGCAGGTCACTTCAAAAGAAACTGCCCCAAAGCACAAGCCCCTAATGCTGGTGGAGTAGGAAGAATCCTGGCAATAGGACATGGGGAAGCAGTTGAGGATCCCGCGGTGGTTACCGGTACGTTTCTCCTCAATAACTCTTATGCATGCGTACTATTCGATAGTGGAGTGGAGAGGAGTTTCGTGAGCCACCAATATAAACAATTACTTGAACAAAATCCCCAATCACTAAAGGATACTTATGTAGTAGAAATGGCAAATGGGAAAGTAGAACGCACTGGCGATATATACTCAGAGTGTACTCTCACTCTAGACAACCATACATTTAAAATTGACCTGATGCCGGTCACCATAAAAAGCTTCGACGTAATCATCGGGATGGATTGGTTAGTTCCTCACCGTGCCGACATTCTATGTTACAAAAGGGCCGTTCGCCTCAATCTACCAAATGACGAAACCCTTCTCATCTATGGTGACAAACCTAGTGCGAATTTACAAATCATCTCATGCATCAAAGCCCAAAAGTATCTCCGGAAGGAGTACCACGCCTTCTTGGCCCACGTAGTAGACAAGAAACAAGACGTGAAAGACATCAAAGACATCCCCGAAGTGTGTAACTTCCCGGATGTGTTCCCAGAAGATCTTCCTGGTGTACCACTCACACGACAAGTCGATTTCAGAATTGACATAATACCCGGAGCTACCCCCGTAGCCAGAGCTCCATACCGCCTCGCACCAACAGAAATGCAAGAGTTGTCCAGTCAGTTGAACGAGCTTTTGAGCAAAGGGTTCATCAGACCAAGCTTCTCACCTTGGGGAGCACCAGTCCTTTTTGTAAAGAAGAAGGACGGATCCTTTCGCATGTGTATCGACTATCGGGAACTAAACAAACTCACCATCAAGAACCGATATCCTCTACCCAGAATCGACGACCTTTTCGACCAACTCCAAGGAGCAAATTTCTTCTCAAAGATCGACCTAAAGTCAGGTTACCATCAGCTACGAGTTCAAGAAGAAGATATTCCCAAAACTGCATTCAGAACTCGCTATGGGCACTACGAGTTTGTGGTGATGTCCTTCGGTTTAACAAACGCACCTGCGGTATTCATGGACCTAATGAATAGAGTGTGTCGACCCTAGCTAGACAAGTTTGTAATCGTATTCATCGACGATATCTTAATCTACTCGCGAAGCGAAGAAGAGCATCGCCTACATCTACGCCAAGTGCTAGAGACACTAAGAGCGGAGAAGCTTTATGCTAAGTTCTCTAAGTGTGAATTCTGGATTAGAGAAGTGGATTTCCTTGGCCATGTGGTAAGTGAGAAAGGCATACATGTGGATCCCTCCAAGATCAAGGCAATCGAGAATTGGTCAGCACCCAAGACGCCAACTGAAATTCGACAATTCCTTGGGCTTGCTGGCTACTACCGAAGATTTATACAAAACTTCTCCAAGATTGCGTAACCACTCACCACCTTGACGCAGAAAGGTGTGATATTCAAGTGGGAAAATAAACAAGAAACTGCTTTCCAAACGTTAAAACAAGCCCTATGCAGCGCACCGATCTTGTCTCTCCCAGAGGGAACCGAGGACTTCGTAGTGTACTGTGATGCTTCGAATCAAGGCCTCGGATGTGTGCTCATGCAGAGAGGGAAGGTTATCGCGTATGCATCAAGACAGCTTAAGACGCACGAGGTTAATTATACTACGCACGACCTGGAATTAGGAGCAATGGTATTCGCTTTGAAGATCTGGAGACACTACCTCTACGGCACGAAATGCACTATCTTCACTGATCACAAAAGTCTTCAGCATATCCTCAATCAGAAAGAGCTCAACATGCGACAGAGGAGATGGGTAGAGTTGCTGAATGACTACGAGTGCGAAATTCATTATCATCCGGGCAAGGCCAATGTAGTGGCTGATGCTCTAAGCAGGAAGGAGTACTCGGGCCGCCGAGTAAAATCCTTAATAATGACAATCCATTCCCACACGACCATACAAATCAAGGAAGCTCAACTAGAAGCTTTGAAACCAGAAAAGGTGGCAGGAGAGACATTAAGGGGAATGGATAAAAACTTAGAAGTCAAGGATGATGGAGTACGTTATCTCATGAATCGAATCTGGACACCGAAGTTCGGTGGACTCCGAGACGTCATCATGAATGAAGCACACAAGACTCGATATTTCATCTATCACGGGTCAGATAAGATGTATCTGGACCTCAAGAAATTATACTGGTGGCCGAACATGAAAGCTGAGATTGCTACCTATGTGAGCAAGTGTCTGACTTGCGCCAAGGTCAAAATCGAATACCAGAAACCATCCGGGCTATTGCAACAGCCGGATATACCTGAGTGGAAGTGGGAACGAATAACCATGGACTTCATAACCAAGCTGCCTAAGACATCGGGCGGGCTTGACACTATATGGGTAATCGTAGACAGATTGACCAAATCAGCACACTTCCTACCAATAAAAGAAACCGACAAGATGGAGAAGCTGACTAGAACGTACATCAGAGAGATTGTACGACTCCATGGTGTGCCGATATGCATTATCTCCGATAGAGATATTAGATTTACCTCACGGTTTTGGCAGTCTCTACAAAAATCATTGGGAACTAGGCTTGACATGAGTACGGCCTACCACCCACAAACCGACGGACAGAGCGAACGAACCATTCAAACGTTGGAAGACATGTTAAGAGCTTGTGTGATAGACTTCGGTAAAGCATGGGATACCCATCTACCACTTATCGAATTCTCCTACAATAACATCTATCATACTAGCATCAAAGTCGCTCCATTCGAAGCTCTTTACGGTCGCAAATGCAGATCACCCCTGTGTTCGGCTGAGGTGGGGGATACACAGCTAGCTAGAGGGCAAGTCTCTAATAGCACCCTCACTGGCCCTGAAATCATAAGGGAAACCACAGAAAAGATCGTTCAAATTCGAGAAAGACTGAAAGCGTCTCGCGATCGACAAAAGAGTTACGTAGACAAACGACGCAAACCCTTGGAATTCCAGGTGGGTGATCATGTACTACTAAAAGTTTCCCCTTGGAAAGGAATGATACGATTCGGCAAACGCGGGAAATTAAATCCAAGGTACATCGGGCTATTCGAAATCCTTGCTAGGATTGGGCCAGTAGCATACAAACTTCGATTACCTCAGGAACTCGACAAAGTACATCCCACATTTCACGTGTCGAACCTAAAGAAGTGTTTGTCTGATGAGACACTCGTAATACCACTCGACGAAATCGAAGTTAACGAAAATCTCCACTTCGTGGAGGAACCAGTCGAAATCATGGATCGGGAAATCAAACGAACGAAACAAAGTCGTATTCCCATCGTGAAGGTCCGTTGGAACGCTAAACGAGGACCCGAATTCACCTGGGAACGCGAGGATCAGATGAAACAAAAGTATCCACATCTCTTCCCAAACTCTTGAAATCCCAGTCAAAATGAAAATTTCGGGACGAAATTCCTTCTAACGGGGGGATGATGTGACAACCGTCAAATTTCGGTCAAGTCAAAGTCAAACAAAGTCAACAAGTCAAACCGGTCAACTCCAATAACCCTTGTATGTTAGGGTTTACGTTATGTAATCACTATACAATTCGCTATTTTAATGAGAAATCATCATTTGGAAAGTTCATGTGTTTGATTTTCCTTAGCCTTAAGAGTGCTAAACAACGAACCAAAGCGATAAAACACTATTGCACAATCATCGGGATTGTGTACGACACTAAAACACGGTTTAACGGGGTTTACGAACCTTGCGTTGTGAAGCCGGACACTCAAATTAATCACAAACGAAACCTCTCTAAATCGTTTTCACTCTATCTCTTTCTATTTGAAATCTCTCTCAAAAGTTACTTTAACTTTTTGTAATCATTTGGGTCATATCGACCCTTAACCGGGTCAAAAATCGCTTGAAACGGGGTAAAAACGGGTAAAATAGCCTTAAGGACCTGGAACTGAAGCTTCAGGACCGAAGCCTCTCATCCGAGGCCTCGGATCTGAAGCCTCTCATCAGGACCGAAGCTGAAGCCTCTCAGGAGACCGAATCCGAAGCCATCAGACAGCAGCCTCGCATGCGAGGGTCCGAATCCGGCCTCCATGTGAGAGGTCTCGCAGACGGCCCCTTTTTACCGGTTTTTCGACTACGACTTCGTTTTAACTCCGTTTTTCATTATTTTAACGTGGGATTTTCACCAAAAACTTTATTTTATAAACTAAGGCCCCAAAATATATAAATCTCCAGGGTTTTATAAAAATATATTAAAAGAATTAGTGGTTGAACTAATTATTGAGGGAATATTTGCTTTTCCTTAATTTATGGCAAAAGCAAACCACCACCACCTCACTCTATGATCAGCCACTCTTTCCCACTACCCCTTGTCTCCTTAGTGGACCTTTACACCCAATCTCCAGCTCTTCCCACGTTCTAAGAGCTGGAGGATTGATCCTCTCTCCTCATTCTCCATAAAGTTCTTTCATTCTACACTTAGCAACCAAAGGACACTCTCCAAAATTCTCTCATCTTTTCTCTCAACTTCAAGAACTTCAAGGCTTTCTTCAGGGATTTCTTTCTTCAATTAGTAAGTATCTTCATCATTCATATAATTATTACACTCCATTCTACTCAAATCATTGATATCTTACACAAATTCCATCTTATTCGATGTTAGATTATCGAATCATCAAGACATCTTCTTAGTGTCCTTGGGTTGAACACTTCCTCTCTCTCACTTTCATCTACTGAAACCACATAGGGTGAGTTGATACCCCTACATTTACATGTTTTTCTTAAGTTTTAATGGGGGAATACAAGTAAAATCATCAAGAACACAATTAAACTTTTTCTATCAGATTACATCAGAAAATATGAACTTCGATCACGGACTGTTTTGGTCAACTTAAATATTTTAGTTTTCAAAACTGTTCCAGGTGCAAGTAGTTCAAACTCTTAGCTTTAAAATGGCTACTTGCACATCTCCATATGATTTTTCTACAATTTATGGTGATTTTTACAAAACTGCCTGTCATTTCAGAGGCAAACCCGGACCAGTCTGTGATTATGAACATTTTCACCTCTGTTAGAGATCACTAAAAATCATGATAAAATTTACGAACAAACTAGACTCATATTCCAAACTCTCAGAATTTACGGATTTGGATTTAGAGCTTTGATGATTTTTCTATAAATTTTCTAAGAACAGTAACAGAAACTGTATTCAACGAAAAGTTGCTGTCAATTTCATTTCACCTTGTAACATGTTGAGCAAGGTGTATATCTTTATGTGATTATATGTTATTGCAATATATGACATTTTATCTTAATATTTAGACACACATCAGTTTACAAATGGATTTGGACATATAAAATATAAAGAATAACAAGTGATTATAATCAAAGTACAACCGATACATTCAAACATTTAATAAACTATTTTGAATATAGTTTGCATACATTACTACGTACTACCATTGGTTGATAAACTATAATAGGTATAGTTTATGATACATTACATAACACATACATTTAAAAAGGGTACATTTATACAAAGGATATTTTCATTAAGCAAGGTACGGCCATACGGTACCAAGTTTTCATAACACGTAATTCCGTTAATGACTTTGTGAGACATTTACTTCAAATTACCATTAAGTCCTGTATTGTAACCAGAGTCTCCTTGAGGGAGAGCATGATAGTTGTGTATAGATCTATATTGGGTTTGACAAACCCACACCTAAACTGCATGCAACAGTTAGACCGATAGGTCTGGGGTGACAAATGTCATAACATTTCCGACGCCCGAAGAACGTCGTTTTAGGCAACCTTGGTCATAGCATGGTTATAATAAACTCACACAAAGTATTAATAAATATTGGAATTTACGGGAACTTCATTAAAATTAAACGAGTTTATGTCGATTTAAACTTACATTATTTATTATAAGTAAGAAAAGTTACTTATACATTTCGGTCTTTGAATTTAAGACTACATATACATTTTAAGGAAAATATTGGATTTTCTAAAACAAATACTACTTTTACAAACGAAAGGCTTTTAATAATATCAAACAAAAGCTTATGAACTCACCAACCTTTGTGTTGACACTTTTCCAAACAACTTGTATTCTCAGGAAATCATTAAACAGGTAACCAAGTGTTTTTGAGGATGGGACGCTAAGGCGTCTACTATTTCATATTCTGTCAACATATTGTAATTGATTCGTAAACATGTAATTCATACAATGATGTAACTTTTTCAATTATATATATGTTGGTTGTGTTTGCTTGAATTACTATTACAATTGTTGTTATGATACTATACATGAAGTCCTCCACCCCCGGGCGTTTCCGCCATCCTTGGTTTGGGGGTGTGACAAATGGGCACAGAAATAGGAATATGTCAACACGATAGGTTATAAACCTCAAGTCATGTGCTAGTGATAAACTATAGGTTTTATTCTTGATTAGACTCTTTCAAGATCTTTTAGAATCTCACTGTCCTCTTGACATATAAGACTCTCTTGCTAAGACCCATTCTTGACAAACAAATATTCAAGAGATAGTGCGGATTTTTATCAAGACAAACACTTCACACAATTGGCCTAAGTTGGTCTCTATTTTATCCAAAACATCACAACTTACCAATTTCAAATGTACAAGAGTAGAAACCTTTTACTCTACATTTGACAAGTGTTAATAAACCTTCTTGAAGATGTGTCACTCAAATTACAATCTTGGAGTATGACTCTAAGACTTGTTTTGGAACGAAGTGTGACTCATCTTCTTGATTTAACCACTTCAACAATTCATGACTCCTCTTCTTAGCCATGGGAATGCAATAAGATGTCCTTTAGAGGATCAAATTGTGATATGGTTTATTACTCATTAAGATGATCATAAAACATGATACTAAAGTACTCTCCCATCTTTTCAGAATTGAGAAACTTTTATCTTTCTGCCTAATTTGATTCTTCTCATTCGTTCTGCTATACACTAAAACTTTTTCCAATGTTACAGAATTATACTTAACCTTGTAAGTATAATCATATTTACTAAACTTTAGTAAATCATGATGAATAAATAGTCTTATCGATCTTTTGTGGTGGACTTGACCAGTGCACAAGAATGTGTACTCGATCCCTTAGTCCTTCACTTGACTCACATGTGAACAAGGATTTAGTCTTAATTTTCCAAAGATGAAAATTCTCATTCATCATACAATACAAGTTGCATGATTCCAAGTTTCTATCCAACTAAAACTTGGTTGATGAGAATCTTTCCTTATTTGGTAAATTATGACACTACCACAAACGAAAGAATCAAATCCATTTTCCAATGTTGCTATCAATGGAATCACATAAACAACAATTTTTTTCCAAATGCCACTGTAAGGATATTTAAAATAAATAAAAAACGAAACTTTTCTTTTATTTAAAACTTGCGAAAAAACTTATCCTTACAATGCAAATGCATATGAAAACTATGTTGTTACCTATTCCTAAGCAATCTATCACAACTCTTAAGCAGCAGCTCAAAACTTCTGATCACCGAACCATGCGATCGAAATCCATCTTCGCAATCAGAATCAGCTTACTCTTCTTTAAGCTTCCTCTCCTTTCTTTGATTCTTAAAACTTCAACATGTGACCCAGTCACATCATGTAATAAGAATCTCCAAATAGGAACTTAATAGAGTTAGATAGTGGACTTACCTGAAGTAGAGTCAAACTTTTTGATTTGACCAACCTTATGATCTTTCAGGTAAATAGGGCAGCTTTGCAACCAATGCCCCTTCCTTTGGCAATATAAGCATATGGACTCTTTGGGAATGGTACACGAGACTGTCTCAGACTTAGCCTTTGTCTTTACCATTTGGTCAACGGAGTTGACTATGGCTGATCCCTTTCCATTGTGAAGAGAAAGCTTTTCTGGATTTCCAATGTTACCATTGTCAATTTCCATAGAACTATGGGAAGTTGATCTTCTAATCAAATTTGATTTACCAGTGCTCCAAATCATTGCTGATTCAGCAGCACCTAGCAAATAGATAAGATCATTAAGGGTCATGTCATAGTCTGTTTCATAGTAGTCCCAAAGGAAACTCACTAGTGACTTAGAAAGTGATTGGAAAACCAACTTTCTCAAGATTTTGACACCCAACTCTCCTGGCTTGTCAATATGTGACTTCATCTCCAAAATGTGAGCACACATAGACCTTGCTTGCCAGTAGGGCTTGAGTGACCTTAAACTATTCAAGAACTTGTGGGTTAGGGCGAATAATTGGATGAGGTGGAGGAAGTGAAGTATGATTTCCATGAGCCAACCACATGACATCATCTTCATTAGGAAAGCTTGTTCCAAGGGATTTGGGAAGATCATAGATGTCTAAACCAGACATCTAATATGGGAGATATTCAAGTCAGTTGATTTAAGTCCTTAATATAACACCCAATATGAAATATTAAGGCTAGGACCCAACACAATACTTTTATAACTTGGAAGAGGGATGCCGTAATCCAAGCTATAAAATATTTGAAGGTAGGCGAATGACGATTCACCAGTTTCCACCATGAAAAAAAAATAGAAATATTAGGTTTTAATTGGATTTGAAACTCCTGTATCTTTTGAGATTCATTGAACTTTTCAATGACATGTTTCAATCTCGATTGTGCCCTCTCAAGTTTTGTGACGGGGATGCCGAGGATCACAAAACAAGGTGTGAATAACCATGCAAATATACTTGGTACCCTTAATATTTATCACTTAATCGATGTGCCGGTTAACCACACGCGCTCCACCGATCATATGATAAACATTAAGTTACCCTTTGCCTACCTTGTTAAATCCAAGTTAGCGTGTCGGTTAACCACACGCGCTCCACTAACGACTTAAGCAAAATGCAAAGTGTAATTTCATGGGTTAGCACCAAATTCACATTTTCCAAAAGTAACTAAGATTGGGAATTTATAAAAGGTTTAGTTACTTTGTACTTATCATTATACTTATAATGAAGGAAGAATTATAGTCCTTGTCCTACCCGTTCGGCTAACGACCCTTCACTAGTCAAGGAAGTAGTGGGTGAGAGTGGACACCCATTAAACTACCATTTTATAGGCAGTAACCTTATACCCCCCTTATACACCGGCTTTGTGAATGAGGCCTACTAACGGTAAGACTGACTTGATCTTATACATGTATATATTATTAACTTATAATACTATAAAGTATAAGGGTTGAATTTTAACTTTTAAAACTCTAGGGTTTGGAATTAAAGTGTGTGTGAGACTTTACAAATTCCAAAACTTGAGGGCAAGTTTTGAACTATTCAAAAACTTTTGGATTTTCATAACTTATGAGTTTAATTAAGGTTTTTAAAAACTTTAATGAAGAGACTCTTGAACATCCATAACTTGAGGACAAGTTATGAAGTTCATAAAACAAAAAGACTCTTCAATTTTGTAACCTATGCATTTTAATGGATCTTTAAAAGAAATGACTTTTGGTAATCCGTAACTTGAGGACAAATTATGGACTCCATTAAAACACATTTAGATCAAGAATTAACTAACAAACAATTTTTGCAAATAATTCCTATGATCTACCAAAACTCATAAGTGTATGAACAATCATATCAACAATTTCAAGAATTACATAAACACACATAAAGCTTGAAATTTTGATAACAACTTTGAAATTGGTTTACCATAATCATTACCACATCAAAAATAGGTTTTATAAGTCCAAAACAGTTTAAGGTAATGATTCTAGACCAATTCCAGCCTTAAAACTCGAAGATATGCTGTCAGTGATAAGTTTTAGGTAAAACAAATAAACCAGAAAACAATTCCTAAGTTCACATGCAACCTACTTTGGATCTATGTTTTAACTATTGAACATACAACTTTGAATTACAAAACAAGATCCCTAGGGTTTAGGAGTTACATACCTTTCAATTGTTATAGCAAACAATTGATAATCCTCTTGATCTTGATCTTGATCTTCTTGGAAGCTTAGCACCACAAATGTAATGCCTCTAATGGAATCACACCCAAGAACTAGCAAGAAGGAAACTTGGAGGAGAGAGGATGGAGAGAGTATGCAATTTCGGCCTTAGGGTTTCTCCCAAAGAAATCAGTCCCCAAAATGTGAGCCAGGAGTCTCCTTAAATAGTTGTGGGAACTAGGGTTTAGGGAAAACCCTAGTTATCCTTTGCTTAGGGCCTAAGCAAGACCCAAGGCCTTATCTTGGACCCCTTGGACGAATTCTCTAGGGTTTCCCCTAGGGTTTTCGTCCACCCCCTTCCAAGGGAGTTCTGGATCCTTCCATTCAACTATCAGTTAATTGCAAACTAGTCCCTGCACTTTATAATTAATTCTTTTAACCCCAAAATTAATTCTGATTAATTTCTGGCTAACTATTAATTAAACATAATGATTTCTAATTAATATATTAATCCATTAACATATTAATAAATCATTTATATATATATATTAATTTATTAATCTTATAAATTAATATCTCTCCTTTCATAATTTCCTTGTCCAGTTGCTAGGTTGAGGGCAACCCAAAAGGACTGTGCTGCTATCAATTCAAGTACATACCAATTATAGTTATGGGCCTAGACACCTAATCCAACAGTCTCCCACTTGGATAAGTCTGTAACTATAATTGCTAGTATGCCTTCTAAATTTGACCAGCAAATTGTAGCTTCCAAAAAGCTGTTGCCGAACTCTGACCCTGTCAGTTATGTGTCATAAGATAAGTTATCATATAACCCTTCGTTCTGCTTGATATCCCCAGACAAAAGACATGGAATGTAATCAATCTGTTTGTCCAGAATCTATGTTTCCCGATTCCTGATTTGTGATGATGTAGGACTTCTAATCGAACACATCAATTTAGTCCTGGCTGGGCCCAGCACATAAGTCAACACCAAATCATCGAGGGGCCCACAGATATCGCTTTTCCTATTAGGGCAAAAGGAACGAATAAACGTTGACTCATATGCTTGTATCTTTTACTCATCAAATTATACATGACAATACGTTTTATAACACCAAGTTACTGATGCGTTTTCGTATCACCAATGCATGACCGACTTGTAAATTGCAACTCATATATCTTCGTTTCAAGATTATAAGATATTATCGTCTCAGTATTACTCGTGATGAATTCCATGAAGTAATACTCTGAGCGAGGGTTTATCCAATACTCAAATCTCAATTTCTGAGTACTCATGAACGTTGCAGCAATTCTATTGCCATGTCTATCCTTAGACAATCTGCAATCCAATTCATGACAGTCTTAATTCACTACTTACTTCCAAGAGTACGAGCGACTGTGGAGTTTGAATAATCTCATTATTCAGGAAGTAAAACATGCAAAAATGAAACACAATAATAAACAATTGACAAAAGGTAGTAGCCAAACTTATAAATAATACTTTATTATTTAATCACCAAAAGTCAATTACATTTACTTTGTTACAAGTTTCAAAAACTAATCTAACTACTAAAACTAATATCACCTTTCAGTCCTATGCTCCGAGCATGCTGAATATGCTTAGCCCTACTCAGACCCTTTGTGAGAGGATCTGCTGGGCTAACTTCAGATGACACCCTCTTTACTATAAGATGGCCTTCTTCTACTCTATGTCTGATGAAATGGTACTTTCTGTCGATATGTCTGGTCTTACCATGATCTCTCGGTTCCTTTGTCAAGGCAACCGCTCCTTCATTATCGCAGAACAGTTCCATAGGCTCCTGGATGGTTGGAACAACTCCGAGATCTCCGATGAAGTTCCTCAACCAAGCTGCTTCTTTCGACGCTTCACTTGCTGCTATGTACTCTGATTCACAAGTAGAATCAGCCACCGTATTTTGCTTGGAACTCTTCCAAGTAACTGCTCCTCCATTCAGTAAAAATACCCAGCCCGACTGAGAACGGAAGTTATCTCTATCCGTCTGAAAGCTGGCATCACTGTAACCATCTACTCTCAAAGTATCACTGCCACCAAGCACAAGGACCCAGTCCTTTGTCCTTCGCAAATACTTGAGTATATTCTTAACTGCTATCCAATGAGCTCTACCTGGGTTTCCCTGATAGCGACTGACCATGCTCAAAGCAAATGCCACATCAGGGCGAGTACATGTCATAGCGTACATGATCGATCCGACAGCGGAAGCATAAGGTACACGACTCATGTCATCTATTTCAACATCTGTACTCGGGCATTGAGTCTTACTCAATTTGGTATTGCTCTGGATAGGTAGCTCTCCCTTCTTGGAATTTTCCATACTAAATCTCTTTAGTACCTTATCCAAGTATGTGCTCTGACTAAGTCCAATTAGTCTCTTCTTTCTATCTCTTAATATTCTAATCCCAAGAATATAGGCAGCTTCTCCAAGGTCTTTCATGGCAAAACACTTTCCAAGCCAAGACTTAACTTCTTTCAAGGTTGGAACGTCGTTACCAATGAGTAATATGTCATCGACATACAACACCAGAAAAGTTACTATACTCCCACTAGCCTTGATATACACACAGAACTCATCTTCACTTCTAGAGAAACCAAACTCTTTGACTTTCTCATGGAAGCAAAGATTCCAACTACGAGATGCTTGTTTCAATCCATAAATGGATTTCTCAAGCTTGCACACTCTATTGGGGAACTTTGCATCAACAAAACCCTATGGCTGACTCATGTAAACATCTTCAGCCAACTTCCCATTAAGGAAAGCAGTTTTGACATCCATCTGCCAGATTTCATAATCATGAAAGGCAGCTATGGCGAGCAATATCCTAATAGATTTAATCTTAGCCACTGGCGAGAAGGTCTCATCATAGTCAACCCCTGGGGTTTGAGTGAAACCTTTTGCAACCAGTCGAGCCTTGAATGTGTGCACATTTCCATCCATGTCTGTCTTCTTCTTGAAGATCCATTTGCACCCAACTGTCTTACGACCTGGTGCACTATCAACCAAATTCCAAACTTGGTTGTCATACATGGACTTAATCTCGCTGTCCATTGCCTCTTTCCACTTGGAAGCCTCTGGGCCTGCCATTGCTTCCTTATAAGTGACTGGTTCATCTAAGTTTACCAGTGTTCTGTCACTTATGAATGTGTCACCATCTGAAGTAATATGAAAACCATACAACTCAGGTGGCACACTCACCCTAGTGGATCTTCTAAGAGGTAATGAGTTATCGATTGGTTCAACAGGAACTGTTTCCTCTGGTTGAGTGCTAGTGTCATCTAAGGTTCCTTCATTGGCTGACTCTTGAATTTCTTCAAGGTCAATAGTGCTCCCACTGTCCTCTTTGAATATGAGCTCTCTTTCAAGAAAGACTCCTCTTCGTGCTACAAAGACCACGTTCTCACTAGGCCTGTAGAACAAATATCCAAAAGACTGCTTTGGGTAACCAATGAAAACACATTTCTCACTTCTAGCTGCTAGCTTGTCGTGAGTCTCTCGTCTTAGGAAAGCTTCACAACCCCAGACTTTAATATGTGCTAACGAGGGAACTTTCCCTGTCCACATTTCGTGAGGTGTTTTGGCAACCTTCTTTGTAGGGACAAGATTGAGGATGTGGGCGGCTGTCTCTAAGGCATACCCCCAGAAGTGAATGGGAAGCGAAGCCCGACTCATCATAGAACGAATCATGTCTAACAAGGTTCGATTACGCCTCTCAGCTACACCATTTAACTGTGGTGTCCTAGGAGGAGTCAATTGTGAGACTATCCCACATTCTTTCAGATAGTCGTTAAACTCGATACTAAGATACTCCCCGCCTCTATCGGATCTAAGTATCTTTATCTTTCTGCCCAATTGATTTTCGACTTCATGCTTAAACTCTTTGAACTTTTCAAAAGTTTCTGACTTATGCTTGATCAAGTAGATATATCCATATATGCTATAATCGTCAGTGAAAGTCACATAGAATCGATTAGCATCTCTTGTAGTTGATCTGAAGGGCCCACACACATCTGTGTGTATGAGATCCAACAGACCTTCACCTCTTTCACAAGACCCTATGAATGGTGATTTTGTCATCTTTCCCAAAAGACAAGATTCACACATATCATCTGATTTTAGGTCAAATGATTCCAACACTCCATCCTTTTGGAGTTGGGTTATGCGTTTCTTGTTAATGTGTCCAAGACGACAATGCCACAAGCATGCCTTGTCTACACTATTAGACAAGTCAATACTAAGTACACTATTTCCTAAGCTATCAACACAAGTCACTGTTTCATACACACCATCACAAGGTAAAGCTTCAAACATAAAAACACCATTCTTATAAACAGAAATTGAACCATTCAAATCATTAAAAGAATATTTGAAACCTTGTCTGAACAATGCATGAAATGAAATAATGTTTCTCGTCATCTCAGACGAATAGCAACAATTTATTAAATCTAATCTAACATCATTGCTAAGCAGAAGCTGATAAACTCCGATCTTGGTCACCGGTGAAGACTTTCTGTTTCCCATGATCAAGTTTATCCTTCCTCGCTCTATCTCCTCACTTTCCTTTAGTCCCTGCAAATCAGAACAGATATGAAAACCACATCCTGTATCAAGGACCCATGTACGAGAAGATAATGAGTTATTAGCATAAATAGTGTAAATACCTGCCGAAGATGGCTTCACTTTGCCATCCTTGATATCTTGCAGATATTGTGGGCAAGATCTCTTCCAATGCCCCTTTTGATTGCAGTAAAAGCAAACGGCCTCTTTTGGATCAGAAACATGGGGAGTGGAACCATTGGGCTTAGCCTTTGGGCCATTACTAGACGACCCAGCTTGAGCCTTGCTCTTCCAGTTTTGCTTGGGAGGACCTTTCCTCTTTTTCCCCTTTCCCTGTCCAATAGCCAACACAGGGGCACTTGTAGGCGTGGAGGGTATACTTTTACCCTTCATTCCTGCCTCAGCTGTCTGCAACAAGTTGTGCAATTGGGCCAATGTCTGCTCAGTATTGTTCAAATGGTAAGTTAGAATAAACTGACCATAACATTCAGGAAGTGAGTTCAAAACCATGTCAATGGCCAATTCCTCATCAAAGTGAATATTGTGCTTGACCAAACGCTCTATGTAGGGTTGCATTCTTTGCACATGTGACACAACCGACTCCCCATCTTTCATCTTGCAAGCCATGAGTGACTTGACTACTTCGAAATTTTCTTGACGAGCTCGCTTATGGTACTTTTCCATAAGGTCCTTGTTCATCTCGAAAGGCCAGTAGTCCTCCTAATACATCTGCAGTTCTGGGGACATAGTTGCCACCATGATGCATGCCACTTTGGTAGCATCATCGTAATGTTTCTTGTAGGTAGCAAGATCTTCAGGAGTAGCTTCATTCTCATCAAGCTCTTTGAGCTCCTTTTCAAGAACATATTCTTTGTTCTCGAAACGAAGAGCCATCTTGATGTTGCGCATCCAATCGTTATAGTTTGAGCCATCCATAACGACTTTGGAGCAGATATTGAGCAAATAGAAGTTTTGGTTGGAGGAGGACGAAGCAGAAGTGTTTCCAGGAGTAGACATCTGAAAAGAAAGAAAGTTTTAGTTAGATTTCAAGATACCTTAATAAAATAACCCAAAGATATAATATCAAGGTTAGGATCCAACTATGAAGATTCACAACTTAGAAATGGGATGCCGAGATCCAAGTGCAAATTTCATAAAGGTAGGTGAATGACGATTCACCAATTCCACCATTAGACGAAACAAACGAAGTGAAATTCCTAATTCTTTTGAGATACATTGAAACTATTCAATGGCATGTTTTGATCTCAGATTATGCTCTTCTATTTGTGACTGGGATGCCGAGGATCACAAACAAGATGTGAATAACCATGCAAATGTGCTTGGTAACCTCATTGTCTTTATCATTAACTATTGATGTGCTGGTAAACCACACACGCTCCATCAAAATGACAATTATGAGATACCCATTACTACTCTTTATTGGTGCCTTTTAGTGTGCTGGTTAACCACACACGCTCCACTAACGACCAATAAAACATAATGTGCAATTTCATGGATTAGCTTACTTTTCACATTTTTTCTAAAGTAACTAGAGTTGGGATTTTGAAAATTATGTTCTAGTACTTTCTTTAATATCATTATACTTTTAATGAGAAGTAGTTGTCCTATCAAATCCGTTCTGCTAACGACCCTCCACTAATCAAGGAAGCGGTGGGTGAGAGTGGACACCCATTCAACTACCATTTTATAGGCAGTTTCCTTATACCCCCCTTATAGATTAGCTTCGTGAATGAGGCATACTAGCGATTTGACTGACCATATTCTTATACATATATAATATTAAACTTTTAATTATAATATATATATAAGGTGTGTTTTAAAACATTTTAAAACTTCAAGGGTTTATAAATTTCGAAATTTAAGCTATTAAATTTAAATTTAAATAAACCAATTAACTAGATTTAATATTTATCTTTTAATTAACTATTAATCAAATTATTAAATCTTGTAAGGATTATCTAATTAAATTAATCCATTAATTTAATCCTAATCCTTATCCCTCTAAATTTCGAAAAATAGGGTAAGGATAATTATCCAATTAATCTAATTAAGTAACAACTATCCAAAACAAGAAACCCTAAAACTTCTAAGCAAATTTTGAAATTTACAAGGGAGGAGGCTAGGGTTTTCAAAACCCTAACCCAAATTTCGATTAAGGTTCTTTGGAGGCTAGGGTTTTCGAAAAAACCCTTTGATCCAAAACCCTAGAAATCGAAAATTTGGCCTTTAGGGTTTAATAGCTATAAACCCTAACTTGCAATTCAACAATTGTAGCAATTCAATTTAAAACAACAATGGCTCTGATACCACTGATAAGTTTTAGGTAAAACAAATAAACCAGAAAACAATTCCTAAGTTCACATGCAACCTACTTTGGATCTATGTTTTAACTATTGAACATACAACTTTGAATTACAAAACAAGAACCCTAGAGGAGAGAGGCTAATTTCGAAATTAACAAACTAGGGTATAGGAGTTACATACCTTTCAATTGTTATAGCAAACAATTGATAATCCTCTTGATCTTGATCTTGATCTTCTTGGAAGCTTAGCACCACAAATGTAATGCCTCTAATGGAATCACACCCAAGAACTAGCAAGAAGGAAACTTGGAGGAGAGAGGATGGAGAGAGTATGCAATTTCGGCCTTAGGGTTTCTTCCAAAGAAATCAGTCCCCAAAATGTGAGCCAGGAGG